>NC_133658.1:882625037-883225037 GCF_037893015.1 Macrotis lagotis
TGGCTTCCCCCCCACCCCCATTCTTTCTCTCTTTATTATCCTGAAATGTAAATTACGACATTAGCCTGGTCCTTATTTTTTTTTCAAACTCTCCCATGATTAAATCTGCTGCGCGCCATCCTTGTCCTTTCTATAAATTAAATCATCTTTGCTTTCCACCTTTAGCCACTGCCAGCCACCAGCCTCTGATTGCCAGCAATAAAAGCCCCCTGCCGGATGGGCTTCCTGTCCTCTGCCTGAGCCCCCAGCCCTGGGCCGGACCCTCCCTCAGTGGCTGGGAGTTGGGAGGCTTTGTGAGCAGCCCAGGGAGGGGAAGGGAGGGAGGGGGGACCGGGAGGGGGGGGGAAGGGCTTGCCTCCTGTTTTCACTGTTTCTCTATAAACAAGGAATTTGCAGAAGGGGGGGCTGGGGGCTGGCAATCTCACATTCCACTTTGTGTCAGTCATTTCCAAACAGATTACTCTGTGAAGTGGAAAATCCAGGCAGATTAATGGTTTAATTCAGCTTTCTTGCTTTCTTTTCCTTTCTTTCTTTTTCGTTTTTTTCATTCTTCTTTCCTTCCTTTTTCTTTCATTTTCTTTCTCTCATTCTTTCTTTTTCTTTCATTTTTCTTTTTTCTCATTCTTTCTTTTTCCTTTCCTTTTGCTTTCATTCTTCTTTCCACTTTCTCTTTTTCTTTCCTTTTCAGTTTTTATTCTTCCTTTTTCAGTTTTATTCTTTCTTTTTCATTCTCTTTCACTTTCCATTTCTTTCTTTTACCATTTTTTTCCCCTAAGTCATTTCCCCCTTGTAAAACCTCCATTTCTTTCTTTATAAAATGAGAGCATTGGATCAGAGGGTCTCTAAGATCATTTCCAACACTGATGTTCTTTGATTTAAATCTCTTTACAATTCTTCTGATAATAGGACTCTCACTTTTCCGACCTTCTGTGTTTTTAAAGTCCCTCCCAGCTCTGACGTCCTATCTTCTGAGGTCCTTCCAGCTCTAACATTCTGGGTTTCAATTCTCCTTTTCAGATCTAACATTCTATGTTCTAGTGCCCTTTCCTGCTCTTCCCAGTTTTGACCTTGTAGGTTTTCAATTTCTTCCTAACTGACATTCTGTGTTCTAAGGTCCTTCCTTTCAGCTTTGACATTCTGTGTTCTATGATTTTTGCTCCCCAAGGCCAGCCCTCCTTCCTCCCCCCCAAATTCTTTTTCTTTTTTCTCTCTTTCTCTCTCACCTTCTCTATATCTTTTTATTTCTTCTCTCTCCTCTCTTCTCTCACTTCTCTCATTTTCTCTGTCTCTTTATTTCTCTTTCTTATCTTCTCTATATCTCTATTTCTTCTCTCCTCTCTTTTTCTCACCTCTCTCTCAACCTCTCTCACCTTCTCTGTATTTATTTCTTCTTTCTCCCCTCCTTTTTGTCTCTTTTTCTTTTCTCTTCTTTCTCTCCTCTGTTTCCTTCTCTTTCTCTCTTTCTCCTCTCTGCTCTCTTCTTTTGATCTGTTCTGTGGTTCTCTGTCTATCCTTTCTGTCTCTGTATCTCAAAGCTGAAAAAATGACTTTCAAGCCCGAGGCAGTCCTAACTCATAGAATCTTCCCCAAGGTTTTCCTGGCAGGAGCTCGGGTTCCTCCCTCTATGTTCGACTCCCAGTGCCATCCCACACCACCTGCCCCTCTGCTTCCCCTCCCCCTCAATTCTCCTTGACCCTCCCCCCATTCTCCCACAGAGCTCTTGAAGGGTTAATTATGCCCGTCTCAGCCTTGGAAACTTTCCCTTTCTTTTTTCTTTCTTTCCCCCCCACTCCCTTCTTCAGGCTGGGAGAAGGTGCTGTCATTGTTAGGGACCTGGCTGTCCCTCCTCCCGGGGGGGGGGGGCGAAAGGGGTGGAGAGGGGGACATGAACACATGGACCCAGGCTCCCTTGGAGCACATACACATAACACACACACACACACACACACACACACACACACACACACACACACACACTCCGGGGAGATCTACATAAAGCAAGCTGCCCCTCGGCTGCTGATCTGGGCAAAAGAACGACAGGAAACTTAAAAAAGAAAAGGAGGGAGGGATCGATTATTCGACCTGTACTTGAACCCGACTGAAAGAGATAAAGCAGAATTTTCAATAGGTCCCCTGCCCTTTTCACCAGGAGGGAAAGAGGAGAAGAAAAACAAGAGATATTTATATGACAGCAGCTGCTGAAAATAGCATTTCAGAGCCATAAAAAAAAAAAAGGCAAAAGAAATTCAATGGCAGAAAAGCCAAGAAACTCCTTTCGCCGGCTCCCCAACTGGCCGGGCTGCCGGGCTCGCTCTGAAATGCATGCATGCGTCCTATAGATCTGTTAGAAATTATAGTTGTCATTGAGAGGGAATTTATGCTCCTATTGATCTGCAAAAGGAAAATATTAAATGGTTCGGTTTTGATCTCTCGGTGACCCCAAGGTCAAGGGTAGTCTCAGATTAGTATTCATGGAATTCATCACTAACTTGTATCCTGCGTCTAGTTTATGCAAACACGATGAGCACAAACGACTGGGCTAGCACAAAGGCGGACTGCCCCCCCCCCACTTCCCCTTCCCCAGTCCCCCACCCCTCCCCAAGACTCACACAGATGTGAACACAGTACATATCCACCCCGGAAAACCGGGGCGATGAGCACAGAGGAAGGACAGATGGATGGATGGACCAACATCCAACCATCCACACGGGGAGATCCACAGGTGCCCCCCCCCACTGAAGGAGAGACAAGTGGATGAGACGCTCGGACACCTTGCACACAGTAGGTGTGTTATTGATGAAGGAGAAATCTGAGGGACATGTTTTGTCTGGCGTTTCCCGAAATACGAAGGAAACATTAGCTGAGCTTGCCTAGAGGAACTGGATCGAACAAAACGAGAAGAAAATTGAAGCACAAGCGAGAGGGACAGATGGAAACCTCGGCAAAGGGACAGACAGCAGAAGAATTCCTCAGAAAGAGCCCTTGGGCTTTCGTTCTGAGCTCAGATACTTCTTCTACAGGAGCTCTTCTCTGGCCTTCTTAGCCCCCAGCGCCCCCTCCTCTCCCCAAGTTATCTTGTATTTGTTTGTCCGGCAAATATTTGTCAATATAAGCAAACATAGGTATTGTGTGGACAGACGTGGTGATATGTATACATGGACAAATTTTGCCAGACATATAGACAAGATGTATGTCTTGTCTATGTACAAAAAGTCATATAGAGACACCTTGTATAAATGTTTGGAATATTCAAGTGTTGTTTACAATGACTTCTGAAATCTAGAGAACCACCAAGCATGCATGTGTTGTTTATATGTACAAAAGTCAAATATAGATACCCTGTATGCATGTGTGCTGTTTATAATATTCATGTGTGTTCACAATGCCTCCTGACATCTAGAGAGCCAACAAGCATACATATTTACATGTACAAAAGTCATATATAGATACCCTGTATGCATATGTGCTGTTCATAATATTCATGTGTGTTCACAATGACTTCTGACATCTAGAGAGCCCCCCCACCCACCCACAGTGTGGAAGTACATGGGAGAGACAGCTGAGTAGCAGCCGAAAGAACGCTAGTTCTGCCACAGCCTCTCCTTATGGGTGGGCGATTTATCCTCCCTGGGCCTCAGTTTCCATATCTATAAAATGAGGCACTTGGTCAAGAGCATCTCTAGGACTTTTTCCAGATCTAAATTTCATGAAGGGGAGAGGATGGTCCCCCATTTCTCACCCAAAATGGGGTATGTGTGTTTATGATATGTGTGTGTGTGTGTGGAGTGAATGTGTCTGTGTGTATATAGCGTGTAGTGTGTGAAATGTATGCAATGTTGTTTATATATACAAAAGTCATATATAGATACCATGTATGCATGTATGCTGTTTGTAATATTCATATGTGTCTACAATGACACCTGACATCTAGAGAGTCAACATGTATACTTATGTGTTGTTTATATGTGTGCATTTATGAATATTTCCAAATGGCATATATAAACAATATGTATATAGAATGCTGGCTATGTATGAATTTACAAACATTTGTAAAAGAAATACTTTTACACATGCACATACGTGTCCCACACATATACCACATGCTTATATGTATGCACATATTGTACACATTTAAAACATTTGCAAATGACATGTGTAGACAGTATACATATATATGTTGTCTATATATGTACAAACACAAATATTTACAACAGATCTCTTTAGAAACAATGTGTATAATATGTGTTGTTTATATGTATACTTGTATGTTTATTACCAACTTTACAAAAGACATCTATAAAGACAGCATATGTATGTGTACATGTCTATATCTGTCTATTCGCAAATATTAGAAAGATCATATGTAGACAACAAATATACATGCATGCTGCCTATGTGTAGATGAATACTTGTAAAAGATATAGCTGTACAATGCATATATGTGTGTGTGTGTTTATGGACATACCTGTACACATTTATAAATAGTTGTAAAAATATACACACATGTATCTGTGCATATAAAAATAATCCACACATGTGTATTGCATACACAATTTGTGTATTACATTAATAAATACATCCATCCATTATATACATAAATAATATATGTGTATAACTAATGTTATACACTATATACTAACATGTATAAACAATATCTCACTATCCACCTATCCATTCACAAGTTGTCTCCCCTAAGATAATGTCACCCTTAAGAGGCTAAGGACTGTGTTTTGGTTTGGTCTTTATATCCCCACTGCCTAGAATAGTGTCTGACATACAGTAGGTACTAAATAAATGCTCAGTGCTTGAGATTCGGGCATAGGCACACACCAAAGGAAGAACAGGTCTCTGGACAGGCAGCTGGATCTCCACATCAGAAAACACCTATCTTTCACTGATTGTCAGGAGAAGGCTCAAGGCAACCATCTATGACCAAATGACCAAGAACCGCCAGGGTTCCAGTGCTCATCACACTGTACACAGTGGATACTTACTTAATGCTTGCTGATTTGACTTGACAAAGGCAGGGGAGGGGGGGGGGTGTTTTGACTACAAGAAAGACCAGGGCAGCCCTGACAAGACAAAGAGCTCCAGAAACCAGACTGGAGCTGAGGCACTTTCCATTCAGAGAGGGGTCCCCCCACCCCCTCCACTCCCCAGTGGGGAAGCACATGGGAGAGACAGCTGAGTAGCAGCTGAAAGAACTAGTTCTGCCACAGTCTATCCCTACGGGTGGGTGAGTTATCCTCCCCGGGCCTCAGTTTCCTCATCTGTAAAATGAGGCACTTGGTCAAGATCATCTCTAGGACGTTTTCCAGATCTAAATTTCATGAAGGGAAGAGGATGGTCCCCCATTTCTCACCCAAATTGGGGTATGTGTGTTTATGATATGTGTGTGTGTGTGTGTGTGTGTGTGTGTGTGTGTAGTGTATAGTGTGTAGTGTGTGCTGTGTAATGTATTGTGTGAAATGCATGTGGTGTGCACAGTGTGTGTATGTGTGTAGTGTGGTGTGAGTGTGTATGTATGATATGTAGTGTGTGCCTGTGTGGTGTGTAGTATGTGTGAAATATATGTGGTGTGCACAGTGTGTGTATGTGTGTAGTGTGGTGTGAGTGTGTATGTATGATATGTAGTGTGTGCCTGTGTGGTGTGTAGTATGTGTGAAATATATGTGGTGTGCATGGTGTGTGTGTGTGTGTGTGTGTGTGTGTGTGTGTGTGTGTGTGTGTGTGTGTGCCGGGCAGAGGAGCAAGACTGCCCTTTCCCAGAGATTGGTGCCCCCCCAGCACACACAAACACAGGCAGGGGCAGGTGGTGCGTGTGCCAGGTGCCCCTTTCCTGCCTCACCGCGCGCTCCTCCGGGGAGGTAAGAGGGCCCCGGCTCCCTCTCCCGGCTCACGCCGCTTCTCCCCCCGGAGCCCGGTCCCGGGGACGGGCAGAAGGGCCGGCCGGGCCCGGGGGCGCGCTGGCACGGCAATGGCCAGCCCGCTCGGCACTGGGCACACGCGCGCCTGGCTGCGCCTGTCCCCGCCGGTGGGACACGGGCTTGGGCGCAGCCACTGGCCAACGGGCTAAAAATAACCGCCGGCGGGTGTGACAGCGCAATGGCAAGAATGCTGCCCCTCTGCTGAGCCCGCGGCTCGGGGAGGGGGAGAGAGCTGGGCTTCTGGGCTGGGGGCCCCGCAGGCAGGGAGAAGGGGGGAGCCTCCGAGCCTCGGGGTAAATGGCAGAGACCCCAGCTTCCCAGACCTAGAAGTCCCAGCCACCGGTCCAGGCCGGCTCCAGAGCTGGGCAGGGGGCAGAGAGAGGCAGAGTGGGGTGGGGGGAGAAAGAAAAGAGAAAATTGGCTGAGGCCAGCCGGAGCCCAAGGAGAAGCCAGGCCTGCTAACTAAGCCGGTGTTCGGCCTATTAATCATGTTTCATTTATATTAGTTTGACTCGATCTACTGTATATTTGAAATGGATTTAATTTTAGATCATGCAATATGGACTGGGGCCAGTTTGGGGGTATAAGGTACATTATGCATATTTTCCATAAGCAGGATATACATTATCCAGGGACAGATATATGAGAAGAGGCAGTGAGCTCCTGGCAGAGCTGCCCAGGGACAGGAGCTGCTGTTTCTCCCTCCCTCCCTCCTTTCCTTCCTCTCTGGCTCTCTCCCTCCTTCCTCTAACCCGGACCTGGACTTTGGGGGACATAAGCTGTTCTGCACCCCACCAGGATGTACCTTCTCTCCATTCCACTAATTTGAACAGATCGTTGCTTCACTGTGGATTGGGCTGGGGTGGGGAGAAAACAGAGAGGAGGGGGAAAAGCTGGTCCCCGGGGAGCCCCATTTTAGGGGATGGGATTTGGGGAAAAACTTGCAGCTCTGTGCTCCAGAAAATGGGGAGGAAAGGGAGGCCTCAAGATGAAGGGCATTTCACAGAATCAAAGAATCACAGGATTGAAAAGAGATGCCACTACTTGAGTAGAACACCCCCCCCCCCCCCCCCCCCCCCCCCAGCCATCGTTATCTCTGAGAAGGTCCATTCCACTTTTGCATAACTTTACTGGTTAGGAAGTTCATCTTTCCATCCAGTCTCAATTTGCCTCTTGAAAACTGCCCCTTCTTGCCTCAGTTCCAAACAAATCAAACCAAATCCCTTTTCCAAGGGATGGCCCTTGAATTGCTTGTGTCAAACTCTTGGGTCTTCCTAGAGATCCACACTCGCAGTCATTGAGCTGACCCTCGGATAACCTGGTTTAGCCCCTGCATTGTCCTGCCTGCTTGACTCTGGAGCCTCTTCTGCCTTACCAGTATCTTTCAAGTAGTACATCATTTAGAAATAAACATGATTGACCAGAATAGAGAACAGAAGGGCTTCTTATTCCTGAAGGCATTGTCTCTTTTAAAGCAGCCCAAGGTCCCGGTGGGTTTTGGAGCTAACTCATATTGAGTTTGTGGTCTACTAACCCCAACTCCTTTCTTTTACACAACCCAAACATACCTCAACTATCTAGTACCTGTGACATTGATTTTTTGAGCCCAAACACAAGACTTTATATTCATCCCTGTTAAATGTCAACTTATTTAACCCAGCGATTGAGTCTATCAAGATCTTTGGCTATTCTGACTGCCTTCTAATGGGCAGTCATCCCCCCCTCCCCAGATTGGCCCTTCTATGTTCTAATGGGCTAGCTATTCCTCCCAGCTTGTGTCATTTGGAAAACAAAGTGATTAGTTGGGTGATCAATGAATGAGCAATCAATGAATAAACAACTATTAGAAGCCTTTTAAGTGTTCCTGTTGTTGGGAGAGGTTGAAAGCAAAAGGAAAAAGGGGTGGCAGAGGAGGAGATGGATGGATAGTGTCATGGAACCAATGAACGTGAACTTGGATAGATTTCAAGAAATAGAAGAGGATAGAAGGGCCTGGCATGCTAAGGTCCAGGGGGGTCACGAAGAGTTGGCTATGACTGGGCAAAACCCACAAAATCCTGCATGGGTCTAGGGAAGGATGCTGCCTATTTTAAGGGAGGTTATAGTTAAGGGAAGAATACTCTGGTTGGATCCACAGACTCCCTGAGCAGTGGGCCTGGATCACCCTGGCCCTCTCAGCTCAGTGGTCTTGTGGAATTCCCATTTTCTGGATTTGGAGTCTAAAGGCCTGGGATCAAATTTTGACTCTTGCTTATAATCTAAGAATTTGGGCAGATTATTTAACCTCTCTTGGTCTCAGCCATCTTCCTCTGTAATACAAGGGTTTTAGACTAGTTGATGGAGAGGCATCAGCAGTAGTGGAGAGCCTGCCAACCTTCCTAGAAACAAATACTTGAGTTCAAAAATTCCTTCTGAGACTTGCTAACTGTAGTACCATGGGCAAATCACATATATTATCAGTGAGCTCAGACAACTCTTCACACTCAAAGGGGTAGAGATGCATTAGTAGAATTAGTAATACATCCTGGTGGTGTGCAGAACACTAATGAAATCATGGGTTGGGAAAAAGAAAGAAAGATAGGAAGGAAGGAAGGAAGGAAGGAGGGAGGGAGGGAGGGAGGAAAGAAGGAGGAAGGGAAGGAGGGAGGGAGGGAGGAAGGAAGGAAGGAAGGAAGGAAGGAAGGAAGGGAGGAAGGGAGGAAGGAAGGAAGGAAGGAAGGGAGGAAGGAAGGAGGGAAGGAAGAAGGAAGGAAGAAGGAAGGTAGGAAGAAGAAGGCAAGAATGAAGGAAGGAAGGAAATAGGGAGGGAGGGAAGGGAGGAAGGAAGAAACAAGAAAGAAAAGAAAGAAAGGAAAGAAATAGAAAGAAAGAAAGAAAAAGAAAGGAAGGAAGGAAAGAAGGAAAAGGAAGGAAGAAGGAGGGAGGGAAGGAAAGAAGGAAGAAAAGAAAGGAAAGAAAAAGAGAAAGAAAAAAGGAAGGAAAGAAGGAAGAAAAAGGAAGGAAGAACAAAGAGGAACAAAGAAAGAAAAGAGAGAAAGGAAGAAGGAAGGAAGGAAGGAAGAAAAAAAAAAAGGAAGGAAGGAAGAAAAAGAGAAAGAAAAAAGTAAGGATGGAAGGGAGAAGAAAAGAAAAAATGAAAGAAAGCAAAGGAAAGAAGGAAAAGAAAAGAAATTAGATGCTCGCTCAGGTCTTTTCCAGCGCTAAAACTAGGATCATAGACACCAAAGAATTTGGGATGCTTTATTTTACTCCTCCCCACATCTCTACCCCACAGCTCCTAGAAGTCACGATGGGATTGAGAGCTGGAAGGGGTTCCATATAATCTAATTTTTCATTGAGCAGAGGAAGAAACCGATGTCTAAGGTCATCCTGCTAACCCTTACAACAGGGTCTCACAGTGCTGGAACTAGTTTTAAAAAGCCCAGGTCCCTTAACTCCAGTGGGCTGCTCTTTCCACATAATGATGCTTTATTGAACAAAACAGAAGGGTTGAGAAAACGTTTGGGAAGATTTGATTTCCAAAGTCTCGTTCAAATCTAATAGACTTGGTATTCTAAAAGCCCCCCCCGCCCCAGATCTGCCCTTCTATGTTCTAAGGGCTCTCCCAGTTCTCCAATCCACTTTTATGCTCTCCATTCCTTCCCAGCTCTGATGGTTTGTGTTCCAAGGTCCCTTACAGCCCTGCCATTGCATTCTAAGTTTTCTTCTAGCTCTGACATTCTGTGTTTAAAATCTTTCCCAGCTTTGTCAATCTCTGTTCTATGCTCTCTCCCAGCTTTGGCATTCTATGTTCCGAAATCTTTCCCAATTCTGTCGATTCTCTGTTCTAAGGTCCCTCTCAACTTTGATATTCTATCCTACTCTAACATCTTATAGTCTATCCAATCAAAGTGGGGCACAGGGAGGACCTAACAGGTCCCCAGGACCAGATCACTAAACAGAGCTTCTAGAGGTGGGGGTTGGGGTGTGGAGGGAAGGAATTTAGATATCTGGGATCATCACAGAAAAACAAATTATATAGCAAACTGTGACTATATATATATATATGTTTTGGCATTTTTTAAAGTTCACAGTAAATTTAATATGGTAGTACCAACATTGCTGTCTGTGCCCTCTTCTGACCTTCCTTCTCTTTTCTTCTGTGTATTTAAAAAAAGATTTTGTTGATGTTCTTTTCTTTCTTTGTTCTTTTTTTTCCCTGAGAGGGCATCACTAACTCTTTCCCCCACTATCTCTTATAACTCCTTCCCTCCAAAATCTTTTCCTTGTAGATAAAGTCAAGCATAAAAAAAATCTAAAAAGTGGTCAAAAGAAAGAAGCCTATGTTCTACTAGAGAACTGGTTCCCAAGAGATAAATCATTTTTTTTTTATCATGGCAACTTATTAAGACCTAAAGTAGGGACCTCCATTAGAGAATCAATTAAGCCATAGGGATGATAATAACAATAATAAAAATGATGATGATGATTTTGATGATAAGAAGAGGAAGAGGAAGAAAAGGAGGAAGGAGAAGAAAAGGAAATAAGAAAGGAGGAGGATGGGGAGAAAGGACTAGCATTAAAATGGTACTTCAGGTTTGCAAAGCAATATTTTCTGATTTGGTCCCTGGCTTTCTTCTTCTCAAAGGTTGGTAATGTATGGATGATGTCTCTTCTAATTCCAAGACAATAAGCATTTATTGTCTACTATGTTCTAGGTGTTACTCTGGATGGTAAGGATTAAATGAAAGTTTCTGCCCACAGGAAACTTACATTCTTTTGGGAAAGACAACATGTCTACAGATGAGTTAATATGCAGTATATATATAATGTTATAATTTCTAGGGATGGAGTGCTCACAAAAGGTACTATAATGAGAAGGAGGCAGAATAATGGTACTTTCATGGAGATGAATGGGGTGAGCATTCCAGGCAATGGTGAGAGCAGATATAGAGATTCAGTGACGAAAGATGGTTTGTGATGTAAGGGGAAATGCAGGCAGGGTCATTTCATTGGAACTGAGTGCACAAAGTAGAATAATATGAAATAAAATTAGACAGGCAGGTGGAAGTCAGATGATGGAGGACTTGAAATATTGGACCCTATAGAACAAGAGCATTTCTTGGGGTCACACAGCAGAGTTCAGCTAAAAAATAGTCCACCATGATGCTTATTTGTCCCTCTCCCCCTCATGTTCCTCCATATCCTTCTTCCTAAGATAACAGAAGACATTTTTAGAACCTTAGAGATATATAGTAGAAAGATCATTGGATTGGAATCAAAGGGACTGAGTTGAAATCCTGGACTCTTTAGTTACCATTGTACTTTGCCACGTTGGGCAAGTCATTGTACATTTATTATTATTATTATTATTATTATTATTATTATTATTATTATTATTATTATTACCCTTCCCGTGACATTATACTTCTTTGCAAAATGAGGAGGTAGGACTAGATAGATGATCTCTCATGTGGCCTCCTCTGATCCTCTGATCTAGTCCTACTCTCTGTCTACCTCCCTCCATTCTCTCTGTCTGTTTCTCTGTATCTTTCTCTCTTTTTTTCTCAGTCTTTCTCTGTCTGGCTGTCTCTGTAGTTCCTCTCTGTCTCAGTCTGTCTTTCTCTCTGTGTCTCTTTCTCTTTCTATCAGTGGAAGAAACTGAGACCCAGAAGAAATAAAAACTGCCCACAGTGACAGGAACAGTGATAGAAAGAACCTAGCATTCAAAATCCAATCCAAATCCAATCCAATCCATGAACCATTTATGAAGCACCTAATTCGTGCAAGGTACCTCAGTGAACAGAGCACTAAGCCTGGGAGTCAGGAAGACTTGAGTTCCAATCCAGCCTCAGATACTTACTACCAGTGTAACCCTAGGCAAGTCACTTAGCCCTGACTACCTCAACTTCTTCAAATACAAAATGGGTTGGAGAAGGAAATGGCAAATCATTCTAAGATCTTTGCCAAGAAAACTCCAAAAGGGGACACAAAGAGTTAGGCGTGACTGAAAAAAAAAAAAAACCCAACTAAATAATGTGCTAGGTACCATGGGAAGAGCCAGAGAAACAAAGAAAAAATTACAAACAACACCTGCACTCTAATTTAATTTAAAAAATTTATTAAGTATCTACTCTGTAGGAGACCAAAACAAAAACAAAAACAAAATAGTCCTGCCTTCAAAAACCTTACATTCTTTTTTAAAAAAATAACTTTGTATTGATGTCTTTTTTTTGGTATTGCCATAATTTCCCCCAGTATCCTTTCCCCCCTCTCAGAGAACTATCTCATATAACAAATAATGTTTACAAAAACAAAAAAGAAAAAAGAGAAGAGAGAGAAAAAAATCAGCATAACTGATCAAAACATCTAAAAATATGAAATAAAATGTATGATACTTTTGGCCCTCCTGTCTCTGCAGAGGGGTGGGAGGTGTCTTTTTATTTCTCTTCTTTAGAGTCTTGTACATGGTTCTTGATAATTTAGCAACATTTGTGTTTGTGTGTGTGTGTGTGTGTTTGTTTGTATGTGTGTGTGTGTTTGTTTGTATGTGTGTGTGTGTTTGTTTGTATGTGCATGTGTGTGTGTTTGTTTGTATGTGTGTGTGTGTGTGTGTGTGTGTGTGTGTGTTTGTATGTGCGTGCCATTGCTGTGGTCATTGTGTATATTGTTTTCTTGGCTCTGCTTACTCTACCTGCATTAGTTCATGGAGGTCTTTTTATTTTTCTCTATAATCATCATTTCTTACAGCACAGTCAGATTCCTCTACATTCATGGACTACTTTGTTTAGCCATTCCCCCCAATTGATGGGCATCTACTTTGTTTTCAGTTCTTTGCTCTCACAAAAAAATGCTGCTTTGATATGTGTGTGTGTGTGTGTGTGTGTGTGTGTGTGTGTGTGTGGTGTGTATGTGTGTATGTAAATATATATGTATGTGTGTATATATACATAAATATACATATACATGGGGATTTTTTCTTTTATCAATGGCCCCTTTGATATAAACCTATTAATGGAATTTAGGTCAAAGGGTATGACTATTTTCAGCCATTTTGTTTGCATGATTCCAAGTTGTTTTCCAAAATGCTGATTCACAATTCCACCAACAGTCCATGAGTAGGCCTAATTTACCACATCCTGTCCAACATGGATTGTTTCCATCTTTTATCCAATTTGCAGGATGTGAAGTGAAATCTCAGATTTGTTTCTGTAACCTGCTCTCTCCAACTGCTCCCTGCCCTTTAGGAGTAGCAGGGCATTGCTCTCCACCAACAAAGACAGAGTCCCCAATCAATGGAGTTTGGGACTAGGATTACATTTTGATTTGCCTTCCTCTTATTCCTGGTCATTAGTCTTTCATGTGGCTGTTTATAGTTTGCAATTCTTTTGAGAACTTCCTGTTCATATCTTCTAATCTCTTAACTTCTGGAGAATGGCCTTTGATCTTATATTTATGCTTACATTTAATGAATTTTTTTCCTTTTCTTTTTGGCTACTGAAAACTATTCAAGATGCAACAGAATGGAAACAACAATGGTTTTCAAATTAGAGGACCTTGGTTCAAATTCAAATTTTATTTATTTAAGGGTTTTTTTGGCAAGCCAATGGGGTTAAGTGGCTTGCCCAAGGCCACACAGCTAGGTAATTATTAAGTGTCTGAGGTCAAATTCAGCTTTGATAGATTTGTTTAACCTCTACAAGAACCTCAGTTTGTTCATCGCAAAAATGGACTAGGTGAACCATGAGGTAGGTAGTTCCCTTCTAGATCTAGGATCCCCAAGACTCAGATCGCTATTTTCTCTTTTGGGGTCTGCAGATGACTCTCTGTGGGAATGTGGCTGTTGTTACCAGGTGGGTCTATATGTTTCCATGCTGCTCATTGAATGATCTGAGTGGTTGGCATTCAAAATCATTTCCCATGCCCTTGCTGGCTGCACACCATAGGCTGCCAATTCTTGACTCCAGATACAGTACAATGCACATTATATTAACATCTTAGAGGCAGAAGCTCCATCCTTTGCTCTACAGCCCCTATCCCAAACAACCACAACTCTTCCCAAAGAGAGACATTAAGGTCATGCTCCATTGTGGACCTATTTCATGCCTGTTCCAGAGGGTGTGATGAAATGGAGACTTTGGCTCTTGGTCTATATATGCCTAAATTGTTCTGTTTATGACATAGGAGAAGTATCCATAGGCTGTGTTAGAGCTGGGAGGAACCTTAGAACATAGAATATCAATATTCAGGATGAAAGGGCCTTAAAACATAAGATGTTAGTTAAAGCTGATGCACCTTAGAATGTAAATTGTTAAAACTGGGAGGGATCTTAAAAAATAGAATGTTAGAACTTAGAATGTCAGAATAATGGTGAGGGACCTTGAGACATAGAATATTTAGAACTCAGGGGCTCTTAGGATATAATTAGACCATCAGAACTAAAGAGACCTTGGAACACAAAATTTCAGAAATGGAAGAGGTCTTAAAAACATGGAATGTCTATTGTAGAATATTGGAACCTGAAGGGATCTCAGAATTTAGGATTTTTTTTTCTTTTTAGAAAGATTTTTATTTATGCATTATTGTAATTTTACTACTTATTTTGTTAAATATTTCCCAATACTTTATTTATTTATTTGCTTGTTTGTTTATTTATCCCCCCCATTCTTGCTTCCCTCCCCCCCACCCCCCACAGAAGGCAGTCTCTGTTAGTCTTTACATTGTTTCCATGGTATACATTGATCTCAGTTGAATGGTGATGAGAGACAAATCATACCTTAAGGAAGAAACAAAGTATAAGAGATAGCAAAATTACATAGTAAGATAAAGATTTTTTCCCTAAATTGAAGGTAATAGTCCTTGGTCTTTGTTCAAACTGCACAGTCCTTTCTCTGGATACAGAGAGCATTCTCCATTGCAGACAGCTCAAAATGTCCCTGATTGTTGCACTGATGGAATGAGCAAGTCCACCAAGGTTGATCATCACCCCCATGTTGCTGTTAGGGTATGCAGTGTTTTTCTGGTTCTGCTCATCTCGCTCAGCATCAGTTCATGCAAATCTTTCCAGGCTTCCCTGAATTCCCATCCCCCCTGGTTTCTAATAGAACAAGTGTTCCATGACATACATATACCACAGTTTGCTAAGCCATTCCCCAAATGAAGGACAGTCACTTAATTTCCAATTCTTTGCCACCACAAACAGGGATGTATTTTTGTACAAGTGATGTTTTTACCCTTTTTCATCATCTCTTCAGGGTATAGACCCAGTCGTGGTATTGCTGGGTCAAAGGGGATGCACATTTTTGTTGCCCTTTGGGCGTAGTTCCAAATGGCTCTTCAGAAAGGTTGGATGAAGAACTTAGGAAATTTAAACATAAAATATCAAAACTGGAAGAGATCTTAGAAAATAATTTTTTAATTGATATTTTATTCTCAAATTACATGTGATGAAAATTTTTCAACATTCATCCACATGCATATGCATATTTACAAATTAAATTAATTTCTTTCTACCCTCCCTTCCAACTCCCCTCCCCACAGTGGCAAACAGTATATGTACTACACATTTGTGTTTAACATGTTTACCAATTAGTCAATTTTTGCATGAGGAATTAGGAATAAGGGAAAAAAAAGAAAACCATGAGATAAATACATAAGAGAACTTTTTTAAAAAGTGAATATAGTGTTCATTCAGATTCTGTTGGCTTTTTTGTTTTGTTTTGTTTTCTTATGTTCTCCTTCCTCTGGATGGGGATAGTATTGTCTATAGCAGGTCTCCCAGGATTGTCCTAGCTCTCTGAACTTCTGAGAGGAGCTGCATCCATCAAGGTTGATCAATTCCTAATGTTATTAATGTGTACAATGTTCTCTTGGTTCTACTCCCTTCACTCAGCATCAGTTCCTGTAATATGGTCCTTGCTTCTCTAAAGTCTGACCATTCATAGTTTCTTATAAAAAATAGTACTTTATAACATTCATATTCCACAATTGTTTAGCCATTCCCTAATTGATGGGCATCCCCTCAATGTCCAATTCTTGGCCACTACAAAAATGAACTGCTATGAATATTATTTTCCCATTTTTTTATGATTTCTTCTGGATATAGGCCTAGCATTGGTATTGCTGGGTCAAAGGGTATGATCAATTTTATTACTCTTTGGGCATAGTTCCATATGGCTCTCCAGAATGATTGGATCAGTTCACAACTTAGGAAACTATTTCAAAGATAGAAAGGAGCTTATTACAACATAAAATGTCAGAGCTGGGAGTGACTTTAGAACACAGAATATTAGAAATTGAGAGGGCTTTAGAGCATAAAATATTAAAGCAAAGCATATTATAAATGGAAGAAGTTTTAGGATATAGGATTTCAGTGGTGGAAGAGGCCTTAGAATCCAGGATGTAAGGGCTGAGAGGACCCTTAGAACATGGAATGTCTGAGCTGGGAGGACCCTTAGAACACAAGAGAATGTTAGAGCTGGGAGGACCCTTAGAACACAGGATGTCAGAACTGGGAGGGGTCTTAAAAACACAAGATGTCAGAGCTGGGAGAGTCCTTAGAACACAGGATGTCAGAGCTGGGAGGACCTTTAGAACTGAGGATGTTAGAGCTGGGAGGGGCTTTAGAGATTACCTAGTCCAGTGGAATCAACCTCAAATAGAAATTTTATTCAGTTCTCTCTGATTCTTTGTGACAACATTTGAAGTTTTCTTGCCATTTTCTTCACCAGCTCATTTTACAGATGAGGAAACTGAGGCAAAGCTTGAAGTGACTTGTCTAGGGTCACACGTAAGTGTCTGAGTTCAGATTTGAACTCAGGAAGATGAGTCTTCCTGACTCCAGGCCCAGCTTCTTGTAGGCAGAAATAGGGGCCACTAAACCACACGTAAGGCTCCCTGGTTTGACTTAGAAAACCACATATTCACATTGTTTGTGCATTATTGTAATTTTACTTATTTTGCTAAATGTTTCCCAATTACATTGTCATCTGGTTTGGTCAGCCCTCAGGTGTGTCACTTGCCCCTCAGTTAAATTTCTAATCCAGCTCAATCATCTCCTTTATAGAGAAGGAAACGTAAAAGCCCCAAATCCACATAGTTGGTCTTGCAAGCAGCAGAGCTGAGAGTGAAACAGGTTTCCAACTTCAAATCCGCTTCTACCCAGTGTCCTCTGGGATGAGACTGGTCTGGATTAAGGGGGAAGGGAAGGGAAGGGATCTGAGATAGGCCCAACATCTGTGGCTTGAAGTGATCCTTAAGGGCTAGCCGGGATATTGACAGGACTCCTGGGTCCAGTTGCCTATGGCCTAAGCATGTCATAACAATTTGGGTGAAATGGATATGATTATTGTTTATTCTCTCTAGTGAGGAATTTCATTCTTAGTGCAGAAATCCCCACATTCTCTATCTCCTCTAGGTTGGAAGTCCACTAATGATGGATAATGGAGTTGTTTGGGTTTTTTTTTAGGTTTTTGCAAGGCAAATGGGGTTAAGTGGCTTGCCCAAAGCCACACAGCTAGGTCATTATTAAGTGTCTGAGCTAGGATTTGAACCCAGGTACTCCTGACTCCAGGGCCGGTGCTTTATCCACTACGCCACCTAGCTGCCGATAATGGAGTTTTGACCTGTCCTGTTTTCTGACGAGGGTCAGTTTGTCCCACTATAAGTCCCTGGGGGACACCATATTGGTATCCACTTTAGCTCAGACCCAGGAACTCAAGTGGTCGACCGGCCTTCCCAGTCATAGGAAACACAGGCATGGACCATTACCCTGAGCTGCAGTGTAACTGGGATCCAGAGAAGTACAAAGCTCCTCAGGGGCAGGATTTCAATCCAAGTATTCCTTCAAGACCAGACCTCGACCCACTGTGCTGTGCAGACTCTGAATTTATTATTAGCACAGAACCTAACTTAGAGTGAATACATGCAAGCTGCCTCCCCCACAGTCCTCCTATGATGTCTCATCAGGGTGTGGAGGTGTCTCAGGGTTCTCAAGGTAAAGAAAATCTATGAGACATCACACGTTCCATAGATGATGTGCCCTAGAATCAGGAGGTCTGGGTTCAAATTCCAGTTCTCTCTGAGCCTCAGTTTCTTTCACTGTAAAGTGGGGATAATAATAGTACAGCTTATCTCATTGTTCTTCTAGGAGAACATCATTCTCTATAACCTTTAAAGTGGTATATAATTATGCATTATTAGTCAAGATGACTATGCCCTAAAAATGCAACATTCTGTAATGAAATAAACTATTTCTAGCCTAGCTGATTCTCACTAGTGAGTCCCATTTGAGAGTCAACATAGTCTAGTGCAGGGCTTTTTACCCTAGGGAACCCAACATTTTTTAAAGATTAGTTCTCCCTATATCTCCCAGGCTGGAAAAAAATGCAGGGGTCCAATCCCACTGCTGTTAAGGGAACATTGATCTGCTTTTTTTCCTGACCTGGTGAGTCAGCCTCCTGTTAGACAGTCTGGTGTCTACCCACTCCTCATTTTCTGGTTGATAACCATATTATATTGAAGCAGTTAGGTGGCAGAGTAGATAGAGTTATTGGATTTGGAGTCAGAAGGCCTGAATTCAAATAGGACCTCAAATACTTCCTAGTTGTGTGATCTTGGGCAAGTCACTTAACTTCTGTCTGCTTTAGTTTCCTCAACTGTAAAATGGTGAAAATATCAGCACCTATGTTCCAGGGTTGTTGCAAGGATCAAAAAGGATAATATTTGTAAAAAAGTTTACCATAGTAGATGCTGAATAAATGGGGCAGCTAGATGGACCAGTGTATAGAGTACTCTTCTTCTGAACTTAATGAGTTCAACTCTAGCCTCAGATCCTGTCTATCCATGTGACCCTGGGCAAATCACTTCACCCTGCTTGCCTCAGTTTTCTCATTTGTAAAATGAACTGGAGAAGGAAATAGCAAACCACTTCAGGATTTCTACCCAAAAAAAACCCCAAATGGGGGGTCAGACATGACTAAGTAATGACTAAACAAAAATAGAGGTCCATTGATTGTTATGATTATTATATTAGTGCCAAGCTGTGTAGATCTTTTATTGACCTAGCTCACCAAATTTAGCCTAAGAGAACCTTCATCATTAGTCTCCCTCCCTAGGGTCTGTAGTGCTGATCACGATTGGTTGAAGATTTTTAAAAATTTAGATAACAATCAATATAATTGACTTCCTTTTTAATACTATGTACTTTACAGGCAGGTTAGGGGTGCAATGCCCCCTTGATCTGGAAAATTTGTGCAAAGTTTTATGACCTTGCCTTCAAACCACAAAGGAAGTCTGAATTATTATGGTATTAAAAGATATAATATGTTGATATTATATAATACTATATACATATTTTATGCATTTCTGAGTTTCTAAACTTGTTCTGTCATCTGTCTGCCTT
The DNA here is from genome assembly GCF_037893015.1 of Macrotis lagotis. Classification (NCBI taxonomy): domain Eukaryota; kingdom Metazoa; phylum Chordata; class Mammalia; order Peramelemorphia; family Peramelidae; genus Macrotis; species Macrotis lagotis. The sequence continues at coordinate 882,644,346 of NC_133658.1, forward strand.
TGTGTGTCATCTGTGGCTTCTGCAAACCCCTCTCTCCCCCCCCCCAAAATTCCCATTTAATTTGTTACATTGACCCATAATATATTGAAACCATGATGGGGGAAGGTAGTGATGTGGAAAGGATAATTGTATTTTATTCTCCCTACTCACCGCCAAAGATGTCCAGGACACCAAAAAGGTTAAGAATCCCTCATCTAGTAGGTGAATTGTAGGACCAAGAGTTAGGAAGACCTGGCTTCCAAATCCATCTCTAAGGTTTATTATCTTTACCCCTCCTAACAAATCCCTTAGTCTCCCTGAGTTCTAGCATTGCCACCTGTAAAATGGAGATAATAATAGCAACTACTATACATCACTATTAGTTAAAAATTTGTATTCATGTCTTTTGTTTTCACATCACCTTTATTTCTCCACAAGAGGAAAAAATCCCCCACCAAAATTAGCCAGCCAATCAGCTAAATCTGTCAATAAATGTACTGTCTAAAATAAAAAGTTAAGAAAATGATATGCACTGTTTCACAGCCATTGTCCCCCACCTCTGTTAAGAAGGGAGATAGAAAATTAACTATTACTTAATTCCTTTTTATAAATGACCAGCACACAAAAGATGTTATCAATGTTACCAACAGATCACAATCATTCAACCTTTGTGGTTTATCAAGAGTTTTTATAGTCAAGATTTCTTATAGTCAAGATTTCATTTGATTCTCACAGGAACCTTATGAGATTATTTGTGAAAGTATCATGAGAGATAGAGGTTACAACAAATATTTTACCCAAAGTCACTCAGATAGAAAGAGGTGGGACTTGAACATAGGTCCCTCCTAACTCCAAGTTAGGAGAAAGGTGTGCTTGCATGCATTAGGTAGGCCACATATGAATGACAATTATAGTGATACAGAAGAAATCTCACTTCCTCCTCTCCCCAAAACCTTAGATCTATGAGAAAGCTCATCGGTGAGTCTAGAACTGTAGTGCTGATCATGAAGCACTAATATGACTTCCTCAAAGTCACACCACGCTAACTTTTTTTTGGACAGAATTACTAGACCTAGGGAATTCTGTAGATAGACACCTATATATTAGCAAAGGATTTGACCACATATCTCAAATTCTTCTCATGGAAAAGATGAATGAATCAGCTCCCAGTACAATTGAGTATCCAAGTCCAAAGAGTTTTTAGTAATAGTTCTACATCAATTTAGGTCTCTAGAGGAATCCCCCATGGATGTGTGGTTGGCCTTGTGCTGTTTAACATTGTTATCCATTACCTGGATAAAGACTGTGGTATACTTATCAAATTCTCATGCATCACCAAAGTAGGAGGGTTGCCCAACATACTGGATAAGAGAATCTGAATTCCAAGAATGCTGTCAGACTAGAATATTAGATTGGAGTTCAATTCATGTAAGAAAAGGTTGGGGGGCAGTGTAGATGGTGACCCTAAAGAAGAGAAGATTTAGGGTACAAATGAGAGCTGTCTTCAAGTATCTATCTGGAGGGCTTAGACTTGTATTTGGACCCAAAGAGCAAAATTGGGAGCAATGTTGGGAAGGGGGGGTCATTTACAAATAGGTGAATTTAGGCTCAGTGTAAGGGGAAGACTCCCATCTCATGAAGTCACCCCAAAATGAAATGGAGGGCTCCTGAAAGGGGTGAGTGCCCTTCCTGAAGTGGTGGGGTGGGGGTAGGGTCTCCATGCAGAGACTGAACAGTTCTGGAGAATGTTCTTAAGCAGGAGTGGGCTTGGCATGATGATTCCAGAGCTCTCTCCCAACTCAGGTTCTGTGATTTGGTGAGAGGTCAGCTTCTGTCCTGTCTTGTCACCAAGGGAGGGAAATATGAGGATTGGGTTAGAAGGATGAAAACTGTGTTCTCCTCTCCATCACTAGGCTCCAAGCCCAAAACATGTCAATACTATCAGAAGAACACATGCAATCATATGTGTATGTCTATGTATGCCTACAGATATGATGTGCACATGCATGTGTTTGTGGGCATATGCAGGGATGTGTATATTTTATAAGTGCACATATGGGTGCATGTAGATGTTCACTGTACTTGCATGTCCACATGTGGATATGCATGTGTGTTTTGTTTATAGGTGTTCTATATACACATAGAAGTGAATTGTGTTTATGTACATATTTTCAGGTAAAATATTGTGTTTGTGTATACATGCATGTGCTATCTTGGTGCATTGTAACACATGTGTTGTGTGAGTTGTGCACACATATATATGATAGGTTTTGTGTTGTGCTGTGTGCATTGTGTACACATGTGTGTTTGTAACTTGGGCAGAGAAAGTGTGTACAGGTACACATCTATACATGTATATACACATTGTGTATGAGTTTGTATGTATTGGGTTTATATGCGTGTGTGTGTGTGTGTGTGTGTGTGTGTGCCCAGAAGCAGAGGGTCAGCAGAAATATCTCTTCAGCTGAAGAGCCACTGGGAATGCAAGAGGCCTCTGTGGAGTGGCCGGCCCTCCCTCTCACTGTTTCCAGAAGGGACGAGCAGAAATTCTGTTCCTCTTAAAAATTCTTCACACTGAGGTTGAGGGAGAAAATAGATATGACGTGAGCATTCTGTCTCCCATTTCATGGAAGAGGTGGTCTGGGAAGAAAACTGAGCATATGTTTGTGTGTGTCTGAGTTTGTGTTTGGGAACCCATGAGATAGAGACATACAGAGAGGGACAGAAACAAGATGGGAAGAAATGGAGGCAGGGAGAGAGAAACTTCAAGAAGGGGAAGACGAGAAAGTTGGATAGACAGTCATGGATAAAGGCAGAGAGGGAAAGGGGGAGATAGAGACAGAGACAGAGACAAACACAGGGGGGAGAGACAGGGAGAGAGGCAGAGAGAGGGGAGAGGAGAAAGACAGCAAGAGAGACAGAGACAGAGAGGCAGAGCCAGAGAGGCAGACAGGGACAGAGACAGAGAAAGGAGGAGAGAGACAGCAAGAAAGAGAAGACAGAGACAGAGGAAAAATGCCATTTTGATAACCTAGCCACAGGGCTAGGAATAGACCAGATTCTCAGTAATAACATTACTTTGAATTGGAAAATAAAGGGTAGATGTTTTATTTAAATATGCTTGTATATGTGTCTATATCTCAGTTTTTATCTTTATGTACCATACTAGTTTGAACTTATGAGCGTGTGTAATTAGGTTCCCGTGTGTGTCAAAATGTGTGTGATTGTTTGAGGTAAATATGGGTGTGTGAGTGTGAATGCATGCATGTTTGCATGTATGTGAATGCATGAGTGTCAATGTGCTAGTGTATATGTTGATGTGTGAGTGTTGGTATGTGTGAGTATGTGTATATGTGTGAGTGCTGATATGTGTATGTGTGAGCATGTGTGAGTGTATAGTGTGTGAATGGGTATGTGTGAGCATGCATAGTGTGTGAACATTATGTATGTGTGTGTATGAGTATATGTGTGAATGTGCATAGTATGTATGTATTGTGAGTGTGTATAGTGTGTGTGCATTATGAGTTGGTGTATTGTGTGAATGTGTGTACATTTGTGTTTTGTGTGTGTGTGTGTGTGTGTGTGTATGTGTGTGTGCATGTGTGTCTATTGGAGAGGTGAGGTCATACTTTCCGTCTGTCTGGGCCATCTTGGTGAAGAGTGAAGCGATGACCACAAGGACCGTGGTCTCAAAGTGTCACTCTGATGGAGAAAGTGAGCCACAAATTGCCCACTTTGAGCTGGCTGGTTCATTTGACACTTACTAACTCAGGGACCACCTGTTCTGCTATCAGTCACCAGAGGAAAACAGAGCTTTCCTGAAATGGGGATTTCACCAGCGAGATGGTTTGGTGGGAGGCGGGGGAAGAATCCCCACCCCCTACAGTTTTCAGAGGTCCCCCCAGAATGTCCCTCCCAAGAAGAGAGGAAATGGTCTCTAATGGGTTCGGTCCTCCAAGACACCCCAATCTCTGACACACTCTGAAAATCTGGGGGAGCAAGTTCTTGAGGGAGGTTGGGGGGCAGTGGAAGTCCTTGGGGGGTGATCACTGAAGAGCATGAGAAGGCATCGCCTGCTAGCTGGAGCCCTCCTCTGATGTGGGGTGCCATGCCTGGGGGGGGCTCAGCCAGCCTGCTCTGGGCTGGTTTGGGCTGGGGGCGGGGTGCTGGCAGCGGCCAGGGCCTTGGCCAGGGCGGCCGGCGCCTGGGGCGGGCCACGCTCTGCCCTGGCCATGCCCGCTTGGGCTGGCTTGTTAATTTCATCGTTTTGCCCCGTTATGGATCTCCCAGTTGCCACAGCTTTTATAAACAAGTATTTCGATGACCTTCACCTAGCGGACAGCAGCCCTTTCAGGCCTGCAGGAATCCCGAGCTCTGAACGTTTAAAAATAAGCCTTCTATCAAGTTCCACAACAGGTGTGCCCTCCCTCCCCCTGCCCCCTCCCCGGCCTGTCCGAAAACTCAACAGTTTCACCAAGCAAAGAGAGGCCGCCCGCCCGCCCTCGGCTGTCTTAAAGGGGTCGCCAGCCGGCCACTGCTCCCTGTGCCCGCCTGTCGGTGGCCCCGCCTCCACCCCCTCCCTCTGCCTCTCTGCCCAGAGGCCTGGACTCCCTGGCACCCTGAGCACGATGTCTGCCTGAACCCCCTGTTCTTCCTCTCCAAAGACCTGGAGCCAGGAGTGGGCTCCCAGGCCCACCCAGGAGAGGGAGTTGTCAGCCACCCACTCCCCCCTACCCCACCATCCCCCAGCAGCCCCTCGCCTAGATTCACCCCTCCTGCCATCTCTGGGCAAGAATGCCCCCACCCCCACACTGCCCCAACACATGCTTCCTGCCCTCCAAACCAACTCACTGACCCTCAGCATTCTTTTAATGAAAACAGTGATTGCATCATAATCTCAGCTCTGGAAGAGACCTGGGAGGCTGGTACTTCTAACTTCATTACCAGGAGGGATTGTTTCATTCTTCCTATTGGCATCTCCAGCACCTGGTATATAGTAGGCCCTTAATAAATGTTTGGAGATTGTCTGATCGATGGAGTCCAGCCTTATTTGACAACTGAAGAAACTAAAGCCTGAAAAAGTTAAATGATACTCCCATCACATAGATAGCAAATGGCTGATATGGGATGTCACCTAGGTCTTTCTCCCCATGTTGATCCAGTGTATCTATGTATTCAGTCAGTCAGCATTTATTAGGCACCTACTACATGCAATCAATCAACCAAGCATTTTGTGGGAGCCTATTGAATGAAATTTGTGGATCAATCAAGAAAGGTTCTCCTCCTACCTATCTGATGCTCTTTTTCATTCTCCTTTGCTAGATCTTCATCCAGTGCCTACTAATAGTGTGTGTTCCCCAAGAGTCTATCCTTGGACCTTCTCTCACTTTTTACTATTCTCTCTTGATGATCTCATTAGTTCCCTTGGAGTCAATGATCATCACCATGCAAATGATTCCCAGATCTACATATCCAATTCTAATCCTTCTCCTAAACTCTAGATTTATGTCAATAATTGTCTTTTGGACACCACAGATGATATCCAGTTGTTTGTGGTTGTTGAGTTGTTTCCGTCATGACAGACTCTCCATGACCTCATTCGAACTTTTCTTGGCAAAGACATTGAAATGGTTTGCTGTTTCCTTCTCCAGCTCACTTTCCACATGAGGAAACTAAGGCAAGCAGTATTGACTTACCCAGAGTCACACAGCTGGTAAGTGTTGGAAACTGTATTTGAACTCAGTTCCTTCTGATTCCAGAGCTATGATCTATGTTCTATGGTAGGCCCTGGAGTCAGGAGGAACTGAGTTCACCTATGCTCTAGACATCTTGTCGAACTTGTCCAACATAGACCTCGCTACTTTTCCTCCCAACTCTTCCCTTCGCCAGCTTGCTTATTCCTATTGAGAAAAACCACCATTCTCCTGATCATCCATGCTCACAATGTTATCCTCTATTCATCCCTGCCACTCACCGTATCTATCCAGTCTTCTTGTATCTATCTTCCTGCATCTCTCATCTGTCTCTTCTTCTGTCCTCTCCCACTGCCATGACTCTGGGGCAGATTCTCATCATCTCACACCCGGACTGTTGCAATAGCTTTTTGGTTGAGTGTCTAGGAAGGTACCTGGTTTGGTATTAGTGACACAAAGAAACAAATTGGAGATGGGGGAAGGAAAACAGTTCTTGACTCCAGGGAGTTTACATTGGGAGGATGGGTGATGGAAACAACATGCCTGTCATTTATAAAATACACAAGTTCTAGAAAGTGATTGATTGACCATTGGGTACAAAGTTGAACTTTGAGTCATGAAGTATGGTCTTTGACATTGAATTCTGGGCAAGTCACTTAACACTCCTAACTCTCCTTTCTCTTCCATGCCATAGAAATCCCTTTACCCCAGAAGTGCATTCCACCCCTTTGTCCTTTCCTTCTGATTGGCTGGTTCCTTCCAAACCTCCACTTTAAGGAAGATGCCTAGGTCATTCATTCTTCTCCAGGTTGCATTATTTTCCAAGCCTCCATGCTGAATGCCTTTATCTCTTTCTATCACCCCCATTTTGCATTATTTTTAATGTGTTGCCTTCCCCTTTTAGGATGTAAGCTCCATGAGGCCAGGGACTATCTTTCTGATTCTGTTTGTATATTCAATGCACAGTACAGTGTTTGGGCCATAGCAATGGCTTAATAAAAGCCTGCTGACTTCAAGGCCTCATTCATACCCCTCCCCATATCCAATCTTTTGCTAAGGCTGTTGATTTTGCCTTTGTAATATCTCTTGCATACACTCCATTTTCTCCTCTGACACTGCCCCCAGCCCTCATCATCTCATGTCTTGACTGCAAAAGCCTATTGGTAGGTCTGCCTGTCTCTAGGCTCTCCCCAATCCAGTCCGTCCTTCACTCAGCTGTCAAAGGAAACTTCTTAAAGAGCAAATAAAACCATGTCATCCTCTTGCTCAATAAACCTCAGGAAATAAACTTCTTGCTCAATCTCCTCCAGGGTCCTGAGATTTTCACTGAGCTGTCCTCTATCCCTGGAATGTTCCCCTTCCTCATCTCCACCTCTTGGCTTCCTTCAAGTTCCAACTAAAATTCTACCTTTTACAGGAAGCCTTTCCCAATTCATTTAATCCCAGTGCCTTTCCTCCACTGATTATTCCAATTTCCTCTCCATAGAGTTTGTTGGTAGCTACTTGTTACCTGTTATCTTCCTATTGCAGCAGAAGCACTCCGAAGGTAAAGATGATCTTTTACCTTTCTTTGTGTCCCCTGTGCTTAACACAGTGTCCTGCAAGCATTAGGTGCTCAATAAATGCTTATAGACCAAATGACTTGACTTAACCTCACAGTAGACAAATAACACCAAGTTTATACATTACAGAGAGTTGTTGGGAATTTTCTTCGTTTCCTTAATAGCCCTACTCTCCAAAGAAAGAAAACAAAGAAGGGGGTTGGCTATCCCCCAAAAAGAAAGAAAATATGTCCTTGTAAACTGATCATCTCAGGGCCCAGTTCTAGCCCCCACCTGTAGAAATACTTCAGAAAATATCCCTTGATGGGTCAGTGGGGGGAGATAATAATGGTGGTGGAAGAAAGTGATGGTACTGGTGCAATGGATAGAGCATCAGCTCTGGAATCAGGAGGCCTTGAATTCAAATTTGACCTCAGATGCATGCCCCTTACTACCTGTGTGACCCTGGGCAAGTCACTTAACCCTGATTGACCCTCATCCAGGACTGTCTCCAGTCATCCTGATCTATATCTGACCACTGAACTCAGATGATTCTGAGGAGAAAGTGAGGCTGGTGACTTAGCACAGCACCCCCTCATTCAAATCATGCCATGGCATCACCTCCCTGATGTCATGGTCTTCTTTGAGAAGAATGGACAAACAGCATCACCTGAGGGTCTAGTTTAGGTTTTATGGAAGACAAGTAAGATTTGGTTCCATCCTGGAAGAGTTTACAATAGAGTTTGCCAGGTGCTATGTCAAGCAATGGGTATACAAATCCCTCCTCACTCCCCAAACAGTCCTTGCTCTTGGAGAGCTCTGTTCAAACAATAAATAGACAGGATATTTTGGGGGGAGTCTGAGAGGGGTTTAAGTTTGAAATGAAGAAAGAAAGCTTTCTTAGAAAAGACAGAGACAACATTATGAATTCATTAGAGTCTGGGGTCCAGCCCTGGGTTCAAATACCAACTGAATATCTGTGCGACCTCCAGCAAGTTACTCCTCTGGTCCTCAGTTCCTTTTTCTGTGGAGATCCAAGTTCTTTCCAGGTCTAAATTCTATGAACAGGGGATGTTATAACATTATGTCTACAAAACTTCGCATGCTATTGTATATAATATAAATCTACAAATAAATACTACAAATGTGTTAAGATGTATCAAAAACTTTTTTTAAACAACAGGCTTATGAGACAGATGGCATAACCACTATTATCCTCAGTCTATGGGGGAAACTGAGGTTCAGGTGGTGGCAGAGTCCAAACTAACCTCCAGCTCCTTTGATTGTAAACCTCAAGGACTAAATTCTTGATGTTACCATAATGGTGTTGGGAAAGATAATAGGAATGGATTGGAGTAAGACATGATACCACATCCCTGAGAGGGAAACCAGGGCTGTCTAGTCAACCCCATCACTTTACCAGTTATGAAACTGAGGCCCACAGAGGGGAAGTGACTTACAGAGTCACATAACTGGGAATTTGGACTCCAGCCTTCTGACTTCAAAACTAGTCAGGATATTATACTGTTTAGAGGCAATGAGGTGGTATAGTAGACGGAGTACCAGGCTTGAAGTCAGAAAGTTCAAATCCAGGCTCAGACACTTACTAGCTGTATGATTCTGGACAAGTAATTTAATTCCATTTGCCTCAGTTTCCTCATCTGTAAAATGAGTTGGAGAGGAAATGGCAAACTATTCTGGTATCTTTTCCAAGAAAACTGCAAATGAGATCATGAAAAGTGAAATACAAATGAAAATGAACAAAAAATTCTGTCTAGGAAAACAGGAGATGGTAAAATCCAGGAACTATTTGTATCAGTGAGATTTCAAGACTCTAGGAGAGGTGATCCCTCTGGGATAGTGAATAGCATGTATACCACAAAAAAAGTGAGCATCAATATAATGGTTAACTCTGGGACCCAAGAAATCCTGATAACTTATAGAAGGAATTCTTCACCTTTTTTTGTCAAAGGCCCCTTAGGCAGACCAGTGAAACCTATGGATCCTTTCTCAGAGTCCTTACTCTTGGAGAGTAAGACAGGATATTTGTGGGGGGGGGGGGGGGGAGTCTGAGAGGGCTTTAAGTTTGAATGAAGAAAGAAAGCTTTCTTAGAAAAGACAAAGACAGCGTTATGAGCTCATTAGAGTCTGGGGTCCAGCCCTGGGTTCAAATACCAACTAAATATCGTGTGACCTCCACTTTGAATGGGAGTTTTGAATCCAACCTCGGACATTTGCCTCTTACTAGCTGTGTGACCTTGGACAAGTCACGTAACCCTGATTGCCTCACATCCAGGACTATCTCCAGTCAACCTGATTCATACCTGGATACTAGACCCAAATGACTTTGGAGAAGAAAGTGAGGTTGGTGACTTAGCATAGCACCCTCCTCACTCAAATCCAGTTCATGCACTTGCCATGGCATTACCTCTGAGAATGAAGGACCAAAAAACCCAGTTTGAAATGCATAACATAAAATATGTATGATTGCCAAGGAAGCTGAATTGTAATAAAGTACAGTTAACAAAATATTTTTAAAAACCCAAGTTCATGGCTCTTCAGAATTCTATCCATGAATCCCAAGTTATGAACCTTGCCTTATGGAGACAGAGACATCAGGGAGAGAGATCAGGAGAGGGGTGATAGGCAAGCCTAGAGACTCTACCTCAAACCCATAAAGTCTGGACCCCAGTGCTAAGCACATTTCCCAGTGATCCTTGGTCCCAAAGTTCACACAGAGCTGGTACTATATCCCCTTGACCCATTCCTTAGGGTAACCAGGGACCAATTAGAAAGAGGTCAGTGACTTCCTAATTATGATGGTGATTACAACTGGACCCAGCCCTGAGGATGACACCTAGGGAGAAGGCCTGGGCAGAAGACAAGGATTGGGAAAGGAAGGGCATCTGCCCCCTCCCCTCCAGGTCTATTTCTGCCTGTATTCTGGGAAGATTAGGGTCTGAGAACATCACCAATTTTGTTGCCCTGAGGAAAACAATAACAGGTTTTTGGCTTCTGGTGAGCAGCGTCCCTTTTTAATGCATTTGTCGTCCCTGGGGGCCATGTCTAATTACTCACTGGGCATGATGCAGCAGGCCAAACCATGAAGAAGCTGAGCTCCAAGGGGATCAGGATGGCGAGCTGGGGGAGGAGAGGGAGAGGGGCAATCTGTACTTTGCTGCATGGGTGGGGTCGAGGCAGGAGCCAAGGCCCTTGGCCCTGTAGGACCAAGATTTCAAGATGAGAGTTGGTGTATGTTCAAAATCACCGGGGGTGGGGGCGGGGGGAGGGCATGATAGAACCAGGAGATACAATCAACTCTAGTCCAAACCTTTCAATTGATGGAGAAGGCAATTGAAGTCCATAAAAAGGAAAGTGACTCCTGTACAGTCATACTGGCAATAAGTGACAATGCAGAGAGTAAACTTAGGTGGCAGACATATAGATCTATGACTGGAAGAGACTCTAGAGACCATTTTACTAATGAGTAAACTGAGGTCCAGGGAAGTTAAATGATTTGACCAGGTTCACAAGTAATAAGAGTTAGATATGAGATTTGAACCGACATCCTCCAGTGTCAGTTGGCCATACTGTCTCCCCACTATCCCTTTGGCCATCTGGCAACTGAGATTTAATGATGACACTAAGGCGGGACACTGCTGGCTGATCTTGGACAAACTAATTAGCTCACTGATTCTCAGTTTTTCTGTCTGCAAAATGGCAATGATATTCAAAGCCCTACCTTTTGTGTGTTTCACCTGGGTGTTTGCAGAACAAATGAGAACATTGCTTTGAAAGCACTTTGAGGTCTTTAAGGAAAGCTTTGTAAAGATGAGTAATAATTACTGCTATCATCACCCACATCAGCATCACCCTCATTACTTGGAGAGTTCCTCCCTCCTATTTTGCTTGTTTTTCTGTCAGTCTTTCTGCCTGAAGGGAGATGATACAAGAACTCTGTAGAATTTTGGACCTTGTCACCTGGAGACAATGTCCTTCCTGGAGTTGGCCAAGGCAATTCATTATCCCTCAGAGGTCACACTGTAGACCAGTGTGTGGGCTCTCGATTTCCTCCTGGCTTCCTTCCCTTCCCAAAGTGGCCCACAGAACAGAGCCCCTTCCTGGTACTTCCAGACATAGCCCCTGGCCCTGGAAAGAAGAGCCTACTCTCCCCCTAGTCTCCAGGAATAAAGGCCCCAGTCAATCTCATAGACTCCCAATGTTAGATCAGATTTGTCATTTCACTTATATAGCAAATACCCAATGACAAACAATGTCTTAGTAATGTCTTGTAGAAGTGCACAGAGAAAGGAAAAAGAGAAAGGTACCTGGTCCTATTTTTTCCTGCATTCTGGAAAACTTAGGGTCTGGGAACATATTATTGCATATTGGAACTTAGGGTAAATAGAACTTAATCCTGTCTTTGTCTGTCTATTTCACTCTGTATCTCTGTTTATAACTACATCTACATTTATTTCTATGTCTACTTGTATGTCTATGTCTTTGTCTACCCCTTTATGTCTGGCAAGGTCTGCACAATGTCTATGTCTTTATCTACCTTTTTGTGTTTGTGTCTGAGGCTACATCTATGTCTATATGTATGTATACATTTATGTCTAAATCTATAACCACATCTTTGCTTCTGTCTTCATATACATTTATGTCTATGTCTAGGTCTTCATCTACATCTGCATCTACATCTATGTCTAAGTCTTTATCCACAGTTATGCCTATATCTGTGTCTACATCTATGTCATAATGTCTATGTCTACAACATCTAAATCTCTGACTATATCTACATCTATTTCCATGACTACATTTATGTCTATATGAATCAACATTTATGTCTGCTTAATCTATATTTCTATGGCTTCATCTTTATCTATGTCTATATGTTAAAATTGATTTCTACATCTATTACTATGATTTCACCTACATTTATATCTATATTTGCATAAAATATATACTATATTATTTAGTACATATCTATATCTATAGAATATACCTATGTCTATATCTACATCTCTGTTTATGGCTATATTTATGTCCATATCTATTCTATGTCTTTATCTACATTTATGTCAATGTGCATGTCTTCATCTGTCTGTCTCTAAAGCTACATCTACATCTATGTTGTATCTATATCTATGTCTATGTCTACATCTATATCTATATCTACATCCAAATATATAGCTACATCTATATGTCTATGACTATATTGTTTCTATATCCATGTCTTTAATCTACATTTATGTCTTTGTCTAATCTATATTTATCATTCAGCTCATTTATATCTATGGCTATTTCTAAATTTGTGTTAAAATTTATTTCTACATCTATACCTACCTCCTCATCTGCATTTAAATTTATGCCTCTAGCTACATTTTTGTCTAAATCTGTATCTATATATACTTGCTATCTATCTATCTGTGATTCCATCCATCCAGTGAATTTCTATGCGGGGAAAAAAATGGAGATAAGTAAGTCATCAGGAGCTGGGATTTGAACCCAAATCTCCTAACTTCAAAACACATATTCTTTTTAGGACACTATGCTATCTTGGAAAGTAGGTGAAAATGCACTGGATCTCCATGTATCAGAGAATTATAAAGGAGTGGGAAGAAATGAGTTACAATGTGATCTCTCTGGGATAGTGGAAGATATGTGTATCACAGTAAGGTGAGTCCCAATACAATGGGACCCTGATGCCACAAGGCTGATTTCTTAACTAATTTGTGTGTCTAGGTCTATATCTATGTTTATGTCTATATTTATGTCTACATCTATAGACAGTGTCTGGTGAAGCCTATGGATCCCTTCTTTGCAGAAGAATAATTTCAAATATATAAAATATGTAGGATTGCAAAGGAAGTCAACAGTAATAAGTAATCAAAATCTTCTAAAAAACTCAAGTTCAAGGACTCCCTGAAATTTACCCAAGAACAATATGAAACCTGGCTATGGGTCTCCCTCCTATAGAAATATCAGGCAGTGGGACCAGGAAAGGGAAGCTACCTGGAGACTATACCTTTAATCCACAAGACTATACCTTTAATCCACAAAGACTCCAGACCTCCAGGAATGGCACCTTTCTCAGTGACCCTTGGTCCAAAAACTTGGATTTGAGAATGTCTATTTATTGGAGATTGAAACTTGAAGTTGAAAAGTTTTATGACCACGCTTATGTTTATGTCCTTGCCTACATTTATGTCTCTGACTCTCTCTGTCTATACCTGTGAATATGTCCATAACTATGTCTGCCTCCACTTAGAAGTATATGTATGGGGGCAGCTAGGTGGCATAGTGGATAGAACACCAGCCCTGGAGTCAGGAGTACCTGAGTTCAAATCCAGCCTCAGATACTTAATAATGACCTAGCTGTGTGGCCTTGGGTAAGCCACTTAACCCCACTGCCTTGCAAAAACCTAAAAAAAAAGTATATGTATACATATATATATATATATATGTATATATGTATATATTTGACCTGGATCTGTGATTTCATCCTCCCATGGAATTCCCACTATGAAAACTCTTTCCAACAATGTAGATCAGCAATTCATCAGGAACTTACATAGGGAATTGCCCAGGGCCTCTGAGAACTTAAGTGATTTACATGCCCATAGTAATATTGCTGGGAGAGTCAGGTTAGGATTTGAACCCAGGTCTTCCTGGATCTTTATTCACTGTATCAACACTGTATCAACTCTATAGATAGATATACACATGTATATATGCATACACATATGTAAATATGCACGCATATATGTAAAAACACCAATACTTTTCAACATTCATCCTTTTACAAGTTTTTGAGTTCCGTATTTTTTTGCTCTCCTTTTCTTCCTCCCTCTCCTTGGCAGAGTACAATCTGATAAAAATTGTACATGTACAATCATCTTTAACATATTTCCTACCGTAGTCATGTTGTGAAAGAGGAATTAGAACCAAGGGAAAAACAACCATTCAACCTGTCTCTCAGTAACATTATTGTTTATGGTAATAACTTGTGTCTCTTTAGCACCTATGGTTTCCACAATGCCTTACTCCAAAAAGGATCACTTTACCCATTTTATGGGTAAGAATAATGAGGCTCAGAAGGGCAAAGTGAATGAATGAAAAAACCTCTCATTAAGCAACTGACTTTGGCACTGTGTTAAGTGCTGGAGAATACAAGTAGAAAATAAAGCAAAATTGTCCTTGTTCTCAGAGATCTCATATTCTAACAGAGGGTGGTTATGCGTCTTCTCTAGGGTCCCACAGTTATTAATTGTCTGAGACTGAATTGAACCCAAGGCATCTTTTAACTAAAAGGTCAGTTCTCTTTCCTTGAACTATTCTTCTTTTGTAAAGTCTTCTATTATCAGCCTGCCCACAAGAATTTCTCCAATTTAGCCACAAATCATGCTTCCAGAAGCTGGCATGTCAGGGCAGGGGAAGCCTTATTGAGTGGTTGATGGAGGCAGACGCTAGACCCTTTCCCTGCTAGTCCAAAGATTAGTGACTCCCCTGGTCCCATACACTAACATGGCCAATTGCCCATTAGTATGCCATCCCCTTGAGGGCAAGATCTGTCTCATCTTTGTATTTTATCACAGCGTGCTTTGGCACATTGTTTGGTATACATTTGACACCAAATAAATATTTATTCACTGATAGATTTTTAAAAATAAATTTTATTAATTTTTTTACATCATCTAAATTTCCCTCTATATTCCTCCCCCCAAAAAAGAACCATTCCTATAACAATTTCATTTAAGAAAAGAAAATCTGGTTGCTTAATTATTAAAAACTTGAAGGATTTAGAACTTTAGGGGACTTCAGAGATCATCCAATTGGTTCCCACACACACACTCCCTCCCCCCCAATATACAGATAAATTGAGGCACTCACAGTAGTAACCCCTCCTCCTAGGATTCCATCTCCTTTCTTTTCCTTCTGCCGACCTATTCTAAGGGGTGTGTGTTTGAGAGGATCCTTGCCCAGAAACCCTGGGTCCTAAGGTGGGGTTGACCTCTTGAAACTGCAAGGTTTGGAATTTCCACTATTTCCTCAGGGCCTTTTAGCACCCCTAGAGATATTCCTCCCTGTCCCAGGAGGCAGCCCTGCTTGGCCAAGGTTGAGAAATGAGAGGAAAAGCCCCAGGGTTTGATGGGGGAAAAGGGGAGAAGCAAGAATCAAGTGGGGAGTAAGTGTTAGAAGGGCAGAGATCATGCCCATGGTGCTTTAGGGGAAAAAAAAACAAAAAACAAAGAGCAAAACCCAACAACCCTGCCCAGAAGCAGATTAAAATGATACCATTTTTGACAAAGTAGACAGTAGCTGAAATATAATAAGTCACTGTTGAAAAATGCCCCTGTTCAGAGCACTGCTGGGCAGATTAGTTGGCATTCCTTCCCCTCCATTGAGTGGAGTCGCGAGCTAATAAATATTTCAGAATTGCCTACATTCAATCCAACCCTTGTCCCGGTTGACGTCTGTTCTCTCAGCTTTCAGAAGGAGACAGGTGCAGAAGGATGAAAAGGGATTTAATTACTAAACATCCCCAACTCCTGATATCCAAACACATGCTGTACTGTACACACACCTACTCCACTGTCACGCACACACTGTACACACACACACATACACACACACACACACACACACACACACACACACACACTCACACTTCCTAGGGGGCACACATAACACCCATAGATCCACTTGGCCCAACAGAAATGGGGTGTGTGATTGATTTTGGAACTCTATGTACAACTTGCAAGTGGTGTGTGGTTTTGCTCACATTTCAGAGTCAAAACCAGGCAGAACTGGTAGGGTCAGAAGATCTGGATTCAAACTGGACCAGATGGTCTCCCTAGACATCTCTACTCCTAGAATCCTCCCTCATCTATCACTGTTTGTTGTTTTTAAGTTGGGCCCCACTCTTTGTGCTCCCATTTGAGATTTTTTTGGGCAAAGATGCCAAAAAGTTTTGCCATTTCCTTCTCCGTTGAACCTTGCATGGCCAGAGATCTGGATTTGAATCCTGACTCTGCCAGCATCATGATCTTGAACACACATCTGTTCTCTAGGCCTCCATTTCCTCACTTATAAGGGAATTGAACTTGAAAATCTCTGAGAACCCTACAACCTCTAGATATATGACCTTATGAGCTGTGCTGGGGACAAATTCATTTGAGAAGAAGGGAGCTATGACTGTAGCAAAAAGGATGGCTTGATTGTTGGGGGATATGCACAGTCAATGACTCTATGGTATGACTCTATAGGGGTTGGAAGAGATTGTGGGCCTTAAGAGAATGGAAAGCATAGCCATGGGAAGTGTACTCCTGGGAATGTTGGTACCCTAAGACAAAGCCCTGTTGGCATTATACTAGTTATGACTTTGTTACACATGTGTTCAATTGTACTACTGACTCATGTATTTTTTCTATATTCATAACCACACCTAGACATCAGAGACGTTTATTTTTACTATATTCACATACAATGATCCTAGATTCAAGATTTGACTACTAATTGTTAACTATGTAAACTTGGGCAATGAAATTCTTGCTGCTGGGCCTCAGTGTCCTCATCTGTTAAATAATAGGACTAGTCTAGAGAACCTCTGAGGCAGCTATGCAACAGATGAAGTATGCAACAGATAAAGTGCTGGGCCTACAGTTAGTAAGACCTGAGTTCAAATCCAACCCTCAACATTTACTAATTGTGATACCCCGAGCAAATCACTTAACTTCCGTCTGGCCCTAGTTCCTCAGTTGTAAAATAGGGGTGATAATAATAACACTTACTTGGCAGGGCTATTGTGAGGAGCAAAAGAGATATTTGTAGGTGCTTAATAAATGTTCACTGTTTCCTTGTAGTTATGGATCTTCTGGTCATCTTACTTAGATGCCCTCCAACCAGGTGCACTCAACTTTGTCCACTACTTCTGAATATGCCTCACTACATCTTCAATGAACTATGATCATTTGTTTATACAACAAGGTTAACTGATTGATTCAACAAACATTTTCATATACCTATTGTATACCAAAAAGACAAGTGACTAGAATGCTTATTCTCTTTGACTCAGAGATCCCACTGCTGGGCTTAGATTCCAAGGAAATCAAAGATACAAAAATTTACACCAAACTATTCAGAGCAGCATTTTTCTGTGATAGCAAAGGACTAGACTGAGAACTGATGCCTGTCGACTGGAAGATGGCTAAAGAAATCACGGTCCATGAGTGTAGAGGAATATTACTATGCTGTAAAAGAAATGATGAATATGATGATTTTAGAGAAGCATGGGAAGACTTATATGAACTGAGGCTGAGTGAAGTCAAAGAACCAAACTGACAATAAACACGGTGATGGCAACATCATTAGAAAGAACAAAAAAATGAAATTGCATACTGGTGATTATGACAGCCAAGTTTCATCACTGAGATAAGTTGAGAAAATGCATCAATCAATCAACAGTTATTAAGAGCCTATTATGTGTGGAATATAGTAAATACTACCAGTTTTGGCTTCTCTGTAGGTTGGTTTTACTGAACTGTTTCCTCTCCCCTTCCCCTTTTTAAAAACTTTACTTCAGGGATTCTTAACCTGGGCTCCATGAATTTGGTGTTTTTGAAAGTGTTTTGTTTACCTTCTTTCTCATCTCTCCCCCACCCAGTTCTAATTCTTCTTTCACAACATGACTTATATGGAAATATGTTAAACATGATTGTACATCTAAAAAATAAAAAAAGAAAGTATTTTGATAACTATTTTAATATATATTTTATGCATTAAAAAAGAACAGTATTCTGAGAGCATTCTCTTATTATTAGTGATCTTTCTAACCACAGATCTGATCATGTCCCCATCTACTCAAAAGATTCTAGTAGTTTCCTCTTGCCTCCAGGACCAAATTATAAAATCCTCTCTTCAGTTTTTAAAGCCCCTTTTAGCCTGCCTCCTTCCTCCATTTTCTGTCTTCTTACAGCTTATTCCTTTTCTACTATTCTCCATCTCTCCATCACTCCAGTTTTTCTCTGGCTTTGCCTTGTGTCTGAAATTCTCTTGCTCTTCACTTCTACCTTCTGGCTTGAATGCACTCAAGTCTCAGTTAAATGCCACCTTTTCCCCATGAGTTAAAAATTGTTGCCTTTCCTTGGAGATGATATCCAGTAATATACTGTACATATCTTGTTTGCACAAAAGTTTTTGCATATCTCCTCCCCTCCATTAGACTGCAAGTTTCCTGAGTGCAAAGACTGTTTTTACTTTTTCTTTGTGTTACAAGGATTTTGCATAGAGCTTGCTCCCTAGTGGGAGCTTCATAAATACTCTACATGAATAGGAGTTTTTTTTTTAAATAGGTTTTACCAGATCACAAAGGCATCTATGACACATATTAAAGATTAAGAATCTTTATTTTGAGATGACTCAAAGGGGGTGGAGAGGTCATGTGTTTAGTCAATTAGTAAATCAACAAGAAATTAAGTGCTTAATATATGTTAGAAACTGTCCTAAACACTGGGTTTTCAAAGAAAGGGAAAAAATAGCCCTTGCCCTCAAGGGTATTCTAATTGGGAGAAAAGTTGAAAATAACTATATATATATATATATATAACTATATATATATATAGTTATATATATATATAAATAACTATCTATCTATCTATCTATCTATATATATATATATATATATATATATATATATATGGGGGAGGGCAACCTGGAAAGGCCTCCTGTAGAAGCTTTAGAATTGAATGATATATAAAAGTGAAAGCAGCAAAAAGAAACTAAAATCACAATAATAATAATAAAATATGATACCTGTGTGACCTTAAGCTAGTATTAAAAATCTCTCAGAACCTCATTCAACTCTTTGAATCCCATCTCTATTGTCTAGTCTCTGGATGCAGGCAAGTTCTATAACTTCCCTGGGCCTCAGTTTCCTCAATTGTAAAAAAGAAGAGTCTAGACTTCATGACCTCTAAGATGCCTTCTTGCTCCTTAGATCTTCACCTTCAAATTTAGTAAATGCTTGTTGGTGGATTGATGGATCTGTAAAATGGGCATAATCAAAAAATTCTTTTTTTCTAGAAAGATTTTATTTATTTTTGAATTTTACAATTTTCCCCCCTAATCTTGCTTCCCCCCCCCCCACCTCCCACAGAAGGCAGTCTGTTAGTCTTTACATTGTTTCCATGGTATACACTGATCTAAGTTGAATGTGATGAGAGAGAAATCATATCCTTAAGGAAGAAAAATAAAATATAAGAGATAGCAAAATTACAAGATAAAGGGTTTTTTTTTTAATTAAAGGTAATAGTCTTAGGTCTTCGTTCAAACTCCACAATTCTTTCTCTGGATACAGATGGCACTCTCCTTTGCAGACAGCCCAAAATTGTCCCTAGTTGTTGCACTGATGGAATGAGCAAGTCTATCAAGGTTGATCATCACTCCCATGTTGCTGTTAGGGTGTACAATGTTTTTCTGGTTCTGCTTATCTCGCTTAGCATCAGTTCATACAAATCCCTCCAAGCTTCCCTGAATTCCCCTCCCTCCTGGTTTCTAATAGAACAATAGTGTTCCATGACATACATATACCACAGTTTGCTAAACCATTCCCCAATTGCTATCTTTATTTTATTATTATTATTTTTTTTTAGGATTTTGTAAGGCAAATGGAGTTAAGTGGCTTTCCTAAGGCCACACAACTAGGTAATTATTAAGTGTCTGAGGCCGGATTTGAACTCAGGTACGGAGTCAGGGCCAGTGTTCTATTCACTGCGCCACCTAGCCGCCCCTGCCATTCTCCAATTGAAGGACATTCACTTAATTTCCAATTCTTTGCCACCACATACAGGGCTGTTATGAATATTTTTTGCACAAGTGATGCTTTTACCCTTTTTCATAATCTTCAAGAATTTTTGTACCACTAACTTGGAACACATGTAAGCAAGTGATAACAACTTGTTGTAAGGACAGCCCTTCGGAAACCTGAAAGCAGTACAAACTGTGATGTGAGCTATTACTACAAAACATTTGCCAGAGGCAGAGGGGAGATTCACAGAAAAAGGAGACATTTTTCCTGCCCTCAGAGAGCTTACATTTTTCCTATATGTTCACAGATAAGTAAATAGAGGAGTCAAAGTATATCTTGTATATAAATAAATATATTTGCATATGCAATATGTTAATAATATAAACATATTAACTTATATAAATATATACAAATTATATATTTATATAAATTTATTTATACATACATGGGGTTTCCCAAAAATCTTAAGGTAGTTAAAAGCAAGGAAAAGCTTTTAATTTAGCAAAGTTTAAAACTGCACAAAGACTTGTGGCACATGCAGCATACAAATAATTTTGCCTAGACACAAGATTTTTATTGCAGTTGCGAATTCTCTGAAACATTCTCTCTACTGATGACTGGACTCTTTTTCTTCAGGTTTTAGTCTTGATCTAGTGAGTGCCTGGCACTCCAAAGTTAGTATGGGTCAGAGCAGAGTATGAAGTGAAATCTTTTTGACTCCCAAGTCAGTTCTCTATCCGCCACACAATGTTGTCACAAATACAATGTGTGTGTGTACATATGTGAATTGTGTTTTGTACATATGCATCACACATATATGCATGCATGTGTGTGAGATGGGTGCACACACATGTATGTGTGTGTATATGTGTACATGTATTACACACATGGGTGGACATCTAGGTGGTACAGTGGCTAGAATGTTTGAACTGGAGTCAAGAAAATCCTGAGTTCTCAGACATTTATTAGCTGGGTGACCCTGAGCAAGTCACTTAACTCTGTTTGCCTCAGTTTCCTCATCTGTAAAATAAGTTGGAGAGGTAAATGGCAAACCACTCCAGTGTCTTTGCCAAGAAAACCCCAAACGGGGTCAAGGAGAGTCAGACACAACTGAAAAATGACTGAACAACGTCGGCTGCTCTTAGAAAAGTGCTTGGTGCATACTAGGCTCTTGATAAATGTTTACTGATTGATTAGCCAAATGAGGGGCTTGGGCTCTGGGGGTCCAAGGACGCTTCCTGTCCAATGCTTCACCAGCCTTTGAATAATTCTATCCCAGTTTGTTTATCATGTTGTCTGCAGATTTCTTATGCCCCTTGCTTGAATATATACTCCTGAAGGACAAGGATAAGACTAGAACTTAATTCCACTTTTGAGTTTCCTAGAAATTAGTCCAGAGCCTTTTTTTAATTGAATATTCAAACATTCAATCCAAATCAACAGGTATGTAGGAAGTCCCTACTCTGCACCTGGCCCTTTTGCTAGGTACTTGGACTAAAAAGACAAAAGTGAAACAGTGCCTGCTCTCAGAGAATTTTCATTCTAATGGGAGGAGATATTATGCACAGGGATGAATAAATTTTAAATAAAATCAAAGTCATTTCAGGGGTGTGTGGGGATTGTAGGGGTGGAGAGAACTCAGAAGAATGTCTTGAGGTGAATATGGAAGAATCTCACTGGTTTGAGGAATTCTACCACCTATGTAGGTTTGACCTGACCATAGGTTAGTAAAGAAACTTCAGGGTGTTGTCCGAGGCTCAGAGTTTTTGACTTGCCTGGAGCTACAAAGCTGATAAAAGTCAGAGGTAAGATTTGAACCCAAGGATCTCTGGTGCTATATACTATTCTCTTCTCTATGGTAGACCTTACCAATAATAATAAGCCCTTTAATAATAACCCCTAAATGAAGAGGTTATGTTTGTATTATTTCTAGGAGTGTGTATGTGTGTTTGGGGGGGCTATTTCTAGGATTCTCCAGTGGCAGACTTGCGTGCCAGCCAGTTCAAGATGCTCATACTTAAGGGTAAAACAGAGGTCAGCAGGAGTAGAGACCAAATGAACACCCTTGATGTGCCATAGCCCAAGGTTGGCATCAGATGGGCAGACATGACTGCTTCAAAGGCACCCCCCCCCAGCACTGTGGAGCATCTGGGACAGGGCAGCTTCCAGGATAATATATCACTTAGGAACTGATAATTGTAGGGTAGAGAATTAGATAATGAGAGAGCCAGAAAAGAAGGGGATGCTCCCATTCCCAGGCAGACAGGCCTGGTGAATAGAAATAAGAGTTCTTGGGAGCATCCTTTTGTTCCTACTAATGAATCGGGAAGATGGGGGAAGGAGACGAGCCAAGCAAGGAGGAGGCTGGTGGGAGGACAGGGAAAGGGTGGTTTACTGTGGCATCATCATGAGACAGTCTCCCCTCCCTTCTATCTCCTTCCTCCCTGCAGACAGATCTGCTTCAGACATACTTGTTATTCTAGTCCCTAGATATAGCTGTCTTGGGTATGGATCTGTGTTGGGGGGGCAGGAATAGGGAAGTTGACTTCCCTCAAAAAGTTATCTCAATCCAATTCCACAATAACCAGTATGTGTATAAATAAACCAATAAATAAACCAATAAACCAATCCCTGACTGTGGTGGGGGGGGGGGGGAAAGAGCATGTACACAGAGAAATCCATAACACACACTGTGTTATTTTGGTACTAATGCTCATTTTGTTCTGGCTTGAGTCAGAATTTTGGACCTCTCTGGGAGACCCAGAGTTAGGGTATACAAGTCCCTAACCTGGAATACCATTGCATGTACCACTAGCCAAGGTCCCATCACTCCTGACTCCCAAGTGCCTTCAAGGGTACCCCTCTTCCCTTTCCAGATCCCCTTTATGTATTGTCTTGTCTCAGGAGAAAATAAACTCCTTTAGGGTAAGAATTGTCTTTGTGTTGGTATTTTTACCACTTAGCACTGTAGTTGCTCAATCGTGTTTAAATCTTTGTGACCCCATTTGGGTTTTTCTTGGCAAAGATACTGAAGTAGCATTTCTTTCTCCAACACATTTTAATGACAAAACTGAGATAAACCGGGTAAAATGACTTGCCCAAGGTCATACATCTTTTATGTGTCTGAGGCTGGATTTGAACTCATAAAGATGAGTCTTCCTGACTCCATATTCGGTACCCTATCCACTGTTGCCTTTTCCTTAGCACAGCGCCTGAACATAGTAAGCACTTAATAAATGTTCTATTGATTTATGTAACTATCTACCTAATTATCTGTATCTATCAATCACCAAATGCCTATACATTCATGTATCTATCTTCTATCACTAAATATATATGTACCCATCTATCTATATATTCATCTATCCATCCATCTTGCTAGATAGCTATCCATCCATCTATCCATCTATGTATCTTTCACTAAATAACTATTTATTCATCTATCAATGCATCTATCATCTATTGCTTTCTATACAGTCATCCATCAATCTATCATTAAATATCTATCTATCTATCTATCTATCTATCTATCTATCTAATCTATCATCTATCTATCTAATCAGTCATCTATCTATCATCTATCTAGTTATCCATCTAATAACTATAATAATAACAGGGTCTGTTTCATGTAGGAGAGGATCCTGGAGTATTATCTTCAATAGAAAGAAAGCTTTAGAGAGGTAGAGGTGAGTCATTGAAAGCATTCCTATGCACAGACATAAAGGTCAGATACAGAGCATCATAGCTAGCAAACAATCAGGAGACCTGTCTAACCTGGATACAAGAGTACATGATGGGGTGTTCTAAGAAATCATCCTGGAAAGATAGGTGGGAGACAGATTGTGGAGGGCTTTAAGAGACTAATAGAGGAGTCTGCATTTTAACCTAGAGCTAAAAAGGAACCACTGGAGTTTCTTGATCAAGAAGGAGCCATGGACAAATTTATGGAGGAGGAGAAATGCCATTTACAAAGCAACTATTTTGTTCCAGTCATTGTGCTAAAATTTTTTTCAAATATGATTTCATTTGGTCCTCACAGCAACTCTGGGGGATAGGCACTCTTTTATTATTCTCATTTTACAGTGGAGAAAACTGAGGCAAACAGTGGTGCAATGACTTGCCCAGAGTCAACAGTTGTTTGAGGCTAGATTTGAACTTGTCTTCCTGACTGCAGACCCAGGGCTCTTTCTGCTGTGCCACCTAGTGACCCTAAAGCTCCCTATGATTTCAGAATTCCAGTAAGATTATGCTGTTGCTAGGTTGCCAGGGCACTACTACTACAAATAATAGCAATGCCCATCCATGGACAAGGTATGAGGATACGTCATCACAATAACCTTTGGGAATGACCTGTGAAATTCTATCAAACTCATTATCTCATCTGATCTCATGGCCACCCAAATCTGTGAAGCAGTCAGGGCAGGAGTCACTCCCTATTTTGTGAGAAATTGAGGCCACAAAATTAGGGCAAGAAGAGATTTTAAAGATTACCACTCCTAGGGGCAGCTAGGTGGCGCAGTGGATAAAGCACCCGCCCTGGAGTCAGGAGTACCTGGGTTCAAATCCGGTCTCAGACACTTAATAATGACCTAGCTGTGTGGCTTTGGGCAAGCCACTTAACCCCATTTGCCTTGAAAAAACCTAAAAAAAAAAAGATTACCACACCTGATAGACATAGTGGAGAATAGAAGGGACTGTTACACTATGGTCCATGGGATCATGAAGAGTCATACCTGACTAAACACCAAACAACAGCAACCACCCTCTAGTTCTAGCTATGAGAAGCACATTCCTATAGGGTAGAGATCAATAAACTACATACAGCCTGCCAGAGATCTGACCCTTCACTTCCTTTTATATGACCCAGGAGCTAAGAAAGGTTTTTACATTTTTGTTGACCATACAAAAACAGACTGTGGGTTGGATTTGGCTCATGGGCTGTAGTTTGCCTAACCTTGATAAGAAGTGATGGAGAAAGGTTGGAAACTAGGTCTACTCACTTCCAGTCAAGAGTTCTGCCCATAGGGGCGGCTAGGTGGCACAGTAGATAAAGCACTGGCCTTGGAGTCAAGAGTATCTGGGTTCAAATCCAGCCTCAGACACTTAATAATTACCTAGCTGTGTAGCCTTGGGCAAGCCACTTAACCCCATTTGCCTTGCAAAAAAAAAAAAACAAACCAAAAAACAGCCTAAAGAGTTCTACCCACTAAGAACTCATCTGAAACTCTTAAAAAAAAAACAGAACAGGCTTCCTTAAGAACTGGGTAAATATACTGGTCTAGATCCTTCATCTCAACAATGAAATGAAGTTTCATACAAGGAAAGGGACAAGTGAAGATATTCCCACAGGATGCAAAATCTTTTGTAATTCAAGTGGGTAATTTTGTATAGGCAACCAGTTCTTCATGAATTCTTATATGATCTCCTCTTTGTTGTTGAAGTTCTGGAACTTGATGATTACGTTTCTGGGAGAATTAAAGCCAAGCTTCCTTGTGTCAGTATCCCGTGGATTCTATTAGTTTGGATTTTCTCCTGTTTTGAATATTTCTGAGAATATTTCTTCTGTGATTTCTTAAATTATTGTATTCAGACTTTTTGTTACCTTTCATTCATTATTCCTATCTCCTATTGAATATAAGTTCCTGAATGACAGGGTTATTTTATTGTTGTCTTAGCACTACTGTAGTTGTGTTAGCACTACTAATATAGTAGGTGCTTACTAAATGTATGCTGAATTGAATTTCCTTGCAATGACATCTTATTGTCACTGCCTTTTCTCCATTAACATCTTCCTTTAATAACTCATTATAATTTAGAGGTGACCCTGAATTTTCAAACCTATGTCAGCTGAATACAGACACTGGAAGATTCTACCATACAAGAAAGACTTTGAGAATGGACCTTACAATAGATTATGTATCTGTTGTTCAAGGACCAACTTAACTAAGGTCAGAGAGTCCCATCACCAAGCTGACCAGAGGGTAATGAGATTTTTTTTTAACTCTACAACTCTTTAAGACTAAATCAAAGGGGAATTGTGATCAGCATGAATGAAACTAAAACTTAGCAATAAACTAACAGATCCTGAAAATATTTTAAAATAGAATGATATAGGAGAAAGAGTTCTGGGACTAGAAGTGGGAAAGATCTGGGTTCAAATACTGCCTCCGATATTTACTGCACGTGTGTGTAAGTTAAACTTCATAGCCTCCATTTTTTCATATATATATATTATTATTATTATTATTATTAAGCTGGAGATAATGTTAGCTAAAATTATCTCCCACACAAAATATTTTTTTAATGATAATACTACCCAGGACTGTTTTGAGGACACACACACACACACACACACACACACACACACACACAGTGCTTTGCAAACTTTAAATCACTCTATAAATGACAATTTCTCAAAGGTGTAAATAACATTATAAATAGAACACTGAGTTTTGGATGAAGAAAAATAGATAGCATTTATATTGTTTCAAAGTGTGCAATGCATTTCACAAATAGTCTCACTTAATTCTCACAACAAACCTAAAGGGTTGAGATGCTATTATTATCATCTTACAGTTGAGGAAACTGAGGCAAGAAAAAGGTGAGTGTCTTGCCCAAGGTCACATAGTCAGTTAGTGTCTAAGGCCAAATTTGAATTCAGGTCTTCCTGACTCCAGGGCCACCACAGCACCAAGCTGCCCCAATGTCAGAAAATTTCAAGATCTAGTTGGCACTTAGTATATATTTTATATTTATTTTTCTCTATATATGTTGTTCTTCTCAATACAGAGCACGGAAGGGTTTTCTTTGTTTCTGGGGCTGGCATATAGTAGGTGTTAAATATATGTTTGTCTTTGCTGTTCTATCAAACTGAAAAGGCTTCCAGCAATTGCTTGTCCCCTCTCCCCTGGCTCTCCAACATCTGAGGACCTCACTAGACAAATCCAGAGAGGTCATCATCCCAGAGTTGTTTTTTGACCTCTAAAACTGATGAAGCTCCTGCTAAGACACAAAGGTTGTCATTAGCACCAGTAGTGGAAGAAATATCCATATGAGTAAAATCACACACAGGTGTTATGAAGGACTTCATGAAAGAGTAAGTGAAAAAACAAATTCAAAAGGCAAGACATTCCTTGCCCTCAAGGAGCTTCCATTCTAGTAGGGGAAGACACAAAAGAAACTTTGGTCAAGGAAGTCTCTGTGATGGTGAGTGGAATCCACAGGATAATAAATGGACTCTTCCTTTCAGGAAGGGTATTATTGATTTTGGGAATAGCAAGGTGGAGCCATAGTGGATAGGGTCAGGAAGATTCATCCACTGAATTCAAATCTGGCTTAGATACTTACTAGCTATGTGACCCTGTTTGCCTCAGTTTGCTTCTGTAAAATGAACTGGAGAAGAAAATGACAAACCACTATAGAATTTTTGACAAGAAAACCCCAAACAGAGTCACAAAGAGTAGAATAGGACTGAAAAAAATTATTGATTTGATTCCTCTTCCCAAATCTACAGGTGGAAAGAGAAAGACAGTACACATGCCTTAACCTCTTTGCTTCAGTTTCCTCATTTGAAAAATGTGAATAATACCAACACCTACATGACAGGGGTGTTATGAAGATTGGAGATATGTAAAGCCTCAGCTTCCTCATCTGTAAAATGGGAATAATAATAGCACCTACCTCCCAAGGTTATTGGGAGGATCAAATGAGAGAATAATTATAAAGTGCTTAGTACAGAGTTCAGCATGTAGTCAGCATTATGTAAATGTTGGCTATTAAGATGGAAAGAGATAGATGATATGCAAAACCTCAGTTTCCTCATCTGTAAAATGGAGCCGATAATGGCACCTTTTCGACAGAATTCTTGCCTAGATCAAAAGATAAATATATATATATATATATATATATATATATATATATATATGTGTGTGTGTGTGTGTGTGTGATTTGAAAATCTTCAGCTACTACATAAATGCACAGATGAGTAGGAAGGCCCTATCCTAAATTCTGATAAGCTGAGTTCTCACCAATCAGAATCCCAAGATCCCAGCATGGAAGATGGAGAGTTGGGCTGGGGAGGATAGCACAGGCCATGAAGGTGGCAGGAGTTGATGCTATGGGTCTTGGTTGGGTTAGAGATGACAGACTTTTTTTTGGTTTTGTTTTTATCAGTGCAGTACTGAACCCGAAAGACTTCTGAAAGAGGGTTCCCTGGGACCATGTCATCAGCATTTTAAAGTATTCAGGGGTCAGCTGTAAAACATTCATTGATTTATTCATTGGGTTATTCAAAATGACTAGTAGATAAAGGGTGTAGACTGAATATGACCTAAAGTCAGAGCTTGATGGGAGGCATCAGAAGGAGTACCTTTGGAGCTGAGAAGAAAAATGCTTTTTGGGGGCAGGGAATGAGGGGTTCTCTTTTGGTTTTCATAGTGGTGACAAGTTAGTCAAATCCAGGACTAGATGCAAGAGCAGGGTCAACTTAAGGACAAACTAGCAAGAACAATAGAAACATTTGTTCATTCAATAAACACTTATTATGTGATTATTTTGTGTGCATCTCTGGACCCTGGGGAAGAGACAAAATTTATGGGGAAGACAGACTTGAGTTTAAATCCCATCTCAGCTACTTGTGTGACCTTGGACAAGTTAGTTTACCTCCATTCCAGTTTCCTTATCTGTAAAATGGTAACAATCACAACACCTACTTCCTAGAGTTGTTATAGGGATCCAATGTGATAATACATGTAAAGTGCTTCACAAAACTTAGATCACTATATAAACACTAGCTCTGTCATTTGCTAGCTAATAATAGTAGTAGTAATAGTAATAGTAGTAGCAAGACTGGTAATAGCAATAGCAGTTGTAACGACAGTAGTAGTAGCAATAATAATAGTAATAGTAACAGTAGTAGCAATAATAGTAGAAGTGATAATAATGGTAATAGAAGTAGTAACAATAGTTATAATAATAGTAGTAGTAGCAATAATAGGAATATTAGTAACAGTAGTAACAATAATAATAGTTGTAGTAATAGTCATTCCAATAGTAGTAGTAGTAGTAGCAGCAATAATGGTAGTTGTAGTAATAGTAGTTGTAGGGGCAGCTAGGTGGCCCAGTGGATAGAGCACCAGCCCTGGAGTCAGGAGGACCTGAGTTCAAATTTGCCTTCAGACACTTAATAATTACCTAGTTGTATGGCCTTGGGCAAGTCACTTAACCTCATTTGCCTTGCAAAAAAAAAGTAATTGTGGTAGCAATAGTAGTTGTGATAGTAGCAACAATTAAATCATAAAGTAGTCATAATAATAATAGTAGTAGTAGTAGTAGTAGTAGTAGTAGTACTAGTAATGACAATGGTAGCAGTAATAATAATAGTACCAGTAATGGTAATCACACTAGAAGTAGTACTAGTAATACTTGTGATGTTTGGCCTTCATTCTCTCATTCTCTCATGCTATTTAACTGCCAGTCTCTTATTCACCCTGTGAGTTAGATACAAGTCTTATCATATGCATTTTAAAGATGAAAAAACTGAGACTCTTTCAAGGACTTGCTCAGGGTCACACAACTGGTGTCAGAAGTGGGATCTGAGTTGAACCAATACAACCTTCCTGAGTTTCCCTCCAATACTAGCCACTCTATGCTCACTGCTTCTTCTTCTTCTTCTTCTTCTTCTTCTTTTTGGGGGGCAAGGCAATGGGGTTAAGTGGCTTGCCCAAGGTCACACAGGCAATTATTAAGTTTCTGAGACTGAATTTGAATTCAGGTCCTCCTGATTCCAAGGCCAATGCCCTATCCACTGCACCACCTAGCTACACCCTCCCCCCCCACTTCTTTAAGACAAGATTATCTGGCAAATTCTTTTCTTCCAAAGTAAACATGCCCTAGTGTTTTCCTAGACTTTCATCAGTCTTGGGAATTCCTTCCACCTTAAGTTTGATAAATACTAGAGATCTGACTATTTCTCAGGTTGCCAGGATCACAATTAGAACTGAGAGGGACTTTGGAGGCAATTGAATCTAATGTTCTCCTTTGGTGGAAGGAAAGAGGGAGAGTTCTATGTATATTCTTTTTTTTTTTTCATATGTGCCTTTTCCTAAAATAGACAGTAAGCTGCTTAAGGTTAGGGACTGTTTCTTTCATTCATATCCTATCATGATGAGGTCAGCCTTAAGTTCCTTTCTGGCCAGTCTTAACTATTCTTTTTTTTTTTTCAGATGAGTCAAAAACTGTGTGTACAGTTTGGAGTGGGGAAGAGGTGGGAAGAGGTATTTTGGAGACAGTGGATTGGGATCAGGAGATTAGTGATCACCTTCCTTTATCCCAGAGGGAGTTTGGGTCCTGGGAAAGGACCATTAGAATGATAGGACCCTAGGGATGAGGTAGTTCAGCAAAGGCAGGTTATAGGGAAGGAGGTGGCTTCAGGAAAATGTCCCTATAAATTATGTATTTTACTTATTTCTGTCTCTCAAAGACTAGGTGGGTGGAAAGGTCATTGGTCACCCAAAGAAAGTATCCTGGTAATTCAGCTTTTGAATAAGATAAAGCTTGTTTTAAAGAGAATTTTTCTCCTTAATTTCTTCATGAAAATATTTTAGCATAACTAATACACCCAAAGTCAAGAGGAAGGAAAGACTTTTTTCAAAGTTAATGGAATTATTAACAACAGATCCCTGATCCTTTTGGCCTTGGTGAAGTTGACTCAAACCACAACTCCTGATCCTGCTTTCTGAGGACCATGACCCCTGATTATGCTACTGTGGTATATATGTCCCTCAAGAAAAAGACCTTCTGCAAGCTCAATTTGTGGAGCTCCTTTTCATGCATGATCCATCCTGGGCCTAAGTGAATAAACAT
Source organism: Macrotis lagotis (assembly GCF_037893015.1). Taxonomy (NCBI): domain Eukaryota; kingdom Metazoa; phylum Chordata; class Mammalia; order Peramelemorphia; family Peramelidae; genus Macrotis; species Macrotis lagotis. The sequence goes on from NC_133658.1 coordinate 882,675,230, forward strand.
GAGCCTTTATCCCAACTATGTTTATCTTTTATTAGCCAAACTCTAGAATCTTCTTTTTTCACCCCTCAAATTTCCATGGCCTGGGATAATGCTCTCTCAACCTCATGCTAATGACATCTTTCTTCTAGTATTAACATTCTAGGACTCTGACATATACCTTCATTCTAGTTCCCTCTCCTTTATCCCCAAGGCCTATACATGCATGTCTATCCATTCTTCCCTGGGCTATGTAATCTGGGCCAGCCCTGAATTAAGGGCCAGGCAAGTACTTAGGCCGGAACCTCCTGACATTAGGACACACCCAATCAGACCTCCGCCTTCCATTACAATTTTCCTACCCATTTGTGGAAGCCTTCGTGATGCCTTCTATTCCTGAAGTGCCCAGCACTTTATACCCATTACTGGCCATCTACCCAATTCAGAGTGAATGTAAATAGAAATTGCTTCTGTTTGGGCCAGAAACCCTGAGGTTCTTCCCCTCCCAGACTGGGTTTTTGTTTTTTTGGATTATACAAAGGAGCCTCTTCTTGATCATTGAGAAACCCTGAGGGTCTTACCCTCCCAGCTTTTAAAAGGCCAAGGTCTCCCACTGCATTCTGGGCCATCTCCAGTTGTCCTGACTTATATCTGACCACCAGACTTACATGGTTCCAGAGGAAGAAGTGAGACTGGTGATTTAGCACAGCACTCCTTCACCAAATCACGTGCATGTTATTACATCAACTGCCTGATGTTATAGTCTTCAAGAATGAAGGACAAACATCATCAATTAATCAACCCAACCCTATTACATGGATGGAGCCAATGAGGCCCAAAGATGGACAGACCCATAGCCAAAGGCCCAACTCACTCCACAGAATTGGAGAATTTAGCACTAGAAGGGACTTTCCAATTAATCCAATTCATTTCAAAAAGAATCCCCTCTAATAAACATGTAAAAAGTGGTCCTAAGCGTGAAACTCTCCAAGTAGGGAAAACTGTCCTTGCCCCTTCAGCATGACCCATTCCCATATGGGCTTTTCTATGTCTCCCCTAGTTAGAACGTAGGCTCCCTGAGAACAGGGTCTATCTCTTTTTTGTTTGTTTTGTAGATGTAGTCCCTAAGCTTTACAATGCCTTGTACATAATAAGTAAGTGATATAAATGCTATCTATCATTATTACAAACCTTGGAGGTAAGCATTATTTTTTTTCATATTATAGATGAGGAAACTCAGGCAGGCAGAAGTTAAGTATAAGGATCACATAATCAGTAAGTATCTAAGGTTGGATTTGAACTCAGTTCTGTCTGAGTTCTGGGTCTGGTACCCTATCCACTGAACCACTTGGCCGCCTCTTTACTTGTGAGTAGGTATTACTCAATGCTAGTGTCTTCCCTCTGTTATCATCTCCAGTTTATTCTGTTTATATCTTGTTTGTACATAGTTAGATAACAGAGAAAATATGAGGCAGAGAAAAAATGTTCTATATTGTGCTGACCTCACATTAACACTGACCTTCATCCCATTGTTCAAAGCCATGGAAACTACTTGAAGCACACAGACACACATACTTCCATCCCATTATTACAGAAACTATTAAGATCCTAAATTAACTTCTTCTTCTTCTTTTTTTTTTACGTTTTTGCAAGGCAAACGGGGTTAAGTGGCTTGCCCAAGGCTACACAGCTAGGTAATTATTAAGTGTCTGAGACCGGATTTGAACCCAGGTACTCCTGACTCCAGGGCCGATGCCTTATCCGCTACGCCACCTAGCCGCCCCCATCTTATTTCTTTCAATAGATTGTTTTTTACTTTTCTCTGTAGTCTCAATATTTAGTACAATGTTTGGTGCTTAATAAATGTTGGTTATATGACTTTGACTTTAACTGTCAAAGGAGAGATTTGAACCTTGATCTTTGTGACTCCATGTCTCCATGTTCAGCCAGATACCTGTCTCATAGTTGACACTCTACAAATGTTTATCCCCTTTTCATCCTTTCCTCCTACTGTGCCAACTAACTGATCTTTGGTACCTTATGGATTATCCTTCCCAAGAGCAATTGCCTGTTCTATGTTCCCTGTCCCCTCTCCTTATCTTTTCTAGAATTACCTTTATTTGGCTATTTGTACGTGATAAATGGAAAGAGCTCTGAATTTGGGGTCAGAACATCAATGTTTGACTCCTCAATCTGCCATTTATTGACTGTATAACCTAGGACATGTGTTTTCTGTTCCTTCACCTGTAAAATGAGAAGGTTGGACTTTGAGGTCCCTGTCAGTTCTAAAAGTATGATCCTTTAACTAGAGACCTAAAGGGGAGTGAGACCAGACCTGAACCTGTCCTATCTCGAAGATTAGGCATGTTTCTCCCTTGGTTCTTTAGAACAGCCTCAGGCCTCATGTTACAGTGACTCAGCTGCCCATTCAAGGGACCAGTGATGATGTTATACCAATTAGATACTCACACCTGATGAAGAAGGACCCTGTGGCTGAGCTGAGAGGGGGAAGACAAGAAGGGAAGTTTGAGCCAGTCTCTTCTTCTTTGGCATCTTTCTTAGGACTCCCAGGAAAGACCAGAGGAAACCAAACACCCTCCCCAAGCATATGTTCCTTGGCTTGGCCACTCCCCTGCCCAGACCTGCCCTTACTGCCTCCCTTTCTCTTCTGCTGCCTTTTCAGTGATTGTTCTGAGGTTGAATGGAATTGGGAGAGAGGGAGGGAGCAAGGGCCTAATGCCCACACCAGGTGTGCCATTGTGAGTATCCATTGGGGAGACCTTTGCCTATGACACCTGGTCCTGTAAGAGGTGGGTCCAGGTTCTGTTTGGATTCCCTCCTCCATCTCTCTTGGCTACTCCTTTTTTAGAGGCTATGGGCATAGGCCTACAGGGGAGGAATTTTGGGGGAAGGTGCTATCCCCCCCTTAGAACAGATCCCAAGATATTTCCTTGGTTTACAATGGATTGGTCTCCAAGGGATTTTTTTTTTATCAGGAAACCAGAAAATCACAAAATAGGAATCTAGGGACTGGCTACATAACAAGTCTATTTCTTGCTCTTAAGCTCCTCCCTGAACCTTGGGAAATGGTAAGGGGAGATCCTGGGAGTCTTGGTTGGGACTATTTTCCCAACTCCTTGGAATAGAGTATCTGATAGGCTCTCTCACCTAGTCCTGATCTCCTCTGACTCAGACTGCTTTCTTCATCCTCCCAGTTCAACAAGAAGTCTTCCAAACAGATAAGAAGATCCAGCAGGAAAAGACTGGGTTGGGGGAGTAGGAGGGAGCCTTGCCCCCAGCCCACCTTAAACTCAGGTCCAGGGAGAGTTCCTTCAAGGTCCTGAGGTCCACCCTGGACCCACCGCACCAACTTTCCTCTCTACTCTCCCTCTCTATGAAAATTTAATTCTTAGAATGACAGCCTGGGTTAATGAAAGAGGCTTCCTAAGAAAAAAGAAAAAATAAACAAACAAGCAAACAAAATCAGCAGCCTATAAGGAGCATTAACTTTTCATGAATCTATATCCCAGCCTCCCACCAGCTCTCCAGGGCTCTCACTATGTGATACCCAGATCCTGGCTCTCCTTCCTTGTACTACCTAAGGAGCAGGCAGGCGAAAGGTGATATCTCGATCACTAGTGATCCCCTAGGTAGGGGCAGAATCTGTTAGATCTAAAATAGTCAGACTGCTCATCTCCATCCCCCCTTGGGGGATCTCCAAAAAGAAAGACCTCTCAAACCTGGGACTAGAGAAGGGGAAGGAGACTGGGGCTACTTTCAATCTAAAAAGCCCCAAGAAGAGTACCCAGATAGGACCCACCCAAGGTTGAAGAGAGACCACATGGCAAGAGTGCTGGAATTGAATTTGGACTCAAGGAATTTGGGCTCCAACCCAACTCTGCTATTTGGTAGCTCTGTGACCTTGGTAAGTCACTTCATCTCTAGACCTCAGTTTCTTTAACCATAAAATGTTAGAGGGCTTCAAGATCTCTTCTAACTTTCAATCTATAGTCTATTAATCCCAGTCCTTGCCATTTAGTTCCTGTTTCCTTATCAATAAAATGGCAGGGGAGAGGGAGGGGGTGACCTCTAAAGGTCAGTTTTAGAACTAAAATATGATTCTAAGGGAGAGAGGGCAATGTGTGGTGAGACAGTTAGAGAGGTGCTTGGCAGTATTATAGCATCAGAGGGCCCAGATTCAAATTTTACTTTATTGTCTAATTACTTGAGTGATTTTTGTTGGAAAGTCACTTCTCTTCCCTGAGGATTACTTCTCTGTAAAATCAGGGGGTGGACTGAATGACCTCTAAAATGCCTCCAACAATCCTATACGCCTGGGGAATCTTGTGAGAGGCAGGAGGATGGGCTCCTGGGGAGGTGGATCCCCCTCCTCATACCTGCCTTCTTAAATACAAACCACACACACACACACACACACACACACACACACACACACACACACACACACACACTCCCTCCATTCTCTGGCTCATTTTTTTCCCCCAGAAATAAAAGGGCAAAGATGAACCCTCCCATTTGCTCTCCTCCTGTCCTTCCCTCCCTCCCATTCCCCCCCCTTTCTGTCTCTCTCTATCTCTTGCTCCCTCTCTTTGTGGTATTCAGAGAGCCATTGGCTGCTGCCCGTGATATCCTGAGAGATGCAACAATTAATTTTCTTTTAATCAAGGTCGGATGAAGTAAATTGGTGCAGCTCTGCAGCCCTTCATTTTCTGTTTTTCCAGTGATGCAAAACAAATATGATCAAATTATGCTCCTTCTCACCTTATTGAATTAGGAAGCGTGACTGATCAGAGAGAGCTGAGATGTTATATACCATCCCCAGCCCCCTCCTCAGCCTTAGTCTCCCTAGGGGTGGGGGTGGGGCCTCAAGGCTTCACCCCATCTAGGAGGATGATTTCATCATGAGTCACCTCCCCATTCCCTGTATGGGGTTCAGAGAACAAGTCAGGGGCCCCCTGAGGTTTTCAAGACTGCCAGAACAGTCTGAGCACAAGTAAAAAGAAAAGGGGGGCTGCCCATACTTGTGATAATCATAGAATGAGAAGTGAGCTTAGAAGTCACTGTTGATGGTAAAGTCGGAATTCGAATCCAGACCCTCTGACTCCAAAACCAATATGTTTCCAGTGTCTCTAACTGAGTATTGACCTTTTCCTTGGTCTTAGGCTCCATCAGTAAGAGGGAAGATGGGGAGAAGGAGGTGGGTAGAATGATTTGATGGAAAGAAAACTAAATTTAAACCTACTAACTACCAAGTCACTTTCCACTCTGGTATTCAGCTTCCTCATCTGTAAAATGAGGATCAAAGATTTAGAGCTGGAAGGATGCTAGACCCCCAACTCATTCAATACTGTCATTGGACAAATGGAGAAACTGAGTCCCAAAAGATTGTGACTTGCCCAAGGTCATGATCACTCCTTCTGCTTTTCATTGAATGAGATGACCTCTAAGGTTGATTCCAACTTCTGGACTGATGATGATCAGAATTTTCTGTGTCTTTCTTCTGTCCAGCTTCTCTGGGAGGACTGTACCAGATGGGAAATGGTAGGGGCAGGCAGGTAGAAAGTAGATTCCATCTTTCCCAATGAGCTGGAGATAAAGGTTGTTGCTGCCAGACCTCTCCCAGGAGGGGTGATTTCTTTTTCTGGGGTACTGAAGATGACAGTAGGTGTTGAGGTAGCAGGTTATGAGATATCTCAACAATAACAGAGGATATCATCCAGGAAGCATTTACTCCTCTAGGCCTGGCAGAATACAGAGAGGTCTGGGTGCAAATGGAATTTTTATCAATCAAGTCTGATTTGAAATCTACTGGGAGACTGTGTATTGAAAGGATTCCTTTCCTGGACAGAAAAGAATCTGCACAATGGACATAATGATATCTTTAGAAGGCTCTTAATAAATCCTTCTTAATAGACTGTATTGCCCACCTCACCCAGTTGTTGTGAGGCACAGATGAGATAAAGTCTTTTTTTGTTTGTTTTGCAAACTTCACACACATTATCTCTTTTGAACCTCACAACACAGTGAAGTATCTATGATTGTGCCCATTTCATAGATGAGGAAGTTTAAGGGGAATGACTTGTCCAAAGTCATGAAGTTAGTATAAAACCAGGTATTCCTAACTGCTTGGTCAGTAGACAAGCCATTAACCTAAAATATTTCTTAATATAGCTGAAGATCTTTTTTATTTAAAGAAACTCTTGTAGCAACTCCTTCTAAAATAAAATGAAGATTCATTTTAAAAGTATTATCCCACCCCATCCCATTCTATATATCTGATTTATGAATAGAGATAGTCCAGATGTTTGCAAAGCCAACTGGTATGTGATTTGCAATCTGTGGGAGTGGATTGAGAGTCAATAATATTCTTAGCACTTGGTATAGGCTGAGCATTGACTTAGGCACAATGAGTGAGTACGAAGAACATAGAAATATGTGATGCATGTGCCCTTAGGGAACTCATGGCCTAGTTAGAAAGAGGAAACACATACACATACAGAAAAAGGCATAAATAGATAATACTGTATCCAACAACACTCATATACTGTTGGTGGAACTGCTAATGTTCCAATCATTCTGGTAAACAATTTGGGGCTATGCTAAAAAGTTGTTAAAGGGGGTCACACTCTGATTTGACTCTTGGATACACTGCCCAAGGAAGTTCATGACAGAAAGGTCTGATTTCTTATAGTTTTTAATAATATAAGAAATTATTTTTGTAACAAATAGAATAAATATTTAAAACAAATATTATCTTATAACCAATTTGTTAGTTTTATAATAAATTTAATATGTTATTACAAAATATTAAGAGTAGAACTCCATGATAACAAAAATTGAAAACAAAAGGATGCCCATTACTTGAGGAATGACTAAACAACTTGTAATATATAAGTATGATGAAATGTTACTGAGTCAAAAAGAATCATCAGGGGATGTGGGAAAAACAGGAAAACACAAATAAAATGATACAGAGTGAAAAAAAAGCAGAACCAAGAGAACAAAATGAACTATGGCTACAATAATATCAGTCAGTCAAATGAGTGTTATTGGATTAGGAACTGTGTTAAAAGCTGAGGATAGATTCAAAGAAAGACAAAAACCAGTCCTCATTCTCAAAAAGGTCATAGTCTAATGCAGGACACAACAAGCAAATATGTATAAACAAGATATTTGTTGTTGTTTGGTTGTTTCAGTCATGACCAAATCTCTGTGACCCTATTCAGGGTTTTCTTGGCAGAGATGTTAGAGTGGATTGTTATTTCTTTCTCTAGCTCTTTTTACAGATGAGGAAACTAAAGCAAACAGGGTAAAGTGACTTGCCTAGGGTCATACAACTAGTAAATGTCTGAAGCCAAATTTGAATTCAGCTCTTCCTGACTTCAGACCTAGTACTCTATCCACTAAGCTACTTAGCTGCCCATGACAGACAAGATAGAGATGGAATAAATTGGAGATAATCTTAGAGGGAAGTCATTAAGATCAAAAAGGACTGCGAAATGCTCTTGCAGTAGGTGGAACTATAGCTTGAGGGAAGTCTGGGAAGTCAGGAGGTGAAGATGATGATGAAAACATTTAGAAATGAAGCACAGAATATGTGTAGGAGCATAAGATAGAAAGCTAGGAAGGGGTCAGACTATGAGAGGTTTTAAAAACCAGATCAAAAACTGGCATTATTTGTGATATGGAGAATACTAGAAGTTTTCCCAATAAATACAGGAGTAAAGCAAGGATAACCTCTTTTTTCTGTTGTATTGTTATAATTCTAAAAATACTAGCAAATCAATAGAAGCAGAGAAATTAGAAGAATAAATAGAAATTAAAAAGAGACAAAAATCCCTATTGGTACATGGCATGTTGGTTTACTTAAAAAGTCTCAGAGAATCAGTAAAGAACTTATGTTTTGTTAAAGTAATAAGATATAAAATAAATCCACAAAATTTCTAGAGAGTAGTACTAGAATTCAGAAGGAAAGAATAGAAAGTTCTATTCAAAAGAATTACAAAATGCACAAAATAGTGCATTGCAAGTTATAATATAACATAATATAATCAGTGCTTTATGACATAATTAATATAGCTGTAAATAAGAAAATGCACAAAACGTTCATCTACTAAAACACAACAGTAAAATAATATTGAAAGAAATAGACAACATAAAATTGGAAAATATTCTATCCTGTGACTGAATAGCAGCAATAAACATGATGCTACTCAAATTAATAAATTTACTGCTACATTTATCAAATTTGAAAGATACTCTGTAAAGTTAGACAAAACAGTAGAATTTGTTCAAAGAAATAAAAATCTCAAGGGAAATAATGAAGAAAAAGTAAAAATAAAGAGGGAGATGGCACTTTTAGATAAAACAGTAATCATCAATTGGTAGGGGCAGCTAGGTGGTGTAGTAGATAGAGTACTAGCCCTGGAGTCAGGAGGACCTGAGCTCAAATCCAGCCTCAGACGCTTAATACTTACTTAGCTGTGTGACCTTGGGCAAGTCACTTAACCCCATTGCCTTGAAAAAAAATTTTTAAAAAGTATTTGGTACTTGGTTAAAAGGTAGAAAAATAGATTAGTAGATAAAGAAAAAATCAGAAATAATTAAACTTATTAATCCAATGTTCAACAAACTTGAGAAAACAAATTATTTGGGGAAGAACTATCTGACTAGAATTTCTGGGAGAACAGGATATCAATTTAGCAAAAATTAGGTTAAGACCAACATTTTCCACTATATAAGCTCACAATGAATAGATTACCTGAATATTTTACCTCTTTCTCTGAATCTCTATCTCCCCTGTCTTTGTCTCTGTCTCTGCCTTTGTCTCTTTCTCTCTCTCTCTCTCTCTCTCTCTCTCTCTCTCTCTCTCTCTCTCCCTCTCTCTCTCTCTCTCTCTCTCTCACACACACACACACACACAATTAGAAAGAACCTGATTGTATACCTTGTGTAGCCATGGCTTCCTTTAAGTTCCAACTAAAATTCCATCTTTTACTGAAAGCCTTCCCTTAATTCTAGTGCCTTCCCTCTATTAATTTTATTTCCTATATAGCTTGCTTCATTTACATATATATGTGTGTATGTATGTATTTGTTTACCTATTTACATTTACCCCCATTGGATTGTAAGCTTCTTGAAGGCAGAAACTATCTTTTGCCTCTTTTTTGTATCTCCAGAACTTAGCACAATATCTGGAACTTAGTACAAGCTCAGTAAATGTTTATTGATTGATTAACTGAAATGACAAGGGAGTGAATTCTTAATCAAGCAAGGTATAGAAACAATGATGACCATATATCATTTCATAAAATTGAAAAATTTTTTTGCATAAACAAAATTAATACAAATAGGATAAGAAAGGAAGCTGTCAGTTGATTATATATATATATGTATATATATATATATACATATATGTATATATGTATGTATATATCTGCAGTCAATTCTGATCCCTAACCCTCCTGCCACCAACTCATCCAGACCACTTCCTTTAAAGGATAATCTAATGGCCTTGGGAAATGTGTCAAAATCAGCCATTCTGGGTGGTGGTGGCCTTTGGGGCAGATTGGTCTCTGTGTAGTCATATGTGTGAGTGGGAGGATAGCTGGTGTTGATCATGAAGTAACTTTTCACACTGCACCTGCCTGCTTCTTCCTGTCCCTGTCCTCTGGGTGAAGCTGTCTCCAGATGGTGTAATAGGATTTCCACATCCTTATCTTAACTATCACTTTGCCACTAGCCAAGCTTTCCTCTCCCTTTCCTAGTACAGTTTCTGGAAAAGACAAGCAGGGTAAGAGGGGAAAGGGCCCCTGATACAGAGGTCCTCATTCCTCTCTCTAATTCCCTCAAGGAATTTCTCTAAGTCTGGTAGACCCCCAATTTCATCTTCAATATCAGTGCCAGCTCTGGTCAAAATTGGGAGCCCATTTCTCACTTTCTCCTCCCCTCACCACTTTTCTCTTCTTCCTTCTACCAAGTTCTCAGGGTCCCTCCACTGCCCCTTTGACATCCAAGGTTTCTATTGGAGTATCAAATTTAGCTTAGTCCACATTTCTCCATCACCAGACCTCCTCTTTCCTTCCCTCTTCCAACAGAACTAATTTGTCCTTCATCCTCCCTCAGGGCTCTGCTCTGACTTCCTAGGTGATAATAAATCCTTGCTAATGTGTTGGGATAAATGGATCTATTTGTCTCTTCTCTGGGAAACCTATTTGCATGTTGGCAGTAGCCTTCTAGAGACAATGACTTTTGCTCTTTCTTACCTACGTTTTGGGTAGCTACAGGGTGCAGTGACTCCTTTTCCTGGAGTTCAAATCTAGCCTCAGACCCTTATTAGCTGGGCAAGTCATCTCATCTTTTTTGTCTTAGTTTCCTCATCTGAAAAATGAGCTGGAGAAGGAAAGGACAGACCAATCCAGTATCTTTGTCAAGAAAACTACAAAGGTTTCAGACACAACTGAACAACGATAATCTACGCCATGCTTCAAACAGATTGGATACCTTTCCACGTGACATCACCCTCAAATCTGTTTTGCAAATTTTTGCTCCCAACATTTCCTAGGTCCCTAGTGCTCTGGTCTCTCCATTTAAAGGTGTAATATGGAATTTGTTTTCCGCCTAAGACATAGACAGTTGGGAAGGAATAAAAGGAAGCTTTAGGACAATGTTCCTAGGAGAGGAAGCACCGTCCCCTGCCATGTTGGCACTTGGAGCAAAGCCCCACTAAGGATGAAGGCAGGAAAATAAGTAAAGAGCTTATTAAGTGTTCTGTGCTAAGAACCTGGGAAAACAAAGATAAAGGTTAGATGAACTTTGCTCCCTTGGAGCTCACTCTCTAGATGGGGAGAAATATCATATGGTGGGGTTTCAGCTACAAACCAGATAGGAAAGCTTCATGACCCTTGGGGTTCCTGTGGCAAAGCAATTGTTGATGCTTCTTCTATAATATCATTTCCACTGATAAAACCCTATCCGTTTCTGCTGCTGAACCACCTCACAAGGCCAAGGACATTGGTGGCCAGAACTTTCTTTTCTGGGTCTTCAGGTGCTGGTGCTGATGCAACCCAGGATGATAACTCTTTCCTTTACTCTTAGGTTCAAGGTCCTGGCCTGTCCCCATCCTTAATTGCTTACCTTTGCTCCCATACAATTTCTAGATCAATTTCTACCCATCCTTAAATAATTAATAATCATCACAATAGCCAGTATTTATATAACAATTTAAGTTTTGTGAAACACATTATTTTATCCTCAAAACAGCCTTGAGAGGTAGGTAGGCATTTTTAAATATCTTGTTTTTCAAGAGAGTTTTTGACACTCATATTTTTGTAAGCTTTTGAGTTCCACATTTTCTATCTCTTTCCCTTCCCTCCCCCCTCCCCAAGACAGCAAGTGATCTGTTACACATGTACAATTGTGTTTTACATCTTTCCATATTAGTCATGGATTATCCCCATTTTACAGACGAGAAAACTGAACCAGATTGGGGTTAAGTGGGATTGGAAGGAAAGGAGGGAAGAAATTAATGTTCGTTCATTCATTTTTTAAGGAATAAACATTTATAAAGTCCCTACTACTTGCTAGGGAATGTGCTATACAGGCATTTAAGACCAAAGGATAATTGATGAAGAGTTAGAAGGTACCCTAATCTCCTCAATTATAGGGAAACTGAGGTCGACAGAGGGGAAGTGAGTTGCCCAGGTCACATAGCTAGTTGGTGTCTGAGGCTAGATTTGAACCCAGGTCTTTCCTTCTCCAGACCCAATGCTCTATCCACTGAATCAGAGTAGCCTTTAAAATCCAACTCTAACACCATGTCCTTCAGAAAATCTTCCTTTATTCACCAGGCCCATAATGATTATTCTTTGCATTCATATAGTACACATGTTCACTATTATTTTGGATTGCTGTTTCTTATGTCGGTGCCTTATCCCCCTGGATTATCAGACGGGGAGGTGGTATAGGTGGGGAAGCTAAATGGCTCACTGGATAGAATAACAGACCTCAGTGGATACAACAGCAAGATCTGAGTTCAAATGTGGCCTCAGACACTCACTAATTGTGTGACTCCTTAACCTCTTTTTGTCATAATCTACTGGAAAAGAAAATGGTAAACCACTCTGGGATCTTGGCCAAGAAAATTCCACGGACAGCATGGGTATGCCAGAGTCTACAGGGTTAAGAAGACCTGGACATGACTGAACAACAGGTGGTGTAATGGATACTGTGCTACACCTGGGGCCGTATGAGTTCGAATCCTGTCTCATAAACATAGAAGTTGTGCAACTTGCTAACGGACAACTTCTCTCAGTTACCTCATCTGTAAAATGAAAAAAATTGAACTCATGCTTTCTGAGGACCCTTCCAGCTCAAAATCTGTGATCTTACAAGATCCATAAAGTCAAACAATGTCTTAGCCCCAGTATTTCCCCCACAATGTTCTGTAGAAATTTTTGTCGAATAGAATTGAACCCAAAGGAACAAGAGAAGCATTTCAGGTCCCATATCATCATAGGAAGGCATTTCTCCATTCTACCTGGACTTGTTGCTGGAGGGTGGGGGTGGGTGGGTTGGGGAGCAGCTCCCAGCTGGTGAGCGGGGATTCTTATCTCCGCATCAGCTCCATGGCTTTCCAAGCTGAAGTTTCAGATCTCATTTCCGTTTTGGGCTTCCACGGAAGCTGGGCAGAATTGATGGTGGGGGATGGGGAGGAGGGTGACTGGAAGGTCTGGGCAGAAAGTGCATATTTCTGAAGTCTGGACAGAGTCCTTTACTTTTCCCTAGCTATTGACTCATCCTCCCAACTGAGTTCCATCCTGATGGAAGGGAGTGTCTCATGGAGTCTCCAATAAGAGAGGGTTCCAGAGATAGGGAAAGGGCTGGATCATCAATCTGAAGCATTTCTGTAAGGAATCATTCTTAGCTTCTTACCTCCACCCCCAGCCCTTGCCTCCTGGTCCAGAACCATGAAAATGAGAAAGGGAAGGGAGGACGAATGAGGATGGGGAATGGTTTAAGCTCCAAAACCTTCCTGGTAAGGGGCTGAGAGTCAAATTGGAAGGAAGGGAGAGAAGGAATCAATATTCATTCATTCATTCATTCATTCATTCATTCATTCATTCATTCCCTTTTAAGGAATTCACATTTATACAGTGCCTACTATGGACTGGGTATTTTTTTTTAATTTTTATTTCCTTAAGGCAATGGGGTTAAGTGACTTGCCTAAGGTCACACACCTAGGCAATTATTAAGTGTCTGAGGCTGGATTTGAATTCGGGTCCTCCTGGCCAGTGCTCTATCCACTGAACTACCTAGCTGCCCCTGGACTGGGTATTATGCTAAGCACTTTACAAATATCTAATAAAGGCATGAAAGATCATAGGATCATAGATGCAGAGTTAGAAGGGACCCTAGAGTTTAATCTCCTTATTCTAAAGCTTGGGAAACTGAGGTCTCTGGAAGGGTAATGACTTTTGTATTTAAAGCCTAGATCTAATCTAATTCAACTTATATTTGACATATGGTAACACTGAGGTTATCAAAGGGAAGAGACCTGTCCATGGTCACATTAAATAGCTGAGCAAGGATTCCATGCCATTGTCCTCAATTTCTTCATCTCTGACTCCGACTCAGGGGTTCTTTCCACCTGCTTACAAGTCAAAGTCACCTTCCTCCTCCCATCCATCTTGGGCTGCCAGTAACCCTGGCCCCTTCTTACTCTTGATGAGGCTCAGCCCGAGCCACCCAGTATGGCCAGAAGCCAACCTCCAGGGCCTTGGCCGCTAGCCTTCCACTCCCTGGTTCACAGCCAGGTGAACATGTAAGGCCCAGCCTGCTGCTGCTCCATCATTCTGGGGGAGATCCCGAGACCTCAAGCCTCAAGCCTCAAGGGGAGAGCTTGTCCCTTCTGATGGTCCTTAAGTCCCTAGGTCCCTCCCTGGCTTCTGCCTGTGGTCAGAGAGAGGCAGAGTCGAGTAGTAGCCCCAGGGACTGTGCATTAGGAGGAGGCCACAGATCAGGGATGTGGGCAGTCTGGATACCATTTCCCCAGAGATCCATCTCTCCCCTGAAGCAGGAGAGATACCCTCCTTCCCCCACCCCCTCTGGGGCTGGGTTAGGCTGAAAGACTTGGGCTGTGGTAATGGTTCAGAGATGCTAGAAAGTACAGGGGTCTGGCAGGGGGGCTGGGGAGGAGAGGGTCTGCCTGCCTTAAGTCTCCACTCCTTGAGAATAGTTCTCCTTCACCTCAGGACTCAGTGGCTACTCTCCTAAGGAATCTAGGGTGGGAGGCTGAGAAGCTGGACTGGATCCTCTGGCTGGAATAGATCGGAAATGCCTTGGGGAGGGGGGGGTTGCAAGCAAAACTAATTGAGGAGGTGACATATGAGAGGAAGAAGAGGAGAAGAGAAAGGTGGAAGAGGAAAGAAGGGGGTGAAAGGAGAGAGAAGGAAGGGGGAATAAGGGGAAGAGAAAAGAAAGGGAAGGAAATAGAAAAGGGAAGAGAAGGGAAGGTGAAAAGAGGAGAAATTCACTTATAGTCAGGGAAGAGGGACAGGCTGGTGGAAGGATCTGTCCCATTCCCTGAAGTAGACTGCCTAGTGCTCTCTCTCTCTCTCTCTCTCTCTCTCTCTCTCTCTCTCTCTCTCTCTCTCATCCCCCTCACCCTCTGTGTATTGTCCTCACTTCATAAATAGATCCTGATCGACCCCTCTCAGCAGGGCGTTAGAGGTCTATAACTTGCCCTGGCCTCCTCTTCCCCCCACCCCCTTCCCTTCCCTCCCCTCACTCTTTTGTTCTGCTCCAGCAGGGATCTCTGAGTCCAATCCTTCCAAGGTTTGGTATGAAGCATCAGAAGTCCAAAGAATTTTAAGCTCGAAGGAAGAGTAAAGGGCGTGTTTTTCAAGTCTGTCATTTTTATGGGTGAGGAAACAGGAACATGGGCATGGTAACAGGAGCATGGGCAGTTCACCTAGTTAGTATGTGGCAAAGCTGAGAGGTAAAGTCAGATCTATGAATGAACCCATCAACATCTCAGAAAGATAGCAGGTAAAGGTGTTTGCCTCATCATCTCTGAAAATGAAGGCCTGGGAGAGAGATGGTAGAAAAGTTGATTCATTTCAACAAATGTTGAAGCCTTGTATGGCAGATGCCTAGGAGGGAGCCAGGGGCTGATGGGATTCCTACCCAAAGGAGCCAATGCAGGCATATTGGGAAATAATAGGGTCCTTTCTTTACATTCATCTGTGAGATGGAATCAAGTCCTAGGGTTAGGCTGTAGTCGTCAGCAAGCATTTATTAAGCAACAACTGTATGCCTGGCTGTGGGCCTATCCCTACTTCATGCTATTAAGAAAGACAAAGGACAGTCTCTTCCCTCAAGAGGCTCACCAACTAGGGAAGACAATGTGCAAACAAGCCCTGCACAGGGTCAATTGGAGAGAGAATCTCAGAGCCAAAGCACTATTTCAGTATAATTGGTTCCCTTTGTGATAGTCTGTATTTAAAAAAAACGACAACAAGATGATTTGGGAAAGGGGTCCACGGGTTTTGTCAGTTTACCCAAGGGACCAAGGCAGAAAAACAGTGAAGAATCTCTGCCTTAACGGATGTGATTGCCTTCATTTTAGAGATGAGGAAACTGAGTCTCAGACAAGATAAGGGACTTGCTAGTAAGTAGGAGAGGCAAGTTTGAATCCAGGTCTCTCCTGACTGGGGTCTAGCTCTCTTACCACCAACCCCAAGCTATCTTTCAAGGAAGAAAAGTCTGGCACTGGGAAGGATTGTCAATGCCAGGGATCTGGCGTGAAAGATGGCAGCTACATCAGCAACGAGCTGGCTCCCCTCATCCTGGGCCAACACCCAACTCTAGTAGCTGGGAGAAACTTTCAGGGAAAGAGAAGATGCCTCAGCCCCAGTTGGGGAGATGAATCTCTCTCTCTCTCCTCTCTCTCTCTCTCTCTCTCTCTCTCTCTCTCTCTCTCACACACACACACACACACACACACACACACACACGTACACATACTCATAAACATATTTACACATATATTCACCTACACATTTACATACACATTCACATATACTCACATATTCATTCACACACATTCACACATACTCACCCACATACTCACACCACACATATACTCATATACATTTACACACTCACATATATATATATACTCACTGATTCATATACATTCACTCTCATACACATATACATAATCACACCCACTTGCTCATACACTCACATATGCTCACACATACATATAATCACATACATTTGAACATACACATTTACACACACACACACACACACACAACCTCCCTAGAGTCCCAGGGCCATCCTTTTTTCCTCCCCCCACTCCCCATCTCTTTCATCATGGCTCTGATATGAGCAGCCACCAAAATCATGTTAATCGCTTTGCCAACTTTAAAGGACAATATGAATGTCGGTTGGGACTGTTATTATTATCATCTCCCCAGGGGCTCCGGAGCAGCGGCAGCCAGGGAGCTAAGGGCACAAGCCTGGGCTTGGGGAGCCTCTGGTTCATTCTACTTACTTCTCCCTGTTTCTCCTCCCTTCCCACCCAGCCCCCCTCCCCATTCTCCCAAGGAACGTCCTTCACTCGGCCCAAAGGGTTTGTGTCAGCCCACTGAGAGCGGGCTCGGTGCCACTTTATACTTCGGAGAATCATTAGCAGAAATCATTAGCTATAATACAGCCTCCCCCATAAATCTCCCCTGCACCTGGATCGTTTGTCCATGCCTAATTTCCATCTCCCTAACTTTATGATTTGTCCCTCGTTTGATGAGAGTTTCTCCCATTAATTGTGGAGTAAGTGCTTCCAGAGAAAAGCCCCCCGGGCTGACCCCATCTTTCTGAGATGGGGTTTGGACTCCTCTCCCTGAAGGATGGAGGCCCCCCTCCTCTCCCAATGCCCTCCCCTCCCTTCGAAGGGCAGCACTTCCCATCTTAATGGCACCAGGACCTTCTATGAGTTCTTGTGCCAGTATGGGAACTGAGGCTGAGCAGAGGCTGGGGGAAACAACATAGGTGAGGAAGGAGCAGGCAGACTCAGATTCTGTTGGGGTTCTGTTGCAAAATTGCTGCATGAACTAAGGAAAGTCACCACCCCACTGGATCTTAGTTTTCTCATTATCAATTCAGTCATAGAGCTGATAGTGACCTCAGAGGCTACCTCTTTAACTACAAAGGCAGGATTTGAACTCAATTCTCCCGACTCCATGTCCAATATTCTATCTATTGGACAGCTCAGGGGTGCAGCGAATAATAGAGTTCTAGGCCTGGAGTCAGGAAGACCTGAATTCAAATTTGACTTCAGCACATACTGGGTCTTTATCCTGGCAAGTCACTGCACCCTTTTTGCCTCAGGTTCCTCATTTGTCAAATAAGCTGGACGAGGAAATGACAAATCACTCCAGGATCTTTGCCAAGAAAACCCCCCCCAAAGGGGTCACAAAGTTGGAGAGGACTAAACGACCACCTTCTTTGTACAGTTCACATGATAGGGAATTATAAAGTACTAAATCTTGTAAGGACCTTAGTGATGAAATTACTTGCCTTATTTGGGCCTCATAAAATAAAGAGGTCAAATTAGGTAATCTCCAAGGAGCTTTCTGCTGTTAAAATGTATGACCCTGAGATTGGGGACCCATTCTACAGATGAGGAAAATGGAAGTCAAAAGAGGGATCAAAAAATTCCAACTTTGTAAGAGGTCTAGGGGTCTTTGAGTCCAATCCCCCTAGAGAGAGACTACATAACATGGGTTACCCAAGACTGGCAGAGATGAGGAAACTAAGGCTCAAGGAGATACCATAAAAAAGGTTGCTCATAAGCCCCAGGGCAGGGGCCTTTTATGACGTAGGAAAGGGATTAAATCTGAATCTTCATTGCTCAACAGAAAAGAGTTAGAACTGACCCCAAACATGGGGCTGGGGATGAAGTATCAGACTGGGCTGAAAGCTGCTGAGGCCATCCTGGGAGTGTGACCATCCCGGGAGAAGGAAGGAGGGACAATGGAAGGGGGGGGGGGGACAAGAGCCAATGACACCTGGGGCTGGATGGGGACTTTGGATTCCAATAAGATAGAAGATTGGGAAACCCAACTAAGTCCTCCCCTGAGGCCCTGCTCTGCAAGGATTTCTGATAAGTTTGTGATGTGAAATAATAGGTTCTGGAACACAATGTTCAGTCCTTCACCCAAATGGGGCTGTCCCTAGAAGATATCAGGTGATTTTCAAAGCTTGCCATCCTTCTCCTCCTCCTCCTCCTCCTCCTCCTCCTCCTCTTTCTCCTCTCACTTCCCCACCTCTCTACCCCCTGCTCTTCAGTTCTGGCTATTCCCGACCCTAAAAGAAAAGCCAGGCCCTTGGATGAAGGCACTAGGCTAAAACATGAGAAGTCCTCCTAACCCAGGAGGAACCCTTCATGGAGAGAGAACCATGGGGCATGACTGGGGTTGAGGCAGATCAGGGGGAGTAAATGTCCTGAATATCTTCTTCAGGTTTGGCCTCTAATAAAAGAGATAGAATTGGGGACTTCAGATGTTAGTAATAATAATGATAAGAAGAAGAAGGAGGAGGAGGAGGAGGAAGAGGAGAAGGAGGAGAAGGAGAAGATGATCATGATTTATATAGTATTTGGAAGTTTGCAAGGTGTTTTCAAATATTATTTCACTTTATCCTCACAACAGCCCTAGGAGACTCTATTATTTTTCCCGACTTTACAAACTGAGGCAGACAGGAGCTAAATGAGGGTTCAGAATCACATAGCTAGGAAGTATCTGAGGCAGGTCTTCCTGATGCAATCCATTAAGCCTTCTCAAAGTTTAGAGATCACCTAGTCCAAACTCAGACTTGACCATGGTCACCCAGAGACTAAAGGGTAGAAGCAGAATCTGAATCCAGGTCTTCTGATTCTAAATCTGGTAGTCAAAACTTCTATGCTTCCCAAATACTTTCCACATGCTCTACTACTGTCTCCTGAAAAGACTCATATCTTCTGTTTGTTTTTTTTTTTGAAGGAAATCAAGATTAAGTGACTTATTTAGAGTCATGCAGTTTACAAGTATCTGAGACTGGATTTGAACTCAGGTCCTCCTGACTTCACAGTCAGGGCTCTATTCATTGTGTGCCACCTAACTATTCTAATAATTATTTTATATATAGGAAAATTGAGGTCCAGAGATGAGAGGTGACTTCTTTAAGGTCATAAGAATGTAATTGGCAGAACTGGAACTACAACTCAAGTCTCCATCAGACCAAGGCTATTTCCGTCAGAGTAGGCTAACACCTCATCCTCTCCACCCCACCCCACCCTTCACCTAGGTAGTATACCCCCGGGAGATCAGGAGTTCGGTCCTTGACGCCTTGACAAGGGTAATTCCCAGGAACCAAAACCAAAAAGTTGGGATTCCAGATTCAAGAAAATACTCCCACGTCAGTGACTCACTCCAAGACGAGAGCCAGGATCTGCCCTGGTATAATCTCACCTTTTCAAGCTGGTAGGTTCCTCCTACTCAAGACCAAAGAGCTCCTGATTTAGGGTCATATTCTGGGAGGAGGATGGAACTGACCATCTCTAGTGGGCACTGGTGCCTGAAAAGGGGTTGGGGGGACATGAGGAAACTGGTTCCCTAGGACTTTGCTTGTTTGTGTCTTCTTTTGAAAACAAATTAATGTTTTTAATGGTATTTTATTTTTTCCAATTATATATAAAGAAAAATTTTAACATTCATTTTTACAAAATTTTGAGTTCCTAGTTTTTCTCCCTTCCTCCCTCCCTTCTGTCCTCCCCCTCCCTGTTCCCTAAGATGTTAAGTAATTTGGTTTTATATAGGCAATCATGTAAAACATATTTCCATGTTAGTCCTGTTGGAAGAGAAGAAATAGACCAAAAGGAAAAAAAAAAACACTAAAAAAATAATTAATGGGAGAGTCTATCTGGAGCTGGATAGCATTTCCCATCACGAGTCTTTTGGAATTGTCTCTGATCATTGTATTGCTGAGAGGAGCTTAGTCATTCACAGTTGATCATTACACAATATTGATGTGACTTGTCTACAAAGTTCTCCCGGTTCTACTCATTTTATTTTGCATTAGTTTCATGGCTTTTCCAGGCCTATTTGAAAAGAGAAATGGTGTAGTGCTGGCCTTGAAGCCAAGAGATCCTAAGTTCACATGATGCTTTCGGGACTTCCCCGATATGAGATACTTCCTAGGCAAATTGCTTTACCTCCCTTGGCCTTGGTTTCCTTATTGGTAAAATCAATGACTGATCAGGTTCTAGAACTCTGGGCTTCTGATTGAGAACTACAAGATGACCCTGAACCAGATGAGTCAATGTCCTGGCTTGAAGGAAGACAGAGAAACCTCAACCTAGGGACCAGAGATCTGAGGATTTGGGGAGCTTAGAGATCACAGTCTTCCAGACACTCATTTAAAGAGGAGGAAACAGTGGTTCAGAGTGTGAGAAAGGCAGGCCTGGTTTCCCTGTCCCCCCCACCCCATTCCAGAGCTGCCTGGCTCTGTTCTGTCCAAGCCCTTGCAAGCCGAGGGTCAGAAAGATTCTGTCTGAGCCATTAGCTCTGAGTCGAGTGGGGTGGAGGGGGCCAGAGGGAGTTACGGGCCAGAAAGCAGCTTGAGGATTTTACTGGTCACATTATTTTTTATGGGCATCCTAAAAAGAATGTCAGACTCTAGAAGGTTTTTTCCCCTACTCTATTCACTATCAGCTCTGCTGCAAAATTTTTATCACAGTCCCAGCCCCCAAAGGGCTGAGGCAGCCCCAGTGACACCAGTGGCTCCTGAACTTCTCCAGTGTCTGGAGACTTGGGCATGGGAAAGGATCAGGCTGGGTGCTTCTAGAACACAAAGACAGGACAGCTTGCCTCAGCAGACTGGGCCAGGTTCTCTGAAGGGAATAAATCTGTGTCCTCGTAGAAACAGAGGACAATTTTGTCTCCTCTTAGAGTTAGGGACCTGGTTTCTAATCCCAGCTCTAATTTTCCTTGAGCAATTTCCTTCTGGGGGCTTGTCTCCCCACCTATAAAATCGGTGTTGAACAAGAAGACCTCTTTAGTTTCTGACCCTATGACTTTTTTTTTACTTTTTTGCAAGGCAATGGGGTTAAGTGGCTTGCCCAAGGCCACATAGCTAGGTAATTAGTAAGTGTCTGAGGTCGGATTTGAACTCAGGGACTGCCCATGCTCTATCCACTGCACCACCTAGCCCCCCTGACCCTATGACTTCTTGAGAGGAGTAACTATAATTCAGAATCCCTGCATCTCTGAAGTAGACAGAGCCCCCGAGTTTACCTAGTCTAACACTTATCTACATGAGAGTCCTCTTCCATGATATTTTTGACAAATGGTGATCAGGTCTCCTGAAAAAGCCCTCCTCTCTTTTGGAGATTTCTCATGGTTAGAAGTTTTTCCCCCTCTATGGAACTGAAATAAGCCTTTCTGTCATTTCCAACCCTAGAGGCTGGTTCTTTCCTCTGAGACCAAGCAGAATCAAACCAAACCTTTTCCACGTGAAAATTCTTCAGTTTTTGAATGTTTTCCCTCAATCTCCAGTCTTTCTCCTCCCAGTTCCAGACTCTTTGGCCCAGACTCAAGAGTCTTCCCCATCCAGACTACCTTTCCCATGGACAGCTTGCCAATGAATGAAGCATCAGTGATTAGGGCAGTCAGTGTCTGACATAAAGTAGGTGCTTAAGAAATATTTGCTGACTTGATTTGATAGCTAGAACCAAACTCATGGTTCCAACAGGGGTCTATCTTACAAGACTCTTCAGATTTAGGAAGGGGCCTGCCTGCGTAACACTGAGACTTCAATGGACCCTAGGACCATGGTGATAAGATGATCATCATATCATGGCAGACAGGATAGTCTAAAGAAGAGTGATGTGAGCCCATGATGGAAAGGGAAGCCTCCCAGCTACAAGGCAGACTCTGGGACCTGCTGTCAAGGGAGGGGGTAGTATCTGGAGCTTGGGGAATGTTTAAGTACAACTCGAAATCTTTCAGAAACAATCATGGACCATGTGACCTGAGACTAGGAAAATCAAGAGGTGAGCCTATTGAGAATCAGGTTTGGAGCCAAATTAGAAATATGACCTCTGTCTCCTCTCCTTTTTCCTTTCTTCCTTCCCTAGTCTGAGCTCCAGGGGTCATTACCTTTGAGGGGGGAGTCAGAAGGGCAGGGTAGGCTTAGATTTTATATGGCCACAGGTATTTTCTTAGGGTTCCAGGAAACCCAGGGAGGAGGGAACAGGTCACCGGATGAGGTCAATGCAAATTTTGCTGAGAGACAAAGGAATTTAGTAGCCCGTAATGGTTTGGATGGAGACAAAAGTCTGTCATACTGAAGTAGAAAAGTCTTTTTCTAATACAATTGAACAGAAGAGGTTGGACTTCCCTAAGACACTTGATTGTGTTCAATTTGACTCAGTTCAACCAGAGCGATTATTAAATACTTACTGTATACTAGACTAGACAGATGTCACCGAGCACAGAAAGAACTTGCCCAGGTCATGCCTCTGACCCAGACTGGCTGGGGAACCTGGATGACTATCTCCAGACAAATACCTAAGATGATAAATTGCAGCAGACATGCTCATCTGGGTTGGTGGAAGGAGTTTCCTTAAAAGAATCCCTATACAAATGAAATCACAGGTCCAGTCCTCTCTTTTCCTCCTCTCCCCTTCACAAAGAGTTAGACACTGGAATACAAGGATAAATAAACCAACCCTTTCCCTCAAGGAGATTAGTTTTTTGGGAGGGAAATACATCATATACATAGAGACATAGGGGAAAGGGGAGGATTGTAAGGGATGCTTTCAAAGTGGAGGGGGGCTTGAACTGAGTCTGATGGGAAATAAATTACCCCCTCCCCGGATCCAGAGCTCCAAAGAAACAGACCTAAAGGTTTAGCTCGATCTTCTCCTTTGGTTCCCAAGGTATGCCAGACGGGGAGAATTGGGGGCGAGAGCTGAGGATGGCCTCTCCGAGCCAGTCACTGCCTGTTCAGCATCACCCTGCAGTCAGTCCCCTTGGGTCCAGGGGAGCTGGCCCTGGGCCTGGGATTTTCTCTCCCCCCCCCCACTGCCTCCTCTCCCTTGATAAAGTGATTTGAACCTGTTTGAAGGTCAGACCCGCCCAAGGTTATCTCCATTTTCCTCTCGATTCTGTAAAGTCGTGGCATTCACACTCTTGGTCTGAAGAGTGTTGCTTTTTATAGCCCTCCAGGATGACAAAGAGTGGCTGTTGGGGAAGTCCTCTGTGTTTCCTGGGAATGGGAATGAAGCCGATCAGCCTGGGACTCCATCATGCCAGCCCCACCCAGGGGCCAAAGGGGCAAGAGGAACAGCATGGCATCCGCCTAGGAGATGGGAGACTTACTCCCTGAGTGGCCTTGGGCAGATCTCCTTCCTGCTAAGGACTCAGTTGCCTTGGTTCTGAAAGGGGGAGGAAAATGCTTGTCTTCCCTTTCTCTCTCAAGCTAAAGAGATGGGGGTGGGCAGTGGGGAAAGGCATGCCAGTGGACGAGATCAGAGAATCATCCGATCGTAGAAGGAAAGCTGGAAGAGACCTTCCAAGCCACTCAGTCTCACCCATTTAGAGATAAAGAAACTCAAGCCCAGAGAGATTAAATTTATGTGTCTCCCTTTCGACTGTAAGCTCCATGAGGACAGGGACTAGGTTTTGTGCTTCTTTTTATTGCCAGGGTTTAGCACAGCGCCTAATATGTAGGAATCTTTAATAAGTATTTGCTGACTTGATTCAACTT
The DNA here is from genome assembly GCF_037893015.1 of Macrotis lagotis. NCBI lineage: Eukaryota > Metazoa > Chordata > Mammalia > Peramelemorphia > Peramelidae > Macrotis > Macrotis lagotis. The sequence goes on from NC_133658.1 coordinate 882,699,041, forward strand.
ACTCATGTTCATTCAACTTGGTAAGAGTCAGAGAAGGACGGCTAGGTGGTACAGGGGGTAGAGCATGGGCCCTGGAGTCAGGAGTATCTGAGTTCAAATCTGACCTCAGACACTTAATAATTACCTAGCTGTGTGGCCTTGGGCAAGCCACTTAACCCTACTGCCTTGCAAAAAAAAAAAAAAACCCTAGAAAAAAAGAGTCAGAGGAGAGGTTTCCTGCCTGTTCTTCTTGCCTCCAACTCCAACCCTCCCTACCCTTCCATTAGAGGACTGACCATTGACCACCCTGGCCTTTTGTCTGTTCTTTCTGGACCCTCCAACCTGAGGCTGTCATCATGAGGATGGGAAGAGTTGGTATGAGAGAGAGAACCTAGGAGGACTGAAGAGAAGGAAGAAGAAAGAGTAGATTCAGTAATGGTAAAAGAGAACCAAAGATTTATTAGCAAGTAAAATTGCAGTGGAGTATGAGGTTGCCAGATGGAAGCTGGCTCCTAGGGGCTAATCTAGATGAAGCCTGGGACCTGCTCACTCTCTCTGTCTCTGCCTCTGTCTCTTTTTCTCTCTGTGTCTATCCATCTCTCTATCTTTCTGTTTCTGTCTCTCTATCTCTGCCTATGTCTTTGTCTATGTCTCTCTGTGTCTATCTCTGTCTTTGTCTTTGTCTATCCCTGTCTCTCTGTCCCTCTGTCTTGATCTCTCTCAGTCTCTGTCTCTCTGTATGTCTCTATTTCCCTATGTCTCTCTGTCTCTATCTCTATCTTTGTCTCTCCTCGTCCCCCCCTGCCCTACTCCCAACACCTCTGGTGTCCTTGGGGAGCAAAGAGAACAGAGTAAAAGCTGCCTCTCTCCTGGCCAGGTCCCTCACCCTGCCCCACCCAGCTCCCTCAGCTCCTTCAGCCTGCCAGTACTGCATATCCAGTGAGGATAAGTGTCCTTAGATTCCCTTGTACTTTGGTGTGTATTTTCTCCTTTTTCTTTTTGCTTTCCTTTTTTTTTTTGAAATTTGCTTCTTATCAAAGATGATAACATTTAGCCATAATAAAGCACAGGTCCCCTTTCTAACAGCCAATTGCCCCCACACCCTGATATAATGATATGGAGAAGGCACACGAACAGCCTAGGAGGCCTGCGTCACTCATGAGCACTTACCTCTGGCTCACTATTAACCTCTTAAGACCCCTAAACATTCTTCAGAACTTCCAGACAAGGGCCAGGCTGAGATAGTCCAGTCCCCCCGGGGCCCCTCTGCAAGTTTGAGGGGGTCAACACGTCTCCACTTTCCTGAATTGCTTTACAAGAAGGTCTCATCACTTCCAACCTCTTTGCTTGGCAAGGATGGATGGTTCAGGGCCTCCTGCCACTTGCCCACATCATCTACCTGTCTGTCCACCTGTTTACACCCTGTCCAAGCTATAGAAACTAGCCAAATTCTATTTGGCCTCTCTGCCACTGTGGCAAGAGAGTCAGCTCAAGAGTCAGCCTTCTAGAAACCATCGGCCTATCCCCTAGCCCCCCAGGTCCCTCCCAGCAGCATCCTGCCTTCTCTCCCAAAGGCTTCAGGACAAGAAAGTGGGAGCCAGGGAGCCAACCAGAGTAAAAATTCAAGCCCAGAAGAGAGAGAAGTGCCCCACTTCCCCCTCGCCACCCCCACTCCCCTGATCCAGCGACCTTTGTCTTTCTGTAATATGCCTTTTCAGGTACGGTATGTACCTGGGCAGAGGGAGCAGCTGGGGCATGGAGCATGGGCAAGGCCAGCACCAGGCGGGTGCTTCCCCCAGAATGAGGACATTGGGACAGAGAAGGGGGGGAGGGTCTCCTTTGACTCCAGGTGGTGAGGTAGAGACAAAGGGCTAATCTGGTATGTAATTGGGTCAGATTTTCATATGAAAATGTCTCACCAAATCATAGGATTTAGAGTTAAAAGAGACTAGAAAAAATCGGCTTAACCCCTTATTTTTACAAAGGTAGAAACCGAGGCTCAAAGGAAATTGGGGAAATTGCCTAAGTTCCTTGAAAAAAGCAGGACTAGAGAGAAAGGTGATCATTCCAGTGTACTATCAACCCAAGGTCATACAAGTGGGAAATGATAGAGCCAGGATTCAAACACAGGTCCACTGATAACAATTCTCCTATATTATGCTGCTTGCTGATTGATTGGATTCTGCATTCAATGCTCGGCTGTGCATGGTTGCATTGGGCTAGGGTGGTTTGAGCTAACAGAATACACTTTTAGGTTTAAAACCACATTATAAACACTTTCTCCATCACTTTCTTAAGTCTAGACAATCAACAAAACCAAAAATCAAGCCTTAATTTGAAGCATTTGCTGATTTCTGAGGTGGAAATGCTCACATTGAAAAATTTAATAATTGATTCTTGTTGTGAGAGCTAACTCTAGTGCAGCCTTGCTTTCAGTCCATCCATCTGTCTGTCCATCCTGCTCACCCAAGTCTATGTATGGGTAGGGGTTGTTTCTCTGCCAGTCCTTCACCCCACTGAGTTGGGGGGGGGTGTTCTGGACAAAAAGTATAAGTCTGACCATATCATCTCCCCTCAAGAAATTCCAGTGACTCCCTGTTACTATGGGATCAAATCTTTATTTGGCTTTTAAAAGCCTTCACAAGCCAGTGTCTTTCTATCTTTTTAGTCTTCTTACATTTTACTCTTCAAATACCCAACTATACTGACCTTCTTGAGGTCACAAGACACCCTATCTCCAGACTTTTTCACCGACTGTTCCCCCATTCCTGGAATGTTCTCCCTCCATCTTTACTTTCTGGCTTCTCTGGTTGTCTTCAAGACTCAGCTCAAATCCCACTTTCCACCAGCAGCTTTTCCCATTCCTTTTCTGCCAACTTTCTGGGTCTCTCTGCCAATTACACAGTATTTTATATGTACATAATTGTCTGTATGCAGTCTCCCCCAATTTGACAATATGTTTTTGTACCCCAAGGGTTTGACACTTAATAAATTCTTATTGGCTAGTTGATTGACTGAGTTATCCTTTTATAACTGCCTCTATCTCATGTTTGGTTAAGAATATATCTCCTGGTCATAGTTGTGAGATATTCTAATATTTTATAGTGGTCTTTAATATCAAGGATACATATTCATTTAGAATGTATTATGGAGGTGGCTAGGTGGCACAGTGGATAGAGCACCGGCCCTGGAGTCAGGAGTACCTGGGTTCAAATCCGGTCTCAGACACTTAATAATTACCTAGCTGTGTGGCCTTGGGCAAGCCACTTAACCCCATTTGCCTTGCAAAAACCTAAAAAAAAAAAAAGATTGTATTATGGAATATGGTGTAATATGTTAGTCTAAACTTAATTTCTGCCAGTCTATTTTCAAGTTTTACTAGTAGCTTAAAAAAATCAAATAAGATGGTTTTTTTTTCCTAGGTAATTTATATTTTCCATTTTATCAAATACTGGGTTATTGAGTTCTGTAGTTTCTTGGTTGTCGCTGATATAGCCAATTCCATTGATTTGGTATTTAATCAATACCAGATTATTTTGATGACTGCTACTTAATAAAATAGTTTGAAGTCTGGAAGTGCTATTTCCCCTTTGTTCCTACTTCTTTTCATCATTCCTCCTTTTGTTTTTTCAAGTGAATTTTGTAATAATTTCATCAAGTTCTATAAAGTATTCCCTCAGGAATATAATTAGTATGACACTCAAAATATAAATTATTGTTGGTAGTAGTGTCATTTCTATTACATTTGTATAGCCTTGCCATGAGCACTGAATGTTCCTCTAGTTACTTAAGTTGCTTTTAATTTCTTTGAAGAGCATTTTATAATTGAATTTTTTTCAGTTTTTGGTGTCCCAGATAATAAAAAAAAATTCCCCCAAGACTGTTTTTTAAAATTTTTTTTCTCAAATATATGAAAAAATGATTTTAACATTCTTTTAAAAATAATTTGGGAACTTGTAATTCTCTTTCTCCCTTCCCTCCCTTTCCTTGATTGCATGTGCAATCATTCTAAACGTTTCTATATTGGCCATGTTGCAAAAGAGAACAGGGGCAGCTAGGTGGCACAGTAGATAGAATCTGAGAATGGAGTCAGGAAAACTCATCTTCCTTGAGTTCAAATCTTGCCTCAGATACTTACTAGCTGTGTGACCCTGGGCAAGTCACTTCACCCTGTTTGATCAATTTTCTTATCTAAAAAAATGAATTGGAGAAGGAAATAGGAAAGCACTCCAGTTTCTGAGCCAAGAAAACACTGAAAGGAGTCACAGTCAGACATGACTGAAACCAACATAAAGAGAACACAGACCAGAAAAAAAAAACCAAGAAAAATAGTTTTTAAAAGTATGCTTCAATCTATATTGGGACTTTATCAGTTTTTTCTCTGGAGGTAGGTAGCATTTTCCATCTTAAGTCCTTAGAATTATCTTATATCATTATTTGCTAAGAATAGTTATTTATTATTCATTGTGCAGTATTATTCCTACTATAAATATTGTCTTCCTACTTCACTTTATTATCGGTTCATAAGAGTCTTCTCAGATTTTTCTGAAACCATACTTTTATAATTTATTATACCACAATAGTACTCCATCACAATCCTACACTATAATTTATTCAGCCATTCTCCAATCAAAGAACATCCTTTCAATTTCCATTTCTTTACCACCACAAACAGAGCTGCCTTAAATATTTTTGTATGATTCCCACATATTTTATGAATTTTGAGGTCAGTTGGAATGGGATTTACTTTACTATTATTACTTTTTATGGATTTTTTTATCACTGTATAAAAATTCTGTTGATTTTTGAGGGTTTATTTTGTGCCTGAAATTTTGCTGAAGATATTTATTATCTCAGTAACTTTGCTTATTTCCTAGAATTTTCCAAGTAAAACATCATATCATCAACAATCAGGTATAATCTTAACTCCTTTTTACCTATCTTTATGCCTTTGATTTCTTTCTCATATCTGACTACTGTTGCTAGCATGCCTATTATCTGAATAACTTAGAACTCAGAATGTCAGAGCAGCAAGGGGACTTAGAATATTGAATGTTAAAGCTGAGAAGAGTCCTTAGAACATAGAGTGTCAGAGCTGGGAGGATCTTAGAACATAGAAGGTCAGAACTGGGAAGGTCCTTAGAACATAGAACATCAGAGCTGGGAGGGTCCTTAGAACCCAGGATGTCAGAGCTGGGAGGTCCTTAGAATGCAGGATGTGAGAGTTGGGAGGACTCTTAGAACACAAGATGTCAGAGCTGGGAGGTCCTGAGAATGCAGGATGTGAGAGCTGGGAGGGTCCTTAGAACACAGGATGTCAGAACTGGGAGGACCCTTAGAACAGAAAATGTCAGAGCTAGGAAGGCTCTTAGAAGCTTCTTTGCCCCACATCTTGTTTCTTTGCCCAAGCTCCTTGGGAAGAGTCCATTTGAACTGGAAAGGCTTGCATGAACTGATGGTGAGTGAAATGAATAGAATCCAGAGAACATTGTATGCATTAACAGCCACATTGTGAGATGGATCAACTATGATGGACGCACTCCTCTCAACAGTTCAGTGATCAAGGACAATCCTGAGAGACCTGTTATGGAAAATGGCATCTACATCCAGAGAAAAAACTAGAAAGTCTGAATGCAGACCAAAGTATACTATGTTCACTTTTTAAAGTTTCTTTTATATTTTTCCTTTCTTTCCTCATGATTTCTTTCCCTTTATTTCTAAGTCTTCTTTTACAACATGGCTAATATGAAAATATGTTAAATATGATTGTACATATTCAACCTATATCATATTGCTGGCTGCCTTGCCATGGGGAAGGGGATAGAAAAATATGGAACTCATAAATTTACAAAAAGATGAATGTCAGAAATTATCTTTGCATGAAATTGGGGGGAAAAGGAGTCAGATTAGAAAGAAGGGAGATCAGTTCAGTGGGCAGAGTAGTATCAGAAATCATGGGAATTCCCTTGGGGTCAGAGTCCTCCTCCTAGATGAATAGTGTTAAGTACTGTAGGCATAGTCCAGAACAGGGTCTTGGTATATGATGCTTCCTGACCAGGGATTTCCTTGTCATTCTGAAAACTGCTGCTGTCTGTCCAGGTTCTTGGGCTGGCTGGTCATCATCCCTGCCCAGTGCCTTGCTCAAAGCCTGCTCCATCACAGACATACACTTGGCCTCAGCCCACACCCATTTACATGCCAGCCAGGCAGCTTTGCCCTATGAATTGGGCAACTCCTCCCTTGGACTTTCCTTTCCTTTCTTCTTCCTGCTGTTGCTGTGGTGAAGGTGGAGGGTCAGGGCCTTAAAGGCCAGCCAGCCAACCAGGTACCTGAAACCAGGCAGCCCCAAGAGGCAGGGAAGTGGGCATGGCCCTCTGCCCAGACTGGGCCACTTAGCCTGCCTTCGTTTGGGGTAGGGGAGGTGGGGCTGCCGACTCCACCCTGCCTGCACTCAGCCCTGGCCCATCTGCAGAAAATGTGCACAGGTGGGATCTGTAAGGCTAGGAATCAGAGGTTGTTGATTGTGGACAAATGGAAGGTCCAGCCCTGTCCCTTTCCATAAAACTTTCATTTCTCCCTTTTCTCCCATCCTGGAGTCCCACTGATAACAGTGTTTAATAAGTAAATACATATTTAAGTGAGAACTCTTATTTCCGGGAGGCCTCAGAAATAACCCCCAAATCCTTTTGGTGGTTACTATTTCAGATTTAATAATGGGTTTGATATGGGGACTCTGAAAATCTCAAAATACTTAACCACCCAACCCCCTTGCCCTGTGGCCTCCTTACTTGACAGATGGATTATAAAATAATTGATTAAGAGTTGGAAGGGATCCACAAGGTCACTTATTTTATAGATGAGGAAACAGATCCACATTGGGCATATGACTTGCCCAAGGTCACCCAGGCAGCTCCTGATATGAATCGAGACCCTCTGACTCTGGATCTAGCTATTCTTCCCTTATATAAATCCCTGGAGGTATTGGGGAAGTAGAGGCACAGAATGGAGCCCCAGAGACTGGGCTCCCAGCCTCTACCCTGCTCAAGGTCTCATGGTGGTTCCACCTAGAGACTATTCTCCGCTCCCAAGGGCCTAACTAGCGTCAGAGGAATTTGGGCAGCAAGAAAAACAAAACAAAACAAAACCAAGCCTAATGTTTCTCATTTTTGTCCTGAACAATGCTGTTTCTAGGTTGATTGTTAAGCAAATACTCCAGGGGGTGGAATTGTTGAACTGCCTGTTGAGACTCAGGCAGGTAAGAGTCCCCTTTTCATGACTATCCACATCCAGGGGTAGAGCCCTGGAGGCTTAATGGTATGCATACATGTGTATGGGGGGGGGGGCTTGTTTCCTCCCCCTCCTCAAGGGCAGCTACCGGTGCTCCCACGTTTAAGTGAAAGTCAAACAGATGAGAGAGACAAAAACAGAGAAAAAAAGTCAGAAGCAGAGACAGTAACAGAGAGTCAAATACATAGAGACAGAAAAACAGAAAGACAGAGGGAGTCAAACAGATACAGAGACAGAATCCATCAGAGAGAGACACACACACACAGAGATGGAAACACAGGGAGAGACCAAGAAAGAGTATTTCTTATATTGTGACAGATTCAATGCTATATGACAATACAAACAAGAGTGATGGCCCCTGTCCTCACAGGGCATCCATTCTCCTGAGGGGAAGACCATCTGTAAAGGGGGACTACAGTGGGTCCCCATGCAATGGCATGGTGATGATATTTTGGAAGGTTGTGTGGAGGCCTTGTCCCAGGGGCAAACTAAGGCAACAATCTCACCAGAGCTAGGAGAACCTGGAGTAGAGTCCAGGGAGAAGGGTCAGAGAATTGCATCATCCTGAGGAGAATATGATGATGAGACTTAGTGATGACTGACTTGGAGTTAGAGGTCCTGTGTTCAAATTGAGTTTCTGATGCTTACTAACTTTGTGGCCTTGGGCAAGACAGTCAACCTCTGGGCCTCAGTTTCTTCATCTATAAAATGTGGAGGTTTGGATAGGATGGTCTCTGACCTCTGACCTGAACATCAGTCAGTCCAGATTGCTCATTTTTCCAGATGGAGAAACTGAGGCCCAGAGAGGAAGAGGGACTTGACAACTCAGGAAAAAAAATCTAAAAGTCCATCATAAATTTTTTTTTGCAAGGCAAATGGGGTTAAGTGGCTTGCCCAAGGCCACACAGCTAGGTAATTATTAAGTGTCTGAGACAGGATTTGAACCCAGGTACTCCTGACTCCAGGGCCGGTGCTTTATCCACTACGCCACCTAGCCGCCCTCATCATAAAATTTAAAAAAATTTTTAAGTCAATCATAAGATTCAGGCCTCAAGACCATCTAGTCCATCCCCCTTATTTTCCAGGGGAGGAAACTGAGGTTCAAAGAAGTACAGTGATTTAGGCTAGACAGCTAGCAAGCATCAGAACTGGGATTGGTGCCTGGGTTTTCTGACCTCCAACACAGGGGTCTTTCTTTTTCCAAACTCTGTCTCTTCCAAGAATTTTCCCCTGACAGAGTGTGTATGTAGAGGCTGGGGAACACAATGAAGAAGAGACCTGAAGCCTTCCTTCCTCAGGGGGCAGTGGGGCACATAAGGATAGCCTGCCCTGTGGGCTCTTCATTCAGTGGCAGGGAGCCCTTGGGCACTCAATCCCTTTGCCCTGGCTTTCTAAGCCAGGTACCAGGCCCAGGGGAGAGTTGGCCCATCTTGCTGGCAGGTGCTGCCCAAAGCAGCCCCCAATAGGCCAGAGCCCAGAGCCAATGCTGACTCAGAGATCACCATGCCAGCCCTTGGTGTCATCTGCCTTTTCCTAGAAAGTCTCCCCCCTGAGATGGGATGGGGCTGGACCTGGGATCTTGCTGGTGTAAGGGGGACCCCTACTCATGAATATTCACATCTGCTCTGCCTGGACTGGTCTTAGAGAGTGACCCTGAGGGGGCCTTTAGACATAGAATGACTTGCCCAAGGTCACATGGTCAGTATGTATCAGGGGCTGGACCTGAACCCTGATCTTGTTGAGTGCCTCTTAAACTCTTCCATTTTCTCTTCAAATAAGCATGACCTTGCAGAGCATACCTCCAAGAGGTCAGTCCATTCTGAGCCTCAGACTGGCTTTCTCCCCAACAGGAGAGGGTATCCTTGGGCACATGTGCTTCACTGACTCCAGGGGTGTTCCCTCACCTTGGCCTTGGGAGCTGTCGATACAGGAAGGAAAAAGGTATCACCCTTGGTACGCAGCCTCAGTCCTCCAAGCTGAAGGGAAAGGAGGTCTTTTTTCCATTCAATTAGGGTTAGCATGAATAAATTAATTTCTTAATGCTATTAACACATTAATCATTATTAATTAATAATCACCTCCTACTTGTATAGTAAGTGGAAGTGTGATATGTAGATAGAAAGTTGGCCTCATTGGGAAGACCAGGGTCCAAGTCCTAATGATATGGACTGGCCCTGAGTGAATTAATTAACCTCATGGTATCTTGGTAACGTTTCAGAGCAAACCATTGATCTGCACTGGTAGAGAGAGCTCCCTTAAATAAGGATGAAATCCAGGTCCAATCTTTCTTTTCTGAATATATGTAAGACTCAATAGTCCCTGCATCCAAAGAGCTTCCAATCGGACCTTGAGCAGTTTGGATTTGATCCTACAGGTGCTAGGGAGCCCCTGAAATTCCTTTAGTAGAGGAGCATCATCCTCAAATTTGTGCTTACAGAACTTTATTTGGCAGTTGGGTGGAGAATGGATTGGAGAGGAGAGATGGGGCACCCAGTTTGGAGACTATTGCAATAGATCAGAGGTGAGGTGATGGTTTTGGAAGTGTAAAAGAGGTGAAGATATGAGGGATGTTATGAAGGCAGAATCCAAAAGACTTGGCAACTGATTCAATATCAGTTGGGGAGGGGAGAGTTGGGGAGGAGAGAAAAATCAAAGATGACTTTCCAGATTCCAGTTAGGGGTCTGAAGCTGGGTATGCTCGTTTTTCTCTAGGTTCTAGGCCCAGGACATTGATTTGTGTTTTTCCAGACAATGGCCAGCTCCTGTCCCTTCTGCTCACTTCCCTCCTTCTCACCTGTTTCTTGGATGTGCCCAGTCAGCCCCCCTGTCAGAGAGATGGAATTTCCTCATCAGGGGCTTGTTTGAGCTTCCCTCCAGTGGCTAGCTGGTTGCGTCTGGGTCCAGGGCCTTCAGCTTGCTAATTAATCAGCGCTTAAGTGCTTAGCATCCTTCTGCATCATGTCAAATGAGGATTTGAGTCTTAATTCCCTGTGTAGGTAACCGTGGGGATAGGTTGGAGATGGGAAAGGGGAGGGGAATGGAGCAGTGCTCAACTGATGTGGTTTCTCTTGATAGGGAGAAGAGAGGCAGTACTAAGCCATGAGCTCTGAGTCTACTCTGAGGCATTTCTGTGTCCCAGGAAAACTGGACCACTTGCTGTATGCTCTGAAAACCAATTTTAATCTCCCACCTCTGCACCTTTGCAAAAGCTGTATCCCATGCCTGCCACATAATCCCTCCTTGTCTCTATCTCTTGGAATCCCCAGCTCAGTTCAAGTGCCTCCTCCTGCATCAGGTTCATCCCATTTGCCACTCCCCTCTCCTTCAGTCATCCATATTTCTTTGTATTTAACTTGTGTATTTTTTGCATTAACTTATCTATATATGTACTAAGTAGACTATTTCTCCTAAATAGAATGTAAGTTCTCTGAGGGCAGGAACTGCTTCAGGATTTTGTTTGTTGTTTTTGCTGTTGCTGTTTTGCCATCCATTTTTCTTTGTGTTTATCTTGTGCATATTTTTCACTGACTTGTCTCTATATTTACTAAGTAGCATGCAAGGGTTTTCCCTAAATAGAACGTAAGTTTCTCCTAAATAGAATGAATGCATGTTCTTCGAGGGCAGAAACTACAATTTTTTTCCATCGTATCCCGACACATTTTTGGTTGTTGTCATTCATATTTCCTTGTTTACCTTATGTCTATTTTGCAAGGACTTATCTGTATGTGAACTAAATAGAATGTAAGTTCTCTGAGGGCAGGAACTGCTTCTTTTTTTTCCCCTTTGTATCCCTTACACATTTGTTGTTGTAATTGTTCTGCCATCCATATTTCTTTGTGTTTACCTTGTGTCTATTTTGCACCGACTTACCTTTATATGCACTGAGTAGACTGTAAGCTTCTAAGTAGGATATAAGTTCTTTGAGGGCAGAAACTACTTCATTTTTCTCCCCTTTGTATCCCCTGACACATGTGGTTGTTGGTGGTGGTGGTGGTGTTCATGACCCTGTGGGCTACAGCACACCCATATTGTCCAGGGTTTTTTGGGAAAAGACATGAGTTTTCCATTTCCTTCTTCAGTGGACTAAGATTAACAGAAGCTAAGTGACTTGCCCAGGGTCATACAGCTGGTAAGTGTCTGAAGCCAAATTTGATTTTATTTACAAATTTGAATTTATTTATTTACCATAACTCCCATCCTTTACTCCTAGTTCTTATGCTCCAAGAGCAAGCAGAATGAGTCTTTCCTGTATTAGACTTTCAACTACTAGAAGGTAGTCATGTTTCCCAACTCCTCCTCCCCATACCAATCTAAGTCTTCTTCCCAGGCTAAATGTTACCACTGTCTCCAACTCTCATTTAGCATTCCCCTAAAACCCTGCACCCTACTTCAGGGCAGCTAAGAGCCACTATAGTACATAGTACATTGGACCTGGAATCAGGCATACTCATTTTTCTGAGTTTGAATCTGGCTTCAGACACTTCCTAGTTGCTTCATTCTACTTGCCTTAGTTTCCCCATCTCTAAAATGAGCTGGAAAAGGAAATGGCAAGGTGTTCCAGTTTCCCTGACAAGAAAACCCCAAATGGGATCACAAACAGCCGGACGTGATTGAAAAACAACTCTCAACAACAACCAGTCCCCCCCACCATCTTGGTAACCCTAATCTGTATGCCAATATCCTTCCCAAAATGCGGTCTCTCCAGAGCTTCAAACAGTAACTGGTATACATAAACAAATGCTTTTTGATTTGTTGGATTGAATTCAGCAAACATCTATTGAGCCTATTTTTCTGTTCAAGGGGCTTTCAATGAAAAGTGGTAGAAGATAAGACTTTATCCTTAAGAGTTTTAATCAATCAATAAATATTTCTTAAGCACTTACAATGTGCCAAACACCAAAGTTTGGATCCAAAGAATGAGAAGTTTCCTGCTTGCAATGAGCTTACATTCTAATGGGGATGATAGTAAGCACAGGTAAGATAGTCTTGGTCAGAAGAAACAGTGGAAACAGCACTAGGTCTGAAGTCAGAAGATCTGAGTTCAAATCCTACCTTTGACACATTACTTAAGTAAAACAAGGCACTTCCTCACTTGTAATCAGTCAATTGGCATTTATTTATTAATTAAAAAATTTTTCATTAGATTGTGAACTCCCTGAGAACAAGGAACTGTCTTTTGACTTTCTCGGTTTGCCCAGGGCCTAGAACATAGTAGATATTTCAAAAAAGCTATTTGACCTGTAGAATGAAGGGGTTGGTCTCCATGACCTCTGAAGTCCTTTCCTTCTCTAAATCTATGATTCTATTAGTAATCATTCATTCAATAAACATTCATTAAGCACTTACTATGTACAGACCTCTGTGTTAAAAGCTGAGGAAGATACCCAGTATTTGCTTTCGTGAGGTTTCTATATACAGGAAGACAGTTAAATAACGGGTGGATAATATCACAAGATAGTGGGTTGGAGAGGTGAGAAATAAGGGGTTACATAAAGTCTGGGAGAGGTCATTCTGAACCGGGGGAATCAGAAAATGCCTTTTGGAAAAGGAGACATTTGAACTAGATTTCAAAGAAATTCATCAGGTGACAAAGGGGAGGGTGAGGGAGGTCACCCAAGGCCCAGAGGTGGGAAAATGTGGGGCATGTCCAGAAGGTGAGCTGTTCAGTCTGGCAGGTGCACCAAGCATATGGAGCACCATAGGGATTGGCTATTCCTAGACTGGGGGCTTTGACTGCAAGGAGGATAAGGTTGAATTCTTTTCCATAGAAAATAGGCTTACAAAAGTAGGCAGTGCTTGACCTGGCACTACAAAGGTTGGGACATAGCCATACTTCTGCCCTTGGCCTCAACAGCAAGAGATGCAGGTATCCAACCTTAAGGTCCATACTTCTTCCTTTTACCATTGTTCATGATATCCATCCTTAGAGGATCCTTAGAACATAGAATGGCAGAACTAGGAATGAGCTTAGAACACGGAATGTCAGAGCTGGGACGGACCTTAGAAACACAGACTATCAGGATTAGGAGGGAACTTATGCAGACAACTGGGGAGCCCTTAGGACACAGAATGTCAGAATTAGGAGGGCTCTTGGAACATAGAATGACAGAGCTGGGAGTGTCCTTAGAGTACAGAATGTTGGAGATGGGAGGGCCTTTAGAACACATAATGGGAGAGTTGGAAGTAATCTTAGGACAAAGAAAGTCAGGGATGGGAGAGTCCTTAAAATACATAATGGCAGCATGGGAGGGATCTTAATCTTATCTTTTTATTTTACAGATGGGGAAACAGAGTCCTAGGCAGGGAAAGTGATATAACCTTTGGAGGTTCATCTCACCCCTAGTTCAGGGGTCTTTCTATTGACTGCCTCCTCAATCTCTGAAGTTCACGGGTACTGAAGAAGTTCATTTAGAAATCCTAAGAGGAACCTTCCTATGGCTACAGAAGAGAACTGGTACAAAAATAGAGCCTCAGGTTTTCTATCTTGTTCCAAACATGGATTCCTCTCTCAATCCCTCCTCTTAAATCCTCAGACTCAACCTAGCTGTCCCAGATGAGCCTAGGACTAACCTAGTCTTGGGCATGTTGATTTAAAATACCATTTCTGAATTCCATTGAGAAGTACCCTGATTGGGTGAGAGTGAGAGGAATTGGTATCAGGGAACCTTCTCATCTGCCATCATGTAAACTTCCAAAGAAACAACCACTTGGTTGTGGGGTGGGGGTGGGAATCTCAATTTTTTTCCTTCCTTTGGGCAGTTGGTGTCTGTAGTAAAAACACTGATTTCCCTAATGGGGATTTGTGCTAACCATTTCTAGGGCAGAAGTATATGAAATGGAAATGACAGGGAAAATGTTTAGATTGTTAGGACAGAACAAAAGTTGGTCAGAAAAGCTGTGAAGACCCTCAAAACACACACACACACACACACACACACACACACAAACAAAGACACTCAGAGCTTCAGCAGCAGCCTGAACAGAACCTTGGTGAAATGATTATGTGGGTTTCTTAACTGGATCCCCTAAGGAATCTGTGATTACATCAGTGAGAAAAACACACGCAACCCTGTCTAATCCCATCTATAATTTAGCGAAGAAGTCCTACAGAGTTTTCCGAAATACACGTAGCTGGATAGAGGGAGTCAGATCACACACTACATGTGTCTGAGGCAGGATTCGATCCTAGGGCATCCTCAAGGCCAAGTCAGTCCTCCATCCTTTACCTGAAGAGGCTATCTTCCCATCAAGCTTCTTTCCCATCAGAAATTGGGTTTAACTGTCTGTTAGAACCAGGCCTCCTGATTGCAGAATTGAAACTTAAATCTTTTTTTCTTAATTGATATTTTATTTTATTTTTCCAATTACATGCTATGGAAGTTTTTCAACATTCATCCACTTACATGAAAATTTATATTTATTTATTATTTTTACTTATATTTATTTATAAGTTACACATTTTTTCTACCACCCTTTCTTCCCATCCCTCTCCTCTCAGTGGTGACCAGTCTGGTAAATACCAGGGGAGGTCATGTACATTTGTATTTAACATATTTACATATTAGTCATTTTATGCAAAGAAGAATTAGGGCTAAGGAAAAAGAAAGAAAACCATGGAAAAGGAAGGAAAAATATAAGAGAAAAAAACTTAAATCTTTAATCATCAACCAAATTTTTGCACAGAGGTCAAGGATCTAACAGAGCAAAGTAAATCCCAGATCCCGAGTGAAGATGGTGGGATGTCTGCATCCTGGGTCTCATTTGGTCTTTGAGTGACTATTACCCTTACCAACTTTTCCTCCACCTCACCCACTTTCTATGCTCAGTTTCCTCAATTATGAAATGGGCAGAATTTATGGATTCACTTATTCATTCAACAAGTTTGTATTAAGTGCAAACTAGAGTCATCAAGTTACATATTGATTACAGAGATGGACTTTGGTTCAAGAAAACCTAAGCTCAAATCCTACTTTTAAAATATAATAGCTACATTTCCCTGGGCAAAGTACTTAACTTTTAATTTGTTTTCTTATCTTTAAACTATGAGGGTTGCCTAGATAATCTCTGAAGTCTCTTCTAGCACTGGTTTCTATGATGTGTCAGATAAGTTCTGGATATGCAAAGACAAAAAAAAAAAAAACAAAAAACAAGAACAAACAGTTCCTGCCCTCAGGAAGCTTATATTCACAGGGACACAATTTGTATACAAATGAATAAATAAGAAATATATCCAAAGACCATCTTTGAACCATGATATGAACTAATCAGATTACCTTAGAGCTGAGTGCAGACCCAAGGCTGAAATGAAATTAGCCTGAGCCTAAATGAAATCAGGCAAAAAAAAAAAAAAGCCAGACATTTTTTAAAAATTGAGCAAAAAGGATGCCTTTCTTCAGATCAGGGAAATTTACCTCTCTCTCTGTCTCTCTGTCTGTCTGTCTGTCTGTCTGTCTCTCTCTCTCTGTGTCTCTGTGTCTCTCTGTCTCTGTCTCTATGTCTCCCTCTCTGTCTCTGTCTCTATGTCTCCCTCTCTGTCTCTCTGTCTCTCTGTCTCTGTATCTCTCTCTCTCTCTCTCTCTCTCTCTCTCTCTCTCTCTCTCTCTATCTCTCTCTCCTTTACAAGAACTTCTCTGTAACAAAAATGCACAGTATGGGAAAGGTGGGGGTGGAGAGTTTCTTTCTGGGCTGGTAGCCTGTGATCTATCTGCAAGGTTGGCTTTGCTCTGGTTGGGCCAGTACTATAAACTCCTCCCAGTGGAGTCATGTAAGCAGAGGTACAGTAGAGACTCTGTTCAGGGTTAATAAGCGCTTTGGAAAACCTCTTTTAAAGTTCCTGGCAATGTCCCTCTGGGAGTCAGTGCATATATCTTAAGAAAGAAAAAAAAATCATTAAAGAAGTTAGGATTCTGGAGAGGCCATAAATGTAAAATATCGGTGGTTCGACAGCAGGTCCCTGGCAGCCAAAAGCAGAGAGCTTGCCTTGATGAGCCAGAATTATGTCTAAGAAATAAATCATAATGCACTGTCCTGAAGATGGCCCCTCTGAAGTCCCTCAGCAAACTCCCAAGAGGATCAGATTTAGACATGGATCATGGGCACAACTATGAAGGCCCTTGGATAGTTAGCAAGGCGGACTAGAGAATGAGGAGAACTAACCCCAAATGACCTGCCCAGAGCAGTTTAGAGGCAGATTCAGATGGTCATAGAATATTAGGGATGGACGAACCCTTCAGATTTAGTTAGTTCTAGAACTGACCTTGTCATGACTGAAGTCAGAACCCCAAGACACTTAAGGATGCCAGAATGTCAGAACTGGAAGAAGCCTCAGTACATGGAATGTCAGAACTAGAAGAGTCCTTACGACACAGGATATCAGAGCTGAGAGGGTCCTTAGAACACAGGATGTCAGAGCTGGGAGGGTCCTTAGAACATAGAAGGTCATTCCTGGGAGGGTCCTTACATCATAGAACATCATAACTGAGAGGGTTCTTTAAATAATGGATGTCAAACTGGAAGGCTCTTAGAACACAGAATGTTAGAACTGGGAGGAACCTTCAAACATACAAGGTCAGAACTAGAAAACAGGTTTAAAGATTATCTAGTTTAATTATCTCATTTCACAGGTGAAGAAACAAGTCTAGTGACTTACCCAAGGACATATAGTGAGTTATAGCAACCAGATGAAACAATGTTAGAGCTGGCATTAAGAAGATCTAAGTTCAAACCTTGTTTCATACTTAATAAAATTTCTGACCCTGAACAGACCATTCACTTCTGTTGGCCTCAGTTTCCTCAACTGTAAAATGGGGATAATAACCACACCTACTTTTGCTACCTTGAGAATATTGTATTTGAAGCCCTTAGTACAGCGGCCAGAATACTGTAAGGACTAAATAAATAAATAAATGTTTGTTCCCTTCCCTTTTTAAGGAGGAGGAAGGAACAGTCCAGCAGACATTAGTCCAGTTACCCTTTCCGTGACCTCCCCTCTCAACCGAAGCCTAAAGAGAACAAGAGGTTTTTATATTGAAAACTTTGGCACTTGGGATTATTGAGCCAGTGATGACCCAGACAAATGGAGAATCAGATTGAAGGGGGTTACTGCCGTCCACACCAGAGGGCAAGCTTGACCAGTGTAGCCTGGACCTGAGAGCCAACTGACCAGGGTCCTCACCTATGCCCCTCCCCATCCTTCCTCGTCCCAAGTCACTTGACCTCTCTCTGTTCCTGCTTCCTGCCCGAGAGAGTGGGAGGGTGACATTGAATGTCTGTGCTAGGGCATCCGAAGGGTTAACTAATTAATGATCGGAAAGTGCTTTGAAAAAATAAAGTGGTGGATAATGGGAAGGGCAATTATGTTGGGAGAAACTCCTAATTTGGCTGGAATTGATGTTAATGATAAAGTATCTGAAACATGTAGCGAGCAGCTCGATTGTATTTTATATGACAGAGAGAGACACCCACACGCAGGGGACACGGAGAGCAGTTAATTTGGTTAAATAAAGCAGAGGATAAAAGAAGGCAATGCCGCGGGACTCACTGTTTATCTGGACTTTGTGTAACACTTTGGAATTGGATTTGGCCCTTTAGCACTTATTTCTTCCTTAGAGATTGAAATACATGGGAGAAGTTCAGAGTTTAGGCCTAAAAAAAAGAGTGTGAGCCCAAGAAAGGAAAGGGGATATTAGGAGCCTCTGGAGACAGAACAGGCCAAGCTCCAAGGTCCCTGCAAGTCACATCTCAACACTGTCAGCAAGATCCCCACTGTACCCTCACTTTGGACCCAGATTCAGAAACCGTTCCAGCTGGCAAGGCCTTTAGGATACAGAGAATGAAAGAGCTGAGAGACCCTTAGAACAGAGAATATCAGAGCCAGGAGGGACCTTAGAACACAGAAGGTCAGAGCTGGAAGGGACCTTAGAACCCAGAAGTTCAGAGCTGGGAGAACCCTTAGAACAATAATGTCAGAACTGGGAGGGCTCTTAGAACATAGATGTGAGAGCTGGGAGGACACTTAGAACAAAGAAAGCCAGAGCTAGTGGGGCCCTTAGAACATAGAAGGTCAGAGCTGGAGGACCTTTAGAACATAGGACAGAGCCAGAAGGACCCTTAAAGCATAGAAGGTCAGAGCTGGGAGGGTCCTTAGAACACAGAAGGTCAGAGCTGGGAGGACCCTTAGAACACAGAAGTCAGAGCTGGGAGGACCCTTAGAACACAGAAGTCAGAGCTGGGAGGGTCCTTAGAACACAAAAGTCAGAGCTGGGAGGGTCCTTAGAACACAGAAGTCAGAGCTGGGAGGACCCTTAGAACACAGAAGTCAGAGCTGGGAGGACCCTTAAAACACAGAAGTCAGAGCTGGGAGGGTCCTTAGAACACAGAAGTCAGAGCTGGGAGGACCCTTAGAACACAGAAGGTCAGAGCTGGAAGGGACCTTAGAACCCAGAAGTTCAGAGCTGGGAGAACCCTTAGAACAATAATGTCAGAACTGGGAGGGCTCTTAGAACATAGATGTGAGAGCTGGGAGGACACTTAGAACAAAGAAAGCCAGAGCTAGTGGGGCCCTTAGAACATAGAAGGTCAGAGCTAATAGGGTCCTTAGAACACAGAAGGTCAGAGCTGGAGGACCTTTAGAACATAGGACAGAGCCAGAAGGACCCTTAAAGCATAGAAGGTCAGAGCTGGGAGGACCCTTAGAACACAGAAGTCAGAGCTGGGAGGACCCTTAGAACACAGAAGTCAGAGCTGGGAGGACCCTTAGAACACAGAAGTCAGAGCTGGGAGGGTCCTTAGAACACAAAAGTCAGAGCTGGGAGGGTCCTTAGAACACAGAAGTCAGAGCTGGGAGGACCCTTAGAACACAGAAGTCAGAGCTGGGAGGACCCTTAAAACACAGAAGTCAGAGCTGGGAGGGTCCTTAGAACACAGAAGTCAGAGCTGGGAGGGTCCTTAGAACACAAAAGTCAGAGCTGGGAGGGTCCTTAGAACACAGTATATTAGAGTTGAGAGGGCACAGAAGGTCAGAACTGAGGGATCCTTAGACCACAGAATGTCTGAACTGAGAGACCCTTAGAACATAGAAGATCAGAGCTGGGAATGTCCTTAGAACACAGAAGGTCAGAGCCAGAAGGACCCTTAGAACATAGAATGTTAGAAATGCATTAGAGCATAGAATGTCTCAGAGATGAAAGGGTATTTAGAACATAGGAGAATACTAAAGTTGAAAAGAACCTTAGAATGTCAAAAATGTCAGAGTTGGGAAGGACTTAGAACAGAGAATGCCAGAGCTGGTAGGGGCTTTAGAGTTTGGACTCAGTTTAGAATATACAAGAAAACTAAAGCTGAAAGGAACCTTAGAATACATTGTTAGTGTTGGAAGGGACCTTAGAACACAGTATGAGGGTCTCAGAATGTTAGAGCCAGAATGATCTTTAGAACATAGAATATCAGAACTAGAAATGGTCTTAGAACATGAAATGTATGAGTTGGAAGAAGACTGAAAATTCAATAAAATTTGATCCAACAAACCTTTATTAAGTATCTCCTTTGTGTAACAATTATACAACATGGAATCCAAGAGCTCAAAGAAATTTTACTGATCTAAATCAGTACTAATCCTTTCGCAGACAAAGAAACAGAAACTGAGAGAAATGAAGTGACTTACCCAGGAGCACAAGGTGAGTCTGACACTCAATCAGGTGTCTTGGCTGGGCACCTGGTACTCTTTCTACTTCCTTGGCCCAGCCCAGAAAGAAGGGGCAGAGGTGGGTATGGAGAATTGGTCAAAAGGGACCAGGGAAATGAGGATAATATTCCCATCTGGTGAGGAGGACTCTCAAGGTAAAACTAGTGATTTTTAATAACTGGGTTAAAAATCAGAAAATTGACCAGGATAGTTAGAATGAAATTCACCCTCAATGCTGCCACTGAGTCTCCTGGGGTTGGGAGCAGGAGTCAAGAATAGTCCTAGAGAAGGTCACCTTAGGGAAGGGTATCTCTTAGGGTATCTCACCTGGGGGACAGCAGCCAGGGGACGAAGGAGCATTCGATAACTTCATAGGTCATGCCTTTCTTGTTGGGAGAGGCCTCAAACTCTTGTCCTATCTGCTTTTTCCAACTAATAAGAAAAACCACTCACCCATGGTTGAATAAGGTATAAAATGGCGGAGCAAGTGAGTCATTCTTAGTAACTGAGTGCTAACTTGAGTGGCTTCTGCACTGAATGAAGGACTGAAAGTGCTGTCAACACCCTCTATATTTTGGCATCCTTGGGACAGAAGTCTGTTAACCCCACCAGAGTTAACCAGCTCCTAAGGTTCCCTTGGCTGGAGACCCTACAATAGAGAATTTGGACAGTATTGCAGGTAGGTGGGGTGGGGGAGGGAAACAGGACCAGTGGTAAAGGTACAAAGCTGTCAAGAAGGGCAGGAACCTTGGTCTGTAAGGTCCCTGCAGGTCTGGATTAGTATTCAGTATTTATAATATTTCCATAATGGTAAAACAAAAGAAAACAAGCAGAGAGAATGCATTTTTA
This sequence comes from Macrotis lagotis, assembly GCF_037893015.1. Lineage (NCBI taxonomy): Eukaryota > Metazoa > Chordata > Mammalia > Peramelemorphia > Peramelidae > Macrotis > Macrotis lagotis. The sequence goes on from NC_133658.1 coordinate 882,719,838, forward strand.
ATCACCAATCATTTCTCTTTGTTTGTTGTGAATGAACAGTGAGGTGAAATAGTATTTCATAATCACCCCCATTCGAATTTTCTTCCCCACAAAGCACTGAGAAATCTCTAAATAAAATAAATAAACAAAGCAAGTCCTTAAAATAAATTCCAGAGGGCAGAGGGCTACGTGTGGGTTATCACAGCAGCAGAGAGGACTTGAAAGTGGGGAGGTGGGGGGAGAGGCAGTTAAGGAAGAACAAAGGGGCATCCACCTGGCTTTGGAGCTACAAGACAGGGCAGAAGAGAAAGAGGGGTGTGTGTGTGTGTGTGTGTGTGTGTGTGTGTGTGTGTGTGTGTGTGTGTGTCTGTGTGTGTGTGTGTGTGTGTGTGTGTGTGTGTGTGTGTGTGTGTGTGTGTGTTGTGAGGAGAAGTTGAAACTGTGGTAGAAGAAGAATGGGTACATAGGGGCAGGTTTGCCCATTTGTCATACTCTAGTGAAGCCCTTCCCCCCCAATGTCTGGACCTCAGGTTCCCACAAGAAACCCCAAGAAGTCCCCTCCACTCTGCTAATCTCATTCAAGGTGCCTGTTCTTAGTGTTCTGCAGCTGGACTCACCAGTCATACCATCTTGAGCTCTGTCCACTCCAAAACCATTGCCACTTAGTCATGAGCTCTCATGGGCTCTCACACCAGGAAGGGCCAGAAAAGAAGAGATCTAGGCAAAGAATAATAGGGACCTTGGGGAGAACAATAGCAAACAACCAAAAAGAAAAAGAAAACCCAAATCATTTACATTTCTAGGGTTCTTAAAGCTTTGTCCAACACTTCACATCCCAACTCAGTGGAAGTAGGTTATAAAAATGTTATTTACTCATACATAATAGAGAGGAGGAAACTGAGGCTTAGGGAAATAAAGTGACTAGCTATAAACAAATGCAACCTGAAAAGAGCCCGATCAGAACATGGATCCAGGTCTCCTGACACCAGATCCAGAGTTATCTCATTCTATTTGACTACATTTGACAAATAAAGAAACTGAGGCCAGGAATCAATGGTACAGCCACTTGAATTCAGATCTACTTCTTCAAGTCCAATGAACAAATGTTTATCAGTATTATTGAAGCACAGATTTTAAGCTACAAGGCACCTTCCACTTCATTTTACAAATGAGGAAACTGAGGCACAGAATCTCATAGCTAGTCACCATCAGAGATGGGACTTAACCCTCAGTCTTCCTGATTCCAAAGATGGCCTTCTCTTTATCTTTTACTTCATTGCATTTGAGGTCCAGGTGCTTCCTTTCCATTGTCAATTCCTTCAAGATAGAAACTCTCCCTTTCATCCTTTTATCCCCAATTCTAGCAATTCTGGACAATAATATGTGATTCTTAAATCAACATGATAGGTGATTCAGAAATATTTGTCCTGTTGATTGATTTTCATTCACAGTATTACTTTTTTTTTAGTTTTTTTTTTTTGCAAGGCAAATGGGGTAAAGTGGCTTGCCCAAGGCCACACAGCTAGGTAATTATTCAGTGTCTGAGGCCATATTTGAACTCAGGTCCTTCTGACTCCAGGGCGGGTGCTTTATCCACTACACCACCTAGCCGCCCTCACAGTATTACTTTTACTCCATGCGGGGCAAAACTATTTTCTCTCCACCCAAATATTCTCTTCATGGTTTTCTTCTTTTGTATCTTCAATTGGACATTAAGGCTTCTGAAGACAAGGAATTGAGCTCAGGATCACTAACACCTGGACCTTAACATAATATTAAGATTTTCAAGGGTTTACCTATATTCCTTCATCTGAGCTTCAAATATCAGTATCCTGTGAGCCCATCGGGTAGCTCCATTTTAAAGAGGAGAGGTTCAATGATTTGTTCATGGTCAACAAATGAGACAGGAGCAAGAGGAGTGAGAAGGCCTGGCTTGGAGTTCATATGGGTTCCCTTAGTTTGTGGATGGTCACTTAATCTCCCCCAGACCTCAATTTCCTTCTCTGTATTTTGGGTATAATAAGATTTGCACAATCTACCTCACTGAGTGTGAAGATTAAGCGAGATGATGATATAAATTAGTTTGCAAACACATAGAAATTTGATTAATCGCATTTTGGGGGAAGTCAAGTTCTCTTATTGTCATTAAGTTGCTTCAGTAGTATCTAACTCTTTGAGACCCTATTGGGTTTTGGTTTTTGTGTGGGGGGGGGGGTGAAGACACTGAAGTGTTTTGCCATTTCTTTCTCCAACTCATTTGACAGATGAGAAATAGAGTCAAGTGATTTGCCCAGAGTCACATAGCTAATAAGTGTCTGAAGCTGGTTTTGAACTCAGATCTTCCTGATTCCAGATGCAGCACCTATCCATGGTACCATCTAGCTGCCCTCACCATGATCAGATTTCTCCTGACTCCAAATTCAGGGCTCCACCCACCATTCCCTAGAAGAGCACCTCTAATCCATCATAGAAACTTTGCTAGTTAGCAAGAGTGTGAAGGTAGTCTCCCCTGGCCCCAAGGTAGAGTGAGGAGCTGGTTTCCTCCCTGACCCAGTTCTCTCCTTGATACCATAAAGGTCACTTGCAACATATCTATAGGGAAGTAAATTCCCCAGCCTCCAATGTCCCACATACCGATTGGAAGTAGAATCTCACTTGGGAAGGAATTTTTTTTTTTCAATTTCTCATTGCCTAGTGGAAAGGGACATTGTCTGAGAGAGTTGGGCCACCTGGACCACCAGTGGGAAGAGTCCTTAGGAATACCTGGTCCAGCCTCCTCTTATTCAGATGAGATCTTTGAGGCCCAAAGGCATAGAAAGAACAGAGAGTGAGGGCTCTCACCATGTCTTCTGACTCTCTGCCCCTAACTCACTATGAGTCCTGAGGCCCTCAGAGTTTCCTCTTCTGAAGAATGAGGACTACACAAGCTTTTGATGAACAGAAGAGATTTTTCTTTGCCACCTCCATCCTCATACCCTTTACCCTACCTGATTCCTTTGAGTTCCCCATCTAGAGTTTTACTGATAGTGAGAGTCTGTCCATAGTCACTGGGCAGGGAGACTCTAAATCCCAGGTCCAGGAAGTCAGTGGTAGAAGCCTGGCTTGCTTAAGGCCCCAACCCATCTTCAATACAACAAGGTATACCTGCACATCCCCTCCCCACACCATCACTCCCCTCCTCCTCCTCATCCTCCCTCAAAGCCATTCCTGAGACTCCAAGCATCAGAGAGGCCAGGCATAGGCAAAAAAGTATGAGCTCTTTCTAAATCCTATTGAAAAGTAATAAAAAAGGTAATGACTTTGTCATTACTGAACACTGGTTTGCCTTTTCTTTCTAGGTTCTGATCATAAATAACTAACCCATTAACCTTCCAATTTCACACACACACACACACACACACACACACACACACAAACACACTCCATCCTTCTCTCTTCAACCCAACAATCATTGATTCAGCACCTAGAGTGTGACTTACACTGCTCTAGACAGGCCCTAGAGATAACAAGACAGAGCTGAATGTGTCCCTGCCCTTAAGAAGTTTCTATTCTATTGGAATTGGGGAAACATAAGTTTCTGCACACAAAGAAGGGTGAACCCTAAGCACTGGGAAAAGTTACCAGACATCCTAGGCTATGCTTTGAATAGAGATGAAGATGTAGGAGGAAAGGGGGAATTCTAGGAATAAAGGGCAGTCTGTGCAAAGGCTCAGAGGTGAGAGTTGGGAGATGCAGAATGACAAGCTGAATGATGTGAACTGTACCAGAGGGAGAGGAAGGTGCGATTGGTTGGAACCAGACTCTGAAGGACTTGAAAGGCCACCTCTGTCAATAGATTCATTATGGACAGAACCAAAGTAGGTGTGATGGCCTAGGGAATACTAGAAATTTCTATTCTGGTGAATGGGAGATACTGATGCATTCAAAGTAATATGGGGTAGGAGATGGGGTTCATGACTGGAGGATTCAAGAAAAAGCCTTCATTAGGAGGTGATCCCTCAATGACAAGGTGTTCCAAAAGTCAAAGATGAATAAGAAAGACATTCCAGGTAAAGGAGAGCACCAGGACAAGAGACAGTGTCATGAAGAGAGGCCAGTCAACAGGTCACCTGGACTAAAATGGAGAGTAAATGAAAGGAATAAGATGAAAGAAGAAAGAACAGATAGGCTGGAGTCAACTGTGAAGGACTTTAAGTGCCTGAGGAAGAAAATGTGACTTGGAGTCTTTGCTGTTCCATCCACTAGCTGTGTGTCCTCAGTCCAGTCTTCTGGTCATTTCTCTGGGCTGTATCTACACAATAAACCTGCCCTGCCTCCCTCACAGGATCATTTGAATACTGAAGGAATTAACAGATTCAAGAGTTATTTATAAGCTGAGAAGGGCCATCTTGAGGGGGAGGCATGGGCTAGGGCCCCAAAACTGGCCACAGCCAGAAAGCATGGATCATGTGTCATATGGCCACTAGTACATGTATATATGTGAAAGAGATAGTTCATAGGCTCATAGATTTGGTGCTAGAAGGGATCCTGTCCAGCCCTTACTCTTCAGAGATGGACCAGAAAGGGTTAAGTGAGTTGTTGTCCAAGGGACAGAGTCAAAATCCAATCTCAAGATTCCCCACTTCCAGCACTGGAGAGTTGTGACTTCACTAATTAGCAAGATAGAAAGGAAAGAGCTGGTATTGCCACCAGAATACCTAGCAGCCATAGGGAGATTCCCCCCTTTCTCAATACAGCAAGGTATACCAGGACATCCCCTCCCCACCCCATTACTCCCCTCCTCCTCCTCATCCTTCCTCAAAGCCATTCCTGAGACTCCAAGCATCAGAGAGGCCAGACATAGGCAAAAAAGTACGAGCTCAACTAGTGCCCCTCTAAAACCAGGGGAATGGACTAAATGACCTCTAAGTTCAACTCCAACTTTTCCACCTGAGGTCACTCGACACATTTCTTTAGATCTTGGGAATTCGTTATCTGCTTTCTGACTGTCTCAGAACTGGGAAGAGACTGAAGTGAGAGTCCCTTCCCCAAAGTGCATGATAGAGAGGGGTACTCAAACTTTTTTGAGGGTGGGTGAAGAATGGAGCCTTCATCTTTATTCTGCTCTTGGTTCAACCTTGCAAGGGTATAAGTTCAATCTTTTTATTCCATTAGTACTTGATTTACCTTTAGGGTCCCAGGGACCCTAATCCATCCAGGTGGAGAGAGGAAGGACTAAGATGAAAGATGGGGTTGGGGCAACTTTGGATAAGAGGTGAGGTCCTGGGTCAGTGGGGTGTTCCCAAAGAACTGGTGTGCATTCAACCACCTACACTGTCATCCACACACAGCCCCACCCCGAGCCTTTAAGGAATGTAGAGGCTCCCAAGTATGTGCAAGGGACTCTCTTTCCCAAGCATGTCTTGTTTCCCAAGAAAGGAACCTGAAAGAAGAGAATGACCATGGGTTCATATCAGAGCTGGGTGGGCCCCCAGAAAGTGTGGTGTAGGAACCCACCCTATTTCCAGGTACAACATCCCACTCCAAGCATAGGTCAGTCCTACTCACTGATACAAGCACAGGTATATAATACGTGTATGCATACATGGACTCATATAAATAGACATATAAAGAGAGAGAAAGACAAAGATAAAGGGGGGAGAGAGAGAGAGAGAGAGAGAGAGAGAGAGAGAGAGAGAGAGAGAGAGAGAGAGAGAGAGAAACATAGAAACATCCCCTTGAATCATCCCTGTCGATAATGGGATAATAAAACACATGTAGTGAGTTTCTTTCAATCAATCGACCAAAAAAACAGGCCATTATTAAATGTCTATTCTGCATCCATCAGGGGGCAATTAGGTAGAATAACAGAAAGAACAAACTAGCCTAGAGTCATGGAGACCTGAGTTCAAATCTGAATTCATATACTTGCTAGCTATATGACCCTGGGCAAGTCACTTCATCCTGTTTGCCTCAGTTTTCTCATCTGTAAAATGAACTGGAGAAGGAAATGGCAAAGCACTGAAGTATCTTGGTCAAGAAAACCCCAAATGGTTCACAGAAAGTTATAATGACTGAACACCAACAACAGTGCCCATCATGGAGTTAGGTGTGGGGGCACAAAGACAAAAGGGAAACAGTCCCTGCCCTCACTGAACTCACTTTCTATTAGGGGTAAGGAGTCTCAATATATGTTCACAGATAAATTTTAAAAAGACGTGAAAATAAAACAAAGTGATTAATGTAACTTTTTATTTAAACTAAGCCCAATCATCTGGCAAGTTTAGTGGTCTGGCATCATGGAAAGAACACTGGGACTGGAGAACACGAAGCTAACTTTGAGCTCCCTAATCAGATATACCCTAGTAAGGAGACTGGGGATCTTCTACACCTCTCAAAGACTCAGTTTCCCCAATCTGTAAAGTTGACCTTAAAGACTTGTTAGGAAAACCCTTTGCATACATGAAAGTAATATATTTATATGAACTCTGATTTTTAAAATTATTAATTTTGAAATTATTATTATTATTATTGAGTTAGAATGTATTCTTTAATGGAAGTGGTTCAGTTCAGAAAGCAACACCAAGTAAGTAAGAGATCCAGGGATTTTTCATTAGGGAAAAAAAATGTCCACCATTAGAAGTGTATTGGTAAATGTTTAGCAATTGACTCTCCAGGGGGAAATGTAGGTAGAGCACACTTTTGAGTTTGATCTGCATTATTATAATTTTCTCTTTTGCTTTCTTAAGTCTAGAAAATCAATACAAAAACGAATGAAGCTCTGATTTGTAGCTTTTGCTCTTTTCCAAGGTGGAAATACACTGAAAATTTGACAATTATCTCTCCAGTACTGTCCTGCCAACAAGTTTTCCACAGGTTTCTCAAGTAGCAAAATGAAAATTCATCTGTTGGGACAGATGGTATGGGCTCATCTCCAATGAGGGGCTGATAGAATCCACCAAAAATCTATCCCCAAGATAGAGTCTCAATGTCTCAAGCTCTTATGTTTCCTGATCTCTCTGTCCCCACTCCCCAGCCCCTTGGAGAAGTGCCCCTTGGCCTGTGGGAAACCCTAAATTCATAGTCTCAATGAGCCAATGGGCAATTATTATTAAGACCCTTCTAGGTGTTGGGAAGTCAAAGGGAAACAGTCCTTAGGGACATTTCTTCTATGTATGGGAGCAGAAAACATGGACACATATAAACATTTGCAAAATATATATAAAACAAAGGCAAGGAGATATGGCCTGGGTGAAGTGCTTAGCTCAGTTTGGGAACTATATCACCATATTCCTAAAGGCACAGAATCACAGAATGTTAAGGTTAGAATAAACTGTAGTAGTAGTAGTAGTAGTAGTAGTAGTAGTAGTAGTAGTAGTAGTAGTAGTAGTAGTAGTAGTAGTGGTGGTGGTGGTGGTAGTAGTAGTAGTAGTAATGGTAGTGGTAATAGTAAAAGTAGTAGTGGTAGTAGAAGTAGTGATGGCAGTAGTAGTAGGGGTGGTAGTAGTAGTGATCGTAGTAGTAGTGATGGTGACAGTAGAATAGTTGCGGTAGTAGTAGTAGTAGTAGTAGTAGTAGTAGTAGTAGTAGTAGTAGTAGTAATAGCTAGCATTTATATAGTGATTTGTTTGCAAGAAATTAAAGCTATCTATAATCATATGAAAAAAGGCTCCAAATCATTATTGATTAGAAAAATGCAAATTAAAACAACTCTGAGATATCGCCTCACACCTATCAGATTTGTAAAAATGACATAAAAGGAAATTAATCAATGTTGGAGAGGATGTGGGAAGCCTGGAACATTAATGCATTATTGGTGGAGTTTGATCTGATCCAACCTTTCTGGAGAGCAATTTGGAACTATATTCAAAGAGCAATAAAACTGCGCATACCCTTTGATCCAACAATACCATTACTAGATCTATAGCCCAAAGAGATCATTAAAAACGGAAAAAAAAGATCCACATATACAAAAAATATTTTTAGCCCCTCTTTTTGTACTGACAAAGTATTGGAAATTGAGGAGATGCCCATCAATTGAGGAATGGTGGAACAAGATATGGTATATGAATGTGATGGAACACTATTGTTCTGTAAGAAATAATGAGTGGTTGGACTTCAGAAAAGCCCAGAAAGACTTGCGTGAATTGATGATGAGTGAAGTGAATAGAACCAGAAGAACATTGTACACATTAAAAGCAACATTGTGAGATGATCCACTATGATGGATGCAATTCTTCTCAGCAGTACAGTGATCAAGGACAATCCTGAGAGACTTGCTATGGAAAATGGCATCTACACCTAGAGAAAAACTATGGAGTCTGAATGCAGAGTAAAGCATACTATGTTCACTTTCTAAAACTACTTTGATGTTTTTCTTTCTTTTTCATGGTTTTTCCCCCTTATTTCTAATTTCCCCTTCTACTACATGACTAATAAGAAAAGATGTTAAACATGATTATACATGTACAAGCTATATCAGATGGCATACTGCCATGGAGAGGGGGGTAGGGAAGGGAGGATAGTAGGAAAATGTGGAACTCATAAATTTGCTAAAGGTTGAATGTTGTTTTTATCTTTGCATGCAATTGAAAAAAATAAAATAAAGTCTTATCCCATTCTGAAGGTTCTATTATTATTCTTATTTTACAAATGAAGAAACTGAGGCAGGCAGTTATTGAAGAGGAACTTTGCAATTATTATTTCATTTGAGCCTCCCCCACCCTGAGAAGTGGGTGCTGTTATTAACCCCATTTTACAGATGATGAAACTGAGGCAAATAGAGGTGAAGTGATTGGCCCCAAGGTCCCTTAGATAGTCTATATCTTGGGCAGGATTTGAACTCAAGTCTTCTTCACTCCTTTCCATTTTGCCACTCAGCTGCCCCTAGCACTGGATTGAACCAGAAAGATAAAGCTTCAAATCTTGCTTGTATGATCTTGGGCAAGACATTAACTTCTCCTTGCCTCAGTTTCTTCATTTGTAAAATACGGGAGCTCAAAATCAAAGGTCCAATGAAAGTGTGTCTACTCTATCAGGGAGACAGTATATACAAATATGCAAAACAAATACAAAATGTTTTTAAAGGAGATTAAACCATATAAGGGAATAGCAACCTCATACAGAGGCCCTGGGAAGCCCAAGTCCCCTTGGAGTTAGAAGAAAACTGAATTCAAATTCTGGTTCTGATGATTATTAGCTGCACGACCCTGGACAAGCCTAGAGTCTCAGTTTTGTCATCTTTAAAATGGGGATCAATTGCTTTGCCCAGCTCACAGGATTGTTGTAAAGATAATGTTTAATAAAGTTTGTTAATTATTATTCTTATTCACAAAAATAAAATAAACAAGTGATTCTCTGACCCCATCCACCCTCCCCAAGCCCTGGAACCTTTAAAAGAATAGGGAGGGAAAACTCCCCCATCATATTTCAGTCTCTTTCTATTGTGGGGATATGAAAAAGACAGAGAAGGAGAAAGATAGGTTCAATGAGGGGAAAGGGGGAGATATAAGTGGGTAAAGAATTGCCAACTGGAGTTCTTTCCCTATCCTTCTTCATTCTAGTACCTTCTCTCTCTTTTGGTTATTTTTAATTTTTCCCGTCTATAGCTTGTGTGTACATAGTTGTCTGCAATTGTTTATCTCATTAGATTCTGAGCTCCTTAAGGGCAAGGATTGGGATTTTTGTTGTTGATTTTGTTTTTGTTTTCTTTCTTGTAACCCCAGTATTTAGTATAGTTGTTTATTCAGATCATTTTTTGAGATTTTTTGTTTTTCATTTTGTTTTTAGTCCTGTCAAATTTCCCATGACCTTATTTGGGGTTTTCTTGGTAGAGATATTGGAGTGGTTTGCCATTTCCTTCTCCAGCTCATTTGACTGAGGCAGACAGAGGTAAGTGGCCAGAGTCACACAGCTAGCAAGCGTCTGAGGTCAAATCTGAACTCAGGTTCTTTGCTGCAGGCCTGGCATTCTATCCACTGTGCCATCTAGATGCCCCATGTAGTATAGTGTCTGACACATAGAAGTTGCTGAATAAAATGGATTAGTCCCAAACTCAGTGTAGTGAAAGGGGTCTTGAGCTAGATAGTCCACTGTAAAAGGAGGTGAATGAAAAACTATTTATTAACCATTTAAGTCACAGTAGTGGGAATGTCTACAGATGGAAACAAGACAGTTTCTGATCTCTCTCTCTCTCTCTCTCTCTCTGTATTTGCAAGGCAATGGGGTTAAATGACTTGTCCAAGGTCACATAGCTAAGTAATTATTAAGTGTTTGAGGTTGGATTTGAACTCAGGTCCTCCTGACACCAGGGTCAGTGCTCTATCCACTAGTCCCTGGTCTTTTGAAGTTTACAAAACATAAAATGAGTGGTGATCAGAGAACATTTGGATAGAGAAGTAAGAGAGATGATAAGAGGAGATTATATAGGGTGATTGACTGATTGATAATGTTGATTTAATTACTGACTTCAGAGCTAGAGTTGAAAATTGGGGAAGGGGAGAGAGCTAGTCTGAAGATAGCCAGGGGTATTCTGGGGAGGTTGTGTTAGAAGCTCAGGGTCTCAGCGTGGCAGCTGGCCTTGAAGGTCAAGTTTTAACATGCTACAATTTCTGCCTATGAGAATGGAGTAGGATAGATGGAATCAGAAAGGACCAGCCAACACTCCTCATTGGATTAGAGGCTCATAGGATTTATCAGACCTGGCAGGGATTTCAGAAACCAGCGAGTTAATCCATCTTTTTTACAGATGCGGAAATGGAGGTCTAGAAAAACAGCAACAGTAACTTTCGAACTTGGTTCCTTGAACTGGAAATCCAGGCCTTCCCCCCTACTATGCCACATTGGAGGTAATCCAGCTTCCAGTGATAAGAAACTCACGGCCTATCAAACTGGACTTTTGGAATCTTCCTTCTTGTTCATTTGAGTCAAAAATCTGCCTTTCTGTAGAGTCCCTTCGCTGAAGCTATTATCCCCTGGGTGCTTTTAAAGGAAATGGGAAAGAAAAAGTCTTCCTAATTCTGATAAATTCAGTCACCAATGGAGACTTCCGAGTATCGACTTTGAGTATTTGAGTCGAGAGGTGGTAGGCTATAGGTGAGGAATGGGGTATACATATAGTGTGTTGATTTGTGCTGTTGAATCATATTTTGTTATAAGGGAGGATTATATTGAGGGCAGGGGTGGGAGGAGAAGAATTAGTTGGAACAGCAAAGTAAAACACAAATAGAACATTCATTTTTTTGTAAAGTAGATGGAGACGGGGACATTTGTTAGGGCTAAAAAAATGCTATTAATATCCTTTAAATGATCAACAAATTGTTATTTTTCCTACTAATTATCCTGGGGTGTTAACAAAGAAAGAAAAAATGAAACTAGCTTTTGTGAGTGACATCCATGTGCCAGGGCTTCTGCCCGCCTCCCCCAAGCCACAGTTGAATTCTCTAGCCAATAGGCTCCAGCTGGCCCCTGCTAACAGAGACTAGAAGGTATGTTTCCTTATTGGTTTGTTCCTTAGCAGGTCCAAAATAAGCAAATATATCACTCCCAAATCCAAGCAGTGGGGAATAGCCGTTGAATTTTTCGAGTTTTCTCCTCCAAAGCCAAGAAGCCAGAATCGAAGAGTAAACAACCTAGGACAACAGAACTCCTTTTCCTTGAGTCCCTGAGGCTCTAGTTCAAGAGACAAGAAAGACCGGGTGCAGGGTTTGTCATTGTCCACTTCCTCCTCCCTTTACCTCTGGCTCAGCCCCTAGCTCAACCTCTGGAGATTTCCAAGCAAAGGATCTCTGTCCAGAATGAAGCAAAGTTAAGGTCTGCTCCGGAATATACTGAAGCCTTGCAGATTGGGTCTCTAAATCTACCAGCCTGCAATTTTTTTTTTTTTTTTTTTTTTTTTGCCAGAGGATGTGATTTTCTCACTAAAAAGCCTCATGCACTCCTAACACTATGGGCCACTTTTTCATTTCAGTTAATTTCTTAAATCTATATAAATTTCTTAAATGCCTATTAGCACCCATTCTTCTCATTGGTATCTTAATTATTTCCACACAACAATCGACCTTATGAAGTGCTAGGCCATGGGGAGACATGAGGAGGACTAATGGAACCGGTCCTTGCTGTGAATTGCGGAAGAGAGGAAGGCCAACCAGCCATTCAATCAAAAGGCATTTATTGATCACCTACTATATACCATGTGCTTTGCAGACACACCTGTATACATAGATACATGTAAAATCTATATACAGGCACACTAAGATGCAAACAATCCCTAGTCATAATAGAACAGAATGGAATAAGAGCAGATATAAAAATCTCAGAGTAGTTAAAAAGTTGGTAGTTTGGGAGAGAGGGAGCTACGATTGGAATAGGTAAGTACACATTTATCCACACACACGTGTTTTTCCCTAACATTATTTCTCTTTTATATGGGAAAACCGAGGCAGTGACCAGTCAGGTCCCAGAAAGAAGGCAGGGGCAAAGCTGAGCCGGGCCGGGAAGGTAACTTGGGGAGGGGCTCGGCCTACTTGTCTTAACCCAGGAAAAGAATCCCGGGGCCTGGCGTCCAGGCCCGGCAGGGCCCTCCGGGGCCTCATTTTAAAGCTAAGGAACCGGAGACCCGGAGAAGTTAAGTGACTCGCCCAAGGTCGTACAATGTCACCCAGGGAGTCGGCGCTGTCGCGGCCTTGGGTGGGATTTGAACTCGGGGCCTCGGGTCTGGGCGGGGGCGCTCCTAGGGCGGCCCCTTCCCGGGGCCGGAGGCGCTGAGGCCGCCGCCCCCCGCCCCGGGCCGGGCCGCGTCCGGGGGGCGCACGGGGCGCTGGGCGGGCGGACCGCCGCTCTGGGGGGCCGGGCCGCGCGCGGGGGAGGGGAGGCGCGCTAGGAAGCGGGGTGCGGGCGCCGAGCCCTCGGGGCCCCACTTCCTGCGGGGGCGCCCGGGGCCCCCCGCCGGTCCCGCGGGCGGGGGGTCGCGGCCGGCCCCGGCCGTCCGGGGGCGCTCGGAAGCGGGAGGGTGTGAGGGCGGAGCGGAGCGGCGCCGGGCGATCCGGCCCGGGTTTTGCGCGCCGCCCACTCGCCCGCCCGGCCGCGGAGAATTCCATAATCACGGCGGGCGAGAGCGGAGACGGGGAGCGAAAAATCCGGGATCCGGCAACTTCGGGGCGCGCATGCGCGCCCGCCGCGCTCCATCCCAAACACACACACATTTTCCCCCGGACTTGGAAAGTCACCCAAAGCCGCCCCAAGTGCAGGTAAGAGACTCGGCGCCGCCGCCCCGCGCCCCGCGCCCCGGCCCGCGCCCCCCGCCGCCGCCCCGCGCCCCGCGCCCGGGCTGCGGCCGCGGCGGAGAGCGGCCGAGGAGCGGCGGCGGCGAGCGGCGAGCAGCCTCCGGCCGGCCGGGCGGCGGGGCACGGCGGCCCCCGGGCGCGGGGCGGCGCGGGGGGCGCGGGGCGCGGGCTGCGGGGCCGCGGGCCCCCCGGGGCGCCGGCTCCGGCCGGGAAGGGGGAGGGGAGGTGCCAGGCGGGGCTCCGCCAGCGGGGGGGCGCAGCCCGGCTCCGGGGGCAGGTGCTCGCCCGGCGGCCTCGTCGCTCCTCCCTTCTCTCGCCCCGGCCCCCCCGACGGCGCGCACGCCCCCCGGGAAGTGGGGGGGGCGGGGGCGCTTCTCGGGACTTTGCCCGGGGGCGGGCGGGGGTCCCGGCCCCCCGGGGCGCAGGTGCGCCCAGCCCGGCCCGACGGCCCCCGGACCCCGCGGGGCGCGGCGCCCCCGCTCCGTGCGGGGAAGTGTGCCCCCCGCGCCGCCGGGCCCCGGCTTCTCCCCGGGGCGGGGGCCCGGCCGGGGCCGGGGCGCGGGGGGAAACTTTGGGGGAGTTGCGGCGGCGGCGGCGGCGGCGCGCTCGGGAGCGGGGAGCCCAGGGCCGGGCGCGCCGCGGGGCAGGGCCGGGGGCCGGAGCGGGGGGCGGGCTCGGGGCCCCCCACCCCCCGAGGGGCCCGAGGCCCCGCGGCCCGGCCCGGAGGGAGCGGGGGGGGGGCGGCCCCCGGGGGCGGAGGGCGGCAGCCCCCGGGGAGGCCCCGGCCGGGCACCTGCGCTCGGGCCGGGCCGGGGCCGGGGCGGGGGTCGCCGGGGCCGGGCCGGGGGGCCGGGGGGCCGGGCCCGGGGCCGGGGGGGCCGGGGCGCTGGCGGCCGGAGCGCGGCCGGTTTATTTTTACTCGGTGGCATTTCCAGAATGCGCAGCTGATGGCGAGCGGCGGCCAGAAGTTTTGGCTCGGCCTCGCTCCTCGCCGGCCCCGGGGGCGGCGGGGCGGCGGGGGCCGCGGGCGCGGGGCACGGCCGGCCGCCCCGGGAGCCCGGGGGTGGGCGCGGGGCGCCCCGGAGGGCCGGGGGCAGCTCCCGGGGCCCGGGAACAGGTGGACGCGCCGTCAATCACCGCGGGACGGCCGCCTCGGGGCCTGGGCTGCCACCGGCGGAACAGACTGGGGCGGGGGGCGGACTCTTCCCCCCGGCCCCCCCGGACACGGGGGGCTCGGGGCAGAGAGGAAGGGGGGCTTTTAGGGAGGAGGGCGCCGCCTCTGCGGCCACTCCCCCTTGGTGGGGGGCGGGGGGCAAAGTTCCAGCCGCTTGGGCAGCGGGGCCCCGGCGGGGGTCGGGGTGCGCCCCCGGCCCGGGCAGCCAGAAGCGAGGATCGCCCCAGCCCCCGTCACGAGGCTTCGGAGGGGGAGCCTGGCCCTCCGGCCTTGGGCCGGGCCTGACACGCCGGGGAGCGAAGGGCCGGACCCCCCCGGAGCCCCCCGGGGGGCTTGTGCATTCACCTCCCGTCCGCATGGAGGGGGGAAGGCTGGCGAGGCGCCCCCCCCCGGGTCTGGGCCCCCGGAGATCCGACCCGGGCAGGGCCTGAGCGCCCCGAAGCGCCGAGGCCCGGGACCCCCGAGGCCCACGCCCCCTCTAGCCCGGGCGCTCTAGCGGGGACGGGCAGCAGCTGTTCCCCGAAGTGGGGGGCAGAAGCGTTGGCCCCCGGGGCTCCTCCCGGGCCGCGCTCCACGTGCCTGGAGGGGGCGGGCGGACCGGCTCGGGGAACGGGGCGGCTTCGCGCCCCCGTGAGCGCCAGCAGCAGGTCCCGGGGCCGGGCCGGGGTCCCCGAGCCGCTGCCGCCCCCACCCCGCGAGGCATCGCCCGTCTCCCCGATCTCCCCCAGCCCCACCCCACTTTCCAAACTTTGGCGTTTCCCTGATTCCTCGCCCTGGCTCGCCCCATCCAAAGGAGGGAGGACTGGCCGCCCGGCCCGGGACGGCCACCTCGGGGGCTCCGCTGGCCCGGGGAGACACCCCCTCCCCGCCCCCCATCTAGTTATCCCCTGGCGGGCGGCTAGGGAGAGTTTATGGGGAATATTGTTGAACTTCAGTAATCAGGTTTCCAGCGATCTTATGCCTACTGTTTAATTTATTAGACTAGTTATTTATTCTGTTGATGATAATCTGTTGCTGGTTTCTATGGAGATGTTAAACTGATCTCTTTCAGAAATCAAACTCCATATGGACTAAAATGTTTAAAGGGGCAGCGCTTCCCTTTCGGGGGGCCTGGGGGGGGTTGGGTTTTTGGAGCCTTTGCACCTTGCTAAGACTTCGCCGAGTAGCTCTGAACCTGCGATCTATTTTATTTCCTTGCGAAGAGCCAGAGGAGCCGGGGAGCTCCAGCCTGGTGGCGAGCCTGGCTCATTAGGGCTCAGAGAAAAGCCCCGGCTTCTGATCCTCAGGTTGGATGCACGTCTCGCACCCGTCTTTTCACCACCCCGCTTCTCTCCGCGCCCCCCGATCTCCAGGCAAGGAGTGCAAAAGCCTCTCAACCAAAAACCACTGCCCCCCAAAATAAATTCGGAAAGATCGCCAGAATGGGAGCCCCCTCGCCTCGGATCTGCTCCCCTCGTGTCTCGTGATTTTCAAAAAACAAAAACCAAACTTGTAGCTGAGCTGATATTCTTCCCATAACCCAAACACTTTTTTTTTCTTTCTCTTTCTTTCTTTTTTAATTGAAAAAAAAAAATTCAAAGTCACATTTCTCTGTCGGTTAAACTCCTGGCTGAGGCGAATTTACTCTCCCACCCCCACCCCCAACTTGGATCCTGAACGTTTGGGAAAGCCAGTGGAAGTTGGCCGGAACTTAAGACGCTTAAAAAGATATATTTCCATAAAAATCCCCATTTCTGTGATTTTTAAGGAAGAACCCCTGTCACTTTTGCAAGGTGTGTCTGTATAGGTGTGTGAACTTTTTTCTCTTTCCTAACTCTATGCCCCTCTCCCCGAGTCAAACCCCTTTATACATATATATGTATATATACATATATATATATATATATATATATATATATATTACATCAGACTTGTTGGAGTGAATTAAGAAATAAGATAAAAAGAAAGAAAAAATTTGGATTTCTGACACACCGAGAAATTGTGAACCTCACTGAAAATTCAGATTATTTATCACCCTTCAGATGGGATATAAAGCCACTGCGTCTCTTAGTGATCCTCAGGGACTAAATTATAGGTAAAACCATTTAATGCATTTTTAATATCAAAATAAAGACCTAGATTTAGTTGAGGACTTTTTTTTGGGGGGGGGGGGAAGAGTAATCTCTCCAAAAAGGTGCTTCTTTCCCAGGACACTGCCCCTTTGAGATCCCCCCTACCATTTGCAGATACTTTTGATAGTGGGGGAGGGAGGGGGGGTGTCATAGTTCCCTTAATACAAAAATGCATTTCAATCTAAATCGCCTGATCCTAAATATGGGATCACTTAAAAAAAAAAAAACTCCATATAGGAAATAACCCATTGGCAAGACTTGAATTTCACCCCTTCCTTCTCTATTTTTATTTTTTTTATGGTGGGGAGGGTAGATCCCTGCTTCTCTACATTGAGGCAAGGGAAGTTATCTATTTTATTTTTCCAGTCCCCCTCACCCCCCAGCCTCTATTCCCCTCCTTGTTTGTTTGATCTGGATTGCAAATAGAACAAGAGGGTCTGACAAGTTTAAAAAAAAAAGAGCGCTATTGCTTTAAACTCAGGAGTTTGCATATTCTCCTTGTATCTTTCCCCTTTGCTAATTATTGTGTTGTTTTCAGAGCAAATATGTCATATCCATGGCGACCGGGCAGGTTTATTGTCTTTCTGAAGCAATAGCTCACATAAGTAATTAATGACTTTCTTTTTTTTTTCCTCTGGCTTAGGTTAAACAGATCATTCAAGGAAAGTCGTATCTTTTCTCTCCTTTCTCTCTCTCTCTCTTCCCCCACCTTTTTTTTTTAGCTTAGTGACATAAGAACATGAGTTAGAACAGGAAAATACTTTAACCAAGAAGTCAACAGCTTATTTTCCCCCATTTCTTTTAAAAGCTGTAGTATCAGCTTTCAGACAGATGAGGTTGTCATTCTTACCGTTTCACAGAGACCTTACAGTCCATGTCTGGTGTAGGAAATCCATTTAAAGGCAGAGTTGCCTCCACTGCAGCCTGTGTAGCCTGGTGGAAAAAGGGGGGGGTGGGGGTAGGGGGGGAGGTGGCCTTGGGGGTGGGAGGAGTGACCTGAAGGAATTTGCTTGGAGGAAGAGGGGTGGAAGGGAGAAAAGCATCAAAATGAGTATTTCTTCTGGATTCAACAGAATTTAATTAAATTGTTTACAGGAAAGAATGACGTTAGTAATGTCACCCCTTCTTTTCCCTTGGTTAATTACAAAAACAAAGTTGGGTTTTTTTTTTGTTTCTATTATTTTCAAGTCTTCGAGTCTCAACTTTCTCTAGCCTTTGTGGGCCAGTGATTTTTATTTTGCTGTTTTGTTTTTCTTGGAAAACTGGTTCAGGAATCCCCTCTGGTTTGTATCTTGCAAAAAAAACTGGTGGTTTGAGGTGTTTAGGGGTTTTGTTTTGGGGGGTGGGTTTTGGTTTTTTTTTTGGTATGTTATATTTGCTTCTTGTGCCTTAAACCTAAAGCTGCTGATGACTACTTACCCGGAATTAGCAGCCAAGATAACCAACAGGGATCTGGATTTTCTGAAATGAAAAAAAAAGGGGGGGGAATGGTTCAGAGATTTGTGGATTTCTTCCCTGGCAACATCCCCCTTCTGTAGCCTCTGACAAGGATGGGGTAGGTAGAAAAGATACGTGTGTGTGTGTTTGTGTGGTAATGCCAGTTGTACCTCACGGTGCAGACTTTTTGCTAATAGAGGGCCTGGAGAGATTTCCCTGTAGAACTTCGGAATCTGGTAGATGTCATTCTGATTGAAGCAGCTCTTTGGACCAAGCATCTTGCTCTTCTTCATCGATAGGCCCTCAGACACATTTGTGGCTTCTGGTGTGTGATTTTACTCTCTGAGATTTAGCATGTGGCAGGGGGTTTCTCTGGGTGTCAGTTTCTTAAAAATCCAAAATATCAAAAGGTTCCCTCTGTCTTGGAAGTTAAAAACGTGTGTGTGTATAATATAATATAATAAATATAATATAATATTTGTATGGATCTGAAGCCCCCTAAAGCTATCGGTTGAGTGAACCTTTGGGGGGCTTTGGATATTAAAATTAACTAAAAAAAGAAAAAGAAAAAACATAAAGAAGAAAAAAGAGATTTGGTATCTGGTTTCTGAAGAGGAGAAGCCCAAGTCTGACGCTGAGGATTCAACAGACTTGTAATTGAGCCCTAACCTCATGATGTCTATATCAGAAAAACAGACGTTAGCAGAGGGAGCCGAAGAGAGAGTCAAACAGGCTTGGGAAGGAGGCAGCTCAGAAGATTCAGAGGGAGAGAGATTTAATTTATAGACATTTTAAAAACTGTAATTTCATTAGGATCTCTTCTTCCCCTCCTGTGAAGGGCAGCCGGGCAGAAAGATGGGGCCTGGGTACCGGGGCCTGGGGATTTCTGTAGCCTGGTTGGTGGATCTGCCGTTGGGAAAGGGATGGAGGTGGTGGGTGCCAGGTGGAGGATACTTGCTTGGGAGAGGATTGTGCACATTTGGGGTTTGGGGGTTTGGGTTTTTTGGGCTATGCCAACTTGATGCTGGCTCTTGATTATTTAAGATTATTTTTGCCCCCCTCTCTTCTTAAAGAAAAGGGGGAGTTGGGCATGGGTTTTCTTCTGGCTTCCTTTCGACTTTGCCGTGTGTGTGTGTGTGTGTGTGTGTGTGTGTGTGTGTGTGTGTGTGTGTCCCTTTTTCACAAGGGTCTTTTTCCATCTGTATTGAGATGTTGTCTATCTGTTCCGAGTCTGTGTGAGGAAATGAAAGTGTGTGTGTGTGGGGGGGGGGGGGTTGTCCATTGCCAAGTTCCAGTGAAGTTACTGTGATTCTAAGAGCTCAGCTTGGGGGGGGGGGGAGAGGGGAAAAAAAAAGGGAGAGCTTGTCATAAATTCTGCAAAAATTAATCAACCGTTTAAGAGCTTCATGTTAACGAGGTTTTCCAGCCAAGCTGGGCCCTTCTTCCTTTCCCCCGTTCAAAGTCCAGGAGAGAGAGAGACAGAGACAGAGACAGAGGGAGACAGGAGGAGAGATAGAGAGACAGAAAGAGGGGAGAGAGAGACAGAGAAAGGAGAGAGAGAGAAAAAAAAGGGGGAAAGTGAAAGAGGAGACAGAGAAAAGAGGAGTGGGAGAGAAGAGAGGAGAGGAAAAGGGAGAGAGATAGAGAAAAAGGAAAGCGAGAAAGGTAGAGAGACAGAGGAGAGAGAGAGGAAGAGAGAAAAAGGAAGAGAGGAGAAAGAGAAGAGAGAAAAAGAGGAGAGACAGAAAGAGAAAAAGGAGAAAAGGAGGAGAGAGAGACAGAGCGGCTGGACTTCTGGAAGGTTGGGGGGGTAGAGATTTTTTTTTTGAATGGGAATAATAAAGAGAACAAACTGGGGGCGGGGAGGACAGGGGGCTGGATTTCTAGAATATAAATCCTCAAGTGTCCTTGTTCCATATTGTCAGGGTTTTCTTCCTTTTTTTTTTTTTTTTTTTTTTGGTCAGATTTGTCCTGTGTGTCTTTGACGGAAAAGGCACGTAGAGAAAGAGAATGACGGAGGGGGAGAGGGAGAGAGAGAGAGAGAGAGAGAGAGGGAGAGAGGGAGAGAAGGAGAGACAGGGACGTGTGGCTCCTCTGGAGCTCATTATCATTCTTAATAAGTCTTAAGGAATAAAGAAGAGCATTGAGTGTAAATGCTGGGTAATCCGAACGCTCCTCAAGGTGAGAGGAGTCTTGAGGACACAGAGGAAAGAGAAGAGAGGAGGTGGGGTGGGGGTGGGGTGGGCAGAGGGACGGGGGCCTGGGCTCAGGGTGGGCGCTCCCCTCCTCCCCCGGCTGGCCGGCGGACTGCCTTTGGGTGGCGATCCCCAGATGGGAGAAAGTTGCCCTGGAGTTGGCCCTGGGGGTGCCTCCTGGGGTGGAGCAGTGGGGAGGCCTGGGACATGCCCTTTCCCAACTAGACCATCCCGGGAGCTGGAGTCAGGGGGCCACAGGGACCGGGCGCTCCTTTTTGTGGCCATTTGCCTCCAGTGGGGCTGCTGGGCGGGCTCGGACCCGGTCCCCCCAGCTCCCTGGGTTCCTGGAGAGGCTGCTCCCTGGAGGGTTTCCTTCCTCCCGGGCTAAGAGATCCCACGGCTGGGCTGCTCTCCCCAGAGCGCAGAGGGCTGATCTCTAGCTTCGGACACTAGGTGGCTTAGAGGGATAGGGATGCAGCCTTCCTCTCTGCCTGCCGGTGGGCTCGGCCCGACCCGGGGGCAGCCTGAACTTCTAGGGGCCCTGGGACACCCCCCCCTTCCCCTTGCCAGCTCAGTCTCACCGCCGCCCCCCCCCCACCTTGGGCCTGAGCTATTGCCTGCCACAGCTGCTTGGGGGAGGCAGCTGACCAGAGGGGATTAAGAGTGAGAGTGTGTCTGTATGTGATGTGTGTGTGTGTGTGTGATCTGTGTGTGTCTCTGTGTGTGTGTGTCCGACCGTTCTCCTCTGCCCATCCTCAGCAGACCAACACATGTTGAGTCTTGGATTCGTCTTCCAAATCTCCCCCCCCCCCCACACCCCTCATTTTACAGATGAGAAAACTATGTAGGACCTGGAAATGGGAAGGGGCTTGCTAAGGTCCGATTGGTAATAAGAGTCAGAATTTGAGGGCAGCCTCCTTTCCGTTCATTTGGGGGTCCCCACTTGGATGTTTGCTCTGCCTCTCCCCACCCTTCCGCCACATTTGGACACACTGTAATTTGTCTCAAAGATAGTGATGTCATTTTGGTCTTCTTCAATAACGAAGGACACGAAGCAACCAACCCCACCCTACCTCATTGTACAAATGAGAAAACTATATAAGGCCTAGAGATGGAAAAGGGCTTGCTAAAGTCATATTGATAATAAGAGTCAGATTTTGAACCTTTAGTCCTCTATTTTCAAACCTAAACCCTTCCCACTCATTTTGGGGCTCTGCTCTTGGATGTTTGTTTTACCTCTCCCCACTCTGCCTCATTTTACAGATGAGAAAACTATCTAAGAACTGGAGATGGGAAGGAGCTTCCTAAGATTATATTGGTGATAAGAGACAGAATTCGAGTCTTTGGTCCTTTGTTTTCAAAAACCAGCCCCCTTTCCACTCATTTGGGGTCTCTACTCAGATGTTTGCTCTGTCTCTCCGGATTAAGGGGAATCAGTCAAATGGAAGTGTAGACCTTAAAATGCTATAGCATATTATTATTTTTATTAGCATTTACCCTGTTATCATGGAGGCCTACCTGTCCCACTTCAGTCTTTGGGCCTTGATTCCACAAACAGGAGAGAAAAAGGTACCCACTAACTCTAACTGGTCCCTGTCTTGGAGGGTACATGGGAAAACATGTCCAAGTAAATCTCATCCTCTCTCTAAGTAAATCTTCTCAGTTCCTTTAAATTTTCCCCTGAAGACAGAACTGAAGTGTTAAATGGGCTCAGCTAGTGATATTCAG
This sequence comes from Macrotis lagotis, assembly GCF_037893015.1. Lineage (NCBI taxonomy): Eukaryota > Metazoa > Chordata > Mammalia > Peramelemorphia > Peramelidae > Macrotis > Macrotis lagotis. Next base: position 882,741,724 of record NC_133658.1, read on the forward strand.
CCACCTCGGGGTCAGAGGTCTTGGGAGTGGGAGATAGATATGCCTCTCGTACTACAGGCGCTACCCAGAAGACTCAACACAACCCTCCAGTTTTCTTTTGTTAAAGATTTTAAGGAGAGTTGAGGCAAGAGGTGACTTGGCCAAGGTTTTTAGGCCATTGGCAGGGAGGGGATGTTGGGGCAGGGATGGAGATAGGAGGACAGAAGGGTGACCCCAATCATCCCCAGTGTAGGGAAGTGTAATCCTGAGATTCATGACTGGCCTTTTTGTGTGTTTATAAACCCCCCCACCCCAGAGTCTGAGGGAGAATTGAAAAGGGAGGCTCTATTGGTATGGGAGATGCAGAGGTTGGCGAGGTGGACTATATTGGAACCCCAAGGGACTTGGAGAAGGGAGAGCAAAAACCAGCTTCATCGGCAAGATGGATTCAGCCCTTTTGTGGCTGGAAAGCAATGATGACCTGCTATGTAGTGCTCCTGGGGAGGGGGGTCATGGAAAGGCATCCGGGGCTGTCTCCCTGCCTGCTGGGTCAGGCCAGGCTTGGTTCTTGGGGTGTGTTTGTGTGTGTGTGTATGTGTGTGTATGAAGGGGGGGCAGAACTTCTGCCAGACTGGCACCCTTCGCCGGCACTAATTGCTGGCAAATGAGCCTAATGGAGGCTGTGCCAGTTTCCCAAGCTCCACCTCTCCACCCCCACCCCCAACCCCCAGAAGCTCAGTTGTACTCAATAGTAGGAGGGCAGTTTCCGGACCCACTGGCCCTTGCCACTTCACTGGGAGTACCAGGGAAACTTGATCCTCTCAATCTTAGGCTGAGCCTGAGCACCCTGGTCTTTGAGGAGGGTGAGCTGGTCATTGCTTACTGAGTTTAACTTAAGCTGTTTCAAAGGGGTCCTTCCCTGTCCTGCCCCCACCCCAATCCATAAGCACTAGGGGCAAGTGACAGAGTAGACCTGGTTTTTACTCAGAATGCTCAGTCATTTCTTTGCGCCTCAGTTTCCCCATCTCCAGATAGAATTCGGATAACCCGCCCTCCCTAGTTGTGACATATGACTTTATATACATAATAGCTAGCTTCGGTATAGTGTTGAAAGTTGGCAGAGTCCTTTGTATATGGTATTTCAAAGGAAAAGGAGCTTAAGGTGTCATTATAGAGAGTAAGGTCCATTTAGTATGGTACGAGGGCAAACCATTAGTAATCAGTTATTCTGTGCTGGAAATACAAAAGGATGAACCTGCCCCTGCCCTCATGGAGCTCCCATTCCAGCCCGAAGATAACAGGCGCACAGTCAATAAGCTTTATTAATCAATTATTTTTGTTCCGGGGAATACAGGAACAAAGATGAGTCTGTCCCTGCCTTTTAGGAACTTTTATTCTATGCAGAAGATAACATGCACACGCCAAACTATAGAGGAACTGTGCAGTCGGCTGGTGTCCTCAAAGAGCACAGTTGTGTTTTCCAGGTGTGGGTGTGGCTGTATTATTATTTCTCCTCCGGGGCTAGCTCGGATTAGGACTGAATTAGGACGACTAGGGCTTGATGCCCAGGGCCTTTTAGAAGATGGCACACTGGAAGGCACCCTCAAGAATAAACCTTCTGGGAGTGAGACGCCTCCCTACATGATGAATCTTAATTTCCTCATCTGTAAAGTGGGTGCAAACCAGTAATAGAGGAATGAGAACTGTTTGACGTTGTAGATCATGTAGTGACTGTAAGAGTGATCATTTTTGGGATCCAGATCCATGACATCATCAGTAGGGAGACCCTCCCTGTGTGTACATTCCCTCCCCATGCAGATGAGCAAACCAGTTGCAGATGTTGCTTTTAGTGAGTTATTGAAAGCCATTGAGAGAAGCAATTTAGCCATGGTCACAGTCAATATATATATTAGGGGCAAGTCTTGAACCCATGTCCTCCTGACCCAGAGGCTAATCATCCATTGTCAAATTTTCTTTCTAATAATAATCTCAGGGTCACAGACATAGAGCTATGGGAGACCTCAGGATACACTCAATTTCCACATGGGAATAACTATAATTGTCATTTACAGCATGCTTTCAAGTTTGTCAAACTCTTTTACACTTAGGATTTCAAATAAGATTCTTTGAAACGGGAAAGTAGGTAACATGCATTAACATCACCCCCATTTTACATGAGGAAACTGAGACTTGTAAAAGGGAAATGACTTATCCAAGGTCACCTAGCTAATAATTATGAGAGGTCGAATTCCATTTCAGTCTAGGTCTTACCTTTCCTATGTACTTCATATATCTTATATATAGTTATTTACATATTGAAGGCAGCTAGGGTAAGCCACAGTCCACAGAATTCTAGGCCTTGAGTCAGGAAGATCTGAGTTCAGATCTTGCCTCCTGCACTTTCTAATTAATCAATCTTTGGCAACTCCTGACGTGGTGGAAGGGTTCAAATGAAATACTACATAAAGTATTTTCACATAATACAAGTGTTACATAAATATTGGCAATTATGAAACGCTGCCATCTTCTTATGCTAATCAACTCAGCAAATGTCTGAGTGAAAAGTACAGTGCAAGGCTCAGAAAATATAAAGTCAGTTCCTGCCTTCAGAAAGTTTACATTCTGTGAGGATTCTCCCCTTCCAACCTCCAGCCACCTGCAAGGAAATGCTGGCTTTTCTTTTCTAATGAGGAAGAACTGGTTAATAAGATCCCCGAGGGATCCAGGAGCCAGGCTCTCCATGAGGCCATCCATCGAGTTTATAGTAGAGTTTACAAAGGATGAGTTTGAGCCTCAGAATCCTCCTTTGAGAAAATGTGCACAAAGAAAACCTTTACATCGCTTTAAAGAGTTCTTTGGTTTGAATGTGATTGTTATCAATCCAATGATGGCATTGTTCTAGGATTGATCCATAGTAAGCATTCACTCAGTCATTGGATAGATTAATCAATCTATCCATTTACCTGATCAGTTGAGATTTCTGAGGTCTTTTCCAGTTCTGACTGGAACATTCTGTGTTTTGACATCCTGTGTCTTAGGGACCCTCCTAGCTCTGATATCCTGTGTTCTAAGGGCCCTCCCACCTCTGACATTCTCTGTCCTAAGGTTTCTCCTAGCTCTGACATTCTAAGTCCCCTTTAGTATCTAAATTTTATAATTTTATAAGACCTAAACCCAGGTCCAGACCTTTGCCATGGAAACCCTCCTATCTCCTTGATCAAAGGGGAAGATGAAGGTGGGGGGGGGCAACCCTCCACTCAGACTGAGTTAAGAGGCATCATTCCAAACACCAATCCCATCTCTTCTCTGTGACATTTTCCTGGTTCCTTCCTCCTCATTTCACCCCCAGATATTACTCAGGTCGTTGGATCAGTTTTTCCTTTGCTCTCTCTTTTGTCTTTATTCTGCATTCTCCTCATCTGTGTCATTGTACTTTGTTATCTCCTAATAGAATAGCATCTTCTTGAGGTCAGGGGCTATTTCATCTTGTAGTGGTCTCGTCCCCCCACCCCGGGCCTAGCACCAAGCCTGTGAACAAAGGAGATCCTTAATAAGAATGTGTTGAGTTCAGTTCTGTCCCTCCCGTGATTCCCACGGTCCCCAGCTAGGAGGGGCTTGGCCATCTGGAGAAATGTCAGCTAATGACCCAAGGAGACCTGGAGGAAAGGATATAAAATATGTGGGGAACTGGGGGGGGGCTTATGAAAAATGAGGTGTATGAAATGCTAGCCCCTTTCCCACTTCACATTCTACTCCAAAACACGCAGGTTTTTGCTTCAGTATCTCTGATCTTGGTGCAGGTTAATTTCCATGACGATCTCTGGGCCACGTGCTCAGAGAATTGTTCTAATTAGACTGACATTTCTTTTCATCTTACAAAAAAGAGAAGAAAAATGAGCTGGGGTGGGGGTGAGGGGAAAGACCAGTTTTTGGAGGGTCCAGTTACCAGGCTTTGTTGATCATCAAGCACAGAATCCTCTTTTTCCCTTGATTGGACTACCAAAATGGACCTAGTGGTAAGGGAGGGGACCTTGAGGACAAAGTCCGGCTCCACCGTCTTTGGTGAAAACCTGTTGATTGATAAAGGTTTGACAGATTTCCTTTTCAACCTTGAGCTAATTAATAACGAAGATTAGACTGGTTCGTCATCATAGGAAATGGGCTGTCCTCAAACCCAAAGAGGTCTTTCTCTTTTTAAATTACATTGTTAAAAAATATGAATGTTATTGATATTTTTAATGGTACATGATCTCCATTTCCTCCCTCTGTGGAAATAAAAAAAAAAAGACTTTTGAAAGAAGGGGAGAAACCAATTCAGCAAAACTAATCAACATTTTGAATAAATCTCTGGCCTCTTTCAACAAGCCAGGGATGGAGCATAGTCTCATCCCTCTTGGAGTTGTTATAATCCCAAAGCATCTGGTTTTCATTGATGTTGTAACTATTGTGTCTACTTACTTCACCTTGGGTCGGTTCATATAAGTCTTCTCATACTCCTCTGAATCCATCATATTCTTTGTTTCTTATGGCATGATGATCTTCCAATATATGAATATACCGTAACTTTTGGTCTAGTGGTCTTAAAGTGATGATTTGTAGATTCAAAGAATCCCATGGTTGGAAGGGCCCTACACAGAACATCCTCTCACTTGTGGAGTAGGGCCTTTTTGTAGCAAATTCTGATGGTTGATCATAGAATGGTCGATTCTGTTTGTGGAAGTCTTGTAAAAGTCTTCTGACACCCTCATTTTGTAGATGAGGAAACTAGTTGACGATCCAAGGTTCTACATGCAGTAAGCATCAGACAGAATTTGAATTCAGGACCTCCAGTCCCAGAACCAGGGCAATGTCTCTTATAGTTGTGCTCATTAGCAGCAATGAGCTAATTTGTCATCATTTGTTCACTGCCCCCACTCCAATGCGCTACACAAATGACATCCTAACTCAGACCCTGTTCTCCCCTTCTTTGGGCACAAAAGTAGAAACTTTTCTGTTAGAGAAATCCAGCTGGACCCCCACTTTCAAAATCATCTGGTTCCACCCTTGACATTGGATTGGCTACAAAAAAAACAAAACCTTTGTCACTCAGTTGTTAAATGTTTCTAAAGTCCACTTTAAAAAACGACTTTTCCTATGTGTTAAAGTGTTTGAGAAAGAATGAGTTCCCAGTGGGGCAGGTTGGAGTGCTGTGCCCAGCCCACCCACCTCCTGTGGGAGAATGGGAGTGTGTGTTTTCTTGGTCTCAGCCAGTCACCCAATCTGTTTAATTTTTGGCCAAAACATCATTCTGCATTGTGTTGGCTTCTCCCCCCGTGAAAAGGCAATTGAGCCAGTGAGAAGTTTAGAATAGATTGAAACTGACAGTAAATGGGAACTTGGCAGTGGATGGAAAGATTCTTCCGCTCTCCCTCCCCCTCCTCTTCCCCCGCCTCCCCCACCCCCAGCCCAATTTCCACTCTCCACTCTCCATTCTGCTTTGTTTTCCGAGGGAGTTGTAATGGGGGTGAGAATTGTTTTCTGGTCATAGTTTGGTCAGTCGTTTACACCCTCGCACCCTAGAGACTGATGTCTGTCTTGTTGCCCACCCTGGCTCAAATAGTCCCTGAATGAGTTGAGTTAAATTTGAACCCCCCCCCACTGTGTGTTTGGGGGGGATTTCTGAATGAACTGCTGGGCTGGTCTCACCCAGGACCTGAGCCCCCCATCAGCCACGATGAAAGCCACGGACTTGAGCCCCCACCGCTCCCCTTCTTCCCCATCCCCGCTCCAAGGAGCACCACGGTCAAGGGGAATTCCCTTCTCTCTCCTCTCCTCTCCTCTCCTCCTTCCTTTCTCCTTTCTCCCTCTTCTCTTTCCTTTTTTCTTTTTTCTCTCCTCTCCTCCTTCCTTTCTTCTCTCTCTTCTTTCTCTCTCTTTTCTCCTCCCTCCTTTTTCCTCTTCTCTTTTTCTTCCTTCCTTTTTCCTCCTCTCCTTTCTCCTCTTTCCTTTTTTCCTCTTCTCTCCTTTTTCCCTTCTCCTCTCCTCTCCCTCTTTTTCCCTTCTCTCCATCTCTTCTCCTCCTTTCTCATTCTGTCTCTCTTCCTTTCCCTCTGTCTCTGCCTCTCTTCCCCTATGCTTGGGAGAGTATAAGCTCTGTGAGGGGAGAACCCCGAAGCTCATCTATCAACCCACAATCATTCATTATGTGCCAGGGTCTGGGGGGGGGGGGTCACAAAGACAAAAATAAAACTGACTTTACCCTTGAAGAGCTCACATTCTCCTGGGAAATCAACATCTATCATCTGAAAACACACAAAATCCATATGAGTTAATCTATTGGGGGAGGTCCTAGCAGTTGGGGGGGATCAGGAAAGACTTCCTATAGAGAGTGATCCCTGAACTGAGATTTAGGGAAGCTAGGGATTATAAGAAGGAAATGTTTCTCTTATTTCTCGTTGAGTATCTTAGTACCATGTACACATTTAGTAAATGAGGGTTGAGTGAGATGCACCCTCTTGTGACTTCCCCTCCCAACCATACCCCTCCTATAAAAGACCCATTTTTATTATTTCAGTAATTTACTGGTACTTTGATCTTAGATGTTGCTTTGATTTTAAAAAAGGAGTTAACATCTTTTTGGTCCATAAGGTCACTGCTCTCACTGGGCAGAGGGTGAGCTGAAATGCCAGTGTGACCAACTTAGCCAGACTATGCCCGGTGGCTCCAGGGCAGGGGCACTCCATCTTACAGAGTCACACAAAATCTCCAGGTTGGAAGGGACTTCATCCTGACCAACTCCACCTGAGCCAGAATCCCCTCTATGTCATTCCAGGCAGGAGGTCATTGAGCCTTTCCTTGAAGACCCCTGGGGAAAGGAAACTTACTGCTTCCCAAGACAGCTCATTATTCTCTGGGAGAACGCTGATTGCCAGGAATTTTTTTTCCTTTTCATAGAACCTGATTCTGCCTCTCTGCTTCCATTCTCCTCCCTCCAATTCCTCCTTTGCCCTCTGGGGTCTAGCAGAATCTTTTTCTTTAAATTTAATTATTATTTTTTTAAAATCTTGAATTTAATCATTAAAGAAAAGGAACATTTCCATACACACACACACACACACACACACACACACACACACACAGACAGCAGAAGAAATTCTCTATGAAACATACTGAAGAAGATTCAATATGAACCTCTGAATCCCCATTTCATATCTGTTGGTTTAAGAAAAGTTTATGATAAATTCTACAGATTGCTTTCAGAATTATCCTGCTTATCTGTGCTCCCTCTGGACTTTCTGTTCTCATCTGTGCATTTAAAAAAATGTTGCAATGGCCCTCATTAAGCTAAGTAAATCATACAGGCAAATTTTCAGAATCCTGAAGGCAAGTCCTCACCCCAGTCTCAGTTTCCTCAACTGTAAAATGGGAAGAATAGGCTATTATAATATAATAATAAAAAGTAATAAATGTGGAAGAGATAAACTATTATAAATTATAAGTATTGACTTTTCCTAGGGTTGTTATGAAGATCAAATGAGATATTTATAAAGTACTTTGCAAATCTTAAAATGTTAGAGAAATGTCACTTATTATTAATATTGTTATTATTAGTGAGTATGAGGAGTGGACCAGTGAAAAGCCATTTATTTGTTATGGTTGTTATTATCGTTTTTATTAAAATAGCCTACTTTTATACAGCACTTTGGAGTTTACAAAGCAATTTCCTCATAATAATCCTGTGAGTATGGTGTGTGTGTGTGTGTGTGTGTGTGTGTGTGTGTGTGTGTGTGTGCCTTATTTCACTGATGAGGAAACTGAGACTTGTGGTAGGATATGGGTGAGATAATAACGATTAACAACTCATAAAGGGTTCTTGGACCTGGGTCCCCTGTTTGAAGCCAGCATTTTCTTTATTATTTGTCCTAGCCTCCTTAGGAGGATCAGAATAATAATAGGGGGGTGGGGAGGAAAGGTCATGCTAGGGCTTGTGCTGGAGGGGCAAACTCTTCTTGTTTTGGAGGTTACAATGGACTTGAAATCACCACAGTCGATTTTAATTATCGACTTTTATTTAAGCTTGTCATTTCACCTCTATGGACCTTGTTTTATTCCTTTATAAAATGGCGGGGGAGTTGGGGAGAGGGAGGTTGGGACTCAAGCATCTCTTTAGAGTCACTTCCCAAACGTTGAAATTACACTGGCTGATGTGGTTTTGATTTTGGTTCTTAGGGTTGAGGTGTTGATTGCCATCCCTGGGCAGAGGGTGAGCTCAGATGCCAGTGAGACCTGTGGCTTCTGAACTGGAGGGAATTTGAGGTCTGAGACGGGACGGGGAGAAGTCTTGGTGGACTTAGGATTCTAGAAGATTTCTCCTTTGCTATTGAGTTCAGTCCTTATGTAAATGGGAATCTTGTCTCCAGCATCCCAGATATGTGTTCATCCATCCTTTGCTCAACTCCCAAATCCATCATCCCCTTCCAAAACAGCTTGTTCTTGCTCTTTTTAGATAGCTTCTCATTTTGGGAGGTTTTTCTTTGCAGTTTGTCCCTAGGGCCTCTAGTCCTTCCCTTTGGGGGTCAAACCAAACAAATCTAATCCTTCTTCCAAATGTTTGAAGTCAGCCACTCTGTCACCCCAGAATGTAACGTCCTTGAGAGCAGGGAGTGTTTATTCTTTATTTCCTGTTGTCTCCATCCCCAACACAGAATAATCCTTGCTAAAGGATTGTTGGTTGGTTTATCTTGTCTGCCATCTTTTCGAAGGCTCACAGGTGAAGAGCTAGAAGGGACCTCAATTCAGGGCCCTCATTTTACAGATGAGGTAACTGAGGTCCAGAGGGTTTGTGAGCATGCAGAAAGCACTTAATAAGAGTTTCTTGACTGGTTTATCCTAACTGCTATCTTTTTGTAGGCTCATAATCAAGACCTAAAGCAGAACTCAATTCAGGGTCCTCAGTTTACAGTTGAGAAAACAGGTCTAGGTTTGGGAGCATACAAGGAAGCACTTGATACAAGTTTATTGAGTAGTTCCTCTTGGCTGCCATCATTTTGTAGGCTCATGGTCAAGAGCTAGAACGGACCTCAGTCCAAGGCCTTCATTTTACAGTTGAGGAAACTGAGGTCCAGATTTGTGAACATACAGTAAGCACGTATGAAAGTTTGTTAATTGGTTAACTTCACTGCCATCTTTTTGGAGGCTCATAATCAAGAGCTAGAAGGTACCTCAATCCAGGGCCCTCATTTTATAGGTGAAGAAAAGGAGAGTCCCAGAGGTTACCGAATTGCCTGGAGTAGATTATCATGAAACTTTAGGGACAACTAAGTTCTGATTATTCTTTTACGACTTCATTTTTTTTCTTCCCCCTATGGATAGGGCTGCAATAAAGTATCATTCTTACAAAATGTTATAAGTATCAGGGCCACAAAAAAATTCTCCAGGTGACAAGGAAGGGCCCCAAATTGGGTCCCTGGTCTTAGAGAATCCTTGAGAGAAGTGTGGACCTGGTTGGTCCTTTTGTGGGAGAGGAAGGTAAGACCATTTTTGTTCCAAGGAGAGATGAGTTGGAAGGAAGAAAAGCTCCTTTATTTACTAAGAGTGTCCTAAGTGCCAGTCATCCCCCTCCCCAACACACACACACACACACACTCTTTCCATTTACACCATGGTAGTCACTGAGTAGATTGTCCTCCCTTTACTCCACATCTGTTCATAGAATTTAGTTCAGAGGGAAGACCCTCTAGTCTAACCCCATCATTTTACAGAAAAGGAAACTGAGGCTCAGAGTGATCCACCTCCAGTCATGGTGTGCACCATTTGTATTTTTTTGTACATTGCAGTAATAATATCTCATTTGGTCTGCACCACCTGGGGAGCCATTGAGTGGACGCCCCCATTGCTCCAGGTCTCAGGCATTGCCTGAAGTCCTTGCAGAAATGTTTCAGCATCTGTGGGACATTTTAGGCCTGCCTCTGTCTTCCCTGGGCTGGGTGCCCACCAAGGGGAGCCTCTGCTTGAAAGCTCATTCTCCTTTTCCTCTTCCCCTCCCACACATGCCTTGGGCCCCTGACTAAAAGCGGAGTTAGACAAGGTGGACGTCCCCCTCTGGCCCGGGGCCATCTTATAGCATATGCTCATAAGGGGATGATCTAGAGAAAACCTACTGAATGATTTGAATGGGAAAGGGATGGGGGATGGTGAAAGACACTAGTGGGAGTTGTCAAGCGAGATGATTGGTGTGGATCCAAACGCTCGCACCTTGGCCCATTCATGGTTCCCCTTCGTTTCCTAAGTCTCGGTTTTGCGGTCTGTGAAATGGGCCCGGTGACACCTGGCCGACACCAGACTGATTCATGGAAGGTTGGGTGGAGATCACGTTTTGAAACTTCAGAGTGCTCCAGAAACACGAATTATTTCTCTTCCTCATGCCCCTCCTGTAAAATGTCGGGGAGTGGTCTGCCTCCCGAATAAGGGAAGAGGAGGGGGCTGAGGAAGGATCTGGATTACCATTTGTCATTGTGAGGTTGATTCCTCGGCTTCAGTTTACCCATCTGAGGAAATCTGCCTTGACTAGATCCTGGCAGCTTCCTGTCCATTCATTTAATTTTTTTGACCAAGTGGACATTGTCACCGTCTTGATCCCCCTCTTCCAACCCTGGGATTTCTCCTTCTCTCTTTAGGGTATCACAAAAATGATGACATTTGCTAAAGGGCTTTGAGATCTCCAGACCTAAAACACTGTGACTGCATTCTCCCTTCTGGGGCAGCCTCTAAGGAGGAAGATGATGGGTATGGGGTGACCCAAGAGCCCAGGTAGATAACCAGAATGCCCAGAGATGAAGGGGGAAGTGGAATCCCAGTCATTCGCTTCTAGCTCTCCAGAACTTTGGTTTGGATTAGCTCAATAATGGAGCAGCCGGGTTCTGAGTAAGAATCCTCCTCTCTTTCTTCTCTGAGGCTCTGCCAGCCCAGAGCTAGTAGAGAAGGGTGGGGGAAAGGGGCATCACCAGCGGGCCTGTGCCCAACTGGGCTCCCCAGAAGTCTCAACAGTCACTTTTGTCCTTTGCCCAGAAGCCTAGGCCAGCAGGATTGGGGTTGAAGGGTGGGGGAAGGTGGCGAATTATCAAATTCGGAGAGAGTTTGTACCCTCGTTTACCAGCCAGTGCCAGCCGACCTGGCGATTTATTTATTCAAGGTGGGGTAGCAGGGAAGAAGAGGGGAGGGGAGGGGGGCGGGGAGAGAGAGAGAGAGAGAGAAAGGGAAACAAAACAAGGTGGAACTCGGACAAGGCCCAAGAAACTTTTTTGAGCCTCAACAACAAACTTTCTTTTGTTTCGCTGGAGGGAAAAGGGAAAAAAAAATAGGGAGGGGGAAAAAAGAGCCAAGGACCAGTTCTAACCGAATGGAAACACTCGTGGTGTATGGGGCCTGGAGCGCCTTCCCTCAATTGCCCCTTTCCTATGTTGTAGCCAAGCTGGGAATCTCTCCCTGGTGCCATCGCCCCCAGGCACAAGCCTGGCAGAGGTGAGGTAGCAGCCGGGAAATGTGTACATGGATTTGAATCCAGTAGACATATTACAAGGGCCTACTGTGGGCAAGGACTCCTCGTGTACAAAGTGGGGACCACCTGGGCTTGCCATCTAATGGAGGCAGGGAGGGACACAGACTGGATTAATTGGGGTACAAGATGATGATGATCCTGGGTTTGCCAAGGAGAGGGATGTGAACAGAGAGTGGGTCTCAGGAAGATTCCTCTGCAACTGTTTGAAAATTGGGTGGGAAACACCAGGAGCTTAGAAAGGAGAAGCCCAGACCCAGGGGAGTAGACTTGAGGGGTTACCAGGAGAACCAAAGGGGAGCCAGGGCAGCAGATGCCTGGTGAATAATATGTTGCCACCAGTGCCCACTATGGAGAGGGTTCCTTTTAGTTTAGCTCTGTCTCCTCACCTAACCTAACATGCCTCGATGCTGGGCACAACCACCATCCCTTTGCCCTTCTGGGGTCCTGGCAGATGCTCAGAGAGCTACACCTAGTTCCTTTTGGCAAGTTCCTGGTCATACTCTCTACGCCCCCATTACTTTTTAGCCCTGGATCTAAATTGGATTTTCCTTCTGGTCTCTGGAGGGGATGTTCAAAGCTAAGGATTCCAAGATAGAGAAAGATGCATACAGAGAGACAGAGACAAAGAAAGAGGAGAGTGAGAAAGAGAATGGAAGGGAGTGGGGAAGAGAGAGAAATAGATAAAAAAAAAGAAGAGACAGATGGACAGACAATCAGAAAAGGAGAGAGTCAGAAAGAAAAGAAAGCAAAAAAATAGAGAAAGGGAGAAGGGGAAAGAAAGTGAGATAGAGGCAGAGATAGAGAAAAGGAGAGTCTAGGAGACAAGGGAGAGAAATAAAGAAAAGAGAAAAAGGAAGAGAGAGAGAGAGAGAGAGAGAGACAGACAGACAGAAAAGTAGAGACAGATGGACAGACAACCAACCAGAAAAGAAGAGCTATAGAAATAAAAGAAAGCAAAAAAATAGAGAAAGGGAGGAAGGGAGAAAGAAATTAATGCTATAGAAAAAGAGACAGAGGAGGGAGAGAGAGAGAGACACAAGGAGACAGAGAGAGGAAAAACTGAAAGAAAAGAGAAAGGAAGAGAAAGAGGGAGAGATAGAAAAGAGACATAGAAAGCAAAAACAGAAAGGGAGGAAGGGGAAAGAAGGTGAGATAAAAACAGAAAGAAAGAAGAGACTAGGAGATAGAAACATAATGAAAATAGAGAAAGAAAGGGAGAGGTAGAAAAAAACAGACGAAAAGGAGAGATATATGGATAGATAAACAGAAAAGGAGAGACAGAAAAAAAAAGCAAAAAATAGAGAAAGGGAGAAAAGGGAAAAGAAATTGTGGGCGAAGGAGGAGGATTCTTGGGGATCAGGGTGAGGGGTGTGAGACCTGTGTATGTGTTTCTTAGATCTCTATTCCAGCTTTTTTTTTCTGTGTGTAAGGGCTTGCAGACAGGGGCTTGCAGGGGGTCCCTCTAACATTTGTTTTCTCATTTAACCCCCCTGTACCCACCAACTGAACCAGCTGTCTGAGGCAGCTGGGGTCCCTGGCTTGGTTGGCATGGAATTCTCCTTGGAACGGGGCCCAGACAAACACCCATGCTTTCAACAGGCCCCTCTGGCAGGAGGAGACAGCTGGGTGAGGAGGCACCTCCTTACTCTACATGGGAATGTTCTTGCAGCCAGTTGAGGAAAGGACTTTGTAAGGCATCCATCAGTAAAGCCAGGACCCTGCCCTGATGGATCTCCCTGTGGAGCTCATTCCTGCAGCATTTGGGTGTGCCTCAGTTTCCTCCCCTGTAAAAACGGAGGGCTTGGACCAGAGGGTGGGCCTCGTCAAGCCTGGGCCCTGGGATCCTGGACACCCCTCAGTCTCTTCAGTTTGACCTTCTCTGGGACATGAGTGGTAACTGAGAGCCTGGAGTGGCCTGGCCCACTTCCTCCATGTCTTTGGGGTTCCCTGGCCGACCCCTGGGCTTGTACTTGACCCTCACAATCCTTCTCTGAACTAGAGACAGTGTAAGGAGTAGGGAGCACTGTTATCTCTCTTTTTTTAAATGAGGAACCCAAGGGTCAGAAGGGGAATGATTTGGGGAAGACCCTGAAGTGGACAGGGCTTCAGAGGCTTTAGGGAAGATCACAGAACGTGAGATCCAGAGTTAGATCTGGTTTGGTGGAGGAGGAAACCAAAGGCCAGAGAGGGACCTTGCCTTGCCGGGGTCAATGTCTGAGATGAGATCTGAACCAAAGTCTTCCTGATCCCTGGCTCGGTACTCTCTCCCACAGCACCCTGAGATGTGTCACCAGATTGTCCCTTTGGTCGATCACCAGAGGAAGAGATCTAGGTCAAATATAATTTGTGGTCAGGTAGTCAAGTGGTAACCGATTTTTCGGTGTGGGGCGTGTTGATGTGGCTTTAGTAAAAAGAGTATTGAATTGAAGGTTGCTAGGCTAAGGAGAATCCCAGACCTGCCAACAACTCCCCATAACCTTGGGCAGGTTGTTTCTCCTAGGCCTCAGTTTTCCTACCTGTTGAGTAAGGCAGTTGTCATCATGTTTGCAAGTTTCTCTGTTTCTGTCTCCTTTCTTTCCTTTTCTCTCTCCATCTCTGTCTCTCTGTTTCTTTCCCCCTTTCTTTTCATTTTTTTTTAACATTTGTTATTTTCAATAGAATCTCATTTATTTTGCTTTATTCATTTGAAAACATGATTCTGAGGGGTTCACAGACATTACCAAACACTGCACAAAGTGATCTATACCCCACACATCCACAATAAAAAAAATATATTTTTTTTAAAAAAGGTTTTCTTTGGACTAAATAATCCAAAGGGTTAGAGAGTCTCTGCCTGTACTGCCACACACCCAAACCACCCGTCATAATGCCTCTGCAAAAACCCCTTCTGCTTGCAACTTGTCAAACCAGAGGTGCCAGTTTTTGTTTTTTCCCTGAGCCCACAGTAGAGAGGGAGGGTTGGAGAGAACGGGGGGGGGGGACCCGTCAGGACCTATGACAGAATGCCCCCTTTCCGATGACCCACCCGCCTGGGCTGCCCAGTATATTTAGAATGCTTGGATTTACCAAGCTTGTCCAGTTTCACTGACCTCTGGAGAACCAAGGACAGTTAAACAATGTAGCATTATTTATAATACAAGCTAGAAATGAAGAATGGGGGCTAGGAAATACCCAGCCCCCTGTGGGTAGGAGCCCTGGGGGCCCCCATCAGTGGTGCACAGGACAGTGTCCCAGAACCTGAACGGCAGGAAGGATATATTTTTTTTTGAAGCAACTACTATGGAGATTAAGGGGATGAGAATGTAAATCTCAAGTAAAAAGGTAATTGAATGTAATAGCAAACACTGCTCGCTCTATGTTAATTTTAGCTCTTCCCCTGGATACAAGGCTCTGTATTAGTGTTTTATTACCATTTTGTTTGCACTAATAAAATAGTAAAATTTATTTCGAGGAAGTTGAAGGATGGTTTTACAATGCAAATTTGAAGAAATTGGACTTTTCATTTATGCCCCTGCTATTTTAAACACTGAAGGGTGTAAATTAGCCACAGGGACTGGGCAGACCCCACTGATGGGGGGCTCGGGGAGATAGCAGCCAAGGCCAGGCTTCCTGAGGTCCTCAAGGCAGCAGTGGGTGGGAGCCTTCAGGGGGGGCTGCAGATGGGGGATCCTGAGATGCCAGCTCAGGATTGATTTTATCCTTAGAGCAGATTCTGTCTTGGATCTAGAATCCTAGGTGTGGAGCCCCGAGGGACCTCAGAGGCCACTGAGGACAACCCTCTCCCCAACCTCATTTTACAAGTGAAGATATTGTGTGGGAGGCAAGATTTGAAATCAAGGCTTCCTATCTATGGTACCACCTTTCTCCTTCCGTCTTGGGATTCATTTTCCCCTCCCTATGGTGGTTCCAATCAGACTCTTAACCTGAGGTCTGTGAGCTTTTTTTTTTTAAATAATATATCTTTGTATTTATATAAACATTTCAGTTTGTTTCCTTTTCCTTATAATCCTATTTATTCTATTTTATACATTTAAAAACATGATTTTGAGATGAGAGCCATGAGCTTTAACAGGTTATCAAAGATTAAGAACTCATGTGTTGATAAACTTAGTTGGATTTGTAGGAAAAGGGAGGTAGGCTGGGTTCCTGCAAAGTGGGAGAATATAGGTAAATCTGTTGGCCCTCTTGGAAAACCGTCCATTGGAAACTAAAGAGGAGAAGCAGTAAGTTGAAATATCAGATGGACCGGAAGACCAGAGGTCAGGATGCTGGCCGTGGCTCACCGCTGAGGAGCAGGCGGGTGACGTTAGACAAAATCCCTCCATCGCTCTGCACCTGAACTTCTTCATTTGTCAAATGGAGAGTGTGGAGGAGGGGGGGATAACAGATCTCAAATGATCCTTCCAGCTCTCACATATTCTCATTCAATTGACAAAGATTTATTAACTATGTAAGCCAGGTACTTGATTAAGGGTTGGGCCTAGATATAAAGAAAAGGTACAAATAGACCCTGTCCACCAGAAGCTTATATTCTTATTGAGGAGCCAACATACAAGGAATATTTCCACTCTTATTAAGGAGTCAAATACAAGACACATGTGCATTCATATTAGGAGCCAATATATAATACACATATATATTCATATTGGGGAACCAATATAGAAGACATATTTACATTCTTATTGGGGAGCCAACACACAAGGCATATTTACATTCTTAATGGGGAGCCAGCTGAAAGACATATATTATTATTGGGGAACTAATATACAAGACACATTTACATTCTTATTGGGGAGCCAACATATAAGACATTTGTATTCTTACTGGGGAGCCAACATATAAGTCACAGTTGCATTCTTATTGGGGAGCCAATGTAAAAGATACATTTACATTCTTATTGGGGTCAACTAAAAGACACCTATTATTTTTGGTGAGCCTACATACAGGGTAGATTTATGTTTTTGGGGGAAACCATATGCAAAGCACATTTATATTCTTTTGGGGAACCAATATGTGAGGCACATTTACATACTTATTGGGGAGCCAACATATAAGACACATAATTAGGGGAGCCAATGTCCAAGACATATTTACATTCTCATTGGGGAGCCACATACAAGAGAAATAGATTTACATTTCTTTTGGGGAGCTAGCATACAAGATATCTACAGAGCTGGAGGGGACTAGCACTATGAGGACATTATATGTTGAAGAAAGTTAATACAGAGAGGCCCTTGATTTTAAAAAGGTAATGGAGGAAGGGGGAGAAAAGATTAAAAGATGTTCTAGCTCTAAATCTATGGCCTTATTTTTTCCTCCTGTAAAAACATCTGGGGCCTCCCTTCGCTCCACAAGTTCATAGAATGCTTGAGTTGTAAGATCATTTGAGGTTAACTCGTCAGCCTCCTTATTTCACAATGGACCGTAAGGGACTCGCCCAAGGTCACCCCAAAAGTGAGAGGCAGAGCTGGAATTTGAAAATTCTTGAAGCTGGGTCCTGGGACTCCAAGTCCAGAGCTCTGTCCAGTGTGCTGGTTGCCCCTCTTATTCTGTGCACAAGTCAGGAGCCCCCATCACTCTCCTTGGTAGAATGTAAGCTCCATGGAGCCAGGGTTTCTTTTGTGTCCCCCCTTTCTCCTGCCTGTGGTGGTTGGGGATTAATAACTGAAGTGAAACTGACCCTTTCTTTCTTTTGCCTCAAATGTTGCCTGGCAAACTGGTAGCAGTCATTTCCCAATTGGGAGGCTTCCCTGAAGCGTAGGCCTTACCTGGTTTTTCCCTGTTTTTGTATCCCAGATAGGGTGGTAGGTGTGGAGGAAACAGCTCTCAAACTAGTTATTATTACTATTATTATTTTTAATCAAGTTGTCCAAACTTTGGGAAACTGGGTGGGGTTCCAGGGTGGTGGCCGGGGTGGGTGAAGAGGGAGAGATGAAGGAGAGTTTCATTTTGAGTTTTGGGTGAAAAATTCAGGTCCCTTCTTGCTTTATCCAAACCGGTTTGTTTATCTCAGAAAAATTATCAGCAGCAATGGCCTAAAGCAATGCGTTCGGGGACCTGTTTCCAAAGGGTAGGCACCTGAACAAGTGTTCCTAATGTCTGGCGAGGTCTGGAGCATGTTGTAGTGCCTGGGGTTGTCTGGCTGGCAGCCCGGGTGCGGGGGAAATAGTACAGCCGGAGTACAGCCGGAGTCGCCGGTTTTCAGGCCAGCCTGGGTGTTGTGGGTTGTCTTTTTTTTTAACCTCAGTGTGTGCCATCTTTATCTTTCTTTCATTGTGAAGGTGCAAACTATTGAGGCTGACTATCCCACAGTTGGGAAATCTTGGAAGGGAGAGGTTTCTAAGACAGACGAATACTGATATGCTTATTGAACGTAGTGGAGGGCAAGTCACAGGAGCCCGATAGCTGGCACCATTCTGGTTTCTGCCTCTCTGGGAAAGGAGGAAGGAAGGAAGGAGGGAGGGAAGGAAAGGAAAGGAAGAAGGAAGGAGCGAAGGAAAGAAAAAAATAAAGGAGAGGAAGGAAAGAAAAAAGGAAAGACTGAAAGAGAAAAGAAAGGAAGGAGAAATCAAAGATAAAAGAAAGAAAGGAATAAATGGGTAGAAAAAAGTAAGATAGAAAGGAATAAAGGAAATAAAAAGAAAGGAAAAGAATTAAGGAGAGGAAAGAAAGAAGGGAAGAAAAGAGGGAAAAGAGAGATAAAGGAAAGAAAAGAATAAAAGAAGAAAGGAAGAAAGGATTTATTAAGTAATTTATTAAGTATTTTGCTACCAACTTCCAAGGCAGTATGAAGGAACGAGGGATGTTTAGCCTAGAGATGAGGAGACCCAGGGGGAACCTGATGGTTTTCTTCAAGTATTTAAGGAGTTCTCATGTGGGGGAGACAGATTAGATTTGTTCTCTTGGTTCCTGAGAGCAGAATTGGGAGCTAGAAGTGGAAATTAGAAGGGGAAAAAAGTAAGATGGCTATCCAAGGGGGGCGGGGGGGACCACTTTCTAATAATGAGAGTTTTTCACAAATAGACTGGCCTGCCTGAGGAGGGTTTCTCCCTCCCTGGGGGTCTTCAAGCAGAAACTGGACAAGCCCTTGTTGGGCCGGTCCCAGGGGGGACTCCAGTGTTGGGCCCCTCCAATCTAGTGCTGCTCTGAAGCTTGCCAGCCTGAGTCTGGGGGTTCCCTTCCATGTCACTGCGGTGAAGACCGGCCCTTTGGAGAAGCCCAGGGTGGAGGGCTTGGCCCTGAATGGATGGATACCCGTTGAGCTGACTTGCCTCTGGGAAGCTGGAAGGGCAGGGAGGCAGATCCAGGGCTTTCATCCCAGCGGGCCAACTCCTCTCCTCTTTCAGCCCTCTGCGGATGACACTAAGCCTGGCAGCTCCAGGCTGGTAGCTGTGGGGGTGAAACAGGAGGAGCTGAGGGGGTGGAAGCAGCCCAGGCCAGGGCAGGTTTGACAGTATTGTTGAAGAAAACCAGAGTGGGGGGGGGCAGGGAAATAAAAGGTCTTTGGGCTTTGGAGACAGTTTCCTCTTCTCTGGGAGTTGTGGGGGGAGAGCCCCGGCTGTGTACCCAAGGATTTAGACAGTGCATTAGGCGAGGGGTTACACTCCGGGGGGGGGGGTTCAATCAAAAACTATAATTACATCAAATAGCAAACGGAAATAGGAAAAGAGGATTACCAGAGCGGCCCTCTGTGGGCCTAGTGGCGGAGGTGGCTCTGGAAGCTCTTGCCCGCTGGGTGGGCATGGACAAATCTCTCTGCCCGCTTCACACCGCTGTGGTAGTTAAGGGAATTTGAGTGAGGAATGGCTAGACATTGCCTAACATACTCCCTGCCCCTCCATGCCCTAGAATCCCTGGGGAAATTAAGGGTCCCTAGGAACCCCAAGTTTCTCTTTTCCTCCTTTCTTTCTCCCTCCTTCTATTAGTTCTTCCTCTTCCTCCTCCCCTTTTTCTTCCTCCTCCTCCTCTTCCTCCCTTTTCTCCTTTGGTTCTTTCTCTTCCTCTTCATCCTCCTCATCCTCTCCCCCAGCACTTGCATTCACAAGGACTCAGTTCCAGCATCAGTGGGAGTTAGGAGTTATCCAGGCCTAGTATCTGGGTACCCCAGGGACATTAGTGGGGACCCCTCTGATGTCTGGCCCCAGGAACCCCCAGGGACCTCTTCGGCACATGTCTGAGGCCCTATCCCCATCCCCTCAGCTTTCCTCCTCTCTCTCTCTCTCTCTCTCTCTCTCTCTCTCTCTCTCTCACACACCTTTCGGCTCTCCCGGCCCCTCCGCCTCCCTGTCTTCCCTGCACCTGTCAGCTGTCTCATTGACTGTCTGCCTTAGCTTCCACTCTCCCCATCCTCTCAGACCCAACTCCTTCTCTCCTCCTCCTCCTCCCCTCCCCAGCCTAGCCCACACTCCCTCCCTTCCTGTCTCGGCCCATGTCTGCCTCTACCTGCCCGCCGGCACACCTGAGGAACACAGGATACATAACGGAGTGTCGGCAAGGATCAGGCTGTTTACCAGACAGTCCGGATAAGACATTAAATCCTTTTTTTTTTTTTACTATCTTCCCAAGGCCAGGTTCCTCAGATGGTTTTCCAAATTCCTAATCCTAGTCCCCACATCCCTGCCCAGCCTATGTTTGATGGCGGGGCTCCTTTCCCATTGAAGCTGAATAGGACAGGATCCTTAGCATGGTAGCAAGTGAAACCTTGCCAGCATGATGGCCCAGGTTGGTCTGGCCCCTTCCTTGTCTTCGTCCTTCTTCCTTCCTCTCTCCCTTCCCTCCTTCCTCTCTCTTTGGGAGTCCTATGGGTTGAGGCCAGCTTCCTCTCCCCCATCAGATGTCTTGGGAACTCACCAACAGTGGAACCAAGATTCTAGAGAGCAGCCTAGATAGCAGAGGGAGTGTGGGAGCCACAGCAAGACTTCTAAAGGCACCTTAGAGACTTGCAATGGTCAGTCAATAAATTACAGACTTTTAAAAAAAATTTCCCATTGGAAGACTTTTCAGCCCTTGAGTTTTGATTGACCAAAACAACTAACGAATCCTACTTGTGACATGGAGTGTATTGGTATCTGGCTTAGAGGTTGGGAAAACCAAATTCTAGGCTCCATGTTGATGAAAATTTGCTAGATGACCTTGGTTAAGTGTTTTCTCTAGATTTCAAGGCTCCATTTTGTAAAATGAAGGATCTGTCTCATGTCAGAGAGGAGTTGGATTATAGGTTTGGAATGAGGTATGCATAACCCATGAGCCCAGTGTATTGCTTTTTTATCTTTAATTGTATTTTATTTATTTTTTTATTTTTTATTTTTTTATGTTTTTGTTTTTGCAAGGCAGTGGGGTTAAGTGGCTTGCCCAAGGCCACACAGCTAGGTCTGAGGTCAGATTTGAACTCAGGTACTTCTGACTCCAGGGCCAGTGCTCTATCCACTGTGCCACCTAGCCGCCCCCCCTTTTTTTTAATTATAAGGGAGAAATTCATTGGTTACTGGGGAGGCTTGTTGGGAAGGGACAGAAAAAAGAGCATCAATAAAATATTTTAAAATAAATATAATGAGAGACTAGAGACTGGACCTGAAATTTGACTGATATACAGAATTCATCTTCTACAATGCCTGCCAGCTTCTCCCAGAAATTGCCTCCTATGTACCCTGAATCTACCTCGTATGTGCCTAGTTGTTGGCATGTCTTCACCATTAGACTGTGACCTGCTCTAGGGCAGGGCCTGTTTTGTCTTTTAGTGTTTGTCAGAAGTGATTGCACATAGTATGTAGGTATATAATCTATGCTTGCTAAACTCTTAGAGAGTAGGGAGTTTTTCTGACTTCATTCTAGGGAAACTGAGGCACTGAGGAAAGAAAATACTTGCCAGGAAGGGCAAGGGCCAGTGGGAGAGGGGCGGGTGAATTCCCTTTTCCTGAAGTACATTCACCAGGTGTCTGCCTTTACTTGCCAGCTGGCAGAGCAGGCAGTGATATAGGGTGGGGATGCCACCCTATATCATAGAAGAAGACTCCTCTTTCAGAACAAAACTTACTAGAAGATAAGAAAGAAAGAAATGCAGGAAGAGCTGAGAGTCCTTTTTGGTAGAGAGTAGGTTAGATTTATTTTTAAAAAACAAAAAATAAAAATCTCAGATTTCAAAGCAGCTACAATGACGCCAGGAGAATTTTGTGGGGCCTTTGCTCTATGAAATGAAGCATATGGCATTTTATATTAATGAGAGATGGCCATTGTCTTTCTTTAATCTACTCATTTTATAAATGAGGAAACTGAATTCTAGAAAGGGGAAATAATTTTTATATAAATATTTTATTTGTTTTCGTTATATATACAATATAGATAGTTTCTACCTATCATTTTTTGGTAAGGTTTTGAATTTTACAATTTTTTCCCCACCCTCCCTTCCCTCCTCTCCCCCCCCCGAAGGCAATCTGATAATCTTTCCATTGTAGAAAGGGGAAATAATTTAGTTCAGTTCAGGCCCTGAACTAATAGGACTGAATTTAATCTTGGATGTGGATTCAAATCTTGAATCTGCTGCTTACCACCTAATCACTTCTTGGACTGTTTCCTCATCTGTCAAATGTGAGGGTTGTACTCATTGACCACCAAGGTCCCTTCTGGCTCTCAAACTATGTTTCAGAGAAAAAAAAAGTGAGACTCTAGGTGGCAAGTCACAGAGCCTAGATTGGAACCCAGCCATCCTGATTCCAAATCTGTCGGTACCCAATTGGTCTCCTTCCATGTGCGCCATCTTTTTCTTCCTGGCTCCACTGTTCCCCAGATGGTCTGGTCATCTCAGCACCAGTTCTCTTTCCCTTCATCTTCCCCAAGCTGATGGAGTAGGTACTGCTTGCTTTCTGGGGCTATGGTTTCGGGAAAAGAAGAATAATAGGTCTGGGAAAAGCTATTTGGGGGGGGGGGGGTTCTAGACTTAAACTAGGACTTCTTCCACATACCCTTCAGAGATACTTCCAAGATGCCTCCTCTCTAGTAGCTGAGGCCTCTTGGGTTTCCAGTTTATTTTCGACAACACTCTTGTACAAGTCTTTTCTAAGTGAACTGGGGCCAGGACCCAGGGAGTAAGGAAAAGAGGTGCAGAGGATGGGGGGTGTCAACACATGAGCTGCCTTGAGGAGGAGGGAGGAGATGCCATTCATTAGAAAAACCTGTTCACTGGCCCACCAAAGACCTTCCATTTTAAAAGTCTACATTCATGATAAGTCACTAATTAAAATACAAAATTAAGCAACAACTGTGTTTTTTTTTTCCCTCTATTTAATTGCATGATTTTTTGTGACGTAATTTCTGGAAACACCCAACAAACCTCACTCATAGGGCTGATTGTTTGATAAACTAGAGGCACCTGAAACCAACCCCAAAAAATAAATATTTAAAGGCCAGGGAAACTTTGGGGTGGGGGTGGGGTGGGTGCCTCAGAATGAGAGAGACAGAGACAGAGAGAGACAGATAAAGGGGAGAGAGAGAGAGAGAGAGAGAAATGAAAGCAAGAGAGGAAGGTTGGCAAATCTGAGCTATTCTAGCTCCCATTGGTGCTTTGGAAAAAACAACTTGGAATCCTCCCCATTGAGAACTCCATGTCAGAATTCTGTGTCACTGGGGCTGCCCAGCCAGTGGACCCTTCACCAACAAAGCACTCCCCTAGTCTCCTCTCCAGGTTGTTCTGCCATCTGCTCCAGGCTAAATCCCCAAAGGTCTTGGGAGTGGGTATTGACCAGTCAGTGTGGTTGATATGCGCCCATTCTCCATCTTCAGACTCTGAGACCACTTCTCATAAGGTCCAGCTGTTAGATCAGGTTTTATTCATACCCTTCGTCCCAGCTCCTGGGAGCATCGAAGGACAATGATAGAAGAAAGACTAGGAATTGGGGTACCTGGGTTCAAGTCTCAAATCTGTCAAATGATACTCTGTCCCTCTGGGCCTCAGTTTCTTCATCTGAAAAGTAAGAGGATTGGTCAAAGATGGGTAAATAGTAAAATCATCAATCTAAAACTGAAAGGAACCTCAGAGTTTATGGAGAGCAGCAATATGGGAATCTGGTCATTAGGGAGTTTGGGTTTTGTTTTAGTGGGGTTGAGTAGTAGACAGAATGCTACACTTGAAGTTAGGAAGCCCTGGTACTTGTTAGCTATAAGACAAGTCAGATTTCATCTGGTTCACCTTCCTTTCATGGGGGGGGGGGTGGAATTCAATGAGACATCTATCTGTCTATCTATCATCTATTCATCCATCATCCATCTATCCATCTATCTATCTTTCTATCATCTATCCATCCAGCATCCATCCATCCACTACTTATCCATCTATCATCTATCTATGCATCTATCTTTCTATCATCTAACTGTCTAATTATCTATCATCTATTTACACACACATATATGTGTGTATATAATAGGTATGTGTATTTGTATATACCTACCTATATGTAATATACATATGTGTACATGCATATACATGTATGTATATAGCTATATCTATATATGTGTGTATATATCTACATCTTTATCTATATATGTGAATCAAATTATCTCCCAACTCCATACCTTTGCACTGGCTGAACCCTCATACGTGGAATGCACTCCATCATTACTGAAGAGAGTTCTTTCTCAAAACAACAAACGGGGGTTCAGCTAGGTGGCATAGTAGATAGAGCACTGGCCCTGGAGCCAGGAGGACCTGAGTTCAAATGTGATCTCAAACACTTAATATTTACTTAGCTGTGTGACCTTGGGCAAGCCACTTAACCCTATTGCCTTGTAATAATAATAGAAAAACGAAACCAAAACCAACAAACGGGCAGATAGGTGGCACAGTGGATAGAGCACCAACCCTGGAGTCAGGAGTACCTGAGTTCAAATCCAGTCTCAGACACTTAATAATTACCTAGCTGTGTGACATTGGGCAAGTCACTTAACCCTATTGCCTTGCAAAAACCTAAAAAATAAAACAAGAAAGCTTCCTTGAAGATATAACTCAGATATCACCTTAATGAGGCTCCAGGGTCCAAAAGATACTTGGTCTCCCATGCATGTTCTAGGAAGAGGAAGGAGGAAACTCATACCTGAGCAGAGTCAAATTGACCTGCACAAAATAATAATGAACATTGTCCCCAGAATCTATAATCCTTCAGCATTTTGCTTCTTTCCTCAATAAAATGGTTGCTGTTTTTTCCTCCCTTTACACATGAGGCTGACTTGTAACTAGTAAGAATTCAAACTTGAACCTGGATCTCTCCTATCAGGGTCATAATAAAAGTTGCTGATGTTTCAGTAGTATTTTAAGGTTTACAAAGCATACATCATTTTACTTAGACAATCCAGTGAGGCAGGTGCTATTATTAATTAAACTTGAAGACACAATGTAATGATGTATTTATTTTGTATATATCTCCTACATACTTTACCTGTATATATTGTCTGTCAGCCCTGTTTGGAATGAATATAAGCTTCTTGAGGGCAGGAACAGTTTCATTTTGACCTTCATATTTCTAGTTCCTAGCATTGACCCTTGAGATTTGGGATAAAGGTTGGATCCATGATTGCATTGATATAGGGAACCCTTGAGGACGAGGAAATGCCCCTGACGGAGTCAGGTTGACACATGTGTTTTCTAGTCTTAGAGGATAATCTAAGGGCTGGTCAGAAATTGAATCCAACTCTTCTGATATCAGAATCAGTGTTCTCTTCATTGTACCATATTGAACAGTGAAGCGTCTTAACCAGGGTCCACTCAGCTAATATGTGTCAGAGGTGAACCTCGAGCCAAAGTCTTCCCAGTTCCAAGGGTTAATTCTCTTTCCATTATCTCTTGCTGGCATCCAGTAGGCACTTTAGTTTATTGATTGATTGGTGTCCCTGACTCTAAGCCCAGCTCTTATTGTACTGTCACGCTCTGTCTCATGGATGGGAATGGACAGAGAGAGGAGGTTGTAGGGGTCTATTAGGGAGGGTGTAGGTACCAGTTCAAACTTCTTGAAGATGAGAACCAGAGTTGACAGGAGATCAGGACAAGAAGGGGACTTGAGGGAGATGGAGCTGTGGGATACCCAAGAGGGATGATGGCAGGTTTGTGAATATGGAATGTGAGGACAGGATCCCTGTGAGGCAATACCTGGAGAGAAGATCCAACATAGTTGAATTCAATCATTTTGCTCATCGAATGAGAGTCATTAGCTGTACCTTCTGCCCCCACTGGAGTCAAACAGGAAAGAAAAGGGAATGGAGTGATTTGTCCATTCCCCTCCTTGCTCAGACTCATGGTTGACTTCATCATTGCTGGCGCTGGAGAGGGGGAGCAGCCATCCAAGGCGTGGGCAAGACAGATCCCCAAAGTCAACGCCAGCTCTGCTGATGTGGCCCTTTAGGCTTACAGCGGCTCATAAAATATGGCTCAGATTTTCATTACGGACTCTATCGATTATCTTCTGGGACGGATGAATTATAGAGAACATTAAATTAAAAAAAAAGAAAGAAAGAAAGAGAGAGTGGAAATATCTGAATGAGTTTGGGTGGTCGATGGTAGAAAGGGCTGAGCCGTCAGCCCTGTTCCACCTCTGAGTGCCTAATGGCCGGGATATTTGGGGGGCTGCCTTTCAGACCTTCTGGAGACTTGAGGTCTTGTTCAGCTGGGTCCTCTAAGAGGGATTGCCTTCTTCCCAAACTTCCAAGTTCTACCCCTCCTTCACCAGGACGGTGGAGTTCTTGAAGCCATCCCAGGATCTTAGAAGGCATCTGGGAGGTCATCCACTCCCACCCCCCTCATTTTACAGATGAGGGAACTGAGGCCTGGAAAAAGTCTTCCTCTCCAGAAGGAAGGCTGGGTGTTCTGTGAGTTCACCCTTTTATCCTGTACTGTCTGAAGCACAGGGATAAAAGAGCCAAATTGGATCCAAAGAGCTTTTGGTTTAGAAACGAGCCCTTTATCTCATCCCCTTTGATCTGAGTCTGACTTTATCTAATGTTTAATAAATGCTGATTTCATTGATTGAGTCTCATTTTTTTCTAACTCTCATGACTAGGATAGGGGGTGGTTTTTAGGAAGCAGGGAGAGGAATGGGTTAACCAATGCTCTCCATAGCTTTTCCAACCTGCCACCATCTTGGTTGAATGAAATTAAAGGTCTTTCCACTGGTCCCCATTTCCCCTGGATTGGGGACTCTGCCTTTCCCTGATGGCCTTCCTTGGTCAGGAAGGAATCTTCTGGCCCTAAACTGGATGGCCAGGGTCCTCCTTTAGCAGAAAAGCCCTGTACGTGCCCCCTGGCATGTATGCCCTCTCCTTTGCCCCCTCCTGCTTGTTCCATCCAATTTGCCCTCACTGCCTCTGAGGAATTCTCTGTTTTCTTTTGTAAGATCTGGGAAAAATGCAGCTGGGTCCCTCCCCACCCCTTGTTCCCAACCCACAGTGATGCATGTGTCAAAATCTGTTCTAGAAAAAATGCACAGTACCCCCCCACACACACACCCTCTTCTCTCCTGGTACCTCCAGTTTCCGAGGGTAGACCCAGCACCCCAGTATCTGTCTAGGTTTTATGTGTCTTTTTCTTTCTTTTCTTGGCCTAGGTTTTAAAATTCTTATTTCTGAGATTAGGAGTAGGGAAAGACCATAGATCAGATTCAGAACTAGGAAGGATTTTGGAGACCAAGTGAGCAAAACTCCCTCATTTTTTTAACCTGATGAAGAAACTGAGGCTCAGGGAGGTATGACTTGAGGACAAATTTAGAGTTGGAAAGGACCTTCGGGTCATCTAGTCCACCATTGTCCACGTGAGGAAATTGACCCAAGGTTGCCCAGGGAGCAGGTGGCCAAGCTGGGAATGGACCCAGATTCTCTGACTCCGGGGAGAGGAGGGCAGTCAACCCTTAGGATGGGGGCCCAGAGAAAATGGCATCACCTGTTATGCAATAGCCTGTGGAAGCACAAGTCTGGGAGTGTTGAAACCCCTCCATGCGTGTGTGGGTGTATATATATGTCTACTGGTGTGTATGTATATAACCATGTGTTCCTGCAGCCCGGACCTGCCGTGTGGTCTTTGAGGTCTAAGGTGGGGAGGGGAGGGGGGGAAGAGGAAAGGGAAAGTCCCCTCAACCCCCCAAAGGTACAGTTGGCTGGTGGGTCTTGGTGTTTTCTGAGGGTGTTCCCACCAAGCCTCTCTTTTCCTTACTGACTCAAATTCCCCACCCCCACAGGTCCACCTCGCCCTGGCTTCACCTGGGCGAATGCAAAAAGGTGGTGGTTTCCATGGATACCCATCTCCCTCGGTTGACACGCCCTTTTCTGTATAACTCAGTTCCCTAGAGTTGATTGTTTTTGGCAAACAGCTCTGTAAACTCATCCAACAATTAAAAAGGGGGAGGGGAAGGAGAGGAAAGAGACAGACAGACAGAGAGAAGAGAAACAGGGTAGAGAGAGAAAGGAGGAGAGAATGAGAGAGAGAGAGAGACTGGTGATGTTCTCCTCCAGATGATCCCAACCCATCCTACCTAGTTCCATCCCTTAGGAAGGGTAGGTACCCTGGACCCTTATGAGGTGAAACCTCAAAAGATCAAAATTGACTTCTTTTTGTTTTTTTCCTTTTCTTCTTAGACTGCCAAGAAATTCTGAAAATCAAAAATTTCACATATTTTCAAGGAGACCCCATTTTCTTCTCTCTTCTCCCCCTTCTAGTCTAAAGGAGCCCCATTCATTTAGGCAATGGAGCTGGCTCCTGGGGGCGGTCTAGGATGGACAGATGCCAACTTGGACTGATTTAAATATTTTCTCTGCTCTTGTTTTTGTTAATTATGTATGTGTTTGCTCTGTTTGTGTATCATCAAAATACCCACTGCGCTGGGCGGACCCATCGTAGGCTGTGTGAGATCACAGAGGAAAAATGCAATGAAAAACACTTTCATGCTACAACACGTCATAGAGGATTTTTGTATTAAGATGTGGATTTTTTTTATTGTTTTTTTTTTCTCCTTACCCCTTTCCATACAGACCTGAGAATTGGGCAACACATATATCTGGATTGTTTCCCCCTGTAGTTCATAGAACCCGCCATCTTTGGGGCTCCTTTGTCCATCTCATACCTATTCCTCTCCCATCTCCTCTTGATAGTGGAACCTCTGGGGCATGATGGCCATAGCCCACCCCAACTACAAATTCCAATTGAGCAATCTACCTCTCTTGGCCCCCAGAATCCTCCCTGGTCTTCTAGGCTTAAGAATTGTATGATTTCATCGGGTAGAATAAGGGACTTTAGAAATTAGTAGTGTAGTACCCTCATTTTACTAAAAGGAAAACTGAGGCCTGCGGAATTAAAGAGACTTATCTCCACTCTCTGATCAGTCTCACTGTCCCTATTTCCTGACCAGAGCTCATCTCCTCTAGTCTACTGTTATATATCAGAGAGAGCTCTGGATTTGGAGTTAGAGGATCTGTGTTCACATCTCTGCTACAACCTCTTGAAAACATCATTTAACTTCTCTGGGCCCTATTTTCCTCATTTATAAAACAGGGCATTGTACTCCAAAGTCTTGAAAGTCCTTTCCAGTTCTTTCCTTTGTGTTTCTGAGGTAATCATAGGTCTCAGTTTCTTCCTTTATAAAATGGGGGGGAGATAGATGACCTCTAAGGTTTTACTAATCTGGTTCAGAGTGGGCACCATTTTTTCTTAGCTTCGTAAGAATAGAGCTCTATCCATTGGGGCTGCCCACTGCCTAAGGGGACACTAGAAAGGAGAGAAAAGTGAAATCCTAAGCCACTGCTCTAGTGGATGAATGGGTGGTGGGGAGAGTCTGCAGGCAAGCACTTAACCAAGAAGCTGTTTGATTTCCAGAACCATCAACCCACCTCCCAGCAAACAGGTTGGCCCAATCCCAAGCATCCTGGGGAATAAGGCATGCATGGGAATTGCCTCTACCTTTAATCCCATAGGTTATCTAGTAGCTTGATGACGATTAGGTAGTTGCTGATCTTGGGAATCACATCGATGAATGGAATGGCTTGTCCCTGGGTCATGAGCAAAAAATGATAGGGACTGCAGAGGCCCGGGCTTGGAAGAGCCTGGCTTTTAGGATAAGGGATTTCACTGGGATTCTGACTCAACTTGGATTTTAGGATTTCAATGAATTCTGATTCTAAGCATGGCCTAGTTCAAGCCTGGTGATCATTACTAGCTCTGGAGAGATAAGAAGGAAGAGGAGAAAGGGGGGGTCAACCAAGATAAGATCATAAGATCATCTTTGGCAATCATCCTTTCCAATTCTCTCATTTCACAGATTGACTAGTTAAGTCATTCATTCAGCAAGCCCTTGGTAGGCTCTAGAGACACAAAAGTCAAATATCAAGCCAGTTCCTGCCTTCCAGGAGCTTACATTCCAATGGGTTAGGATGACGGGTCTAAAACACACACACACACACACACACACACACACACGAAAATACAAAATATGTCCAAGTATTTTAGGTGCTAAATGACACTAGGAAATGGGGAAATTTGGAAGGAAGCACATCTTGGAGGTGGTGCCATTTGGGATGAACCTCAGAGATGGAGAGGAGGAAGGAGAACATTTTTAACACGGGAGGAGAACCTGTGCAAAGTCACAGAGGTAGAAGATGGGATGCTGTGAACCAAAAATAGAAGCCAATTTGGATGGAGTATGGATGAGGAAGTGAGGTCTGGGCAGTGGAAGTGACTCTCCTACGTAGTAGTAAGTAGCGTATTTCATACAATTTAGGATCTGGAGTTAGGATTATAGAAAAGGATGAAGCTCGTCCTTTCCTTCTGTTGTAGAATTTCAGAGCATGGTCAGGAAATGAATGAATGAATGAATGAATGAATGTATATCATTTATTAGGCACTTACTTTATCCCAAACTCTATGCTCAGTTCTGGGGATCCAAATAGAAAAAGAAGACACTCCAAAAATCTCAGTCTAGTTGGAGAAGACAGTCTATGTGGGAGAGCGCCAATATAGACCAAAGGTCTAGATAGGGCTACAGGTCCCAGGGGTGAAAGATATAGCAAGACCCAAGAGGCCAAAAATGCACCTTCTTGGCTCTCTTCAGGGCCTCTCAGCCCAGAGACTCATCCTGTTTATTTGTGTATCTTTTGGCGGAAGCTGCTGATGCCATAGGCAAGGCCCCATTCCCCCAGGGCCTTGATGCCTATGGCCCGGTTAGGTAAGTAGGTCAGGATATTTGATTGGGGACAGTCCCTAAGGAAGGCCCCACCCTAGCCTTTACACTTCATAAATGTATGAGTCCAGGAGGGATACTCACCTTCAGGACAGGGGGATGGCAGGACTTCTGGTGGTTTGGACACGCCTGCTCTTGGGTCAACTGCTTGTCAGAGCTCCGGCATTCCTGATGGCCCAGTCAGACCTCTTTTGCTGGAGGCAGCCCTGGATGGAGGCCATCCCAAGTGTCTGTCTCACATATTCTGTAATTAGCTACTTCCTCTAAGAAGCCTTTCCTAATTTTCCCAGTAGTTACCTCGACCCCACCCCAACCCCATCCCTACAAATATCTCTTCATTGTAGGCCGTAAGCCCCTTAAAGGCCAGCCCCATCTCATTTGTGCCTTTGTATCACCAGGGCTGTAGGAAGGGTTTAATAAGTGCTTGCTAAAGGATCGGGTTGGGCATTTTGTTTTGTCTTTTTACTCTCTTTCACAATAAGTCTCCTAAAACTGGGGTCCTGCCATTCAGACCCTGCCCCCTTCCTTAGTCCTGGGACATCAGAACATCACAAGGGAATGTATGTTCTTTGGGGAAAAAAGGCGGCTGTTGCCTTTGCCTTGATAGTCTGTGTCATAGCTGGCACAGTGCCCCAAAATTCAGGAATGACTTGACTTGAGTAACCTTTCTGAGGGTGAGAAAGGTGCAAATGGCTTTGATTTCCATGGTCTGGTCTTGGGCGGGGGGGCATCATCTTTAGGTAGTCCAGAAGGAAATCCACAATGGAGTCTCGTTCATTTTTTTAAAAGTCCTTTTAATTTCTAAAGCACAGCCCTCGGGTGGACTCCAGGGAGACCTTTAGGGCAAGACGTCTTTAAGCTGATAGAGTTGAGGGGGTCTGTGAATTTGGACGAGGAAAAGAAATGACATCTTTATTTTCTCAAACTTTTGCTTTCTTTGTAATTTCTATGGATTTTATTTTATGCATTTAAGGGCATTATTCTGAAAAAAGGGTTTATAGGCCCAACCTGCATCCAGATGGAACTCTTTGTTCAGGAGTGAGATGACCAGGGAGGATCTCGTGGGAATTCCAAGCTGACAGACCGTGAGGCTCGGTCCAGAGAACTGAGTCTCCTAGTGCCCTCCACATCCCCATTAAAGTGTTTTTTCCTCTTTTTTAAAGAAAAAAAATTCCCAAACTGGAAAACAAAGGAAATTCACTTCCCCCAAATCACACGAAACTCACATTAGGGGCTTGGCCAGAATCCATGGAAACCAGGAAACCCCACTGTTAACCCTGTGGTGTAGTGCAGGGTGGGGTGGGACCCTGGGGCCTTAGCTGGACCATCTCTTCCATCTTGGTGGGGTTCCTTAGGGAAGGAGTTGAAGTGGGATTGTCCCCAAAGGGATGGGTGGGTGGGTGGGTGGGGAGGCGGCAATCTGGATTTCTTATTCTGGAAGAGCCAAGGCCTATTCCTGATCTGAGCCTATGGTTGGGGAGACATGACCTGTGCCCCTGCACCCAATCCCTTGAATACAGGAGGCCAGTTTTCCTCCCCTGGGAGGCCCAGGGGCTGGGAGGGTCAGGGTGAGTGGGGGAAACCTAACCTGCCTGGCAGCTGCCTACACCATGCCATGCTGTGACGTCAGCACCAGCCCCGCTCACCCACTTTGGGAAACAGACAGATACTGGGGATGCCGCAATCACCCCAGTGTGCAGGGCTGAAATACAGGAGCCAGAACCCGAGCCAGAGTTTCAGTCCTGACCTTTCATGTGTGATGCCAGCTGCCAGTGGAGGGTGGGTGGGGGTGTGAGAGCCTCCCTTTGGCTGGCGGCCTCCCCCCACCCCAGTCCACACCTCACAATCCCATGCAGGTTGACCTCTGGGAGTAGAGTCCCTGGGCTAGGGGAGCCAGGGGACGAGTGGTGGTGGTAGAGCTTTGAATGCCAGCACTAATTTTTTGGGGGGGGGCAGGCCAAAAATATTTACAGGTCTGAAGTTGAAACACAAACAGGAAAAGCCCTTTAAAAAACTGAGTTGTAGTGGATATTCAAAACAGGGATTGCCATGGAAACACCACAATATTTGCTTAAATTGACACAAAGGCTGCCAGTAGCAGGGCAGTGACTTTCTTTGGCAGAATGTTTTTGACCTGACACCTCTCAGTACAAATCCCTCTCGATAGCCCCTTTTAGGAGTGTGTTTGTGTGTGTCTGTGTATGGGGTATTTTGTGTGTACCTGCATTGTGACAGTGTATGTGTGAGCAAGTGTGTATGAATGAGTCCATATTTATGTGTTTTATGAGTTTGTGAGTGTGTTGGTGTGTGATTGGACGTATACGAATAATGGTGCAAGTGTGAACTAGTGTGTGTGAATGTGAATCTGTGTATGTGAATGTGAGCATATAAGTATGATTGACTGCGTATACCTGAGTGTGTGTATATGTGACAATATGTGTAATAGTATGTGAACAAGTGTGTGAGTGTGAATCTGTGTTCGTGTGTGTGTGTGTGATTAAGTTTCTGTGCGAGTATAAGCATGAAAAAGTATGCTAGTTGTGAGAATCTGCATGTATGTGTGTGATTGAAGATATGATGAATAATTCAGCACCAGAGGGGAAGAGGGGGAGAAAAGAAATTGAGCCCACCTCTTCCAATGGCCTCTTTCCGGGCTCAGGCCTGCCCCTCAAGCCAGGAGCAGAGTGTAGAAGGTACCCATCTTCATTTGGAAGTGTTCATTTTTTCCTAGCTATTCTGAAGGAAAGGGGGAACCAAGACCAAGATAACAATTTGGGGAAACAGAGGCCCTTGGAAATTTATGATCTTGCCCCAAATTATGTAGATGTGAATGGTAAATGAGAAGTGAGTTGGGCAGAGGTAGATGTGAAGCTGGCCAAGATGGTGGAGGGGTGTGTGTATGTGTGCGTGTGCATGTGCGTGTGCATGTGTGTGTGTGTGTGTGTGTGTGTGTGTGTGTTTGCACATATTGGGGAAGGGGGGCAGAGTATGGAATCACCAATCTAGTTTCCTTATCCTCATTTCAGTCCCTCCAACATTTGGAATGTATGAGCTGACCTCTGTCCTGATCTCATCTCTACCCACCTCCCTGGCTTCCTTTCAGTCTAAACTAAAATCTCATCTTCTACAGGAAGCCTTCCTCCCCGGTGCTCTTAATTCCAATGCCTTCCCTCTGTTAATTATTTCCTATTTAGCCTGTATTGAGCTTGTTTTCTACGTATTTATTTGCTCATTGTCTCCTCTAATAGAGTGTAATCTCTGTGAGGGCAGGGGCTGTCGTTTGCCTTGTTTTGTATCCCTAGCTCTCGTCACAATGTCTGGTACATCACAGGTTCATAATAAATATTCATTGATGAATAGGTTGGGTAAATGTGGATTGATTCGATAGGTTAGGTGTCAGCTTAATGATCCAGACTGGGGATATTCCAGTAACCTCCCATTTGGATTGCCTGCCTCCAGTCTCCCTCCTCTCCAATCAATTTTCCAATTCCAATGATATCCTAAAACTCAGAGGAATGAACATGTATCCTAGTTCATCACCTTCTGTAGTACATTAGTACAAAATACAAAGGCCTCATCTGTCTTTTATCACCTTCCAAAATCTGTCTTCTGCCTCTTCCCAAACTAATTTCATACTGGTCAGCAGCTGACGCATGTCTTTGGCCAGTTGGTCTCCTTTGTCTAGAAAATGCTCTCCTCCTCATCCCCTTTTGTAGAGTCCCCTAGCTTCCTTCAAAGACGTCTCTACTTGAGGACTTTAATTTCTACAAATGCTAGTGCTCTCTTAGAAATTACATTTATTCCATTATATGTAGGATTCATTTTATTTTCTGTCCACATTTAAACATTTTTTTTTGTTTTATCCTTCAACCGCCAGCACCTTTGTACATAGCAGTCGTTTGTTGAGTCGAACTGCTTCTAGAGAGACCACTGGCCTTATGGCAAGATCTGTTCACTTGAAATCTGCTGGTTTGTTCTCAAGCTGGGCTCCCCCCCCCCCCCGGGATCTTACGTAGTAGGTGCTTTGGGTTGAATTAGGCATTGTACATGATTGCTCTTCTCTGTTGGAGGTTGGAGGGGATGTGTGGGTGGGTGACACAAGTTCTTACTTGATTAGGCTATTAATGTTTACCCTTGATTGGCTCATGCATTGGGTGCCAAGTCTCTATCGCCCAAAGCATTGGAACCCTAGACCTTGATGCTGGGTTATCGACTGAGATTTCATGAAACTCACACTCTATTAGCTGGTGGGCGTTCAGGACCCTGGGATCTCTCAACCCATTTCATGGGTTGATTGTAATGTAAATGTCCCCATGCCCCCATTGTCTTGACTTCACCAGTAATATCCACAGCATGGAGCACCAACATTCTGTTCTTTTTTGTTGTTGTTCGTACAGGACCAACAGACTCCGCTGATTGAAGGCAACGATCTCTCCTCCTCCCATCTCCCTCTCTGCTTATAGTCACCAGCCCCTCCTTGCCAAGGGGAACAAGAAAAACCCCAGCAGGTTGGAATGGACTTCAGACCCTGGCCCTTCTGGATGCAAGGTAGCGACTCCCTGATCTAGCCAGGGCAACTCTTGGGGAAAGGGGGGGGGCAAAGGCACATTTTGGGAAACTTCCCATCGGTGGGAATGGAGAAACTGGGCAATGGATTTTTCATGGGGTGGAACCCTAGAATCTTGTCTTGGTGGGCTCAAGATGACTTAAGGAACTTTTCATGAGAGGCTATAACCAAAGCAGCATGTTAGGTGTGATAGGCAGGCAACCCAGTTCTGTAAAAGAAAATCCACTAAAGTGGGAGTTGTGGGACGTGAGTTCTAATTCTGATTTAACTTCATAAACTGTGTAAACTTAGACAGGTTACTTAGTAAATATTTACTTTATTTCATTCAACCACTCATTTATACTTCCTGGGCCTTAGTTTCCCTGGCTGTGAAAAAAGGGAAATGGATGAAGTGGTTTTCAGTGTCCCTTTTCTGGCTATCGTCCTGTGATGAGATGAAAGAATATTGCCTTCTTTATAGGTGATTACGGGAGTGTGGAAGTAAGGAAACATGAATTGCAATCAGGGGTGTGCTAGTAAATGTTTAACTACCGGCTTTCAGGGCAAGGGGTGGGGTGTGCATGGGAAATATATTCCATCCCATTTTAAAGTTTAATCTTGATTCTTATATTTTCTCTACCACTACCTTTCTTTTTTTCTCTTAGCATAATGTTTTGCATGTAGTTGCTGCTTAACAAACATTTATTGGCTGACTTTCTTAAGCCTAGATGATCAACAAAATAATAAATCAAGTTCTGATTTGCTGATTTCTGAGGTGTACAAAAACTCATGATGAGAATATAGCAGTCAACTCTTGGAAACAGGTTTGAGCTGCCTCCAGCACAGCCTGGCTGCCCTGTTAACTCTCTGGGATCCTGGGTGGCTCAGCTGTGGCATTCCAGATTCAGACCTCTCTGGGACTTTAGAGGACTTTTAGTCTACTGTACCATTTTATAGATGGATGAAAGACTGTAGTAGATGGTCTGACTCTGACAGTCCATGATTTCCCAAGAGCCAGAAAAGGCTTGAAATTTGGGGTGAACTCTTAACTCTTCTTTTCTGATCTATATAAATCACTATTAATGAATAAAAATAATGGCTGGTACTCATATGGTACATGAAAGTTTACATATATTATCTTAAATTTTTAAAATTTATTTTATTCTAAATTCTTAAGAAATAGAGAAAGCTTTTTCATAGCGTAGTAAAATAGGAAAAAAAGATGGTAACATATATACACAAGCATGAACACATACATATACACATATGTGCATATATACATATATACATACAAGAACCAACCACTCAAATATAATGATGTCATTTTGGTCTTCTTTAGTAACAAAGGACAAGGACTAACCAATATATAAATATATACATACAAACACACACACACACACACACACACACACACACACACATTTCCAGGAGTGCCAGGAAGTTTGAATAAGATTATTTATATGTATGTGTATATATGTATATATATATACATATATTAGTTTGAATAAGATTATTTATATGTATATAAATAATCTTATTCAAACTTCCTGGCACTCCTGGAGATAGGTGCTACAAAGATCCCCATTTTGTTATTCCATCATGTCCAGCTCTCTGTGACTACATTTGTTTTAGTTTTTTGAAAGAGATGTTGAAGTGGTTTGCCATTTCCTTCCCCAGCTCATTTTATAAGTGAGTAAACTGAGGCAAACAGAATGAAGTGACTTGCCCAGGATCACACATCTGGGGCAGCATTTGAACTCAGGAAGATGTGAGTCTTCCTGAATTCATGCCTGATGCTCTATCTAGCAACTGTCCACCCCTATTTTATAGATGACAAAATTTGGGACTTGGAGATGAAATCATGTTACTTGGTGATCCCAGAGT
This sequence comes from Macrotis lagotis, assembly GCF_037893015.1. Lineage (NCBI taxonomy): Eukaryota > Metazoa > Chordata > Mammalia > Peramelemorphia > Peramelidae > Macrotis > Macrotis lagotis. Next base: position 882,778,868 of record NC_133658.1, read on the forward strand.
TAGTATCTGGGGTCCATTCCAGCAGGCCACGCCCAGGTTTGACCATCTTGGGCAACTATGTGCTTGAGTCTGGTGATATAAATGAGGAGGCAACAACAGTCAATTTTCCTGCTAATTAGGAAATTCTTTCTCAGATCTGATCCAATGCATCGAGCATTTATTACTATTAAGCTCTTTTTTCTGGGTTGTCTGTAAAATGGGGACATTGGATTAAATGACCTCTAAAGTCACTTTGAGTTCTGAATCTGAGGTCACCTCGAGCACTGGTGCCACAGATGAGGAAATTAAATTGTAGTAACATATCCAAGGATCACTGTGAGTTAACCAGGATTGGAATTAGGGGTATGCTTAGAGGTAGCTCCCAAGAGCTGACTACTACATTTTCATCATATACCTCAGAAATCAGCAAATGCTACAAATCAAATTTGATTTATTGTTTTGTGAATCATGTCAGCTTAATAATTAAAAGTAATCTTTGACTTCCAGGAGTTTATACTCTGTCAAAAGAATACAATATTGGGTCATAGATCTTAGGCATGAGGGGACTAGTCTAAACCCCACATTTTGCATTTGTGGAAACTGAGGCCCTTGAAAGTTTGGGATCTTGTCCCAAATTGTGTAGGTTGGAATGGTGAAGCCAGATCATGAATAAGTAGAAAAATGTATATGAAGTGCTTCCTGTGTTCTAGATATCTGTTAAAGCTCTGGAAATACAGTTAAAGAAGAGGGAAAAGTCTCTGTCCTCAGGGGAAAAGTAAAAAGGATGTTTTTTAAAATCAGGAAATCACAAGGTTGGTAAGCAGGGATCACGGGACAATTAAGATGTCTATGGGCATTGCTGAGGGCAGCAGAGGTAGGATGGGGTTGGGATCAACCAGTCAAGATTAGGACCTGCTGTGATGGTCCTGGGGACGCTATCCCTCCATGTTGGCCGTGATGATCATCCTAGCTCAGTGAAAAAATGGAAGAGCCATTAGAATGTCCTTTGAGGCAGACATGAAGCTAACTACCAACCTAATGCCAGTTCAGGACAAGAGAATATTGATGCCATCCATTAAACCACCAGTGTACCCCCCCAAGGCTAGGGATTGCAATGATACCGTTGGTTAAGACATAGGTCCCCCTCAGAGACAGCTCTTTTGTTTTTGAATGACTCTTAATTGATTATAAATAGATTATTTATTAATTCATTAATTAGATTGCCTCAAGGTCTTGAGGAAAGTCTCATTGAGAGAGAGTTCCTGAGTCTTTAGGTGCTAGTGGGCCAGGGGGCCTGGGATTGGTGTAGTGGCATTTCTTTCTTAGCCAAAGGAGAACCTGAAGGTTAAGTGGAGGACACTGATCCTGTTCCTGTGTGTCCTAGCCTAGAGTTGGCATCCTTGGTTCTCCCGCCCCATGGGCGCCAGGGACAGGTGTGTCTCATCCCCTCCCACTGTCATTTGGGCTCAGAGACTCTGGACTTTGGACTTGTAGGGAGGAATCATGTTGAGAAATGGGTGCCCAGGTGCCCATTCAAGCTAGAGCTTTGGCATATGTCTTCCTGGATGGGCATCAGTCGTCCGGTGGGGAGCGCCACCTTGGGGAACAGTGAGACCGGTCAATAGACCCTACAGCATCCAGGTGGAATTTTGCAAATTAGATGCAAAATAGACCAGCTGAGGGCTACACCATGTTATAAATGAGAGTAGGGTGGGGTGCCTAGAGACAGGGAACATCTACTCAGAAGCAGGACTCATAGGAGCAGGACAGGACCCCTAAAGTTTTTTCCTCATTCTTTCTATTTATCTCCCAGAGGGCTGTGATCTGCAGAGGAATGAATGGACGTTTCCTTTGGGTGGGTCTAATCTCCACTGAGATTTTCCTGTCATTCATTCAGTTAAATTAAATTTCTCCCATAGGTCAGAGTTCATGCATTTGCTAGAGATTCAGAAGTATCTCTTATACTGATTCTAAGGAAAATAATACCTAAATAACTCCACAGTCATTAGAGAGACTGAGAAGGCATTTAGGCAAAGTATTGTCAAAAATATGAGAAGAGAGGGGGCACATTGGCTTGGTGAAGCAGTCAAAGATGGCTTCATGGAGGAGGTACCAGCTATGTTCAAAGCATCCTGATGTTATTGTCATCATATTTGACCTTGAATGAAGAGGGAAGACCCTTACCTGATGGAGATTTGGGGAGGTGGGGATTTGAGGAAAGACTCAGACATGATGAGAATGGGGGATGAAGAGTGGTCCACTTTGCCTGGCTAGTACAACAGATCTGGAGAAAAATAGTCTGAGATATGGCTGGAGAAGGTTGGGCATGAGGAATTGGAGCCTGGTGGTGGAGGACCAAAAATGGGGAGGGGTATGCTGAATGGCAGAATCAGGAATTAAACAGATCCTGATAGGCTAAGCTACTAGACACGATAAGATGAAGGTTAATGGATGTAAATGTAAAGTTTTATATAAGACGGAAGGTTAATGGAGGTAAATGTAAAATTTTACTCTTGGGTTCAAAAATTCAATTTCCTTTAAAATAAAAAAGAAATAGCTAGATTATATGGAATTTTAGTAAGTGTATAGACGAGATATGGCACAGTGGGGTGATCATATGATTTGGCATTTGGATTCAAATTCTCACTCTGCCATTTACTACCAACGTCGGGTACAGGGACTGGGCTGTGATTTTACCAATGCAGGTGGGCACTTTCTATTTCCACTTACAGGTTTAGAGCATTACCTAGACACTGATAAAGCTGTGTTTAGGGTCCCATACACAGATAGGGTCAGAAGTAGGACTTAAACCCAAGTGTTCCTAACCCCAAGGTTAGCTGCCCAGTCCTCATGGGCCACATCACAAACTTCCCTGGGTCTATAAAATAAGATGGGGCAGGGGGAGAGACTAGATGACTTCTAAGGTCCCTTACAGCTCTTACTCCATGACTGTGGTCCTGTCGCAGTTCCATATGAGTTAGGGTGATAAAGTGGGGCAAGTGGGTGGCACAGTGGATAGAGCAGTGACCCTGGAGTCAGGAGGACCTGAGTTCAAATGCGTGTGACCCCGGACAAGTCACTTGGCCCTGATTGCCTTTTTTTAATCTATTTTTAAAAGGTGGGAAAGCATACCAGAAAGTGAATTCCACCTCAGACTCCTTTTGAGACACATGATATCTATTCTGGACACTGTATTCTGTTTAATTGTGGGTGCCATATTTGAGAATGGACATGGATGTTTGAGATGCTACAGAGGAGGGCAATGGGGATGATGAAGGGCCTCAAGTCTATTCTTGAATTCTCCAGGGGACAGATGTAGGAGATTGGGGGAGGAGCATTTCAGAGAAGCAAATAAAGACCAGATATCAGGAAAATCATACAAAGGATGGGTGTTGCCCCCAAAGGGAAATAGGCTGCTCCAAGAACTAGTAGGTTCCTCCTCACTTAAACAGAGTCTGACAGTCTTTTTGTCTTGTATTTTGGAGAAGGGATTCTTTGTGGAAGCAAGGTACTGTGGGAAAAGTATCAGCTTTGGAGTTTTGACTGTGACCAGTCAATTTCTGGCTCTAGGCCTCAGTTTCCTCCTCTGTAAAATGAGGAGATCACTGAGGCCCCTTTGAGCTCTGAGACTCGGTGACCTTGAATGCCAGTCCAGGAACTTAGGCTTCATTTGGTGGGCAATGGGAAATGGAGGAGAAATGGGATGCCAGGGATCACTTTAGGAGGATTATGTGGGCAGCAGCAGGAAGACTCCTTGGCCTGGGCAAGAAAGCAGGGGCATCCATGCCAAGAGAGGTTCAGGGAGAGGGAGGAGGAAAGGGTCAGATGAGACACAAGTTGGAATGAGGGGCTTCCTTGAAGTTGCATGTAATGTCCCTGAGTTCCCTAAAAAGATAATTTTTGGTGTGTGTGTGTGGAACCAGAAAAGAAAGTCTCATCAAAGCCTAACCCTCTACCCCTGCTCCCAAGCAGTCAAATTAACCAACCTTCCCCCAAGCCCCCCCAATAAAAAAGACTAGCACCCCCAATGAAGAGATAATTGCTTCCTGTCCTGCTGTATTATGTCAGGGTTTTTTTTTTTTGCTTTGTTTTCTACTTTCCCTGGACAAAACATGCCCATTAGTTTTTCCTTTTCTGATGTTTCCATTCCTCATGATTCCCCAGGGCTAGGGCAACGTGGGAATTCATACCTGGCAGAGGCTGTGGGCTCTCTGGCTCCTCTGGGATTTCTCTCCTGGCTCTTTAATGAAGCTTAGAAAAGGCTGGTGGCAACTCCAGTGGGGGCTGGGCAATGTGGCTGTGCTCCGTGGTCCAGTTTCCTGTAACTGTGCCACGGGTGGCCTGGCTTTCCATTTGATGACTTCATATCTCCATACAATCAACCCTATGTGACCATAAACCCAGGTAGCAGAAGGTGAGTTGTGGCCTAGAAGTGTCCAGCCTCACCTCCAGGGAGGACTGGATTGGGCATCTGAAGATCTGGGTTCAAATTTGCTTGGAATTGAGGGGTGGCTAGGTGGTGCAGTGGATAGAGCACCGGCCCTGGAGTCAGGAGTACCTGAGTTCAAATCTGACTTCAGACACTTAATAATTACCTAGCTGTGTGGCCTTGGGCAAGCCACTTAACCCCATTGCCTTGCAAAAAACCTTAAAAAAACAAAAGGAAAGAAAAACCAAATTTGCTTGGAATTGACCAAATTATTGGACCTGTGATCTTTATTGGGAATTCCCATGAGATGTCCAGGTTCCCTCAGCCACGCTAGACTTGAACTTGAGAGCCAAGAACTAAGAGGCTTCAAGTCCAGCCATCTTCTCTAGCCACCCTGACCATAGATGGGTTATGAGCCAGCAGGAAGTGGTTTGGCAAGTAGACTCTTAGAGTTGGGTCATCTGGTCCAGTCTGGCCTTGACTTGAAGCTCATTTCCCTTCTGAAGAGCTGTAATTGTGAGTTTTTACTGTTTCTACATCCAATTTTGCATTCACACTTTTCCCCTTTACATTAAGCCAAAACTATCTCTTCATGATTTCCATCCACTACTCTTAGTTCAGTCCTCTGATGCCCACCCTTTAACTACTTGAAGACATTTCTCTTCCCATGGCTAAGCATTCCAAATTCCTTCAACCAGACTGGTCTCAAGGTCCTCCACCATGTTGTTGCTTTCCTCCAGTCAATTTTGTCTTTACTTAAAATAATGAGCATTTAAACCCTTGAAAATCAGCAAAAGCTTCAGATCAGGGCTTGGTCTGTTGCTTAGTGGATTAATTTAGACTAGAGAAGGTGGTGGGAAGAAAGTGTTAATAATGCAAATTAAACTTAAAAGTGGGTCCTGTTTTTCCTAAATATTGGTTGTTAAACATATGGTCATTCTTAAGTGGTGAAAATGATAATAGCTTTCTTTTATTTATTTGGTTTTTTTTAAAGTTTTAAGGTTCTTTGGTTACCTTCTCTCACTTGACCTTCCCAACACCCCAGTGAGGTATCTGCTACAGGTGACCTCATACCGATTTTACAAATGAGGAAACTGAGACCCATTGAAAAGATGTAAATTGTCCGTGGTCTCACAGTCATCCACAGGGGTGCTCTCCTAACTCACAATGGAAAGAGCAGTGGACTTTGAGTGAGAAGATCTTACTTAGTTTTGTGTGACCATGGGGTTTGGGACTTCTCATCTTTCTCATATGTAAAATGAGAATTTGGGTTAGATTAGTTCAAAGGCCCTTCTAGCTCCTAAAAATCTGAACTCAGAGGTGGCTCTGATAAATTACCTCATGCTCTCCACCTGTCTACCTCCTCTGCCCTGTAATATACAGGTTGGATCAGAAGTCGTACCCAGAAAACCATTTTATATGTCTTGCTGATACTTCTCTTTGGACTCCAGGCCTGGCTAGAGATGGACCCAGAGCTCTGTATTGTTTGCTTTGATTAGGGAAGCTCTTCTCATGTCTTAGAGGTTCCAAGCCTGAACTGGGGGTGGGGAGCTTAGATTTCTCTCCAGAGACCTCATCAGGCTCTATCTTTGAAAATGGGGGGTGGGGTGGCTAGGTGGCGTAGTGGATAAAGCACCGGCCTTGGAGTCAGGAGTACCTGGATTCAAATCTGGTCTCAGACACTTAATAATTACCTAGCTGTGTGGCCTTGGGCAAGCCACTTAACCCCATTGCCTTGCAAAAAAAACAAAAAAAATGGGGGGGGGGGGTCTAGGCCCAGAAAAGCCAGAAGCCTGCCTCTCAGGGAGAGGGTCCGACTTTTCTCCCCCACTTTTTCTTCCCAACCTTGCTTCATATGGGTTTCCACAGGCATCTGTTTGGGTCGGAGTAGTCCAGGAACTACAGAGTAACCAAGTCCCTGCTCCTCAACCCTTCCGGTCTGGGCAGGGCCTGACCCTGGCTCTCTCCCCCACCACTACCCTGCCCTGCCCCTCGTTAGTCTTTGACTTCTGTGAATGTGGCCAAAGAGCAAAAGCTGTCCGGAGCCTGGCTTCGAGTGACGGTGGGCTTGTCACATCCATCTGCTCAGCCCCGGCGAGCGGCCAATCCATATTGCCAGCATATTGCCAGCCATATGGACCAACTCAGCTCTCGAGGAAAGCTCGGGAGGCTTGACCTCCAGTGTGACAAGAAATGAGCATGAAGGACAGGGGCTGACAACCAGCCAGTGGGGCTTCCAAGTGTGAAGTAGGTGTTGGCAGCCACTGCCACTGCCTTTGCCCACAGTAGGGCTGGGGTCAGTGGAGCTGAGAGTGGCGTGTGTGTGTGTGCGTGTGCGTGTCACACACACACACACACACACACACACACACACACACACACACACACACACACGTTGGAGTTCAAAGAGCACACATAGGGGCCTGAATGTCTCTGCACCTCTGGGCATCTCCTCCCTACATCTGGCGAGGGTTTTCATTTTCTGCCTGCTTGGTCTGCCTCAGATCAATGATCTTCACTCCTAACTGGACTGGACAGTTCTGACTCTAGCCTCCAGGGCTGTGATCTGACGGGAGGCTGGCGGCTGTGGAACAAGGCCTTGGAGCAGGGAGGAGGCGAAGGGGAGGGAGGGAGGCCTGGCTCCAGGGGAATTGGTCGACCTGACCTTGTCTCTCACCCTCATAGGTTTGGATCCCTCCTTCTAGGTGGGTGGGGTGGTGGTCAGCTCTTTAGGGATGAGTAGGATCCCAACAGAATAGGATCTGCTCCCTCTGTAATCTCAGAGCCTGTGGAAAATACTACTGCTTCCTAACCAACTCCATCTCCAAACTATCTGTTAAGGGCCCTGCTTGGTGCTTCTGCTAGAGATGTCCAAGCCTGGACATTCCCCAGCTGAGTTGGCATCTCCTCCCCACCTCCACCCTCTTATCCAGCCTGAGCCTGTAGGGTCTTTCTAGTAGGAGCACATGTGTTGGACTTGAGATTCCGTTGCAATGCTTGCATCACCAGCATAGGATTAGTACACTGCCTTGATACTTAATAAATGTTTATTGACTGACTGATTGATAAGGCTGTTTCTTCTCCAAAAATGGATGGATTTTCTCACAACATCCCCCACTCTGACTCAGTCGGGTGACCCAGAAGGCTGGACTGGGAAACAGAAAGGGTTGAGTTCGGCAAAACAATGGATAATATTGGGCCTGGAGTCAGGAAGATCTGAGTTCAAATTTGGCCTCAGATATTTGGGATTATGGGCAAGTTGCTTAACTCTGTTTGCCTCAGTTTCTTCAGCTGTAAAATGGGGATAATTATACACTTATCTCACAAGATTGTTGCAAGGATTAAATGAGATGATAATTCTAAAGCATAATATTATTGTTATCTATCACCATCATTATTATTAATTGAAAGTGTAAATCACTTGGTACAGTGTCTGGCGCCTAGTAGGAGCTTTATAAATGTTAGCTATTATCCTTATTATTATCACTTGAGGTAATATTTGTCAAGGACATAGTGCCTACTATGTGCCTGGCACATAGTAGAGGCAATATAAATGTTAGTTATTGTTATTATTATTATTATTATTATCTGAGAAAGTAATTGTAGAGGATTTAGTATAGTTCCTGGCACATAGTAGGCAATAGATAGATATTAGCTATTATGATGATGATTATTATTACCTGAAATAATAATTATAATGTATTTAGCACAGTGCCTGGCACATGGTAGCCACTATATAAATATTAGCTATTATCATTATTATTAATATTATTATTATTACCTGAGACAATAATTGTAATGCATTTAATACAGTGGCTGGCACATAGTAGGCACTAGATAAATGCTAGCTATCATTATTATTATTAACTGAGATAATAATTGTAAAGGATGGCACATATTCAGCACTAAATAAATGCTAGCTGTTATCATTAATTGAAATAATGATTATAAAGGACAGCACGGTGTCTGGCACATAGTAGGTACTATAAAAGCTAGCTATTATTATTATCGTTATTATTATTAACTGAGATGATTGTAAAGGTCTTAGTACAGACTCTGGCACATAGGAGCCACTATGTCCTGTGTTAGCTAGTATCATTATTATCATTATTAACCAAGATAATCATTGTAAAGCATTAGTACAGGATCTGGCACATAGCAGACATGATATAAATGCTAGATAATATCATCATCATCATCATCACCATCATCATCATCATCATTATTAACTGACATAATTGTCAAAGACTTAGTAGGCACTATATAAATGTTATTTTATTATTATTGTTATTATTAACTAAAATAATGATTATCAAGGACTTAGGACGGAGCCTGGAACATAGTAGACACGAGATGAACGTTAGCTGATAGGAGGAGGAGGAGTATCATTATTAAATGAGATAATAATTGTAGAGGACTTAGTTTGGGGACTGGCACATAGTGGGCACTTTGTAAATGATAGCTTTTATTTTAATTAACTAGATAATAATTATAAGGACTACAGGGTCTGGCACATAGGTACTATATAAATGTTAGCTGCTACAATTATTAACTGAGATCATTGCAAAGGACTTAGTACAGGGCCTTGCACATAGTAGGTGCTATAAATGTTAACTATCATTATCATCATCATTATTATTATTATTAAATGAGATGATAATTGAAAAGTACAAAGTTTGAGACCTGGCACACAACAGGTGCTATATCCAGGCTAGCTATTAAAGCTAGGAGGTCCTGCCTTAGTCAGTTCACCTTTCCGTGCTTCCGTTTCCTTATCTGAGATATGGGGACAATTTTCTCTCCTCCTTCCTGCCAGCCTGGTGCTTTGCCAGACTTACCCTTCCATTTCATGTTCACTCTGATTATTTCCCTGGGGCTGAATGTTCTACCCTGGGCCTCCCTTCAGCAGAGTGGGAAGGGGAGACCCCTCTACCTGTAAGAGGGGGGAGAGGTGCTAGAGAAAGGGAAGGGATAATTAATTACTAGTTCCTTCTCCAGAAATGCTAATCGGGAAAAGCAATTAAAAGCAACTTTTTCCTCCCCTTAGTAATCTATGTTAAGAGCCAGTAATGAAGTTTAGGGCCGTTGTGACTCCATGTTTCAGCTTCACCGACTCAAGTCAAAACACTCCAGTCCAGGGGGGCCGCTGGCAGCAGAGCTGAGGTGCACCAGCTGCCGTCCGGGGCCCTAGGTGGCCACTCTCCCCATCACAGTTCTATCAGGCCCCAGAGGACAAGCTGAAGGGAGCCACCCAAGAGTCTGGATTAGTGGCAGGCAGTATTTTGACCTGGTGATCTGAAGACAAAAATGAAGTAGTGCCTGCCCTTGGGGAACTTACATTCTAATGATGAAAAACTAGAAAAGGAAATACTAAGTTTATATAAAATGGTACAAATTATTTCAAGGAAAGGAAGTCCTGGGAGGGGACCAGTAGGATCTACGGGGGGGGGGGCATTCCAGTTTAAGTCAATTCAAGAAGCATTTAGTAAATGCCTTCTGTATGTATACTTGGTGCATTGCATGATGCTGGTGATACAAAAACAAAAAAGAGACCATCTCTGCAAATGTCCAGAGATGGGAACTAGAATATCTCATCCAGGGAATAGCCTGTCGGCCAGTGCCACAATGCTGACATTTCCATCAAACTTTCACAAAGGAGGCTGTTGATGCTTCAGTTGAGTTCCCCATTGGGGTCACAGACCAGGCCTTGGACTTCCAGTCCAACATTCATCCTTCTTAAGAGAAAAGGCCCCTGACCAAAGACAGACATGAGGTTTGGTAGAGAGCTAGGCTTCAAATAAGACACGAGATTTTCTTCCCCTTTCCCGAGACATCTTCCTAGAGAGGAGGCAGATGGCCATGAACCTGGAAGATATAATTACAATCCTGTGAGGTAGGGCTGTCAACCCTTGTCTATTTTGTCCTCATTTTACAGATGAAGCAACTGAGGCTCGGAGGAGCAGAGTAGCCCCAAAGTCACCCAACTGCTAAGTGTCTGAGTGAGGATTTGAATCCAAGTCTTTTAATCCTCTCTCTAGGGTCCCAGTTGTGAACTCACAGTTTACCCTTTGAGGAGCAAATTCTTTTTATACTTCTCCCATGATGGAGGGAGGGAAGAGGTCTCTGCTCACACATCCTCTCCCTACTTCCCCAGCCCCTTCTTCCTCAGGGAGTAGTCCAGAAAAAGGGGTCTTGTCCCTTTAAGCAGCCCCCTCCCCAAACCTCCATGGCCTGTTTTATCTGAAGTCCAACCGCATGTTGTTCCAGGGGCCGATCCGCTTTAGCTAATTAATAATCTGACAGGAGCCACCCAGGGGATTAGCCGCTGAGCCAAGCTCCACCAAACCCCAGCAAATGAGTCCTATGCTCCCAGGGGACATGGAGGTGACTTTGGAGGGGGTGCGGTGGAGAAACCTCCCTCGTTTCCTGAGCCGGGGGAAACGGAGAGGCTTTTCCAGGGGGCCGAGACAGGTGTCAGCAATCGAGGAAGGGTCTCTCTGGCCACCACCCTCTCAGTCCTTCTGCCCAGAGCCTCTTGGATTCTTCATCTGGCCAGCTTCTTTGAGTCGTGCTGGCTTGGCCCATCCTTTGACGACTTGAGCAATGACAGGAGATGAAGACAGGGTGGGGTGGGTGGGCTGACTTTTCTCCTTGTTGTTGGCTTCTGTCCACTACTCCCCTTGGGTAGACATCCTAGTGGAAAAGCATTTTATAGACCCTCTAGTCCAGTCCATCCATTTTATAGATGAGGAAACTAAGGCAAGGAGAAGGGAACTGTTCAAAGTCATGCAGGAGTGTGTGATGAAGGTATGATTTGATTGGAAGACCACAGATGTCACCCCCCCAAAACTGAATGGTCTTCCATGGGGGTCCTTACCAACAGCCCGGTAGCCTCCCCAAAGATAGGCAGAGAGCTACAAGGGATGTGTCACTCGTGGGAAGTGGTTTAGCCAGGTTAGGTGTGAACTTAGAAGATAACCCAGCATCCCATATTGGCAACCCCCATGCCCCAAGGCCTGTGGGCATGAGCAAAAATGTCTCTCTGCCTACCTTCCCATCTCCCTGCATACTCCCTTGGCGCCCAGCCCCTTGGCAGCTGGGAGGCCCGGTGCCAGATTCAGAGTGGGTGTGCTGTCCAGAGAGGCCGGGTCACAGGGGAATCTGTCTGAAGAGGGCCATCTTTAGAGCAACATCAAATGGATGCCTCTTCAGCCCCATTTCCCCAGACCCACAAGACTGGCAAATGCCCATCAAGCTCAAGATAGGGTGGGGAGAAGGTGAGGGGCGGCTTGCCATCATTAGAGCCACATCAAATGGATCCCTCTTCACTTACCTCTTCTCCCTTCCAGCCCCCTTTCCCCAGACCCACAAGGCTGGGAAATGCCCATCCAGCTCATGGTGGGAGGGGGAGAAGGTGAGGGGCGGCTCGCCAGCTGGTGGTAATCCAGACTGTGGCAGCCAGGTGGCTAAGTGCCAGTCAGGTGCTGGGCCCTGCGATGGGTGCTTCCTCCGCCCTAGTCTGGCTCTGCAGGAGTTAAAAGGTGTCTGAGCCGTCTGGGGCCCTCTCTTCCCTCCCACCCCCCCCCCCAGCAGCTCCCCCTGCACCCCCAGGAGCTCTCTAGTTTCTCTCCTCCTAGCCTTTCCCGGCATGGTGAGTGAGAGTCTTTGCGGTGGAGATGGAAGAAGGGAAGGGGAAGGGGGTGGGGGCAAGGGAGGGGGGGACGCCGAGACGGTGAGGGGGGGGACCTCTTCCACAGCTCTCAGCACATGGTGGTTTGGCCCCGTTTCGCAAGCAGCCTGCTGCCCGAGCTGCCTCCTGACCGACATCGTTAGCGTGGGTATTTATATTTCATTAACAACATTAAGCCGAAATGGTATTAAAAGCAGCGCTAGTGATAAATAGCTTATTAATAAACAGGGAGCAGTGTAGCCAGGCTCCAGCCAGCCCCCGTCATTAACCCTTGCTGCCCTAGGGGAGGGTGGGCCTGCTCCTGGCTGACCCTGGGGAAGAGGATGGGGAGACAGGATGAGAGGGCCCCACAGGTGGCCGGCCCATTTCTGAGGACTCATCCTGGGGTTTTCCTGGAAGCATCCAGGCCAGGAGGGGAGGGCCGTATTTGGAATGTGGAATGGTGCCCTCTGTATCTGCACCCCCCCCTTTGCCAGGACCAGCCCTGAAGCCAAACATTCACTCTTCACTCTCCCCCTCATCTCTTAAATCTCTAAATCTCAATCTCATAGTCTCTCTCTCTCTCTCTCTCTCTCTCTCTCTCTCTCTCTCTCTCTCTCTCTCTCTCTCTCGTTTTTGCAAGGCAATGAGGTTAAGTGGCTTGCCCAAGGTCGTACAGCAGCTAGGCAGTTATTAAGTGTCAGAGCTCAGATTTGAACTCAGGTCCTCCTGACTCCAAGACTGGTGTTCTATCCACTATGCTCAGTCTCAATCTCAATCTCAAAATCTCTCCAAGGCACAAATTCAGAATTTATGTTGTGACTGAAAGGACTCTGGATTTGAAGCTGGTTCAAATGCCCCTCTGGCTCAGCTCTCAGCTCTACCTTTGGGCAAAGCATCTGATCTCATTGGGACTCAGTTTCCTTTTCTGTAAATGAAGTCATTTCTGGTTCTATAATCCCACCATTCTACAAAGGCCTTTTCTGATGGCCCCACCTCAACCTGCCTCCTCCCCATTACTTGTTGGGTTCTATTTGTATAGGCATGCCCCCTCCCCACAGTACCCCTGTACTCTGCCCTTGGGTTCCCCTGACCCTGATACATGGTCCAGACTGGAGAAAATCACTTTCCCTAGCCTCCCCCCCACCAGTCCCCCAATACTATTACTTGTAGAGGGGGGACTGTGCTCTTTGTATCCATACCCCCCTTCTAATAGTATCTGAGCCATAGCAGCTTTTTGATAAATGTTGTTGGAGGAAAGAATCATTTATTGGTATTTATGCTTCACCTGGGCCCTACCTGAGAGCTCCTCTGGGCAGGGCTTGCCCAGCTGTCATCCAGACCCTTTATTCTTTAGCCAGTTTTTCCATCCCCCTGGGATAGTATCCTTCATCCTCTCCTCTCAGGTGTTTGTTTTCCACATTAAGAATCTAGCAAATATGGTTTTTCTCTCTTCCACCATATCTAAGCTTTGGCCTTACCTCCCGAGCTTGTCTCTATCACTCAGAGATTCTGCTCATGTATAAAATCATAATCAGGGAGGTTTTTGTTTTGTTTTTTTTTTTAAATTGGTCTCAGTCCTTAGAGACCATCTGGTTATCATTTTCTCATTTTATAAAAATGGGAATGGAGGAGGCTGAGAAAGAAGTGACTTACCCAAGGTCACCAAGCAAGGCTTAAGATGCCCAGTCTCCTGCTTCACAGAGGGGCTCTCTGGACATAGGTCCTTGGCATCTTGGACATCAGATTTCTCAAGAGCTTTTGAGGGACCACCAATCCCTCCCTCCTGCAGAGTTAGCTCTTCAGGTCTGGCTCTGGGTCTCAGGGTCAGTGTCCTTGCCCACCCACCTATATACTCCATACTTGTGTGCCTACACATTACTTCTCCTGGAATAAACCTCTTCTCAGGACTTAGAGTTAGTGGGAAGAGGGCATGCAGGGACTTGAGTTCAGATCCTGCTCCAACACTGTGATTCATTTCTAGATTCTTTCTCTGTAAAATGGGGGCGGGGTTGGGTTGGATGCCTTCTAAGGTATCTTCCCATTCAAAATTAGTAGACTGTGGCCTCAGCTGTTGTCATTTACTAGCTTGTGAGATGAACCAAGGGCAGGTCCCTCATTCAGGGCCTCAGTTTCCCCATTTGTAAAATTGAGGGTCATGCTGCTGCCTTCCTCTGGCTATGAGACTGTGTATAGAAATCCTAGAATATAGCTGTGGTAGCTGAGCTGGTTTCTTGCTCCTGTCACAGACCTTGAGCTAGAAGGTCCTTAGTAGGTCAAATCTGGGCATCTCCATGTACAGATGAGGAAACTGAGTTGTCCAAGTCACACGGCTGATTGTCAGAACTTAGGCAAGCTGGCCTCTGAAGCTCCCTCATTAGACTGTAAGCTCCTTGAAGGCAAGGCCTGGTTTTTAGTTTGTGGGCTTGTTTTGCCTTTTTTAAATAAAATGTCCATCACTTAACTGAGAGCCTAACACACAGGTACTTAATGAGGGCTTGTTGACTTGATGGTGGCCTTAAATCCTACCACCACCCAACCTAGACCTAATGGGACCCAATGGGATGGAGACAGACCCAACAGGTTGAAACAGACTCAACAGGATGAAGACAGAACCAATGGGATAGAGACAGACCCATCAGGATGGAGACAGACCCAGTGAGATGGAGGCAGACCCAACGGGATGGAGACAGACCCAGTGAGATGGAAGCAGACCCAGTGAGATAGAGACAGACCCATCAGGATGGAGACAGACCCAGTGAGATAGAGACAGACCCAACGGGATGGAGACAGACCCAGTGAGATGGAGGCAGACCCAGTGAGATAGAGACAGACCCATCGGGATGGAGACAGACCCAGTGAGATAGAGACAGACCCAATGGGATGGAGACAGGCCCAGTGAGATAGAGACAGACCCAACGGGATGGAGACAGGCCCAGTGAGATAGAGACAGACCCAACGGGATGGAGATAGGCCCAGTGAGATAGAGACAGACCCAACGGGATGGAGATAGGCCCAGTGAGATAGAGACAGGCCCAGTGAGATAGAGACAGACCCAGTGAGATAGAGACAGACCCATCGGGATGGAGACAGGCCCAGTGAGATAGAGACAGACCCATCGGGATGGAGACAGACCCATCGGGATGGAGACAGGCCCAGTGAGATAGAGACAGACCCAGTGGGATGGAGACAGGCCCAATAGGTTAGAAACAGACCCGACTGAATGGAGACAGACCCAGTGGGATGAGACAGACACAGTGCAATGGAGAGAGACCCAACAGGATAGAGACAGGCTCAATGGGATGAGACAGATCCAATGGGATGAGACCCACCCAACCATGCCCCAGTTGCTTCCTAGGCTCTTCATTCTTTGATCTGGAATCATTAGAAAATACAGGAACTTCCTAACCCAGCTCTAGCTAAGGAAGAGCCCAAGGTGGGGACGAAGAGGATGTCTCTCCCCGGCCTCCTCCCCAGCCTCCCAGTACTGTGGCTTTGTGGGCCCTGGTCCCACTGGAGGCAGAAGTTTGGGTGTCTTGACAATTGTGGTTTGGAAGGGAAAGAGTGAGCGAGTTCAGAAAACCTCCATTACCACGTGGTTCAGGCAGGGAAGTCGAGGGGGGGAATGTCTCTGGGACCATCTGGTTGTGTCTCATATGCACTCAGGGAAGACAGAGAGCTAATTAATTAGCAGGGTTCCTGCCGCTGTGTGAGAGAACTCAGCCCTGCCTTTCTCAGCCCGTTCCAGAGCCGGGAGGGAGGTCAGAAAGCCTTGGTAATGGGGGTGGGTAGAGGGGAAAGCAAGGCCGAGACAAAAGGAAATCTACTTTTCACTTTGGAGGAGAGAATCCCGGTGGGAAACCCAAAGAAGGAAGAGGGGCAGACCAGGCGGGCAGTGGGGGGGGGACTCCCCAAGAATTTTTCCACCAGTCAGTTCAGGGATGTTGATGGCAGACCAGCCACAAGTTATACCAATATGGAACACAGGGGAAAGGGGGGTGGGAACGGTTACCCCATTGTAGACCTGGCTTTCTCTGGTCAAGCCCATCCTGGTCCAGAAGAAGAGAAAGGAATGAGTGGGCAGCTTGGGATCCATGATGGCAGTGGGGTGAGGGCAAGCGTGACTCAGGTGGACTTGGGGTTAGATGGGCAAACCGATGGAGAACAGGAAGTAGTGGCTCCTTTTAAAAGGGAAAACCAGAACTTTATTGATGTTTTTTTGTTTTTACATCCTTATTTCTAGATATATCACCCTACCCCTTATGGTGTATCTTCCCTTGACATATGGAAAAACAGTGACACAATGACCACTTGTAACTGCACCCCTCATCCCCTCCACTTCTCCAAGGAAAGGAGAGAGGTACATTTCTTTCTCTCCTTCAGAACCAAGAATGGTCATTACAGTCGCAGCATTTTCCTTCATTTTAATGTTAACATGTAGGACGATCTCCTAGTTCTGCTCACTTCCCTCTGCATCAAGTGCAGACAAATCTTCCCATAGTGTTTCTGAACCTTTCACACGCATCCATCATACAGTGTAATAATATTATGATCATAGCCATAAGTCCCAGTGTGTTGACCACACCTTAATCTGTGGGAAGCCACAGACTCATAGGATCTCAGAATTGGAAGGCTCTGACCCATACACGGAAGGAATCCTTGAGAAGCGGATGTCCTGACTCCACTTTTGTCTTTAAAACCCCTGCTTAGTTTCTCCCCCCCAAAAAAGTGTAATTTAGAAATTTGGTTTATGCTTCCCATAGACTATAAACCTCCTGAGGGCAGGGATTGTTCCATCTTTTGTCTTCCTATCCCCATCACCTACTGCAGTCCCTAGAACACAGTAGCCAGTATGATTTGGGGGTCACATTCTGGCTAGCTCTGAGATCCTGGGCAAATCACTTTACCCTTGCTCAGCCCCAGTTTTCTCATCTATAAAATGGGGGTAATAGCATCTGCTTCATAGGGTTGTGTGAGGAGTAAATGAAATAATAGACTTTAAATCTTTGCAAACTTTAATGCATGTTTGTAATTATAATAAGCATTGATTCTTGTGTTGCTATTCCTATTGATAAACAATAATTGATGATAATACTCATATTTATAGCTTATGGAGATCTCTGTCTCTCTTATATGTGTGCATGTGTCACACACATCTCCCCAAGGACTGAACCCATGATTTCACTAATATAGGGAATTCTAAAAGGAAAATCCTTCTCCCAGTTCAGGTTGACAGTTTCACTGTAATTTAGTCTTCTCAAGCATGTTGAGGTGAAGTGACTTGTCCAGGGTCACGCATCTAGTAAATTTGGGTTTAATCCAAGTTTGTGGAGGGGAAGGCATTCAAGGAGATATCTAGGTAAAATAAAAAATTTGAAATTTTTTCAGTTAGTAACTGGGGAAAAGGGCAAGGAGGAAAGAGTTGTATGTGGGGGGGCACCCCTAATATTGGGGGCCCTTGTCTATGAGGATAGCTTCTGTGTTCCCACCAGAGAAGCCCCTTGCCTGCCCCCAACTCAGGTTTGTGGGAGTTAAAAGGTACAGCTGATGGTTACAGTATTAGTATTGGCTACATTATTAATCCAAGCTCTGGGTTGGGGTGGAATTTCATAGAGATTGGGAAGCCGCCCAGTCCTTCAACTGGATCACCTAATAAACAAAGGTACTCTGGACCAAAGATTTTTTTTTCTGCCTAATCACCTCCCACTTCTCTCGGTGACTCAGTGGGTCCCAACTTGAGACCCAAGTTGGCCCAGGAGTTGGACCCCCCATCTCCCAACCAACTCTTATCCAGAGAGAGAGACAGTAGCAAGAACTAAGCTACGGAGGGGTCACATCTTTCTCTGGGATCCCTCTCTGTACTTTCATTTTCTCTTTGCCCCTGTTTCTTCTTGGACCTAATTAAAGACTGCAAGCAGTTTACAACCCATGGCTGACTTTTTATTTGAATCCTTAGCAATTACCTTCTGCCCTTAAATAAGTTTCGATGGGGTAGGCTAGATTTTTTTTTTTTTTTGGCTGAGTTCTCTGCTTTGATTTTGCAAACCATTTTGCAAATGTTTGTCTGTGTGAGCATCTGGGATCCTGCCCTAAGGGACACTTTCTTCCTTCCTCCATCTCACACCTAATTTTCCAGTTTCGTGACCTTCTCCACCTTCATCTTTAACCCACCTCTCCAGGTTGATCACTTATCGTCCCTCCTCACACGCTCAATGTCTCAATCTTTCTGATTATTTTTCCTACTTAATTTTCCCTTTACCAGTGTAGTACTATGTGACTTCTCTGTGACTCTTTTTTTATTTTATTTGCGGCAATGGGGATAAATGACTTGCCCAAGGTCACACAGCTAGGCAATTATTATGTACCTGAGGCCAAATTTGAACTCAGATCCTCCTGACTCCAGGGCCCCAATATATCAGTTCTTAATGGATAGCATGATATTAAGGAAAACCACTGGACCATGGAGCTAGGTTTGAGTCCCAACTGCTCCACCACTGACTCATGGGGCTGGGTGACCTTTGACAAATCCCTTTATCTTTTTGAGCTTTGATTTCATCTGCAAAACAGGGAGCCTGGAACTGATACTTAGAGAAGCAACTGGGGCAACGCCTTACTTAGGGTCACACAGCCAGGATGTAGCAGGTCTGGACTCAGGTCTCCATTGAACCTCTGGGATTCTTGGCCCAAGCAAGGTTCCCTGACTGGTCTCTTTCTGGGCAGCTCTGTGGCCACAGGGTTCATCCTGCTGATTCTGCCTCAGTTTCCTCACCTGTAAAGGCTAAGGGGAACTGAGGCATCCTCTACCCTGTCCATTCCCTTCCTTTGTGTACTCAAGTGAGGTCATCTTCTTGGCCGGGGACCACCAGCAACTGCAGAGCAGGTCATTGAAGTGGACCCCCTCCTGTACCTCTTGTGAAAAGGTGGGACTGGGGTGAAAGAGGGTCTCCTCCAAGAAGGCTAAATCTGAGCCTCCATCCCCCTCCCCAGCTGTGATGGATGTTGATTTCTCCACCTCATCAGCTTTTGTTCTCACCAGAAGCCCCTTGTCTTAGCTCATGTCCAGAAGGTTTGTGGGGGGGCGGGAATAAGGGGAGAAGGTAATTGGGCAGTTGGGGGTCATCAAGAACTTGAGAACTTGAGAGAGAGAGAGAGAGAGAGAGAGAGAGAGAGGGCAGCTAGGTGGCGTAGTGGATAAAGCACCGGCCCTGGAGTCAGGAGTACCTGGGTTCAAATCCGGCCTCAGACACTTAATAATTACCTAGCTGTGTGGCCTTGGGCGAGCCACTTAACCCCGTTTGCCTTGCAAAAACCTAAAGAGAGAGAGAGAGAGAGAGAGAGAGAGAGAGAGAGAGAGAGAGAGAGAGAGAGAAAGAGAGAGAGGTGGTCTCTCAATGATTTGGGGATGCTCTCCCCATCTCTTCATCCAGCTGGAGACCACTCATTCAGTAGACACTGTTTGAAGCAAGTAGATGGAGCACTAGGCCTGCAGTCAAGAGGACCTGTATTCAAATCCAGCCTCAGATGCTTCCTAATTATGTGACTCTGGGCAAGTCACTTAGCCGCTGTCTGCCTCAGTTTTCTCACCTGTAAAATGGGAACAGTACCAACATCTACCTCCCAGGATTGTTTTGAGGATCAAATGAGATAATATTTATAAAGCATCTTGCACATGATAATTATGCAAACACTAAGTATTACTCTTTTACTAGGAATACCTTGGCTCCCACAGGGCAAAGGCAACCCTAGGTCTTTTTTTTCTCCTGGCTTTAGTTTCCCTATTTGTAGAATGAGGGGGGTTGGATGAGATCCTTTTTCGGATCCCTCCCAGCTCGAAATCAGTGGCCCTGATATATAGACAGAGAACCAAACTCAATATTATCAATTGTTTACCAAGATTGATTTCAGGATTATACTAAGTGATCAAGATACAGAAATTGAAATGAATTGATTCCTATCCTCCAGGAGCTGCCTTCTACAGAGGGAAGCAGGCTATAGTGAAATTAAATATATTCAAAATATCTTTTTATTTTTATTTTTTTAGGTTTTGGTTTTTGTTTTTTGACAAGGCAATGGGATTAAGTGGCTTGCCCAAGGCCACTCAGCTAGGTAATTATTAAGTGTCTGAGGCCGGATTTGAACCTCAGGTACTCCTGACTCCAGGGCCAGTGCTTTTGTCCACTGAGCCACCTAGCCACCCCTATTCAAAATATCTTTTAAAAATAAATATAATGTCATTTAAAGGAGGAGATGCTATTTTGGGGAGCATTGTCGATTGGGAGAACCCTAAATGTTTCTTGTGAGAGGTGGCCTGGAGTTTAATCTTGGATAGTGTGGAGGGTGGCATTCCAAGCATGAGGAATAGCTAGAGCAAAGGCTTGGAGGTGAGATCTGGCCAAATTCATCAGAGTTGAGGGGTGGAAGTCTGAGTTTAAAATCTGGCCTTGGACACCTTCTAACTGTGTGACCATAGGCAAATTATTTAAGCTCTCAGGACCTCAGTGTCTTCATCTATAAAATGGAAGCTTAAGAAAAATTTAAAAAATTAAAAATAAAATACCCAACCTCATTGTTGAGAGAATAAAATGAAATAGTACCTAAAATGCTTTCCCAAATTTTAAAGTGCTCTATAAATGACGCTGTTATTATCATTAATTCAAACTTGGTTCATCCTGGCTCTGCCATTTCTATCTGGGTGACCTTGGGTGATTTTAGTTTTCTCATTTGTAAAATTAAGTATGTCATAAAAGCCTGTTGGTTGATTCATTAGATGACCTCTGAAGTTGTTTTTAGCACCAGATCTCTGGTCCTGCAATCCCTGGGTCACCTTGGGCAGATCACTCCATGAGCCTCAGTTTCCTCATCTGTAAAAAAAAGTTGGTTTAAATAGTGTCTTATAGAAAAGGGAATTTTTTTCCTCTAAGTCTGTGTTGCTCCATGAACCAGGAAGAGCCCCCTATGTTAAGTTGGGCAGTGCCCTAGTTCTGCCAGTCATCAAAACCATTCCTGCCCTTTGGCTGAGGGGGATACCTCATGGGGTCCGAGGGGCTATGAGGGGAGGGCAGTCACCCGAGTCCCATTCAACTCTTCCTTTATCAGGAAGCGTTTGGGTCAGACTGATTTTCTATCTGGTGGGGAAGGCCAGAGCCCCTCCCCAGGACAGAAGGAGAAGCCTTCTCCAACAGGATCCTGCCAGCTGGGATCATCTGTCCCAAGCCACCGGGCTCTGCCTCTAGCTAGCAGCCCACCAATGCCCCTGGCCAGTCCTCCTCTTCTGGAAGAATCATGGACCTCCCTGGCTCTGTTCTGTCAACCGGCTCGAAGGCACCGGTCTTCCAGGAGCCCCTGGGCTAATGGGCTGTTTCATGGCTGCCCTGGGCCCCGGGGGGTGTCTGGGGACCTTGCTCCTCTGCCTACCTGGCTCATCCATCTGAACGGCCCTTGGGCCCCTGCCCTGC
Source organism: Macrotis lagotis (assembly GCF_037893015.1). Classification (NCBI taxonomy): domain Eukaryota; kingdom Metazoa; phylum Chordata; class Mammalia; order Peramelemorphia; family Peramelidae; genus Macrotis; species Macrotis lagotis. The sequence goes on from NC_133658.1 coordinate 882,800,400, forward strand.
CCTCCGCCTCTGCCATGTGTCATGCCAACCTGCCTGGCACATAGCAAAACCCAGAGAAGCTTTAAGATGCTGGGTGATCAGGGACCCTCAAAAATCTGATTTGCAAGGGCTGGAGGGATCCCCCAAACTGGAGATCTGAAACTGTAGAAGGCAGGGGAGGGAGGAGGCGCCTGAGTTTCCAAGGACTGATTAGATGGCGCGGCGAGTGTATTAAATTTTGCAGACATTTTAACAGCAATATGCTAGATAGTTGGGTGTCCCCTGAGGCAGCGGGATTTTTTATATCCTTCACAGAAGGTCAGAACCCTCTTCTGCCTCCCCTCCCCTGCATGTCCCCCCGCCTCTCTCCCTCTCCTCCCTCTCCTCTCTCTCTCTCTCTCTCTCTCTCTCTCTCTCTCTCTCTCTCTCTCTCTCTCTCTCTTCTCTGTCTCTCTCTTCTCTGTCTCTTCTCTCTCTGTCTCTCTCTTCTCTGTCTGTCTGTCTCTCTTCTCTTTCTCCTCTGTCTCTCTCTCTGTTCTCTGTCTCTCTCTCTGTTCTCTCTCTCTCTCTCTGTCTCTCTCTCTGTCTCTGTCTCTCTCTGTCCACCCTCTTACTTTTTGTCTCTCTTCTCTGTATCTCTCTCTCACCTGTCTTTCTTTCTCTGTATGTCTCTCTATCTCTGTGTCTCTTCTGTCACCTCTTCATCTCTCCTCCTTTTCTTTCTCTCTCTTCTCTCTGTATAACTATATCTCTTTCTTTCTCTAACCTTCTTTCTCTCTCTCTCCCTCTTCCCCGCTCCTCCCTTTCCCTTTCTCCTGCTTGATCAGAGACCACTCCTCATTCCCTACAGAGGGAAACTCTCTAATTTACCTTAAGAGAATGGGGCAGGGGTATGTGTTGGGGGTGATTTCTCAGTGATGGAAATGGGCACAAAATGTGGGGCTTGATCCCAGACTCCTTACATCCCCCTAACCACTTTTCTGAGACTGCTGCAACCCCCCACTCTCTCCCCTCCTTATTTTTATAGGGAAAAAAAGGCAGGAAAAGAATCCATCTGGCATATGAATAATTGAAATGGCTCAACTCTGTTCCTGTTTCTGCTGTTTGTTCTCAGCCTCCCCCCCCCCATCTCATCCCCCCTAGGGTATGGGGCTCTGAGCTGAGAAGGTGGGCATTCTGGAGAGGTTCTGTGCAAAGAGAGCGGGACCTTTCCCTAGTGGGAAGTGGAAGGTTATATGGGGGAGGAGCAGGTGTTGGGGTTCAAGTTTAGACATGCCCCCAGGAGAGGGCCAGAATATCAGAGATGCCCTAGTCTGGCCCTCTCGCTTTTTACAGAAGAAGACACTGAGGTCCAGATGGGAAGACGAGCTGGGATGATCTCTGCCTAGCACAGGGGTCCAGCTCTGATTGGAGTTTCCCCAGATTACCCATTCTTGTGACTCTTTCCAGTGTCTCTCAATTCTAGGCCACCTCGGGACCTGGAATACTTTCCATCCTTTATCTCTGCCTCTTGAAATTTCTAACTCTATTCAAGGTTCAGCTTCAGGATCACCTCCTATAAGGGGACCTTTTCATATCCCCCCCAAATTAATAGTTTTCCCCAAATTACTTTGTGTCTAGTTTTAATTTTTTTCTTGTTTCAGTCATGCTTCATGACTTCATTTGGGGTTTTCTTGGCAAAGGGTACCAGAGCGGTTGGCCATTTCCCTCTCCAGATCATTTTACAGATGAGAAAACTGAGACAAACAGGGTAAGGTGACTTGCCCAAGGTCACACAACTAATAACTATCTACGGTCACATTTGAATTCAGGTCTTCCTGACTCCAGACTCGGCACTCTATCCACCGTTCCACCATTAAATTAAAAGTGAAAATTTTTAATTTGCTTATCTGTATACATGTTGTTTTTCCCCAGTAAAGTTCCATAAGGTCAGTCCTTTCCTTTTTGACTTTGTAAACCCAGTACCTGATAAATAGTAGGTGTTTAATAACTGCTTGATGGATTGCATTAAATTGAGCTAAAATGTGCCAGAGACGAAATGACACAATCCTTGTCCTCAGGGAGTTTAGCGTTTAAAAGGGGAGACACGCACATGGAGCAACGGCTGCAGTAGGGGTAGAGAGTAAAAAGAGAGAGGCCTCTGGACCAAAGGATGGAGCCCTAGGTTCTCTCCCACTTGCTGACTTTGGGATTCTCAGTGCCCCACCTTTCTGAGAGTAGCATTACCAGAGACGATGATGCCCCGCTGCGTTGATACAAATCGGGGTGCTTGCTATCTACCTGCAGCCCCTCCCTCTTAGTATTATTTTCTTTATGTTAATATTTTATATTATTTTTATTTTATTAATTATTATTAACATTTGTTTGGGGACAGGGTCAGAAAGGGTTTTATGAAGGAGGGGGCCCCCCAAGTCTGGCCTTGAAGGAAGGAGGAGGGATTTCTATGCGTATCCCTTGAGGGGTGTCTATTTCAAGCATAAGGGGCTCTAGTCATAGGGACCAGTCCCCTTCACCTCGGATCCACCAGGATCAAACGCTATGGGAAATGAGGATTCCCTTGGCTCCATCCCAAAGACCTTCACTATTAGTTTTTACCCTTGTGCCTAAAGGGGCTCAGCCCTTGGCTCGGGCAAGATGCCCAGGCCCTGAGTGGCATGGTTAGGGAGAAGCCTGGTGGAAGGGATGGCTGAATTCTAGCGAGCCAAGCACTCTCTTGCTCTCTCTCTGTCTCTTTCTGTCTCTATCTCTCTCTCTCTGTCTCTGTGTCTCTGTCTCTATCTCTCCCCCCGCCCCCAGCCTGTGCTTTCTAGTCAGGTTTGGTCAGAGGGAAATGGTTTCCCTTCTGTCTAGAACCAGGGGATGCTCTTGGAGCTCCAGTCAGTGCCCCCGAATAGAAAAGTCCTCAGCACAAGACAGTCTTCACTTTGCCTTTTTGCAGAGAATGTTGAGGGAAAACAGAAGAGGCGAGGACAGACCTCTCTTCTCCTCCAGTCCACCTTCCCTCCATCCACAGGCCTGGCCAGAGCCCTCTGCCTTTCCAGGTTCTAGGAGCTGAAGCCCGCCAAGCCTCTCCCGTCCAGGGCTGGAGAATTCTCTGTCTCTTTAAAACCGATCAGAGGGAAAATATGGAACTTTAGTACATTAATTCTAGATGAAGATGAGTCTCCAGATGACAGACGGATCCATATTCCTTCCCATAAGACAACTTCCCCTCATTCCTCCTGCGCCCTGCTTCCTGCCCCCTCCGTCCAACTGTGGGCCATCACTTGCGACTCCTGCTCCATCAGAAGGGGATGCCAGGGTGAGGGGATAGTTCATCCCAGAAGTGGCATGCAATCCCTAATTAGTAGGGGAAGGGGGGAATACTGCCACAGGGTGTGGAAGCTTATGGTGGACACCTGCCTTCATGGCCTCAGAAATATGGTTGAGTTTACAAGTCTTATGAGTTATGTGTGTATGTGTCTGTCTATGAGTATGTATGTGTCTATGTGTTTGTGTATGTCATGTGTATGTCTGTGCGTTTATGTATATCTGTGAGCATGTCTGTGTGTGTCTGTATGTCTGTGTCTATGTGTGTTTGTGTATATCTGTGTGTATGTCTGTGCATATCTATGTGTCTGTGAGTGAGTATGTTCGTCTGTGAGTATGTATGAGTAGAGGTCTGACATTCAGCACCACTGGGGAAGTCATAGATTTCACTTTGGAGGATGCTGGGCCACTTGGTTCTGTCTCTAGGTCTCTGTTAGGGAGTATCAGAGCCCCAAAAAGAAAACTTCCTCCATGGATAAGGAAGGCAAGAGATAAAAAATGAAGCAATTAATGGAGATATTCTTGTGTATGTGTATATATATACCACACGTGTGCATTAAACCTGTGTGTGTGTGTGTGTGTGTGTGTGTGTGTGTATATTTCAAGCATAAGGGGCTCTAGTCATAGGGACTGGCCCCCTTCACCTCGGATCCACCAGTATCAAACACTATGGGAAATGAGGATTCCCTTGGCTCCATCCCAAAGACCTTCACTATTAGTTTTTACCCTTGTGCCTAAAGGGGCTCAGCCCTTGGCTCGGGCAAGATGCCCAGGCCCTGAGTGGCATGGTTAGGGAGAAGCCTGGTGGAAAGGATGGCTGAATTCTAGAATATATGCTCAGAGTCAAAAAAAATTGAAATCAGAATTGTATGCATGGATGGATGGATGGATGGATGGATTCACATTTATTTCAACTCTTTAAATAAAGACTTCCTTCCATTGTATACAGGCAGGAGATCGTCTAACATTCCAAAGCCAATGTGGATACTTAGATATTTATCTCCAGTAAAACTGGCTTGATGAAGAAACATTCTCCTTAGTATGAATTCTCAATTCAGGATGAATTTTGCTGGTTTTCTCTGTGTGTGTGTGTGTGTGTGTGTGTGTGTGTGTGTGTGTGTGTCTGTGTGTCTGTGTGTCTGTGTGTGTCTGTGTCTGTGTGTGTCTGTGTCTGTGCATGTGTGTGTTTGAACAATAAAATCCAGGGTTTGGCATTCAACGAATCTCTTTGCTGTAAAATGGCTCGTTGTTTTGGTTTGCTTGTTTGCTCATTATTTTTTGTTGTAAATGCTCCCAGATCTGCCCCATCATGTCAGCCTGAATAGTTTTCCTCTCTGGCACATTTTTTTATTTCAGCCAGAGAAACTTGTTCTTGGGACCCTTTTGCTGTGGTCTGCCTCCAGAACCCTCCCCTCAGAGTGTCAAACAATCCATCAATGAGCAGGCAATGATGAAGCCCTTTCTTGTGGACCAGGGCTCATAGTGGTTCTGGAGATACAATGAAAGGTAACCAAAACTCCCTGTCCTCAAGGAGCTTCCAAATCTAAGTGGAGAGACCTGTCTGTGACCAGATGCACACAGAGTAGATGGAAGGTAACCTTAGAAGGAGGGCTGTAGTGGGTTCAGGGGCCAGGAAAGGAGCTATGGTAGAGCCCTGACACTGGAGTCAAGAGGGCCTGGGTTCAAATCTCATCTACGTGAGTGACCTTGGACGAGTCAGTGAACCTTAGTTTCTTCATCTGTAAAGTGAAGAGGTGGGTTAGACCGGACCCCTGAGCCGGTCCCTGCCAGCTCTGTGATTCTCATCTGAAAGACAATTACATCAGCTTGCTCGAGCATACCCCCCCCACACACACACAAACACACACACATACACACACACACACACATCTCTAGAAATACTTTAGCTGACATTGTAGCTTCTCTAAGAACGTCCAAGGACCAGGCTTCCATCTCCTTGTCCCACTGGAGTCATTCCCAGAATTGTAATAAGGAAAATAATATCTAGTACTTAGATAGGACTTTAAAGTTTACAAAGCCCTTAACAGATATTATCTCATTTGAGCCTCACCACAGCCTTGGGAGGTTGCTGTCATCATTATTATCATCATCATTATTATCATTATCACCCCATTTTACAGATGAGGAAACTGAGGCAGGCGGAGGTTAGAGTGATTTGCCCAGGGGCATGAGATGGCTAATAAATATCTAAGGCAGAATTTGAACTCGGGTCTTCTTGACTCCCACTCCAGCCTCCTCCCAGTTGGCTCTAAGTCATTTTTTCTCCCTTTGCTGAGCAGAAAACAGCCCCCAAGAGGACATTGTACCCCTGCTTGTCTGGTCACTCTTCAGAGTGAGAGGCCCTTTGGGAGTTTGGGGCTCTGCATTCTTGTATGTCTCTGCTTAGGGGATGGAGAGAAGACTTTTGTCTACCTCTAAGTACCCTCTGGCTTATGACTTGGAGGCCAAGGACTTGAGAGCTGGGAGGGCCCCTAGAACCCAGGACGTCAGAGCCGAGAGGGTCCTTAGAACCCAGGACGTCAGAGCCGAGAGGGTCCTTAGAACCCAGGACGTCAGAGCCGAGAGGGTCCTTAGAACCCAGGACGTCAGAGCCGAGAGGGTCCTTAGAACCCAGGACGTCAGAGCCGAGAGGGTCCTTAGAACCCAGGACGTCAGAGCCGAGAGGGTCCTTAGAACACAGGATGTCAGAGCTGAAGAGTCCTTAGAACCCAGGACGTCAGAGCCAGGAGGGTCCTTAGAACAGGGAATGTCAGAGCCAGGAGAAACCAAAGAGACCATTTTTAAAAACAACTCCTTGTTGAGGCCTCCAAGGTTCACCCCGGTTTCCCAGGGTTCCAGGGGCTGTACAGGAATCCAGGTCTGCTTGTCTGCTCCATGCCTTTCCCTCCGCATGGGCCGAGCTCTAGGAATGCAGGTCTAGGTGGTGGGTAAGGATGCTTTTCACCCTCTTACAGGTAAGGCCTTGTAAAGAAATCTTAGCCATCTTGCAGGAGCTTTGTCTGAGTCCACCTGGGTCCGAATGAGCAGCAGGAGGGTGGTTGTCCTGTCCCCTGGTCAGACCCCACCTGGAGTCTTCTGCTCTAACCTGGGTTCCTCATTTAGGGACGATATGGTGAATCTGGGAGGTCCCTCAGGGTCTCTATTGAAGGGACCAGTGTCTGTGCCATCTGAACATGAGTTGAAGGGATTGGTGGGCCGTTGACTCTGGGGGAGAAAAGACTCAAGGAGGACAGGGTAGCTTATTTCAAATAATGGAGAGGGTGTTTGTTGGAGGCCCCTTGGCTCGGCTCTGCTTGGCTCCAAGGGGCAGAGCCAGGAGTGGTGGGTGCAGCCAGGTTAGGCTAGGTATTGGCAAGCACTGTCCCTGTGGGCTTCCCCTCATTGAAGGGCTTCATTCAGGGGCCGCATGACTACTTGTCAGGAAGTTATTTTGGAAATTCTTACATTATCAATCAGACTAGATGCAATCTGAGAGCCATCCTCACTTTGTGATATACTGTCCCTAAACTCTGAACTGGTATATGAAAAAAAAAAGATGATGCAGACCCCCAAGGGCCAGCCATGGCTGCTAAAAGGAGGAGTCTCAGAGGGTTAGCCAGGGGCCTGGAGAGCAGAGGGGATTATGTAGTGTTTTGTTTTAATTTGGGGGGTGAAAGGTGAGAGAAGAGCAGAGGGAATCCAACCCAACGGCTGGGGCACTCTACTGTGGGACCCTGAGGGTCACTGCACCCTGGCCTCAGGGACAGGAACTGGTGGGAGGGAGCCAAAGAGCTCTAGTTCTTCTGAGGCAGGTGCCCCCACCAGGCTGGCCCAGCGTGAGCCCTTCTTCCTCCCTCCTTCCCCTGGCTTTTTCCAGGTTTTGGTGGGGGGTCAAACGCCAGAGCCCCGCAGGCCCTTGGCTTGGGCCTTTTCAGCTCAGAATCTGAGATCTGATGTACTTGAGGGAAGGAGAAGGAGAAGGAGGGTTGAAAAGGTCTGTTACCCCAAGTAGTAGCAGCAGAGTATAATTACATAGCGCGGCTCACGGTGGAAATAGACAGCTCGGTAAGTGCAGCTGGGGCTGCCGCGCCTGTCACCATCACATGGCGCGCCTCCCTCTTTGCCTTTTTTTTTTACTCTTTTCTCCCCCCCACCCCTTGCCCTTCCCCACCCACACCAAGGGCACTGCCCTCTGGAAGAGCACACGCAGCGGCTGGCGTGGGCTGCTGGCTCCCAACTTGGGGCAGGCACCGTGCTCTTGTGTAGAACAGGGAGCACACGCACACACACACGTGTTTATCTGTGGGCACACATCAGCACACACACCCGGGCTCTGTTGTCCCCACAGGAGGATGGGAATATTTTTATTATTGCTCAGTATTTGATAGATTCAGTTTGTGACAGGCAATTGATTAGTTGATTGATTGGTTGATTGATTGATTGGTGGGGAACTGGACTCTGGTCTGGAAGCAAAGTTTATTTCCCCCTCCCCCACTCCAGGTGTGATTAAACCTTGAGATTTTCTACTTTGTCTCCTTTCTTTTCTTTTTCTCTTTTTCTTCCATCTCTTTTTCTTTCTTTATTGCCTTTCCTCATTCCTTCCTTCCTTCCCTTCTTCCTGCTTCCTTCTTTTCCTTGGCCATTCCCTCCTTCTCTCCTTGTTTTCCTTTCCTTCTTCCTTCCATTCTTCCTTCCCTTCTGTCTTCTTTCCTTCCTTCTTTCTTACCTTCCCCTCCTCCCAGCCCTCCTTCCTTTCTTCCTTCTCTTTTTCCTTCTTTCCCTTGCCTCTTCCTTCACTTCTTCCTTCTTTTTTTCTCTCCTTCCTTTCCTCCTTCCTTTTTCCTTATTCCTTTGTTCCTTCCCTCTCTCCTTTCTTCTCTCTCCTCTCCTTCCTTCTTTCTCTCCTTCCTTCTCTCCTTTCCTTCCTTTCTTCCTTCTCTCCTTCTTTCCTTCCTTTCTTCCTTCCTTCTCTCATTCTTTCTTTTCTTTCTTTCCTTCCTCACTCCTCTCCCTCCTTCCTTCCTTCCCTCCCTCCCTCCCTCCCTCCTTCCTTCCTTCATTCATTCATTCCTTCCTGGAGCAACTAGAGCAATAGTCTTGGGTCTTAAAACCATAGTTTCAAATTCCATCTTAGAAACTAGTCACATGGCTCCTGTGAAAATCCTCTAGCCTTTCTCAACCTTAGTTGCCTTATCTGTAAAATGAGAATAATGAAAACATCCATAGAGTGACTTGAGATTAGATGAAAGTATGTATGAAGTGCCTTGCAAACCTTAAAGTGCCATATAAAAAGGTTTTCTTTCTTTCTTCCTTCTTCTTCCTCTACTTTTTCTTTTATTTCTTAGTGTTCTTCCTCCCTTTTCTTTCTATTTCTTGTCTTTTACTCTTCTTTCTTTTGTCTTTTTGCCTTTTTCTCTTGTCTTTTTTCCTCTTCCTTTATTTTTTCTCTTTCTTTTCTCATTCTTTTTTCTATTTTTCTCTTCCTCTTTCCCTTTCTTTCATTCCTTCATTTCTTTTCCTTCTGGCTCTTCTCTTTTCTCTCTCTCTCTCTCTCTCTCTCTCTCTCTCTCTCTCTCTCTCTCTTTCTCTCTCTCTTTCTCTCTCTCTCTCTCTTCCCTCCTTTTTCTTTGCTACATTACAAAGCCTCCTCAAGTAGCGAGGCCCAAGCTTCCTGACTGACTCTTGTAGAAACCAGTCAAATCTCCCCTCATCGAGAACATTTTGACAGCTTAAAATTGCTGCCGGAATGTGACTTTAGCGAAAAGTAAAAAAAAAAAAAATCCTTCCTTCATGCATATGGAGTTTTTTGGAAAAAAAAATGGTATTTTAATGCTTTCTATTAAATTGGGACTAAAAGTGGTGTCTTAATTTGCATGCATTAGCATATTTGCATATAGATCACTGAAATGGTGGAAGAGAGAAGAGCCTTTAAATGAAAATTCTTTTAAAGGCACAGGCCTCTCTCACATTCTTGCTCATGTTACTCTCTCTCTCTCTCTCTCTCTCTCTCTCTCTCTCCCCTTCTCTCTCTTTCCCTTTCTCTCTCTCTCTCTCTCTCTCTCTCTCTCTCTCCCTTCTCTCTCTCTCTTTCTCTCTCTCTCTCTCTCTCTCTCTCTCTCTCTCTCTCTCTCTCTCTCCCTTTCTCTCTCTCTTTCCCTTTCTCTCTCTCTCTCTCTCTCTGTCTCTCTCTCTCTTTCATCTCTCCTTCTCTCATTGGAAGTTAAACTTACATTTTTCCCTTTCTTCTCCCCATCTGTCTTGAGATATGAGTTGGGACAACAGTCTCTCCTCTTTTCCAGAAATAAGAGTTGGGGGAAGAGGAAAGGGGGCGGACAAGATAGCGAACAGCATAGATGAACTTGGGTGGGTGGGCAGTAACTGCGGAATGGGATGTCTTGGTGGAAGACTTTATCCCAAATTGTCCATAAAAGGAGGCAAAAGTTAAAATCTTGTCTCACTCCCCAGTACTAATTTTCAGGAAAAAAGAAGATTCCTTCCCTCCAAGAAAATCTGTTTAGTCCAAGAAATATTGATTAATCGCCTATTGTTTGCCTAAGGCAACTTGGATGAGATCTAAATACTCAGTCTACTGACCACTGGTGTCCCTTCTCATCATGAATCTTCAAATTCACCATAATTCTGCACCATCTTTTTCTCATCCTAATATCTGCAGGACTCACTGATTGACTGCTCCTTGGGTGAATTATAGAGGAGGTCCTGTGGACAGATGTTGCTGAGGCCAGGTCAATCCATTCCTGATTCTGGGTGTGATCCCCGTCATTGGACCTTGCTGATTTTTGACTCCTTTCCCTCCAGGACTTGCCACCAAACGCCTTCTAGGGAAACTGATGATAGAGGTGGGAGGAAAGAGGATCTTTCCTCATAAGGAGTCCTCTAGGAGGACAGATTGGAAGACCTCTTCTTCTCTTTGTGATCATTTCCCCCCATTCCAGTAGCTCAAGATATGTTGACAGCAGCCTGGGTCACTTAGCCTACCAGTAACTAGCCCACATCCTTGATCTCAGAGGAGGAGGTAGAGGATGGAAGGTGGTCTTGGGCCTGGAATCAGGAAGACTTGAGTTTAATGTTGACCACAGATACTTAGTAGCTTTGTGATCTTGAACAAGTCACTTCACCTCTTCTGGCCTCAGTTTCTTGATCTGTAAAATAAGGATATTAGTACCTATTTGTTGTGAGAACAAATGAGATAATAAATGTAAAGCTTTATAAAGGTTAGTTATCATTTAGAGGCAGCTAGGTGCTACAATGGATAGAGCTCAGGGCCTGGACTCAAACTCATCTTTTTGAGTTCAAATCCAGTTTCACACACTTACTGAGTGACCCTGGATACTTCATTTTACTCTGTTTGCCTCGGTTTCCTCATCTGCAAAATGAGCTGGTATCTCTGCCAAGAACATTTCAAATGGGGTCACAGAGATTCAGACACAGCTGAAATAACTCAACAGGTCAGATATCATTTAATATATTCATATCCCTAATATCTGGTTAATAGTTGGTACTTAATAAGTGCCTGTGGACTGGTAGACAGGATCCAGAATGAGATAAACCTGCTGGCTTAAAATACAGTCTCACCAAAGTAGGTCTTTTCTCCATTTGCTATCCAGTGACAGCAAGTTCAGGACTGGGACTTGGTTCTCCCCCTGTTGGGTAGTGAACTGATGTGTCTTGGGCGAGTAGAAAGGGTTTTGTTGGGGGGGGGAGATATTCTTGTAGCAATATTTCAACTCAATACCTGCAGGGAAACTTGGGTGGGACATAGAGAACTGGAAAGACAAAGGCACTTTAGAAATTCCAAGTCGTTCCCCTTTCAACTATTCTCCCACAGTTACATATGGGGTAACAGAGTATAAGATTAATAGTCTTCTAATTAGTAAAGGAACTGATCAAAAAAGAAAAGAAAAGAATCACATCCTCATTTTCTCCCATTCTGTTCCTGAAAGTGCAGAGGCATCTTCCATTCCTCCCTGCTTCTGCCTCTGCCATACCAATATATTTGGTTCATTCATTTGATAACGGACTTTGAGATTTACAAAGAATTCTCCCAAAATTAACTCATTTGATCCCTTCCATGACCCTGTGAGGGAGTGATTACTATTATCTGGATCTTTTTTACATCTTACTTTATAAAAATATTTACATTTTACAGATGGGGAAACTGAGGCAGAAAGCCGGGAAGTGATTTACCTAGGGTCACACATTAATAAGTGTCTGAGGTGCCTGGGAGATGATTTGAACTCAGATCTTTGAGTCTCCAAGGACAGTTTTGTGCCTCCCATGCCATCCTGGAGCTCTGAGGGAGGGGGCAGAGGAGGAGGAGGAGAGATGACATCAGTTAGCTTGAGCCTCAGGTTATCCCTTCCTTTAGTATGTTGGCAGGATGTATAGCCAGACCAGGAGAAGTCCCTCCAGGCAGTCATACGGCAGCCTGCGGGCACAGTGCCCAGCCCACGGGGGGGCTGGGTGAATGAAGTTAGGGAGGGCCCTGAAGGGGTGAGGGGAATGGAGAGGGGTAGGGAGGCGGGGTGAGCCTCCACCGCTAATGAAAATCGGAAACCAATTGAGCAGGACAAGGTGCCCAGCCAGCAGGTTGTGGGAACTTGAGGGGCCTAATGGATGTGGCTGGGGGGGAGAGCGGATGCCTCATTGATTGCCAGGCGGCTATATTTATCCGCCATCAGGTCCACGGCCCCAGCAGCTGGATGGCGCAGGGATAAATAAATGGCCACTGAAATATTCATGAGCTGCACATGCAGGTCCATGGCTGGGGGGTTGGGGGTGCTCCACCCTGCAAAGGACCTTCTTTTCCTTCCTTTACCTCCCACCCCTCTACAGAGATCTTTCTCCTTCCAAGAAATTCTGAACCCCTTAAAGCCAGGTAAAATGTGGCCTGGACCCTTGCACCTAGCTTCTCCTGTGATGGAGCCTTGGGGTAGGAGCCTTTGGGGGGCTTCAGGGGAAGAACTTTGCTGTTCTTCCTGGCTTCCATGTCCTTGGGTCCCAGAATCTCAGAGTTAGGAGGCAGCATGGTGGCCACCTAAATCCAACCCAGCCTGAAACAAGACCCCCTACAATATTCTAGACAAATCCAACCTCTCCTTGAAGGCCCCCAGAGACAGAGAACTAAGCCTATTCCCTTATGGACAGCTTAGAGGCCACCAAGCTCACTTCTGCTCCTCTCCCCCTGCCAGACAGGAGAGGAAGCCATAGCAAAGGCCCTCCCCAGACCCCCTACCCCATTTGCAGAATTTAGGGAAGGCCGGGTTTTCTGAAAGAAGCCAGGAGCTTGGCAGTGGGTTGGTCAGTCAGGCAACAAGCATTGACAGTGAATAGTCGATAGGCCAGGATAAATGCAGGAATACGCAAATGGATAGCGGTACCCTTCCGTCTCTTCCAAGCCCGTCTGCAAAATAGCACTTAGTATGTATTATCTAGAAAAGACAGACTGTCCGATCCATCTTTCACATCTTTCTCTTTAGTTATATGTGTTTTTGTGTATCTCTTTGGTAGACTGGAAGCTCCTAGAGGACAGGGACTATGTCCACACCTGGCAATGCACCGGACTGTAGTAGGGATTTAATAAATTCTTGATGGATTGATCCAAAGTTAAAACAAAAAAATCATCCTGGCGCTACCTTAGAGGGCTTACATTCTACTGTTGGTCACAACCTATAAATGTATACAAATTCCAGGTCAGGAAAGGCTTCCTGGGTGAGATGAGCTAACATTGGCTCTGCCGTTGGTATTGGATGAATCCACGTGTTTTTCACAAGAGTCTAGGCTCTATTCTACTCCTTGGGAATTTTGTAGAATCAGGACTCCAGAGCCTAAGTAGGAGAAGGATTTAAAAAATAAAACCCTACAGTAGTTCTGAGATGTCTGAGGCTTAGAGGTTTTCAGAGCCTTTGAGAGCTGCCATCCCCTCCTTCCTACACATCCATATATACAGACTGCTGAGCCTCTGTGCCCTTGCTCAGGGTGCCCAGAGGCAGCAGGTGAGTGGTGGAGCTTGGCATGGACCATCTCAAGGTCCGCCCCTGCCCCTGCTCCTTCCCTGTACTCTCCTATGTCCTAACTAGCAGGCCAATCTCTTGCTGACGACCTCTGCCTACTAAGTTTGTTTGCTTGTGAGATGAGGGGGTGGGCCTCTTAGGACCTTCCTTGGCCTTGATGTTTTTGTTATTTGATTCCAGAAGGCTAGTATGAATCTGGCGCTGCCCATCCTGAAGCCAGAACAGGGCCAGGAAAAGAGAGGGTACCCCCTATTTTTGGAATGATCTGGTCCTGACCACCCAGGTTGGCATATCCCCCAACTAAATATCCTTTCCTGTTTCTGCCCAGATTTGAACATTACCTATTCCATTCACTCTTTCTCTAGCCAGGGCCTAGAGGTCAAGGGGATGGATGCTGCTGCTGTCTTTAACATCCACTGGGAGAGGCCAGAGAGCCGGTGCTGCTCTGCAACTTTTGAGTAGCTCAAACCTCTGTCCCCCCACAGGTAGATATCCATCACCCCGAAGCCAGTGGCTACTATTTATCACAAGGGGATTGAAGAATCAGTGTAATTACAGTAGGAGTCAGAAGGCTTGATTTGAGAGTCAGTGGCCCCAGGTCCAACTCCTGCCGGTTTCTTTGGACAAGTCTCCATTTCTCTGGACCCTGTCAGCTACAAAATGAGGAGGCTGACCCAAGTGGCCTCTTTCTATCGGCGATCCCATTCACCAAGAGGAGAAATGGATCACATATACCAGGCTCCCTCAGCCAGGATCCAGCTAGCAGAGGAATCTGGAGTCCTTGGGATGGATTGGAAAAAGCTTCCCTTCTCTGTGCCAATGCCCACCTTGAACCCGGTCCCTTCCCGCCAGGAAAGTTTGAAACAAAACAAAGCAACTTTGGGGAGTGTCCTGGCCCAGCTCAGGGCCCAGCTCATCAGACTAGCAGGCATGGGGAGCAGAGGGAGGCGGCCGAGGCAGCCCCCGTGCCTGACTCCTGTGGTACCCCCCATCCCCTCCGCGCGCGCCCCATCCTCGCCCGCCTTTGCAGGCGCCTCTTTCGTCAGCTCAGAATGCAGCTTGGGGCCCGTGGCGGTTCAACCTTTCCCTCTCCCAGAGCCCCGGTCTAATCAACCCCTATAATTTATGCAGAAAATATGATTTATATTTAATTTCACCACACTTGCATTGTTAATTTGAGATGTAATTAACCCGTCGCCATGACAACTAATTTTGTGATGCCGTAAATTACCGCCGTCTTTTCATCAAAATTCAGTTACTTTGGCTCCTGTGTGCAATGTACTGATGCAATTAGGTTGCTAAGGGCAACTCCAAAGTGTTCAATTTCTTTTGTGCGTCTGCGACGGATAGACACTCTCTGCGGTCCCCTCTGGGTCCCAGGCTTTGGGGCGGGGAGTCAGGGGTGCAGGGGCCAGCCCTGGAGGAATGCTCTTGGAGCCTGGCAGGCCTAAGGCCCGCCTCCCCTGCACCGGCTCCCACCATCTTCTGCTCACCAGTAATTGTTTTTAAACAGCGGCCCCTGGGTGCCCCCTCCCCTTCCCCCATATACTCTCCTCTCCTGCCCAGACTCCAGGGCAGCCAAGGGGACTTCCCTCCGGCCCAGGCCCCCAACTCCCTTCTTCCCTATCCCGGACACTTTCTTTGGTGGTGAAGTTGAAGAGAGAAATCACGCCTTTATTTCTTTTCTCCTGGTGTCTAACTTGTTTATATAGATCTTTGCTTCTCCCTCTCCCTCGCTCTCTTTTTTCTTTATTTAAAACAAAAACCCTCTGTGTTGCTTTTGTCACGTTAATTCCCATTTTGCCAACACCAGGGGCCCAGGCAGACGAGTTACCAAGGAACACAAAATTTTAATTAGTGTATTTTAATCATTCAGGCTTTCCGAGCTAATCCACATGCCCCAGAGAATTCCCGAGATGCAGCATTTCCCTGCTTCACCATTTATTGTTGAGTCTATTATAATTACTGTTAGCAGGTGGGGACTGGGAGATGTTTATTATGAGTTTTTCATCTTTAGTATAATTACCGAAAAAAACAAAATAAAAAGATGTCGTCGTATTTTGTTTCCTAGATTTTTTTTTCAAGAGGAGGGTCTGGCGGTGGGATTTTTTTTCCCCCTCCTCCCCACTTCTTATCCAGGAAGGTGACTCAGAGTTTCTCCAATGGAAGACAGGATTTCTCAGGCGCTTAGGAAGGAGCCGTGCTTAACCCTGATTGGGCCCACGAGACACTGGCAGCTGTAGCTCGGTGGCAGGTCTGGTGGGTGTGCCCCGTTCTGGGTCACACTGGCTAGGGCCCTGGGCCAACTGGGCAGGGGTAGAAAGTGGGTGGTTCCTCCTAGAACTGGGGGACTGCATTTTAAGTGGGCCTGTCTGAGCATGTGACAGGGAAGGGTTACTTAGAAGCTCACCTATGGGTCTAGTAGAGGGACATGCATGTGGATATAGGATTATGAAAACGTTAGCCCTGGAAGGGGTCTTAGAGACCAAGGCCAGCCTAATGTTGGCACAGAGAGGTTGGATGACTTGCATAGGTTGCACAGCTAATACCTTTTACATGAAGTTGATGTCTTCATGGCCAAGATCTTAGACAAAATCCATTAAAAGCTTGTCATTGTTCCCTCCTCGCACTACCCCCCACCCACATCTACATACCCCTAGGGCCTGGGTGACCCTGAGAGATCTCACCCAGTTGTTGAAGATTCACATTCAGGTCTTTCTGAGTCCCGAGTGACTGTCTCAAGCAGGATGGTAGACCTGAGTAGACTTGCCTTTATTTGAATAAGTCCCAGTGGGGCTCCTGATATACCAGGGACTAAAGCTCATCTTGGTGAGAGTGGAGCAAAAGGTCTCCAGAGGACATCAGATGAATCTTTGTCTTCCAGGGATGAGTGTTGGTTGGACAGGTGGTCAGGGGTCAGACTTTTATTAAAATGTGCACTCCGCTGAGGGTTGGCCATACAAAGAGAAAAAGTCAAAGTAGCCCTTGCTCTCAAGGACCTTACAGTTTAATGGGAAAAATCTCAGAATTGAAATCTAAAAGGGTCCTGCCATTGTCTTCTCTAACCTCTTCATTATGCAGAGTTGGAAACTGAGGTCCAAAGGGGCTATGTAATTTAATCTTCTTGTGGCAGAATCAGGATTCAGTTCCTCTTGAAATCCTCTGACTCCTTGCTTCCTTTCTCTCTTCTTAACTTCCTTTCATCTGTTAATCTAGGCATCTATTCATACACCCTTTCATCTATCTGTTCATTATCCATCTCTATCCATTCATAAATTCATTGATCCATATTTCCATTTATCCTTCCATGTATTCATCCATCTGTTCATCTATCCATATATCTGTCCATCTTCCCATCTATCCTTTCATACATTTATTGATCCATACTTCCATTCATCCTTCCACTATTCATCTGTTTATCCATCCATCCATTCATCCATCTTTCCACCATCATCTATCCATTCATCCATCCATACTTCCCTACATCCTTCCTTCTCTCCATTCTTCCATTCATTCATCTATCCATCATTCCTTTCAGCCTTCCATTCATCCAAACATTTGATATGATACTGTGAGCCGGATCCCGTTCTAAGGATTAAAGGTATAAAAACAAAAACCATAGAGTCTCTGCCCTCAAGGAGCTTATATTCTCCCAGGGAGAATTCTTTCCACAATACCCCACTGCTTTTTAATTATAAAATAAAGCTAAATGTAATGGGGCAAAAGAGAACATTGTAGGAAAATAGGGCCTCTGACTCCCAAAGTATTTGCCCTCTCTTCAAGTCATAGTTTATTAGGGATGGGGAGGAAGGATAAAGAAGAAGATGATTGGGGTTGGAGGGGGCACCCACTACCTCAAGAACCTAAGGTATAAGAATCTGAAACCCCGGCAGCTTCATTGACCCACTGATAAAACCCCCCTAGGAGGATCTGGCCTGTCCCCCTTCCTCTCAATCCATTCTCTGTGTACAAAGCCAAGTCTAAAATTCAGTCCATTTTCTCCATGATAATTTTCAAGTTTTCCTGGAAAATTCCACATCTCAGCATTAGGGCCAAACCCAGGACTCGGGAGCCTGTTGGCTTCCCCAGAAAAAGGCTAAGAAATTCTGTGCTCATGGGGGCCCTGCAGGGAAAGGCAGTTAGCATGTTCCTGAGAAGAACCAGGTAGCCCGGGGTGGGCGGCAGAACATGTGGGTTGCACCCTCTTGGCAAGAATCCTTATTCAGCTTTAAGGACTTAGCATACCCTCCTGGCTTCTTCAGAAGGGGTGAGTTCACCCAGGTTTACCTGTCCTAGCAAGCCTATTAGGGACTCTTATCAGAGTACCTCTTTTTTTAGGGAAAACCTGGCAGGGTGGGAGTGTGACCTTGAAAAGGGGTCCCTTTTTTGCCCACTTCCTCATATATCTCCTGTCTTCCCACCCCGCTGCTCCTAAAATCCCTCAGAGCTACTACTCCTTGCCAAAGTCTTCCCATGTCTTTACAGTTATTTCAAATGAATCAGTTTATATAGATATTATGTATTGGTTTATTGAGTTGTATTGGTTGCCTGAGAGTCAAAGACAGAAGACTAGTCTCTGCCCTCAAGGAGCTTCTCTTCTTCTGTCCTTCCTCAGTGAACCCCTGGTGAGGCAGATATCGTGATGCAATGGAAAGAACATGGGGTCATGGGATCTGAGTCAGAATTCTCTCTCTCTGCCATTGTGACTTGGGAAAGTATGTTTCTTCAACTCAGAGACCTAAGCTCGAGTGTAACTGAAGCTTCTTCCAACCTAAGACCTTGCATCTTATGTGCAGGTCCTCTTAGAGCCTGAAGAAGGTCCTTCTTCCCTGCGAGTTTCATTCCCACATCTGAACTGGTCTTGGGTTGAACTGTCTACCATAATTCAGGTTAGCTAAGAAACACGATGTGACTCTTATTGGGCATCTCATCTGTAAAATGACTAGGGGGAGGGGAGGTAGTCAGGGTTTGTGAAGAGAGTGTGGAAGCTTCCAGCTCCATCTCCACGATATGGTGGTCTCCAGAGCCATGCCTGTACGACCATCTCTGCAACAAGAGGGACCTTCTCCCCCTCCCAGCAAACCTCCTCTCTAGCCTTTGTTCAATAGGAGACCATATGAATCCTAGCTAATGGTGGGGGTCCAGGGGCTGCATCTAGGTTGGACCCTCCTGGGACTGTCCGTGCAAAAAGCTTGGTGCTTTTTGGTGCTTCTCCCTCTTCTTTGTTGGGGGTGGTCGTTGTCCTTCATTCTCAATGAGGACCATGACATCGGTGAGTTGGATTAAGTGAGGTAGGGCTGGGCAAAGTCACCAGCCTCTCTCTCCTCTGGAGCCATCTGGATCCAGTGGTCAGATCTGGACCGGGACCCCCGCAGATGGCCTTGGATGTAGTGGAGACCTCAGCCTTTATAAGCTAAGGCCTTTCCCAGATTTCAGTTTGACTGAGGCAGTACCCATTCAGTGATTAAGACTAGGCTAGATAAGAAATGAGGCAAAAAAGGTCTCTTTTATCTAGCTTAAAAAACAAACAGTCTGTGTTTGGTGTTGATGGTGTGATGGTAAAATCTCTCTCTTTCTCCAACACACACACACACACACACACACTGTTCCTCCCCCTACTCCTATTGTCATTTCATCTCCAAAAGTTCCCCGTCATCTATTCGTCATCTATTCATCTTTAAGTGCCCCTGGGTCAGACAGATCCTGTGCCTCAGTTTCCTTTTATGCAGAGTGCCGTATGTAAAGGGCTGGGAAATAGAGACAGGCCCTGGCTGCCCTCTCCTCTCACCCACCTGCCTCCTGCCCACACAGCAGGACAGGCTACAGAAGACAGTGGGTTTTGTCCCGTCCCCTCAATTGGGGGGCACCCTGAGTGGCTAAGAAAAGAGCCGGCCGCCGGGCGGAGCTGGCAGGGGGATGGCCTGTTGTCTCCCCCCTCTCGACAGTGGCTGGCTTTCCCAACTTTTCCCATCCTGGGCCCCGTTGGAACAAAGGGCCCCCCGGCCCCGTGCGCCAGGCCCAGCCCAGCAAGGGGACACACCAGCAAGCCTTTATTGAGTCTTCAGGCTCCGGCAAGGCACTCCATTAAAAAGCCATTCGCCTTTGTGGCTGCCCGGCCCCCAGCTGGCCCACCTCTCATGTGACGTTCGGTCACAGTTGTAAAACAACAACACACAGAGCTGCCAACTACCGGGGCTGGTTTTCAGGCGGGGGTCTCCATGGCAACCCCCCGTCAATCACCCCTCAGGAGCGCTTTAACCTGACCAAGAGGGGGAAATCAAAAAATTTAAAAAGAAAAAAAAATCTCCAAGAAAAGAAAGACTGGGGAGGGAAAGAGAAGAGAGAAGCGGCAGGCCACTGGGGAGGGGAACAATTCAGAGAGTTTCTGGGGGGTTGACTCAGGGGTTTGGAGCAGAAGTGACAGTTTAACCATCTGGACACTGGAGGACCGAGTAGGGGCCTGGAGGGAAGAATGGGCTTTTAGGTTACTTTTCAAGGGAGCAGAGGCTGCATCTCTAGGCTTTGGCCAAAGGCCGGAGAAGGGCTTTGTTGGGCAGGGGGCGGAGGGAAAAGAGAGTGGCCCCTCGTTGCAGAGAAGCGGGCATGGCCCAGCTCCAGAACTCATCGGATCATAGATGTTGGAGCCTGAAGGGACCTGTGCTACCACTACCTCCCCCTTCATTTTCCAGATGAGATGCCCACTCCTAGCTTAGCCTGAGGCAGCTATGAGAGCCACACGGCATCTGGCAGGAAGCCAACGGGGCATCTGAACCCTTCTAGGTGGGGCCTAGTGCCAGTGGAGAGAGCCCCACCGTATGTGGCCTAGTGCCAGGGGGGCATCTGAGGGCCACAGTACATAAAGCACCCTACCAAGAAGGCACTGACCTGCCATAGCAACACAAGCAAAGGGGGAGAGGGAGGTGAACCTAAAGACAACAGATTGAGGGTGATGGCAGGAAGGCGATGAACTCATCCGTGCCAGGGGAGATGCCAGCACCGTACATGTGGCTTCACGCCAGGGGTGTGTTCCTTGTGTTGGCATAGTGCCGGGGGTGGGGGCAAACCAAGCCCCTCCCTACCCCATCTGGCTGGAGGCCAAGGACTCCACAGGTCCCAGGGTCTGCAGCTTGTGCCTGGCACAATCCGGGCACAGGAGGTGGGCCCGTGCCAGCAGCTGCTGCTTCTGCCCCCCCATAAGAAACCTTGGTAGGCAAGGGAATGACAGCCCCTTCTGAGGCCTCTAGGTGCTGTAGACCCTTTGTAAACTCTTCCCACGGGGAAAACAGTGAGAGGGGGGAAAACCACCCCTATGGTGGGGGTCTGTCTCCATGAAATGGCCCAATCCTTGTCTCTTAGACTAGAAGAAGCAATGCCGCCGGGCTTGCCCCAAGAAAGAAGAAATCTCAGTGAAAAAAAGAGACCTCCAAGGCTAGAAGCTCCCAGAAGTCAGACGCTGGACTGAGTATAGAGCCCAACCCTTGAGGAGTATAAGCTCCGAGAGGGCAGGACCTGTTTTGTTTTGACCTTTATATACTGAGTGCAGACTAAGCAAGTTATTAAGTCCTCACTGAACAGAGGGTTCTGAAGAAGGGCGTATCAAGGTTGGGATAAAAGAAAGGAAAACTGCACTTCAGAGTGGAAATGGGGATTTTTAGGGGCCACCTAATAGCTCATGAGGAATCCTGGCTAGAATACACCCAAGAAGTGGTCACCCAGGCTTGGTCACTCCAGTGAGGGGAGACCCATTCCACTGGGATCTGTTGAGATCCATTGGGATCCACTGGGATCCACTGGGATCTAGGCATTGTTAGGAAGCTTTTTCCTGAACTCACATTTAAATTGGCTTCTTTGAACTGTTCCCCCATGTTGTTTCTGCTTCTTACCTGGGGACCAAGTTGAACAAGACTAATCTCTCTTCTACCGGACATCCCTGTAAGCACTTGAAGGCAGCTCTCATGCTCACTCAGGGTCTTCTCTTTTCCAAGAAAAGCATACCTAGCTATGTCAAAATGATTTTTGATGCTGTGGGTTATCCAACCCCCTCAACGTCTCATTTGCACCCCATCTGGACTCACTCCATTTTGTCAGTGATCTTTAAATGCAGTTCCCAAAACTGAACACAAGGCTCCAGATGTTACCTGATTATCAATAATTATCAATAATCAGCAAACATTTATTAAATGCCCAGGGAGACAAAAAAAAAGGAAAAAGATAGTCCCTGTCCTCAAGGTGCTTACAGTCTAATGGGGAGACAGCATGCAAATCTATATGTATAGGACATGGAGGAAATAATTAACAGAAAATTGAAAAGGATCACGGATGGCTTCTTGTAGAATTGCGGTGAGGAATCTTTTTTCTGCCATTGGATATTTATGACATCATTTGAAATTTTAAAAGCAACAACAAAAAATGAAACGACAATTAAAGGAGGCTGCAGTTAGGTGTTACAATAGACAGAGCACTGACCCTGGCAGCAGGAGGACCTGAGTAATAATCCATACTCAGATACTTGTCACTAGCTGTGTGACCCTGGGCAAGTCACTTAACCCCAATTGTCTTGCCAAAAAAAAAAACATGAAAAAAGAACAATTAAATATATCATTTGTAGGTCATACAAAATTATCAGCTTAAAAATAAGTCTGCTATATTTGGTCAAACATTTAATTAAGTCAACCCTAAAAATCTTCAGGATTTATTGAATTTTAAGTCCTGCTGTTGTACCTTGGTAGTGCCAAAACAAATGATTTCCCAGGCCTCATACAGCCCCATGGGGTCTGCTGTTCCCTGCCCCTGCTGTAGAAGGTGGGATTTTAGTTGGAACTTAAAGGAAGCCAAATAGGATTGTCACTTTCTATCTTACGTCCACCTTGCTTGTCTAGCCATTTCTCCCTTCTGCAGTAGTAAAGATGATTTCTTGAATCCAAGTGTAGAACTATGTATACACACATAGATAGATAGTTAGATGATAGATAGATAGATAGATAGATAGATAGATAGATAGATAGATAGATAGATGGATAGATGGACTAGATAGATGGATGGTCAGATAGATGATGGATGGATAGATGGATGGATAGATAGATGGATAATGATCAATAGAGAGATAGATACAAATACACACATGTGTTTATACTTATTACATTTCATCTGTACTATATTCAACCTAGAGTTTAAGGTGTGCCGTGTTGATTCATGGGTCACATTTAATATTGAGTCACTGGCTCCCCTAAGGCCTAGTCCCTATGAGAAATGAAGATTCAATTCAACAAACATTTATTAAGTAAGTGAATATGTAGATCCATATCAAAACATCTATTTTTATTTTTATAGTTCTACACATTTCCACATACACAACTTTAGATATCTACAAACACGTACCCACACACTCACATAGCCTTGTGCTGGGTTCTGTAGATGCACAGGCTAAACTTGAACCAGTCCTTGCCCACAAGGAGCTTTTGGGGGAGAGGATACAGCAGGTACATTTCTATAAATATGAGGTAGGAGAGGGCACTGATACCTGAGTGGGGTGATAGGCTGAACGAGGTAAAAGGGGGGAGTGAGGTTCCCAAGCTGGGCTTTGAGAGAAGCTAGGTAAAGTTAGAAATGACCCATTGTCTGTTGGCCTCCCAGGAGCCTCCTCAAACTTGCTCTGACTTTCTCTTGCCTGTTGACCCCCTTCCCCTTGCTTCTCCTCTTCATCTTTCTGCCTCTGTCCATCCAGCCCACCCTAGGACTTAGGTGGTGGTCCCTGCATCCTCTTGGATCTTCACCTCCACCTCTGGATTACAGACCCCTCCTCTCCTCTCGTCCTCCAGCCTCTGCCCTCCTCTTCATCCTCCGGCCTCTGCCCACTTCTCATCCACGCTCTCTTCTTCTGTCTCCCTTCAGTCGGTTCATAACTAAGCTGGGGAGGGAGGGGAGGCCCCTTGCGCCTCTGCTGCAGTTTCCGTGACATCTTCATGGTGTGAGCGGGAGGTGACTCATTCTCTGAACAGTTATCACCCAGGCTTCCCTGTCTCAGGGGGATGCCACCCACTCCTGAGGTTTCTCCTCCGCGGCCTGAACGTGGCAGTGGGCTTTCCCGTGGCCAGCTGAAGGAGAGGGCACCTCCGCCTTTATTTAGGCCTCCATCCTCCAGCCTTCTTTTTCTGGATGCCACAGGAAACCCCCGAAGGGGAGGAATCTTGAAAATCTGCTGTTGTAGTAAGCTGGCACCATACCCAGGCAGGGATTGCTCAGTGCCAGAGTCTAGTAAGATGTTGGCGAGGGCTTTGGTCCTGATTGCCTTAGCAGTCTTCAGCTCAGCTTGGGGTAGCCCAGAGAGGAGGTGGTGCAAGCCCTTCCCCCTTCCCGTCGTTCCTAGGAGGAAAGATAGATGGGGGAGGAGGAATTGTACAATATCGGAGAAACGGGGGGGAATAGAAATTCAAGGAAACAAGGGAGTCTTTGAGACACATCTTTTTAGCCAGGGATCTCAGCAGAAAAGTTCATTATCTCCCCCTCCCCAATATATCACTAGTGGATGAGGGGATTCCGAACTGCTGAGGCTAAGTCTCTGACAAGACTGTGTCTCCGCCTGCCATTCCTCATCCCTCTCCTCTTTGCTTTCATCCTAACTGCGCAGCCTGGGCCTGGCAGATTCCCTCCCTGCTGGGATGGGGACCACGTTTAGTCTGGTAGTGGTGGCAAATGGGGACCGTTGACACTCAAAAGTATACTTCCCTTTTTTGTACCTAGAATCAAGAGACCTGTGTTCAGATGCTACCTCTGAGGCTCACTCCCTGTGGCCAAGACTCCTGATTCACCTGTAAAATGAGGCAGTCGGACTAAATCACCTCTAAAGTGATTGCTCTGCTCTAGAACCTAGAACTCACCTGGGCCTCGGTTTCCTCATTCGTAAAATGAAGGGGTTGGTTTAGCCAACCTCTGACCTCCCTTCAACTCTTGCTATAATCAGAGTTGTCACTAGGAAGGGGCAACTGGGACTTTTTCCACGGGGTGATGACTAGAAGGGGCTCTGTCACCCCTCAAAGTGTTGGAACAGTATAGCAGCAAGAAAACTAACCCTCTGGTTATCAGAATAGGAACTGACCAGATGTGAACTTTCTCTTCTCCCCTTAGCCCAATTGCAACAGCCCTGGCAATGCCAGCCACCTCCCCCCACCCCCATCAGATACCCATCCCATCGGGCCTTAATGCTCTGGAGTTAGTCCCACTCCAGCCTCACCCCCTCTCACGGCCCCCTGGAAGGGAGCTTGCCTTACAGCCCTTTCCCCCCAAGTGTGGCCCACCCTGGACTGGAGACCAAGGGTGGATGGTAACATAGTAGCTGAATGAACTCCAGTTTCAAAGGTTAATATCAAAATCTGGAGCAGATTACCCCAAAATTACTTACAACGCCATTAAAATTCTGAACTCTTTTTGTTGTGGCTGTAAATTAATTTAAAATGTCAGTTTTTTTGAGAAATCCAATAAGAAATTGAGCCAACAGAGCAATCTGCAAACTGTCTGGCAAAGAGGAAAGTGTGTCTCTCCAATCGACAAGAAAAAATATGGGGCTTAACTGGAACCATATGGCTTAGCACTTGAGAGAAATCTGCTGAAGGAAGAGGGAGGGGGAGGGAGAGAAGGAGGAAGGAGGGAAGGAGGGGCTGAGCTGATAGGCATTGGCGTTGCCAGGAGGCCCGAAGCGAGAGGGAGACCCTGGCAGCGCACTAGTCTCTGCGGGGGATAGGGAGCATTGGCACCAGGTGACTCTGGCAGGGGCTTACACAGGTGAAGGGGTTGAAATTAGGCCCCATTAGGCAGGGCCAGCCTCTGTACACCTGGTCTACCTCTTGGGTCTTACAGGACATAGATCTAGAACTGAGAGGGACCCCCAATGGCCATCTAGTTCACCCCCCCTTTTTATAGATCAGGAAACTGAGGCCTGGGAAGGTAAAATGATATTTGCCCAAACTTTCAAATTTAGCAAACATCACAGGGTGTATTTGAACCCAGGACGTAAAGCTGACAGAACTAGCGATGGTATAGATCTACAAGCCATCTAGATCATCCAACCCATTCATTTTACAGATGAGGAAACTGAGACCTGGAAAGGTAAAGTGACTTTTGCCCAAGATTCCAAAGTTAGTAAGTGTCATAGGATGTATTTGAACCTAGGACATAGGATGATAGAACTAGAAGTCATCTAGATCATCCAACCCATTCATTTTATATATTAGGAAACTGAGGCCCAAGGAGGTAAAGTGACTTTTCCCAAGCTTCCAACATTAATAAGCATCACAAGGGTGTATTTGAACCTAGGACATCAAATGATGGATCTAGGAGCCATCTAGATCTTCCAACCCACTCATTTTATAGATGAGGAAACTGAGGCACAGCGAGGTCAAATGATTTAGTTAGGGAGTATCTAAGCCTGAAATTAGACCCCCAGACTCCAGATTGTGTCCCTTTTACCCACCAATCTATAAAATAAGGGTGATACAATGGGGAGACCTCAAGGATCCCTTTCAGCTCTGGATCTATGGAACTAGGGTGCTTAGGGTTTACTGAGGAATCATTGTTCAGATCATTGGTGTTTGTGGAAACCCCTAAAACTCAGACAGAGGTTAAGGGAGACTTTCTTTTTATAGTCCTGGCCACTTTCAGGCCTATGAGAGTCTACACTGCCCCCCCCAACACAGACACACACATACACACACATGTGGTCTCCATTATGCCTTAATTTCCCAAGATTTACTACACATTAAGTAATTTGTAGGTTATTTCAACTTCAATCTGTGGGAGCTGAGAAAATCAAAATTAAATTCAAAACACAAGGAAACTTCAAAGAGGAAGGAAGAAGACAAACTTCAGCTCTCTCTCCACTGGATCCCTTTCTATCACCCCCCTAGGAACCATTGCCAGCCCCCTTCCTGCCAGCGTTGTTTCCCCTCCAAGTGGCCTCTGCAGCTAAACTCACTTCTCTCTGGGCTTCTGGATGCCAGAATTTAGAATATGGGAACATCGAGTCCCGCCGAGTGGAGCGTCAAGCTCCTGGCTTCTGGTGTGCGAATGGGGAAGGGTCTGGAACATTGAGAGCAGGGCTTGGAGGGTCTTACTTGGTGACACTCAATGGATAAGGAAACCAATGATTCTGACTTTTTTTGAAGTGCACAAGTTTATAGGTTAAGGACCCTGAATTTGGGATGAAACCACCCCACTGATGGATGGCCCCTCCAGGGATGCCTTCATCTGCTGGCATTATCTCTCCTCCAAATCTCTGGTCCTGGGACAGCCTGTGACCTTCCTGCCCACCCCCAAGACGTGGACCCCAGCCCAGCTGTCCTTCCTTCCCAGACCCTAGGGTCCAGATACTTCCCAGCACCTTTTAAAACAGCCTTGTAAATAAGCACCTGTGGCTGAGATGAGGCCGGTGAATAGTTGAGCAGTGAGCTGGTGAGGGGTGTGTTCTCTTTGATTGCATTCCATAGGATTCTGGGTAATTGGGTGGGGAGTGAGTAATGTTTATAAGAAAGGCCTATTCAACCCATTCCAGTGTAGTGGATTAGGACACTCCGATGGGAGTTGTTGGCTGACCCATGATTTCTTTGGTATAGGGCAGTGGTTTGTAATCTCTTTGGCCGCAGGACCCTTTGACACCCTTAAAAAATATTAATGATTCCCTCCACGGGACTTTGGATTAGGTAGATTATGGCTATGATATTTACCATATTAGAAATTAAAATATTGTAGTATGTTTTTGAAAATAGTTTTGACCTCAAAGACCCCCCCCCAAAAAAAAAGGGTTTTAGGGACCATCAAGAGTTTCACGGTCACACTTTGGGGAATTCCTTCTACCATCTCTGCAACTCTTCATCTCAGAACTGGGGCTCCAAGGGGTCATTCATAATTGGATTTGAGGGGGAGCACATAAACCACCAGGAGTTCCAGGACACACTTGGGAATTCCTTCTACCATCTCTGCAACCCTTTCTCTCAGAGCTGGGGCTCCTAGGGGTCAACTATGGCTAGATTTGGGGTGGGCCCATGAACTTGGGTGAAAAAAAGTGACTTTAATTTTCATTAATAGCTAAAATTTAACATTTCCTTCAATGATAAATATAGGCAAGAAGCTATTATTCTGAGAAGGGTCTACAGTCTTCCCCAGGGGTCCGTGTCACAAAAGTTAAGAATCCCCCTCTGCCATAAAGGATCACCCCCTTGTGATAAAACAGTATCTTGTCCACTAAAGGAAACTCAAACTTTCCTCTCTCTTAAGGTTGGCTTTCTATCCACCATGTCTCTGTTTTCCTGCACATGGAAGATACTTAATAAAATACGGGTTGAACTAGATTACATGAAATCCCATTTCTGGCACAGAATTATTGGGTGACCCCAGACAAGTCATATCACCACACTGAACCTCAGTTTCCTCATCTGTCAAATGGGAAAAAGACTGCCTATCAGGGGTGGTTAGGTGGCATGGTAGATAAAGCACTGGCCCTGGAGTCAGGAGTACCTGGGTTCAAATCTGGTCTCAGACACTTCATAATTACCTAGCTGTGTGGCCTTAGGCAAGCCACTTAACCCCATCTGCCTTGCAAAAAATCCTAAAAAAAAAAAAAAAAGACTGCCTATCATCCCTACTTCCCAAGTTTGGTGGGAGGCTTAAAGGAGATAAGGAATGGCAAGTTCTTGGCAAACCTTCAAGGCATCAGATATAGGCTGTCCCAAAAAAAGTCAAGAGTAGAGTTTTAAGCTTTTTAAGCTGCTTATTTCAGGGACACCCTATATAAATGGCAGTAATTATTATTGTTTTATTATTAGCATGATTTTTCCTGTCCAACCTCATTGACAGGGTGTTGTGAGTGGCAGGCTGTCAGCTATTTAAAAACTCTTGGTTTTTAAATCATTTAAATCTTAAATTATCTTGGTTCCAAAAGCCATTGGCTCAGAGAGCCCTCGTGTTTTGCCTTTGAAGACTGCCTGTGGTATGTCTTTCCCCTTCTGCTTGTCTCCAAGAACCATCGACAACCTGGGAGAATAACCTCCCCATAATGGAAAAGACGAAGGATCTCCGAGGCAAGGCTTTCCTTGCTCGTTTCCACCTTCAGAGCAATATACAGCAAAGAAACTTCCCTACCCAGCTTTATTCCAATATCTTCCCCTGGCTGATTTTCTCCAATTAATCCTGCCTATATTTTGTTTGTACATAACTGTTTGCATATTGTATCCCCCCTGCCCCCCCATTATATTATGAGGTCCTTGAAAGCCGAGCCTTTTAACTTTCTTAGTTTCTTCATCACTTAGCAATTTCTGGTACTAGGTACTTAGTAAATATTTGTCGACGGACTGACCAAATCACACTTTCCTTATTAGTCCCCGCTGTGCCAGAGCTAAGAATTCTTGAGCCCTGGGTGAGTTCATTTAGGAGGGGGAAAGAAGAGGATCCCAGAGGACATTCTACCATTTTCTGCGAGAGACGGCAACTTGAGTTCTAGATAGTCTGATCTCTGTCTCAAACTGTGATTGGTGGTCCCTGATGCCCAAACCCCTGAGAAGAGGTGGAGGGGCCAGGGTGACTGGAAGACTCCGACGATGGCAGCCAACCTTCAGAAAGACTGCCTTTGAAAGGAAGTGTCTCCCCCTTAGATGTTGATGTCCTGGCTCAAAATTCTGACCACTCCACCCTTGTTGCATCTGTCTGGCATTCATGATGTAGAAGGTGGAAGTAGTTACGAGAATTCTCTAGTCTTTGTTGGAGTCAGTTGATGATGATGTTTGTCCTTCTTTCTCAAAGAAGAGGCCAACGTCAGGGAGGTGATGTCATGACAAGCATATGAATTTAATTTGAGTGAGAGGAACCGTACTAAGTGCCCAGCCTCACTTTCTCCTCCAGAGCCATATGGGTCCAGTTGGACATGGCCCTGGATGTGAGACAGTCAGGATTAAGTGACTTGCCCAAGGACACACCTCTAGTAAGTGTGATGGAAGGGCCAGTCTTGGAGGTGGAAAGACCTGTGTTCAAACCCTGCTTCAGACACTAGGTGACCTCCCCTGCACCCCAAACACCACCTCCTCCACTACAGCATTAGGGATTTGACGGAGGGCATCCTGCCCCCAGAAAAGTCATCGGCAGCACATCAGGTATGGATGACTTGCCTCCCTTCCCCCACAGCCGTACCTGCAGTCCAGGTTCCCATTGCTGACTGGCCTGCCGTTGCCCCCGAGCCAGGGTGGAGCAGGGGAGAGGGTGAGGGAGGCAAGCTGAGGCTGGGGGCAAGGGGGAGGGAAGGGAGGCGCCTGGGTTTAATAGACTGCCGAGAGCAGGAGCACACTTATTCCTGCATTTTATGGGAGTTTTTAATGTACAGATGGGCTGGTTTAAAAGGTGCTCTAAATCAAGGGCGCCTTGGAGCGCCTGCAGCAGCTCGCACTCCCGCCTGCCAGACCCAGAACTCTAGGCCCGGGCTGCTGGCATGCCCGACAGGTCACTTCCAGGGGTGCCCAGCAACCTGGAGGTGGGGTAGGGAGAGGGCAGGAGGGAGACAGGGCTTGCTCTTCGGCCAGTCCTGGGCCATCTCCTCCAATCCTCTCATTTTACCAATGAGGAAACTGAGGCCTAGAGTGGGGAAAAGAACTGCCCATGGTCACAGAGGTGATGAGGAGGAGGAGGAGGATGACTTAATATCTACTATGTGTCAAACTCTTCCAGATATTCACTCAACAGAGGCAAAGATTTTAAACTAGATTTCTGGGTTTATCTAAAACATCTTGAAGGGTCTAGAGTCCTATTTCTGGTCTGGGAAGTCGTCCTTCGCTTGTAGGATGCATGGTCAGCTGGAAGACGCCACCAGTCTTCCTCTGACCCCCAACTCATCCTCTTTTCTCTGGGCCTGCCTTGCTTAGGCTGTCACTTCCTAAGAAGGTCAAGGCCCATGGGCTTTGTTAGAGAAGGTCATGGGCCCGAGCTTGGGTAGAGAGACCCATGGCTGATGTAGACCTCTTGTCTCTCCTCCCTGTGGGTCCTCACCCACCTCCTCCCCTCCTGCTGGCGCCATGATGCGTGTCTCCCTGTCTCTGCGCCCACGCAGACCTCATTGGGGCCCTGCCTACGTGGGCGCAAGTCAGGTGAGCGGCAGACAGAGCGGCAGACCCTACTCACCCCCTTTCTTGGCAGGAGGGGTTCCAAGGCCACAGCCTTCCCGGAAGGCTTCCCAAGCTCCCCCGCACGGCATCCTGTCGAGCCTGTTTCTGGGGTGCGGGGGCAGGGTTTTGGGGGGAGGGAGGCAAGGCGTCTGCCCTATTCCTCCCTGGCGCCAGGTTTTCCTGAGACTTCTGCACCGGTGTTGCTGGAGGCGAGCAGCCAGGCAGGGAAAAAACTGGGGGGAGAAAAGTCATCAGCTGGGGCACCCCAAGCAGGAAGGTGAGGTGAGGACCAGCCAGCCAGAGCAACCTCCTTCCCAAGGCTGACCCAGGGGACTGCCCCAAATTACCTGGACCACCCAGCCAGAACACAGGGTCATCGAATTTTTGCAAAGCATTTCAAACCCTGTCCTGCCTAGCCCTGGCTTATTTTTCCATTCACTTATTCAGATCCAGCCATGTGCACCATCTCCTACCTCCAAACCTTTGTACTGACTGTACCACCCACCTGGACTGCTATAACGAATGCTCTCAGTAAAAGTGATTAATAATTGATTATATAATAATATTAATGGAATGCACCCTTTCTCCTCTTCCTCTTCCTTCTGAGCTCAGTTCAAACACCACTGCCCCTCTTCAGCTGCTGGTTTGGTTGTCTGTGATCACAAATGTACACTGTTAGATCTACACGTGAGGAATGTAGGGTGTTTGGTTTCCACAGTGTAAGCAATGGAAGGAGTTACCTTTACAAACATGTTTCACATTAGACCCCCGCTCTGAGGAAGAGCTGCTCTTGAAGCCAAGGAGACCTGGGTTGACACAAACTGGGTATATGAGACTGGGCCAGGAATCAGGAGGATGGGAGTTTGAATCTGGCCTCAGACTGACTCTAGCTGTGTGACCTTGGGCAAATCACTTCACCCTGATTGCCTCACATCCAGGGCCATCTCCAGTCATCCTGATCCATATCTGACCAGACTCAGATGGATCTGGAGGAGAAAGTGAGGCTGGTGACTTAACACAGGGCCTCTTCCCCCACCAAATCCAATTCATGTGCTTACCATGGTATCACCTCCCTGATGTCATGGTCTTCTTTGAAAAATGAAGGACGAGGCGGCTAGGTGGCATAATGGATAAAGTACCAGCCTGGGTTCAAATCCGGTCTCAGACACTTAATAATTACCTAGCTGTGTGGCCTTGGGCAAGTCACTTAACTCCATTTGCCTTGCAAAAAACCTAAAAAAAAATGAAGGACAGGGGCGGCTAGGTGGCCCAGTGGATAGAGCACTGGCCTTGGATTCAGGAGGACCTGAGTTCAAATCCGGTCTCAGACACTTAATAATTACTTAGCTGTGTGGCCTTGGGCAAGCTACTTAATCCCAATGTCTAGCAAAAACCTAAGAAGGAAGGAAGGAAGGAAGGAAGGAAGGAAGGAAGGAAGAAATGAAGGACAAACATTATTACTTTGGGGGTAGTTTCAAACTATTATCTGCCATCTCACACTTAAGAGTTCTAGGCTAGATCCTGTCCCAGATGGAAGGGACCTTGGAGGCTATCAGTCCCAGCCTCTCATTTTATCTATAAAATGCCAAATCATCAAACAACTAGTGGATAAACATTTATTAAACAACTGCTATTTGCACTGGAATCCATGTATGGGAATACAAACATAAAAATAAAAAAGCCCTGCCCTCCGGGAGTTTATATTCTACATTCTAGACCCTGTGCCTCAGTTTTTCTTAAAACAGTCTCACTGAGGGCTTTGAAATCCTCCCAAAGACAAGATAGAGGATTTGTGGCAAAAAGAATCCTGAGTTAATGCTTCTTCTATAACCACTACTCTTAGTAATAATGATAATAATTGATTATATAATAACTGCTTATATTTTATATAGTCTTTTATATAGATAGTAACTCACAACTACCCTGTAAGACAGATAACACAAGTATTATGAATCTCTTATTATAAGATGAGGAAATTGAGATACAGCCAAACCAAGTTGGCCAGACAGCCAGCAAGCTTTTAAGTGCCTACTGTGTTCCAGGCAATGTTAAACGACAAAATCAGGGCTCTTGGTCACCAGCAGCTTACATTCTAACAATGGAGATGACAAGTAAATAATGACACTTAGAAGACATACACAGATTAGATGGAAGTTATCTCAGAAAAGGTGCTCCTTGCTGGGGGGAGGGAAGGGGACCAGGAGAAGCCTGACCATGCTTTTTCAGCTAGTAAGCATTACTAGCTCCAGATTCAAGCATGGGCTTTTTGACTTCCAAGACCAGAGGATCCACCTCTCCTCCTTCCTTTAAGATATGACCTTATAGGATGGATGGGAAAAGCTAGTGGGTTTCCACTGAAATGAGCTTATTGGTTGGTTGAATGAAGCAAATTAGTGCTAAAGCAAAAAAAAAAATTATTTTAAATTTTCACTGTTCTCTTTTATTTCTTTTCCAAATATATCCCTCCCCTGTTTCTCATCAAGCCATCCTGGGTAGCCAAAAAAAAAAAAAAAAAAAGGAATAGTGAAAGAGGGAAATGATGAGGCAATTCACAAAGCTCACCAACACATCAGTTAAGTCTGTGGATAAAACATTCCTTTCCCAAGGTCCCCCACCTCTGCAAAAATTAGAGTGGGAGGTACATTTTCTCAACTCTGTTCTGACACCAAACTCTAGGACATTACACTTAACAGTTTTTTCTTTATTTTTAAATAAATTTGTTACTTATTTTTAAAAATTTTTTTAAATGTTGAGTTCCAGATTCTCTTCCTCCTTTTTGCCTATTTTGCCTCACTGAAAAGGCAAGAAATGTGCTCTCAATTATACATCTTCACACACTTTCCCATTTCTGGGGGTTGGGATTGTTCTTTCTGTTTCCATTGATGTGGTCATTCTTTCACTCCTCATCAGCTCATGTAAGCCCTCCCGTCCTTCTCTGAATTCTTCATATTCATTATCTCCTCCAGCACAGTAACGTCCCCCCGTGAGCCTAACTTGTCTGGCTATTCCTAAATAGATGGACATCTGTTTTGTTTCTTGTTCTTTGTGACTACAGAAAGTTCAACTTTATCTTTGGTGTTTCTCTTTTTGTCATTGACCTTCACGGGGTGTGTATTTATCTAGTAAGTGACTTCAATTCTCTAAATCTCATGCATACCAGTGCCATCTTGACCTTAGGAGGTATTGTAGCACATTTAAAAAACCTCATCTTATAATAAGAGGTTCATAATAGTTGTATTATCTATCTTACAGGGTCCTTGTGAGTTATTTGGGGGAGTAGAAAGCTTGGTTTAGATCTGGGTTCAGATCCTGCTTCTTTTTTCCTACCCGAGTGTCCATGTCATTTCCCTCTCTGTGGCTCAGTTACTTCCTCTGTAAAATGAAGGATTTGGACTAACCACCCTCTATGGATCCTTCCAATTTTAATCTAGTGACCCTATGGACTGTGTTAGGTTAAGGGTCAAGAGAACTACTTTTACTAACTCTGATTAGGCCACTGGGGCTTGAAGACTGAAAGAGCAGTTCAAATCCCATCTCAAATATTTATTATTGATTAACATTTCTGTGCCTCAGTTTCCTCATCTGTATAATGATAGAATTGAATTCAGAAGCCTCTTCATTTTAGTCTCTGATTCCATGTCCTCAGACCAGTCACTTTAGAAAGTTAGAATTAACTTAAGTATCTACTGTATACCCCAGGACCAGACAATGGGGAGACAAAGACCCCCAAGATGGCAACCAATCCATGCTGTCAAAGAGGTAACTTTTAACTTTCTGGAGGTCAGTGGGGAGCACTGTGGGTGGACTCTGGGCAAACAGGAGACCCCCTTCAGGCCCACTATGGAGGGCTTGGGTGGGGGGGATTGGGTGGACAGTCAGGTAGGCCTTTGCCCTGTTTCTCCTTGGCGGCATCTATATGACAACGAGTGTTGGCTTCGAGCTCCCGCGAGCTGGGGATGGAGGAGATCCTCTGAAAGTGATGATATGTGACAATCAGTCACAGCAATTAGTGTTTTGGTTAACAGGCCTTTTTTGTTTTCTCTCAGCCAGACAGAATGTCACAAATAAATCCTCTCCTGCATTTGCATATTAATTGGATCGGAGACGTCAAGCATCTTTCATTAAAGAAAATGATCTGCATATTTGGAGACATAAAATAGTTATTTTGATGGGTTTTTTTTTCATAAGATCAGGGGGTGGGGGAGGTAGGTGATGGGAGCACTTCGAAATGGAGGTAGTGTGAAGGCAGAGCAGCTCAGAGCCTGCTGTTTGCCGTTAACCCTGCGCGGCCCAGAATCCCTGCCAGTCTTGGGCAGGCATGTCAGGAAGATGAGAAATTAAATAAATAAACAAATATAAGTTGCTCAAGTAAGTGGGGGTGCCAGCACCTCACCTTTGGCTGACCATCAAGTCTTGGGGAACCCCCTTGGCATCCTCCGGGGGAAAAGGCAGGAGCTCGAAAGCTCCCCAAGTGGCCTCTGACTTCATTGGGACTGCCCATGTCCCTACCTTCCAGACTGTTCCCGGATGAGTGCCGGCACTGGACATCGAGAAGGCCCTGGTGGTCCCAACCAAGAGGAGGTGGGAGCCAACGAATGAAAAAAAAGAGCTGGGCTTGAGATTTGGCCCCACTGGCCACTGAGTGACCTCCTTTGAAAAGGAGGGCCTGGTAGAAATCACAAAGGTTCCCCACCAGCTCCACCAGTCATTCAGGTCTGAGGATCCAGGTTCTACAAACCCTCTTAGCTTGGATGGGCAGTATTCGGGAGTGGTGGCCTGCTCTGAGCTTCTGTGTTGTCTAAGACTGATTCCAGTTCCAGTATCCTGGATTCTAAGGGCCCTCTAGCTCTGACATTCTGAGTTTTAAGACCCTTTAAACTCTGACATTCTGTGTTCTAAGGGCCCTCCCAGCTCTGATATCCTGTGTTCTAAGAGCTCTCCCAGTTCTGACATTCTGCGTTCTGAGACCTCTTCCAACTCTGATCTTTGTGTTCCAAGAGCTCTCCCAGCCCTGACAGTCTCTATTCTAAGGGCCTCCCAGTTCTGACGTTCTGAGTTCTAAGACCCCTTTCGACTCTGACATTCTATATCCTAAAACCCCTTCCAACTAGCTCTGACATTCTGAGTTTTAAGACCCTTTAAACTCTGACATTCTGTGTTCTAAGAGCTCTCCCAGATCTGACATTCTCTGTTCTAAGGACCCTCCCAGCTCTGACATTCTGTGCTGGAGGGTCCCTCTCGGCTCTAACAATCAGCCTTCCTGTTGCCCCATCTTCTCTTGTTCTTATCCTGACTTCTCTGAGGGCTAAGGTCCCTTGTCCCTGATCCCCTGCCCCCTCCCCATTCCCTCCTTCTCTTTGTCCCTCCTTTCAGCCCCTGGCTGGGCCAGAAGCTCACGCCTCTCTTCTCTTCTCCCTTCCAGCCACAGGCAAGACAATATCCGGGGCAGAAACAGAGCCTGGGAGCATTATCACACACACTCGAAATAACCCAGA
This sequence comes from Macrotis lagotis, assembly GCF_037893015.1. NCBI lineage: Eukaryota > Metazoa > Chordata > Mammalia > Peramelemorphia > Peramelidae > Macrotis > Macrotis lagotis. The sequence continues at coordinate 882,836,349 of NC_133658.1, forward strand.
AAGCTGCTGGGTCCATATTAGGACATGAATCCCTGTCACCCACCAAGCCTAGCCTGTTCACCATTTATTGACAGCCCAGTGTGACTGCAGTGGGCCCTACCCTCCCCCCAAAAATAATCCAGCAGTCCCCAAAGCTGTCAGCCCAGAATTTCCTCTGCCCAGCTTTATTTATATTTAGCTGGCCGAAAAGGTGGCAGAAGAGCCCCTTCCCCGCCCCCCCAGCTCCCTTTCCCCAGCTTGCTGATACCCATTTAAAATAGATTCTAGGAGGCTGTGAAGTTCCTCTTCCCTCCTCCCCCACTCATTCTACTCCCCTACCAACTCCTTTGCTCCTCTTCCTCCCCCCCACCCCTCAAATCCTGTGGCCTGGGGACCTCAGCTCATGACCTGAAGACATGTGTAAGTGTTTGAATGAAGCCACGGTGATTGTCTGTCCCTCTGCATAGCTTGGATTGTAGCTGAATTGGCCTCCAGAGGAAATGGAAACATCTCAGTTAAGTTTCCATCATCCTTTATTAAATCCAGGATCCCTAGGACCACAGATAGAATCATAGGTTTAGGAGTTGGCAGAGATGGTGCCATATTTAGAGTTGTGAAGGTCTGGGTTCAAATCTCACCTCATACAGTGTCCGATTTGCGACCCTGGGTCCATTTGTTTTTTCTTTGTTATAAGGGATGGTTCAGTGTTGACAGGAGTGAAGGTTCTCCATTTATAAGAATGCAAAAAGTAAAGCATCAGTTAAGCTTACCTTAAAAAAAAAACTTATGGTTGAACTCCCTCATATTCAGAATCCTTCAGTAGTTCCCCATTACCCACCCAAACAACACTTCCCTTAATCAGACATTCAAGACTTTCCGCAGGCTTATTCTGCCCTTACCTTTGCTGATTTCTCTCATGCTTCTCACTCCTCATGCTTCAGTCAAATGGAGCCAGCCCAGTCATTGTTGCTCATTCCATGCATGAGCCAGCCTGGTCACTGTTGTTATTTCCATGCATTGGGCCAGCCTGGTCACTGTTGCTCATTCCTTGCATTGGGTCAGCCTGGTCACTGTTGTTCATTTGATGCATTGAGCCAGTTTGGTCACTGTTGTTCATTTGATGCATTGAGCCAGTTTGGTCACTGCTGTTCATTCGATGCATTGGGCCATCCTGGTCACTGTTGTAATTTCCATACATTGGGCCAGACTGGAATGTCTAGCTCTCTTACCTGTTGAAATCCTATGTATCCTTAAGTGGTCCTGCCATGCAGTCTTCCCTGATGTATATATTCCCCCATTCCCACCCAAACATGAACCTTCCTCTTAAACTTTGCAGAATATTTCCCTGGCTCCGCTCTTTCTCGATATGTAATAGTTCCACACTGTAGCTCTTTGCCTCTGGGCCTGGCTCAGATAGACTGGAAACCCCATGAGGGCAGCGGCTGAACTGTAACTAACCCCAACCCCAAAGCTAAGCTCCCTGCTCTCCCCACACACAGTGCTGGTGCTTGGTAAGCAAGTGTTCCTCGTATTGAACCTGACTGCAGGCAGTCAAGGGATGACTCCATCAATAATCAGCAAACATTTATTAAACCCATACTATGTGCACTTTACAAATCCAACCTCATTTGATAACAGTGTCTGAAGCAGGACTCGCATTCAGTTCAGAGGACTGAGGTTCAAAACCTGCTACTGATATTTTACCATTAGACTTTGAGCACATCCCTCTACTTTTCTGCATCAGCTTCCCCATCTGTACAATGGGACGATTAGACCAGAGAACCTCAAAAGTCCCTTCCAGCTTTAGATCTATGACCTTGACTCTGAGGCAGCTCATGGTACAGTGACTGAAGTCATGAAGACCTGGTTTGAATCCTACCTCAGACAATTAATAGCTTTGTCACCCTGGAACTTATTCTCTCGGCCTCGGTTTACCCATTTTTAAAATGAAACTAATCATAGCACCTATTTCATAAGATTTTTGTGAGGAGTAAATGAGATACTTAAAGATTCTTATGTAATCTTTATATGAACATATTTAAATATAAATATATTTAAAGTTTATACTAAATAAACTTTAAAGAACTAAAGAAATGCTAATTATTGTCAATTTCCTATAATCTAGTGTGTGTGTGTGTTGTTTTATATATGTGTGTGTTTAATGTTATATATTTACAGATATTTGTGGGCTTGTATAAAACTTTGTATATAGTTACATATAAATATTTAGTTATGTACATATATGGCTATATATATACATACATGGCATACATACATAAAAATAATTTCTGGTGGAGATGGAAAATGAGCAACCGGGTGAGTGAGAGATAGAATTAGGAAAGCTGGCGTGTGAGTGGAGCTAAGAAGGAAGATAGGAATTTGAAGGGACTTTTGGAGTAAGAAGTGGGGGGGTCCAAAGGGTAGACATGAACAGAAATTGTATGAAGATGATGATAGTCTTGGGTGTACAAGTTTCAGATTGCCTGGACCCAAGACCAGCATAATCTTTGCTTCTCTGCATCCTTCCTCTTTCTCTTTGCCCCCTCACCCATCTCCCCTGACCTCCCACCACCCAGTACTTTGATCTTACTGAAGTACAGACTGGTTACATTGGGGCAGCTGCCATATTTGGGGGCTTGTAGGTCAGAGAGGGGCAGGGTGCACCTAGTGAGGATCAGGTGGGTGGGCAGGGTGCTTTATGGAGTCTGGGGGAGCTCTGTGACGGGTGTATCTGTTAAACGCCAAGAAACCAAGTAGGTTTAATATGACGGTTGCTGCTGCTTTGATAAATCAAAATAATTAAAAATAATAAATTTGATGCCTTAACAACAGGCGTGTGGGCGCAGGGTCTGAGCTGCCAGGCTGAGAGGGTTAGGGAGGTGGGAGGGGCCACCTGGACTCAGGCAGTAGGGCTAGGACCAAGCGATGCTGAAGAGCCGTGGGTCACACTTACCCTAGTACCTCCCCATTCCCTTTGCCCAGGTAGGAGGTCCTTGGTCCATTCACCTTCCTAGGATGCATGTACAGCTGGACCATTTTCCTCTCTGACCCAAACTCTGGTCCCCTCTTCATGGGTGGTGCAGTTGATAGAGTGAGTGCCAGACCTAGAATCAGGAAGGAATGAGATCAAATCCAATCTCAGAAACTTACTAGCTGTGTGATCTTGGGAAAGTCACTTTATCTCCATCTGTCTCAGTTTCCTCATCTGTATAAATTGAAGGATAATAGCACTTGCCTCCTAGGGTAGTTGGGAAGATAAAAATCATTGCTGTTGGGTGGTGGGGATACAAGGATAGAAAAACAGGAAATAATATGGACCCTTGAGGAGCTTCTGTTCTATTTGAGATATCAGAAAATGGAATGAACCAAAGGTCTGTAAGAACCCATTTCTAAAGCACTATACTAAGTCCTTGCCATCAAGGAATTTATCTGAGAGAGAGGGAGTTCCATAAAAGCACAAAAAAGAATTATGCAAATAAAAACAACATAATTTCAGTATGGGAGATTAACAAGTGAGGAAATCAGGAAAGTTGGGCTTCTAGCAGGTTCTCAGTGGTAGAGGTGAGATGGGAGAACATGCCAGACTTGGAGGGCACAGCCTGGGCAAAGACAAAGAAGTGGGAGATGGAATTTTATATATGAGAACACGAATGCCCTGCTCCTGGGGGAAGGTCCTTTAAGTAAAGGAAGGGTAACTGGTTATTCAGTCTGAATTAGAGGAAATTCTTATTCTTGACCCCCGAGGATACTTCCTGCATTGCATTTCTGTTCCTTGTGGTCCTTTTTGAGAATGAAGGCCAAACTCCATCTGGGGTTCTCATTGGAGTCTCTTGACCCACCAGGCTCCCCATGGCTGTCCCCCCTCATCTGACTTTTCAGGACTTCCCCAATTTGTAGGACACATAGGGTCTTCCAAGATTTAGAAAGGGTTTCAGAGAAAATCTAATCCAACCTTCTCATTTTACTCAGAAGGAACCCAACACCCAGAGAATGAAGTGATTTGCCCAGGATCCCACAGGGCACAAATGGCAGAATCAGGGCAGCTAGGTGATGCAGTGGATAGAGTACTCCAGCCTCAGACAATGATGACCCAGCTCTGTGAACTTGGGCAAGTCGCTTAACCCTATTACCTTGCTCAAAAAGAAAAAAAAAAGCTTAGATAATTCAATAATTGAATAAATGAATAAATAGATAATAGATAAATAGTAAATAAATGGACCAATAAATAGATAAATTAAATAAATGAATGAATAGATAGACAGATAGACAGACAGACAGACAGACAGACAGACAGACAGACAGACAGACAGATAGATAGATAGATAGATAGATAGATAGATAGATAGATAGATAGATTGATATATGGATAGCCAAACGTAGACCCTCTTCATTCCACACCCCGGACTCAGTCTACTTCATGGACTGTAATTCAGACCTTCTTCTGGGTCCAGGGAGCGGGGCATTCAATAACCAGGCTTCATTGGGAGCCCGGAAGACTCGGGTTCAAGTCCCTTTTCAGCCACTCAGCTCTCCAACCTCAGTTTCTTTATCTGTAACATGAAGAGAACCCTTTCAGCCTCTTTGATCTTATGAAAATCCCCCGACCTGAGTCTTAGCCCCAGTTTTCCGGGTGGGGGGACAGGTGTCGACCCTCGCTCTTCCCCTTCCTTTTCCCACGTTGCTGCCTCTCTCTAGCCTGGGATGAGCTGATGGGGGGGGGGGGGGGAGGGGGCAGGCGGGGGGGGGGGGGGAGGACCAGGGTGTCTGTCTCTTTAAATGCACTCTGTGTCAGCAGATAAGGAATTTGACGGCTTTATCAGAAATACCAAAGCTTTATTTAGCAGGGTGAGGCGCACACCACTCAGCTCTGCACAATCTGCTGATAAATAGCAAAAAAAAAAAAAAAAGAGGGGGGAGGGAGCAGGCAGGAAAAAAGTTAGAAGTTTTCACTGATTACATTTTGCAACTGGACAAGTACAGGCTGGGGTGGGGAGGGGGGGAGGGAGTAGTAAAGGGGCTCCTCTCTGGGTGATAACAGGCAGACATTTTTTCCATCCCCCCTCTGGGAGGGCTTTGTAGGTTTTTCTATTATTAGGGAAAAATGCACTGATTGTTTTCATTCTTCCGGAGAAAGTCCTGTGTCCAAGCAGAGCCCTCCTGCCCGTCTGCCTGTCTGGTAGCTTGCTGCTCTTACCTTCCCCCTCCTTCCACCCCCTCCCCACTTGCCAGCCTACCCACTGTGGGGCCTTTCTTCCAACTGAATCCAGAGCCTCCCCCCCCCAACCCCTTCCCATGCTCAGGGGCCTCTCCTCTAGCTCTGATGGGAATGGGGATGGGGAAGCTTCAACACCAATTAACAGCCCAGGAGCCTTTACCCAGAGCTTCCTATGGGCCCTTGCCCTGGAGGGGATTATGGTCCATCCGATGGACCCAAAGGGTCTAACGGGCAAAGGAAACAGTGGTCAGTCAGCCAGGAAGGATCAGACTCCAGTTATTGCCTCAAATTTCTGTTGGTGAGGATGTGTGTCCTTCTTTCTGGAAGAAGGGGGGAGATGCGGTGACATCATCTGAATTGGATTTGACAGAGTGGGGAGGGGGCTGTGCTAAGTCACCAGCCTCACTTTCTCCTCCAGAGTCATCTGGGTCCAGCTGGAGATGTCCCTGGCTGGGAGGCCATCAGGTTTAAGGTCACACAGCTAGTAAGTGATAAACATCGGAAGTCCTGTTTGAACTTGGGTCCAGGGCTGTCCACCTAGATAAACTGCTATTTCCTTTGTGAATTTAAGTTCCTTGAAGGCAGGACCCAAACTTGTATTTTTTTTTTTATCCCCAAGGCCTGACCCATTTGTAGGTCTAGATGTTTGTTGAAAGGGAATGAAAAACCCTTTCCCTTCCACCTCCTACACCTCTGAACTGGGGGCCTCTTCAAGAGGGAAAGGGGGAGTTTTATTTGCTCTCCTAACTATAACTGTTTCAGCTTTGCCCTAAGATCACTGACCCACAGCTGATTTTTGGCTCAAGGACCTCATCAGTTTGGGGAAGAGAATGATCCTTTTGTAGGAAACTCCTTGAGTGTGGCCGGTTACCAGACTTTGTGGACTAGAGGCTGATCCAGACATTCACCAAATTGGGAGTCCCTAGGGAGTAGGGTTCAGCCCTTAAGAGCCAATGTGGGGACATGGCCAGCCCGATAGCCCCCCAGCAGCTTCCCATACTGTCTTTGAAGCTCATGACTCCTAGGCATCAGTGAAATTTCAGAACAGAGTTCATCTTCCTCAGTTTCTTCTCTCTCCATCCCTTTCTTAGTCTGTCTTGATCTTTGAGCTATCATCCTGGTGAGTCCCTGTCTCTATCTCAGTCTTCTGTCTTGATCCCCACCTCTATTTCTCTATTTGTCTCCCCCCACACTTTTGATTCTTTGCTTTTCTCTGTCTTTCTCTGTATCTTTGTCTATTTGTGTTTTTTTCTATCAAGTCAAGTCTGATGCTATTTGTCTGTCTTGGTCTCTGGGTCCATTTATGTCTGTGTGACTGTCTCTGCCTTTCTTGTTTGGTCTTTGCATTAGATGGAGAAGTTAAAGCTAGGTCCTCTACCTCTACTTTTCTCTTGTAACTTTCATCCAAGCCTATCCCCCCTCCCCAAATCGATAAACAGCTCATACTGTTCCTGCTTGCATGTCTGACTCTCAACTTTCCCATCCAAGTCAAGTCTCATGAGTTATGGGAGCTCCAGGTTTGTAGAAGGACAAAATAAATTGGGGTATGGGAAGAGATGTGGGCTGTGGGTAACAGGGAAAGAAGGTGTATGGTGAGGAGCAGAGATAGAGCTGAAGACTTTCTTCCGGTTTTTGTGAGGAATGGGGTTAAGTGACTTGCTCAAGGTCACTCAGTATGTCTCACGTGGCTGGATTTGAACTCAGATCCTTCTGACTCCAGGGCCGGTGCTCTATCCACTGCACCGCCTAGCTGGCCCCAGAGCTGAGGGCTTCTAACTGATAAGGTATGAGAGGATCCACCTGTGTCACTACCTGTGTGACACTGGTCAATTTACCCCCCCCCCCAATTTCCTCATTTGGGTGACTTTAGAGTACTATGCTACGTAAAAACCTGTATTATTTAATAATCGCAATCCTTTCTATTTACATAAAACTTTATGATCCTAGAGTCCATTTCTATTTCTACATAAGAGCCTGTATTATTTAATAATCACGAGCCTTTCTATTTACATAAAACTTTATGATTTTAGGATCCTCCAACATGCTGCCCTCTGCCTGAAATTCTGTAAGCCCAAGCATTCATTCATTCATTCAGTAAGCATTTATTAAGCATCCACTGTATGCCAGGCATTAGAAAAGGTATAGGCATATGAAGTAAAGTATTCCTTGTTCCGAACTGTCTCAGCTGCTACATCACATCTCTTGGTGCTCTATGAAGAAAATCAGCTTACAGGGTTCTCTCTTTGCCCAGGCAACGAAGTTTCTCTCAAGCTAAATGAGATAATATTTGTAAAATGCTTAATGCAGTTCCAAGTATACAGCAGGTACTTAATAAGTGCTTATTTCCTTTTTTCCCTCACCTTGCCAGTCTTGTTCCATCCTCTTTTCCCACATTCATTCATCCCCTCACTCAAATCCAATCCGTGTGCTTGTCATGGCATCACTTCTCTGATACCATGGTCCTCTTGGAGAACGAAGGGCACACATCACATCACATCACATTTTTCACCTTTATACATTCTAATTTCAACCTAGCTGGCCTCAGCATTTTATTTCTCACCATTTCTTAGATTTCTGCACAAACCATGCCCTCATGCCTGAGTTGCATTGTCTCCTCACCTTTCTCCCAGAGAATCCCAATTTTCTTCAAGACTCTAATCACATGCAACATCCTGTATATTTTTATCTATTTGGGTACATGTTATTTAATTGAATGTATGATATTGCTAGAATGTATTAATTTAATAGAATTATTACATTACTAGAATGTATTAATTCAATAGAATTATTACATTACTAGAATGTATTAGTTTAATAGAATCATTATAGTAATAGAATGTAAGCTCCTTGAAGGCAGGAGCTATTTTTCTTTTTTTCCTCACTGCCCTACCACAAACCTCAGCATAGATCTTAGCATCCAGTAGCCTTTAAATAACTACTTGCTAATTCATTGAGTTCCTGATTATCCCAGCCAGTGCTTCCCTACTCAGCTTCCATAGCAGGTAGATAAGGGCAGAGAATCTCTCACTTGTTTTTGCACCCCCCAGTATCATATACACACCAATTAATAAATATTTGTTGACTGATGCATTGATCTCAGTCCGCTGAGTCTAACATGCTAAATGATGAAGGTTGCCAGAGTCCAAGGACAATGTTAGGGTAGGAGTCTGGGACTGATGGGTGGCAGAGGTAGCAGGATGATCATCTCTCTCAGCAGCTCCTGGGCCCAGTTTCCTCTAGGGAGAGTTTTTCTTTGGACATTGGGAGATCAGGATTAGCCCAACTGCCCAGGGATGAGAAATGGTGGATAACTTGGAGTGAGGTAGGGGCCAAGAGGGGGGAGGAGAAGCTAAGGGGAAGGGGGCTCTAGAAAGGCCAAAGCCATTAAATAGACAGGAAGAGTAAGTGGAAGTGACAGGGTCAGGCCAGACCTTTGTCCTGCAGCGTGATTAGAGAGTCTGCCCTGAATTCCTGAAACTTTGGGGATGTTGTCGGACAAACTGGAGCTTAATTCTGAGGGGCTCAGGGGAGATTAGAGCCGGCGGCAGCGTCCTGGGAGCACATTCCCGGCTGGGCGGAAATCCAACCCCTGCTGGGAAAACCCGTGAGAGCATCCCCAGGCTAGGATGGCCAGGCTGCTGCTCCCGAGGTTGGCAAGCAGGGGAGTTCAGAAACTAGTCTAGGCCAGCCAAGAGCCAGGCCTGCCCTGCCTCACCCACCTATGCTTTTAGGAGCCAAAGAGATGGGTCAAACCAAAGAGCCTGCATGGCACAGGGAAAAGAAGACCAGAACTGAACCCAGAGGGTTTGGGTTCCAATCCTCCCTCTGTCCTTTTTCTACATCTGTGACCTTAAGCATGATCAGTTCCCCACTCTAGAGTCTCAGTAAAACGAGGGGATTGGAATCAGTGGTCTTTAATGTGCTAAATCTTGATTTTTTATGATCCTCTCTGGGATAGAGGAATGGTGCAGCTTTCCATCTTCACATTGAACTGTAGGAGATAGGCCCTATTATTAAAACCCACTTTTTCAGATGAAGAAACTGAGATGGAGGACTATTAGGTGACTTGTCCAGGTCACAACGCTCCTAAGTGTCTAAGGAAAGCTATGCTTCTAACACTTTCTCCGCTGCCTATCATCCTAGCTCCCAATCATCATCATCATCATTTAGTAGTAGTAGTAGTAGTAGTAGTAGTAGTAGTAGTAGTAGTAGTAGTAGTAGTAGTAGTAGTAGTAGTTGAAATGCTACTTTGTAGTAGACCAGCAGACAGGGAAAGCCAGATAAAACAAACATGAACTCATTCTTTGCTGAGGCTGTCCTCCATGGCTGGAATGCCTTCTCTCTCTACCCAATTGGCACCCAGCCCTAGCCACCTTAAAGCACAACTTGGACCACCTTCTTCACAATTACCTTTTTCCTATCCCTCCTCCAATGTCAACCAGTATTTAGTTATCATTACACTAGTAGACTCTCTCCCCATCTTCATTAGAATGTAAGCTCCTAGGGGCGGCTAGGTGGCGTAATGGATAGAGCACCAGCCTTGGAGTCAGGAGTACCTGGGTTCAAATCCAGTCTCAGACACTTAATAATTCCCTAGCTGTGTGGCCTTGGGCAAGCCACTTAACCCCGTTTGCCTTGCAAAAACCTTAAAAAAAAAAAAAAGAATGTAAGCTCCTTGAGGGGCAGGGACTTGGCTGTATCCCACCTCTAGGGAATAAATGTCTCTTGGATTGAATTATAGGAGCTCACCAAAGGAGGAAGAGACTCATTCAGGGCCAAGGCAGAAAGAAGCTCGGCTTGGATTAAGCCAGGCAACCCAAAAGGACGGGCTCCTGTGGATGGAGCAGGGCAGCCCCTCGCCCCCACCCTCCCAATTCTAATGACTTTTAAACATTGGTATTTTGGCTAAGGCAGGCTCTTGTGGCAGAGAATGGAGCTGTCTGTATTTTAGGACATACAAATGATTTATTGAAGATAGAAGATGTGGTGAAATTATGTGGCAAGAAACCCCTCCCCTTAAAAAAATTAAATAAATAACGAAGTAAATAAATAAATAACGGCCACACTGGCCCCTGGAAGGCTTGGGGAGCTGCATCCATGATTGCCGCCTTGATGAAATCCCCCCGGATGTAATGAGCTGATTTTCTGCTGTTAATATTGCATCTGCTGATGAAGGATTCGTTAGGATAATGGAACGAAGCTAAAATATAAATGACTCCCTGTCAAGAGGCAGCTTTTGTTTGTTGATCTCCTGACAGTTCCCGGGCCAAGGCGGGGGTTTGCGTGTGTACGCAAGAGGAGAGGAGCAGGGTGGGTGGAGGAGGGGCTAGGGGTTAGGGATGGATCAGCCCCACAGGGTGACTGTCTGGGTGCCCCGGGCTGAGACAAGGGGATGGCAGCCCCTGGAGGGAGGCCCAGAGCCAAGAGGATAGGGAAGACATCTGCTTCATCCTTCACCGTCTCCCCCAGCTGAGTGGGGCAGAGTGGAGACAGCAGTGGCCAAAGTGGCTGGGGGTGAGAGGCTGGGGGGGGGGGGGGTAGAGGGAAATAAGGTTAGGAATTGTGTGTCCAGAAAGGATGTGTGAGCCGAGGAGGGGTACCTATGGGAGGGTTCCAAGGTGCACAGATGTGGGAGGATGTGTACTGTGCTTCGATTCAGAAAGCATAAGGGCATTGGAAGTAGGAGAAAGACCTAGAGAATGAGTGGACCCGTCTCTGGCCTTTAGTCTGGCATTGCTTTTCTCTTGAAGAACTCGGGGGATTGGCTGCTGAGGAAACCTGGTAATAGCCCAGGCAGTGCTTGAAGAGTTTTTTAGGGCAAAGATTGGTGAGACCGTCCTTTGAAACTTGGAAAGTCATAGAATCACAGAATTGGAGAACTGGAAGGGAAGCCGGTGGTCACATACAAAGGAATCCTCAATGTGACTTCCCCAACAAGTGCTTAGCAGCCTCTACCTGGAGACCTCCAAGGATAGGGAATCCACCACCTCTCTGGTCTTCCCTCTCCTAGCCCTTATTCAAACATGCAAAAATGAAGCTGAACATGCAACTCATAGTCATCTCTCATTCATCTCCCTAAGGTCATGGTCACTGAGCCAGAAGGGACCTAAGGGGTCATCTAATCCACCCCCCTTCATTTTACAGAAAAGAAAACTGAGATTCAGAGTCACCCAGCAAGATGCTAAATCTAGGACACTTCCTCTGAGCATGTCTGCATCACTTACTGTGGGTACCATGGAAGGTCTGTCTTGGGTGGGGTCAGACACCTATTTAACAAATAATGATGGAGTGAATGATTGGAGTAGGGGAATCATTACACACACATACATAAATATACACATGTGTCTCATATGCTCCAGGAAGGTATATACATATATGGCACAAGAGTAGACCTGTCTGCCATTGAGCTGAGAAGAGCCCCTTTTGAAGAGCCTGCTGTGAACATGGCCTAGCACCTCCTGGGACCCTTGAGAAGCCTTTCTGTGTCCTTCTTGGGCAGAGTCGTTAATTTTCCTGCTCAACTAGACCCTTGAGCGAAGAACAAATAAGGCCTCACACTGGGCCAGGCCACGTCCCAACAGTGTCCTTCAAAAATTAGGGTCACATTGGGCAAGTGACTTTCCTCCATCTCCATTGTATAAAACCCAGAGGATGGACTAGGTCTTCTCTCTAAGAGACGTACCAGCTCTAAACCCTCTGATCCTAAGCACTGTCCAGACACTTCAAGGGAGCTCAATTCCCTTTTAGTGATTATCGAGCTGTGATATGAGACTCTGGTCCCTTCTCTTCTCCCTCTGTCAGCACCAGCCCAGGGTAATGCAGAGAGAAAGGAAAACTGGGAATCAGGGGAAGAACATGCCAGCCTAGATCAAAGCTAGACCAGCATCCTTATTACAGAAGGGGAAACTGAGGACTCAGAGGCAAAGAATGATGGAAAGAATAAAGAGAGAGAGGAGTAAAGGGAGAAGGAGTGAGCAGGTATTGACCTGGCTCCACCTGGGGGGTTAGGACGGCCCAAGCCTTGAGTACCTTTGCCTCGTTTTTTCCTATTAAAAGATTGTAGAGGAGTCACAGACAGGCTGCACAGCTTTGAAAGTTGTATGTTGAATTTCATGATATACTTAAAAAGAAAAGCAGGCTGTACATGCTAGGGATTTGCAGCTTCGTGTACAATCGTCTCCCCTATTAAATTTTGTGTATATAAATGCTCATTTTATTTGGTGTTTGTTAATGTCAGAATTTTTTTTAATGTAGATAAAGTCACAGCAGAGATTTGCAGAAGAAGGAGGGTCCCCCCACACACACACATATCACCACCTCTCCAATCCCTAAGCTTTTGAAGTTGAGTCCAGATCATCCAAGGACTCTGGGACTCATCCCAGCCAGGAGACCAGCAAAGCCAGGCAAGTGGGTAGGAAAAACACAAGCCTCCACTTGGCCTCTGAACTCCCTGAGCTCTTTTGTGCGTAGCCCTGGCCTGCCTCTGCCTCAGTGCTTTGGCCTCCTTTTCCTCTAGCAGGCTAACAAGCTGAGGACTGTCCGGCTGGCCAAGGTCCTTCCACCTGCTGGTCTCCAGTGTTAGACTGAGCACTATCAGGATCTTAATGACTATTGTGTTCAAGTCTCTGGCTTCTTCTGACCTTAACAACTATCCTGGTTATTCCATTGATGCAACTTTGGCCTCTGACACTTTTCCCTTGATGTTATTTCTGAGAAAAGTGTTTAGGCCTCTAAGCAGGACTTTTTTCTCTGTCTGCCACCCCCCCCCCATCTCTCTCTTCTCTCCTCTCTCTTCTCTCTCTCTCTGTCTCTCTTTTTCTCTCTCCCTCCTGCCTCTTTCTCCTCTCTCTTATTCTCTTCTCTCTATTCTCTTTCTCTTGCTCTCTATTCTCTCTCTCTCTTCTCTCCTATTCTTTTCTCATCTCTTCTTTCCTCTCTCTCTTCTCTTGCTCTCTTCCTCCTGCCTTCTCTCTCCTCTCACCTTTCTCCTTTTCTCTCTTTCTCACTCTCTCCTCTCCATTCTCTCTTTCTCTTCTCTCTCTTGCTCTCCTCTTTATCTTTCTCCATCTCTCTTCTCTCCTCTCTCCTCTTGCTCTCTCTTCTCTCTCTGTCTCTCCTCTCCTCTTTTTCTCTTCTTTCTCTCTCCTTTCATCTCTTTCTTTCTCTCCCCTCTCTTTCCTCTTTCTGTCCTTCTTTAACTTCCCCCCTCTTCCCCCTTTTTTTAACATGGTTTTCCTCAAAAGTTTTTTAATCAATCAAATTTGAGGCAGAAAATAGGTTTTGTCACGCCTGGTCCCGGGGCGGTGTGGCTCTCACTCAGCCTCCTGACAGCTTCTCAATGAAGGAAGAAGACCAAACAGAATATTTCTCCGGGAAAGCGCCTGTTTCCATGGCACTGGCCCTTGTTGCTGGCCCTTCCCCCCCCTCGGCGGGCTGCCACCCGGCCCCGGCCCCGGCCCCTGTGAAAGGGCTGGAGCGGCGAGAGAGCCAGAGCAAGAGCGTGTGTGGGGAGGAGGAACAACAAGTCGAGGGGGGGTGGGGGGGCCCTGACAGCTGCCTGGAGCCTCAACAGCGTGGGCCCGTGGGGGAGCGGGCAGCTAGGAGTGGCAGGGACATGGGGCTCCGGCGGGCGCTGCATAATCAGGGCAGTGGCGCTCATAAATGGGGAGTCGGGCATCCCTGGCCAGGATGCTCAGAAAGCCGGCTCAGACAGTAGCAGCCTAGGGGACCCGCCAGCGAGGTGAGGCGAGGCGAGGCGGCACTGCTCTGGTACGCCCTTCTTCTCTTCTCTCCTTCTTCTGGGGCCACTGGGCTTCCCTGGCCCCCGGATTGGCCTCGGCCTCCCTCCAAGGGCCGGCCTCCACTCGGCTCCTTGCAGCCGGACTCCATGTCCTCTTTGGTCTGCCTCCCCCTCGAGGGCCTGTCTGCCTTCTTCTCTCCTCTCCTGGCTGCTCCAGCTGCTCTGCCTCAGTCTGACCTGTTCTCTTTTCTTCTACTCTTGCCTGGCTTTCCCTTTCTCTCCATCCTCATCTCTCCATCTCTCCTCCCCATCTCTCCATCCTCCTCATTTATGTCTTTCTACAGCCATCCTGGCCTCTGTCTCTCCTTCCTTCCATTCACCACCCCCTTTCCCTCTCTGTCTTCACATAGCTCTCTCTTTGTCTCTGTCTGTCTCTCTGTCTCTCTCTCTCTCTCCCCCCATCTGTCTATCTGTCTATCTCTTCCTGTCTCTGTCTCTGTCTCTCTCTGCCTCTGTCTCTCTGTCTTTCCTTGTCTGTCTCTGTGCCTCTCTTTCTGTCTCTCTGTCTGTCTCTTTCCTTATCTCTGTCTCTGTCTCTTCTATCTCCTCCCTCTCCTCTCTCTCTCTCTCTCTCTCTCTCTCTCTCTCTCTCTCCTTTATAATTAATGATTAGTTTTAATTGGTTTGCTTAGGCAGCCTGACAGCAAATTAGCAGAAGCCAGCCCAGAACTTGCCAAGTTGGGGCTTGAGACCACTGTGCTTTTGAACTGACCAGGGAGAAGAAATGACTCCTTCGCCGCCTCTTCCATTGGCCCCTTTGGAGGGAGAGCCAGGGTAGACCCGGACAGGTGGCAGTAAAGGAGCCTGGGATGTGGGCACACAAGCTCCCTGTGCCTGCTGGGGAGGGGGAGGGGCGTCGGGCCTACATTTTCCCAGGTTGCTCTCATTTCCCTGTATGTCTTTGTTTTCATTCCCTCCCCTACCCCCTCCCGGTCCCAAGTTCTGGTTTACAGGGCACTGCTTGAGGCTTCTTTGCTGAGAGGGTGGGGCCAGAGGTGGACAGGTGCTACGGATTCCAGTCCAGAGCAGGGCTTGATTTTTTTTTTTAAGACTCTTCTGTGCTTGACAGTGCCCTGGAGGAATAGAAGCAAGTTTCTGGAACTCTGTTTCCCTATTTGTAAAATGCAATGAATTTAGCTAGGTCATCTCTTAAGATCTCTAAATTGCGACCTTAGATTATACCTGGCTAAGTCAATAGTGTTTTGGAGAAATAAAGGTTTGAAGCCTTATAAGGAAGGGGGTACTACTGGGTATAGGAGCAATATGGATGGGCAGAAATTTCTTCCTTCCTAAGTGTTGAGTTATTATCTTTGGTCAGCTCAGAACCCAACTCACAGAGGACTGCCATAGCTAGGAATTCTAGAATCTAAGCCTAAGCAGAATTCTTGGGGGATACAATATCTGGACCCTAGGATGAATGGGGAGAGAGAGAGAGAGAGAGAGAGACAGAGAGAGAGAGAGAGAGAGAGAGAGAGAGAGAGAGAGAGAATTCATTTCTCAGTTATTCCTTCTTGTGGTCCAAAGAAATATGGGATGAGAAGAAAAGAAACACAATTTCCTTTTTTCTTCTGGGGACTACTTAGCCATCCCATTTCTATGGCTAAGGAAGTCTTCATGCACAATGAGGAAGGCCTGCCATTTCTTCTGAGTCTTTCCAGCTGCTCTTTCTGACACTAGACCCTCCAGCCTTCTAGGATTCCTTGTACTGGAAGCCTCTGTACTTTTGTTTCTCTTCTCTGTGTCTCTCTGTCTCTGTCTCTGTCTCCCAGTGGGAGTTTATAGACTGGTTTGATTAAGGAAAGGCTCTTTCCCAACCACCCTTCCTTCTAGCTCCAAAAGGAGACCCATGGATCATCAGAAATATCCAGTCCAGGGATGTTTCTCAGCTGCCCTACAAGTCCTCTCAACACAGACATCAAGAAGGAGAGAGAGAGAGAGAGAGAGAGAGAGAGAGAGAGAGAGACCCAGAAAGGAGGGGGTGAGGGGCAGCAATGGAGAGAGAAACAGAGGCCAAAGTAGACTCAGGTACCAACTGAGACTGGAGGTTCCCAGGTACCCCAAGTCCCAGCCAGAAACCAACTCCATTATGGTTCAAGTATATGGACCTGCTGCTAAGACACATCAGTCCGCCATATTGTGAGCATCCCTGGCCTCACCCCTCCACACACAGCCCCACCCCCAACCTCCCCCCAAACTCTTGGAAAGTTTCCTGCCCGATTGTTCTGTGTGATCGGATCTGCAAGTCGCTGTCTAAGCTTCTTGTCACATTTTGACTTAATGAAGTGCAACTGCTGAGGGAGTTGGGTTCAACGCTCCGGTCTCGCGCGCTCCCTTGTTGTCAGAAAACAGGGGTGGTTGGGGACGGCAACGCAGCACTGCAAGTCGTTATCATTCCGGTCAGTCTGTTTAACACAAAATTAAACAAAGAACTAATTAGTGCCTCATGAATTAATAAATGCACAGTTGCTGGAGAGGAGGGGAGGGGAGAGGAAGGTGGTGGAAGGGAGATATTGGAGGAGTAGAGTGGTACATTTGGGGGTGGGGGGGGGAGGTTGAGGGGAAGCCTGGCCAAGGAAGGGTGAGTCCAGAGAGAAGTCTCTAAAACTCTGAGGGTCCAGTTGCCAGGTAGGCTACCTGGGACCAGAGCTCATAATGGGACCAACGACCTCCTTGCAACCCCAAGCCACCACCCTCCAGAGGCCTAACTGTCTTCAGGCACTCTTCTCTCTAACCCCACTGGCTTTTCCTCCTTAGCTAAGAACTTCTCTGCCCTCCATTCTCTTTCTCCCTCTACCTCATTTTTTCCTGGATTTCATACATTTTCTCCAGTGTCCCCTAGTCCAGACCTTAGTCCAGAGCTGGGACAAGGCAGAACTGTGGAATGGAAAGAACACCAGAATTAGACTAAACATTTGACAATCTGGGATTACGCTCTAGCACAATGTAAGGAAAGCTCACTGACTCCAGGCTTAGAGGACCCAAATTAAAACTCTACCTCTTGATGTTTTATTATCCATGTGACCTTGGGCAAGTCGCTTAATCTCCCTGGGCCTCAGTTTGCTTATCTGTAAAATGTGGCAGTTGGATCTATTAACTTCTGAGGTCCCTTCCAGCTTTGGATCCTGATGCCATGATATAATTCTACTGGTCTCTGTGACTCTGAACGAGTTGCTTTCCTTCTCTGCATCCCAGGTTCTTCATCTGTTTTTTTTTTTAATTTTTTAATAGTTGGAGTAAATTGTCACTAAGGTGCCTCTCAGCTTGAAGGGTATATGATTCTATGACAGACCCCGCCACAGCCACAACCAAAGTCCCCCCCATACTCCCCAGTTCCCTTTGCAATTTGAGGGGCTAGTTCCAGGACCCAGACCTAACAGGGAAAGGCCTCCACCTTCAAGATCATGGGCAGACTGACAAGGCCTCTGCCAAGACAGCCTGGAGAAGGCAGAAAAAGCAGGAACGAGGACCAAAGCCCCTCCTTAAGAGAACATGTCAAGTACAATTAGCGTTATCTGTCTAAATATGTCCTGGGAACTGGGAGCGCGGGCGGCAGCACGGGTGGCATTCCCGGAGCCCTGCGCAAGGTCACCTCACCTCCTACAATCCCCCCCAATCTGATTTGGGGATTACACGGCCTAAGGAAATTGTGGTGTTATTCCTCTTGCATCATTGATAAGCCACAAATGAGGGAGACAGGAAGAAGGAAAAAGGAATCAACAGAATGCTTGCTCTCTCTCGCTCTCTCTCTCTCTCTCTCTCTCTCTCTCTCTCTCTCTCTCCTCTCTCTCTCTCTCTCACTGTCTGTGTCTCTTTTGCTTCTCTCTCTTCTCTCTCTCACTCACTCTGTCTCTGTCTCTTTTGCTTCTCTCTCTCACTCTTTTGCTTCTCTTTCTCTTCTCTCTCTCTCTCTTCTCTCTCACTCACTCTGTCTCTTTTGCTTCTCTCTCTTCTCTCTCTTTCTCTCTCTCACACACACACACTCTCTCTTGCTTCTCTCTCTCACTCTGTCTCTTGTTTCTCTCTCTCTCTCTCTCACTGTCTCTTTTGCTTCTCTCTCACTCTCCATGTCTGTCTGTCTCTCTGTCTCTCTCTCTCTCTCTCTCTCTCTTTCTTCTCTGTCTCTCTCTCTCTCTCTCTCTCTCTCTCTCTCTCTCTCTCTCTCAGAAGGGGAGGTGGCAGGGTCTGCCCAGGGTCCTGTCCTTCGAGAGTCATTTTTTTAATTCTGCTAAAGAAACCCTTCCCTCATGCTCTATCTTTCTCCCATACTCAGGGATGATGGCTTTCTCTTCCCTGGGTTCATTATAGCTTGTTTGGATCAGTTCCCTGAACCTAGGAGAATTCCCATCTGCTGAAAACCAACAAATCAACAACCCCAGCTCCCAAGCAGGGGATAGAGGTTAAAGTTAGGGACAGAAGGGGGAAGTCCATTGATTAGCCACAATAAATCATTCTTAGTTGAGTGTAGGAAGTTAAAGGTGACCCCCTTAAGATGAAGGGCATGATTTTGCCAAGGGGTTGCTCTACCATTGTGGAAGTGGCCCTAGGGTGATGAAATAGGGACCAGGATTAGACTCATGATTTCATTTGTATAGGCAACTTCTAGAAGAGGAAATCCATTGACCTTCTTGGTCATTGGTGGAATGCTTGAGAAGGAAAGTGACCCATCCAGTGACCCTGTCAGAGGGTCTTCCGGACTGGAAGGCCTGCCTCTCTCTTCCTTCTCACCCTAGCAGACAGCCCAGAACTATCTCTGTAGCATCTACCTTAACCTACTGTAGTTAGCATCCAGTGAGTGACATGGTCTGTGTTACAGACCTGTGGATTAGCCATTGTATTAGATATACAATATTTACTATTTCTATTATTGTGTTAACGATTTACTATTGTAGAGTTTGTATTAACTGTTATAATTAAATCACATAACTCTCAGTTTCCTCATATGTGAAGAAGGAATCATGGCTCATGTATAGGTTCCCTCGTTGACTTTGAACTGGGAGGGACTTCAGTCTAGCCCCATTAGTAACAGAAGGAAACCAAGGCTCAGGGAGGTGAATGTCAGTGTTAAGCAGTAACTTAGTCAGAACTCGAATCCAGGTGCAGCACGTGCCAGGGTTGGGCTTCCCACTCAGGTCTAGCCACTACGCTGTCCTGCCTCCCATGAAGACAAGCCATGACTCTTGGTCTGTAGTTCATCAGATTCTGATCTAGAACATGCCTTAGAGAGATCATGTAGGCCAGGGATTCCTCAGCTTTTTTGGGCAATGGGCCCCTCTGACAGTCATTCTGAGGAAGCTGCTGGGGCCTTTTTCAGAACTGTGTTTTTAAACGCATAAAGTAAAATATAGAGGATTGCAAAAGAAAGCAATGATACCAAAAATGAAGAAACAAGCTCATGGACTTCAGGTTAAAAACCCTTGATTAAGCCTGTTCCTTTGTTTTAGAGACTGGACAACTGAATTTCAGAGAAGGCTTGGGTAAGGTAGTAAGAAATAACAACAGTATCTATTATTTATATATACTAGGTGACAGACACTGTGGAAGGTGCTTTGCAAATATTATCTAATTTAAACTGCAAGCCTAGAGTGGCTAGGTGGCGCAGTGGATAGAGCTCTGTCCCTGGAGTCAGAAGGACCTGAGTTCAAATGTAGCCTCAGACACTTAATAATTATCTGTGTGGCCTTGGGCAAGCCACTTAACCCCATTGCCTTGCAAAAAAAAAAAACCCTTAAAAAATGGATAAATAAATAAATAAACTGCAAGCCTAGAGATAGTGGCTAATATTATTCCCATTTTACAGTTGAGGAAGATGAGACAAATAGATTCAGTGACTTACCCAAGGTCACAAAGCTAGTGAGTGTCTGAGGTCACATCTGAACTTGCATCTTCCTGACTCCAGGCCCACTGTGCCACCTGGCTCTCTTGATATATTGTGCTTTGCACTTTTCTCATCCTATCTCGTATGCTCCTCACCACTCTATGAGACGGGTGCTGGTCTCACCCCTGTTTTACAGATGAGGCTACCAAGGCAACCTGGGTGTTTGTCATTGCACCCCCCCACTTAAATTCAACCCACTTGCTTGTCGTGGCATCACCTTCTTTGGGAATGAAGGACAAACAACAACAACCTGAGAAGCAGAGCCCCTTGGCAGGCTGGATCTGGCACCCCCTCCCCCATGCCAGCCTGTGCCAAGCCTCACCCAGCTGGTACCTGGGTCTCTCCCAAGTAGGATCCCCCAAAGACCAGGCTGGCTAATGTTGTTCCTGTCTCTGTCTTCCCCAGGATGAAGTGATTCCACCAGCCACAAACCAACTGAGCAGCCAAGGAGCTATCCCCCTTAAGGTAAGGCATCCTGTCTTTCAAGGGGGAGGAAGGTCTTCCTGGGTTTGAGGGGGAGTGGCAGGGGTCCCCGCAGTGTTGACTGCAACTATCTAACACCTCCCCCTCCCCAAGTGGAGAGAGCATGGAAGCAGAGAGTTGAAATTTCCTCCTCGTTAGGTGGTTTCTGTACATTGGCGGAAAGGTTGGGGCTAGAGAGGGGCTGGACCCGGGGACCTTGGGGAGGAGAACAGGGAGGTGAGGGTGGCTTATGTCTGTCCAAGGGAATAAGGGTTGGCACCTTGCAGGCGTCGTGCCCAGCCCCATGGCCTTGGTATCTGTGCCCCATCTGGCTACTATTGCTCTGAGAGGGGGGGGGGGTGCCATAGTGGTTAGGATATTGGACTTAGATTCAAGGGGACTTGGCTCCACTGCCAACTTTGAGATAAGAGCTGTGAAACCACTGGCAATTCATCTGATCTCCCTGGGCCTCAGTTTCCTCATCTGTAAAATAAGAAAGTTGTTCTTCTGACCCTTCCAGCCCTGAATCTGGGATTCTGTAAAGTTGCCGTCTGTCTTATAGGTGCTAGACTTCAGGTGGTGGGTGATTGGACATGGGCGACTAGCCTACACGCAACCCCGTCCCTTCCTTTTTGCCTCCATCCCTTGGCACCCTCAGCCACCCCATCCGGAGAGGGGCGGCATGGGAGGGAAAGACTCCAGGATGCTCTCTCCCCTCCCCATCTCCCCTCCCACCCCTGGCTCATTGGGGCAGGCCTGCACCAAGGCTGTGGTGGAGATGACCGGATCTGTCTAGGTGGCCTGGGGGCACCCCTCCTCTCCCACCCTGGGGCTCCTCCTCCCCTCTCACCCTGGGGGCTCCCCCTCCTCTCCCACCCTGGGGCACCTCCTCCTCTCCCACCCTGGGGCTCTCCTCCCCTCCCACCCTGGGGCACCCCTCCTCTCCCACCCTGGGGCTCCCCCTCCCCTCCCACCCTGGGGCTCCCCCTCCCCTCCCACCCTGGGGCACCCCTCCTCTCCCACCCTGGGGCTCTCCTCCCCTCCCACCCTGGGGCACCCCTCCTCTCCCACCCTGGGGCTCCTCCTCCCCTCCCACCCTGGGGCTCTCCTCCCCCCTCCCACCCTGGGGCACCTCCTCCTCTCCCACCCTGGGGCTCCCCCTCCCCTCCCACCCTGGGGGCGTCCCTCCCCTCCCACCCTGGGGCACCCCTCCTCTCCCACCCTGGGGCTCCCCCTCCCCTCCCACCCTGGGGGCGCCCCTCCTCTCCCACCCTGGGGCTCCTCCTCCCCCCCCCACCCTGGGGCTCCCCCTCCCCTCCCACCCTGGGGCACCCCTCCTCTCCCACCCTGGGGCTCCCCCTCCCCTCCCACCCTGGGGGCGCCCCTCCTCTCCCACCCTGGGGCTCCTCCTCCCCTCCCACCCCTGGGGCTCCTCCTCCCCCCCCACCCTGGGGCTCCCCCTCCCACCCTGGGGCTCCCCCTCCCCTCCCACCCTGGGGGCGCCCCCTGGCCCCGGGGGCCGCGGAGGGCAGTGTTATGTAAATCGGGGCCGGGCGGGCCATCCATCAGCGCGGGCGGGCGGGGGCCCTTTGTCTGCGCCCGGCCCGGGGCCGCCGGCCTCGCTTTCTGACTTCAAAGGGCCCGCGGCATTGTCTGGCCGGGCCCCGGCGGCGGCCCCGGGCCGGGCCCCGGCGGCCAGAGGGCAGGCCGGCCCGCGCGCTCCGGGCCCCGCGGATGCCTGGCCCGGGCCCGGCTTCGCCCTGGATACGGCCCCCGCCCCGGGCCGCCCGCTCAGGGAGCCGCGGGCTCCGGGGCCGGGAGGGGGCCCGAGCCCCGCTCTTAGCGATGGGGAGACTGGAACCCAGATCTCGAGCCCGCTCCCAGCCCGGCCCCGGGAAGTGGGGGCGACCCTCGGTGACAGGCACAGGCAGCCAGCCGGGGTGGGGCAGGGGGCCGGGGCAGAGCCCAGTTCTCCACCTGAGATGTGGGCACCGCCAGGGGGGCTCCAACCACCTCCCAGCAGTGTAGGAGAGAGGGGCATCCGCCCCAGGCCTCATCCGTGAGGGGGGTGACCTAGGTGAACCCCAAGGCCCCTAGCCCAGGACCTGCGGCACTTGAAGGGGCCTCCCCGAGCCTCAGTTTCCTTATCCGGAGAAAGAGCGGGGCTGAGACTCGGATCTGCTGTCGTTATCCTCGGGCTCTCCCCCATCGGCTGGGGGTCCCAAGAACCTGGGGCCGTGGTTTTGCTTCTCTTTCCATCTCCGGTGGCTTCCGAGAGGCGCCGGAGAGATGCTTCTTGTGCATGAGGATGAGGATGGCAGAGGTGGTGATGACGACCCTAAGGGCACAAAGTTGCCCTGCTCCCGTGTAGAGTGGCGGTAACAGCCCTGAATTGGGGGCCGGGGGGCTCAGGCCCGCCCTGGCTTGCTCAGTGATGTTGCTCCAGGACCCTGGTTTTTCTCTGTGGGTCTCTCTCCGAGGGGCTCAGACTACACAGTTCCTGAGTTTCCTTCCAGTCCCAAAGCTGTGGTACCATGACCCCCTCGGGAAAGGGGGCATCTGCTCTGAAACCTTGTTCTGAAACCTGGGTCACTGTCTATCCCTCGGCCCAGAATAGCTAGTCTTCCTCCTCTTCCTCCTCCTTGCTTTGTCTCTCTCTCTCTGCACAGCTCTCCTCTCCTCTCTCCCTCTCCTCCTTTCTTCTCCCTTTTTCTTCTCTTTTCCTTTTCCCTCCTCTTTTCTCCTCTCTCCCCCTACTTCTGTTTTTGTGTTTCTCTTTCCCTGTCTCCTCTCTTCCAACTCCTCTCTTCTCCCTTTCCCTTCTTCCCTCCTCTTTCTCTCCTCTCCTTTCTCTCACCCCTCCCTACTTCATTGTTTCTTTCCCTCTGCCTCGCTCCTCTCTTCCCTCTCCCCTCTCCCCTTTCTCTCTTCCCTCTTCTCTCCTCTTCTGTCCTCTCTCCCCTCCCTACTTCATTTTCCTCTTCCCTCTCTTCTTTCTCCTCTCTTCTCTCCTCTCACCCCTTCCCTACTTCATTATGTATAACTGTTTCTTTTCCCCTCTCCTCACCTCTTTCTCCCTCTTCTCCCTCTCCCTTCTTCTCTTCTCTCCTCTCTCCTCCTCTCCCTTCTGCCCTCCTCTCTCCCCTCCCTACCTGTTCCCTCCCCTCTCCTCTTCTTTTCCCTCCCTTCTCTCTCTCTCCTCTTTCTCCCCCTCTCTCCTCTCTCCTCTCTCTCCTCTCTTCTCCCTCTCTTCTTTCTTCCCTTCTCTCTCTCCCCCTCCCTGCTTCTCTCTGCACGTCTCTTGCCTCAGTTTCTTTCCCTCTCCTCTCTTTCTCCTCTCTTTCCTCTCTCTCCCTCTCACTCCCTCCCCCCATTTCTCTCTGCATGTCTCTTGCCTCTGTTTCTCTTCCCCTCCCTCCCTCCCTCTCTCTTTCTCTGACTCTGTTCTTCCTTTTGAGGTTCCTCCCTTCCCTCCAGCTCCTGCCCTGCCCTCCCCAGCCTCCCCTCTCTCTCTCTCTCTCTCTCTCTCTCTCTCTCTCTCTCTCTCTCTCTCTCTCTCTCTCTCTCTCTCTTCCTTCTCTCTCTCTCTCTCTCTCCTCTCTCTCTCTTCTCTGTCTCTCTCTCTCTCTCTCTCTCTCTCTCTCTCTCTCTCTCTCTCTCTCTCTCTCTCCCTGGCCCTCTCCCCTCCCTGGCCCTCATCATCCCTCCCCCCACCCCCCACCCCCAGTTCCCTCTCTCTGTCTCTCTCTCCTTTTCATCTACTCGGAAGGCTTTACTTGACTTCCTTGTCACCTTAATTGATTGCATTAACCTTTCAGCGTATTGGATTTCCCCGGCATCGTGCGGAGAGCCCTCTGCAATATGCTTCTAATCTGAGCCCTAATGGACAGTTTGCAGTCAACAAGCCCCTTTTCCCATCGGCCCCTTGGATGGCTCTCGCCCCAAGGCACCCCAGCCCCCTCCCTCCCCACCATATTAGGGCCTGGGGAGAAGCCAGACCAGCCTGGACCCCTCACTGACCAATAGGCATTCATTCAGCCTCCACTAATGTGCCAGTTGTTGGAAACATAGACAAACAAAGCAGGGCCTGCCCTCAAAGAGCTTCCATTCTGCTGAGGAAGAGGATGGTGGGAAGGAAGGGGTGAGAAGAAGGTCAGGTCTGAGATTTTATCCTGTCGAGAATTCCCGGTTTCAAAAAGAACAGGCATCAATACACATATGGAACTGTTCTGGAAGGCCTAGAAGACCATCAAGTCCAACCTCTGCATTTTTACAGATGAGGAAACTGAGGCCCTGGGAGGTCAATTGTCCAAGGTCAAGGAGAAGGTAGTAACAGTAGGATTTGAACTCATATCTTAGGACTCCACCACCAGCTTTTGATGGTCAATGTGACAATTCCTCCCAAGGGTATTGGGAAGGGGAAGTTACAGCATTTAAGAAGAGTGAGCCCCTATGTGAATTTTAGGCATGGGCAAAGGCAAAGGTGGAGACTTGGGGAAGGCTGAATTTGGGGAATAACAAGGAGTTCTCTTGCCAGAAATGTAGGAGACAGGAAGGGGGAGGTGGCGATATGAAATAAACCCAAAAAGGTAGACTGGGACTCAGGAAGAGTTTGAAATGCTAGCTAGGCTGATGAATTTGTTTTATCCCAGAGACAGTGGGAGCCATGGAGATTTCTTGAGGGGAGGAAGTGCCCCTGCATCTTCCTTCCCCTCTCAGGGTTTTTCCAGGATTGTAAATCTGGGTATTTACCAGGGCACTCTGGTCTCCAGTGCCTCTCTCCTGCTAGCTTTCTTCTCTCCTGGGACTTTGAGATTATGGAGCGGGAGCCAGAAAGGAACCTTAGATATCAATAGCTATCTAGGTGTTGGTTGAAGATTCACCATTCTGCTTGGGGAGAAAGTCAGGATATTTTCCCTTGTGTCAAAATTGGACTCTGCGTCGTTCATCCCTAGCTCTTGGTTCTGCTCTAAGGGACCAAGAAAACAAGTCTTAATCCCTCTTTCAAAATGGCAGCTCTTTAAATGATGGAAGCTAGCTCTGATGTCCTCCAACTGATCTTTGCCTTTCCAGGCTGAGGATCCTAAGTCCCTCAACTGGTGCCCATACTCATGAGTTGCAAGACCTTTGCCATCCCGTGTGGTCTTCCTCTGATTGGACCCAACCCCCCCCCCCATTTTACAGAGGAAACAAGTATGCAAGGTCACAGATGAGGAGCCAGGGTATGAGGGAACGAGCCCAGGGCCTCTGGTGGGGTTGGCCTAGCAGAGGGTCCTCCATTTCTACCTGCTTAGGCCTGGGGCCTTGGCTGCTGCTGGAGGAGGAGAGAAGGCCGAGCATCCTACCAAGCTGGCCCTTGGGCAGGCAGACACAGGCCCAGCGAGTGCCTCCTTGGAGCCAGTCCCATCCCTGGAAAGAGTGTGGGGTGACAGGGTCAATGGGGAGGGAAGGAGGGACTGACAGAGCCAAGGGAGGGGAGAGGAAAAAGGACATCCGAGGAGGCTGGACAGTGACAGAGGAGGCTGAGAAAGAGTAAACAGGCACTCAGTGGTATTAAGTTAATTGATCGTTCTGCAACAGGCTGAGCCGTTGTGTTATCCCGTCGCCGTGGCAACAACCCAAAAAAATTGTCTGCCTGTTTGGATGAAATGAAGCAAAACATCCTTTAATTTGTGGTTATCATGGTGTTTGTTTTGGTCCTGGTAGGAGAGAATAGGGAGAGGGCAGAGCCTGGGGGTTGGGGGTCCTGGGACCCAGGCCCAGTGGAGCCCCCTGGGGCATGACAACAAAGAGTCCTCAGAATTCTGTGGCTTCCACCCCCCCCCCCAAGCTGACGGACCCTAGCGCCCCCCCCTCCTCCAGTTCTCTGCATGCCCTATCCATCTGAGAGAGCATAGGCTCTAACTTGGGAAAGCAAAAGGGAGCAGAATTTGTTGTCAAAGGGCTGAACCTTGTGACCTTGGGCAAACTTCTAGGGCAAGAAGTCCCTTCTCTGGGCCTCCGTTTCTCCCTTAGTTAAATAAGGGGGATTAGACGAGTTTAGAAGATTGCAAACCGGAATCTTAGAGATTATCCAATCTGACTCACTCATTTTACAGAAGAGGAAACTGAGGCCTGAGACATTAAGTGATTTTTTCCCAAGGCTACCCATCTAGTAAATTTCTGAGTGAAGATTCAATTTTAGGGGTGGTCATTACTAGAATGGCCTCCAGCTAACAATAATGATAAATCCCAGAGAATAAAATTTCATGTCTAATCGACTTTAAAAAAATTCAAATTTCAGTCTTCGAAATGCCTCTTCCAATGGGCAGCACCCATTTAACCAGCAGTCTGGTTAAAGTATGGATTTTTGAGCCTGGAAGTCCTAGATTCAAATTTCTCCTCTAATGTGGTCTAGCTTTTTGGAACTTCATTTTTTCCTCATCTTTTTAATAGGGATATTAATTCCACTCACCAAAAAATAAGGCTGTTATGAGGCTCAAATAAAATAATAAATGTAAAACATATCGTGGCTGTTATTGTTGATGTTATTACTGCTCCAGTGAAGCAAAGGAGGATTAGGATTTAGAGCTGGGAAGAAATATCAAGGTTAAGACCCTCTTTTACAGATAGGGAAACTGAGGCATAGAAATTTTTCTTAGTTTTTTCTTCTTTTTTTATAAATTCAATTTTATTTTCATTTCCAAATTCTTTACCTCGTCTCCCTCATCCATTAAGAAGGCAAGAAAAATACCTATTTTCAAGATTACTCAAATATTAAATATCAATCAGGACTTGAACTCAGGGTGTCAAGGTTCAGAGCTAGAAAGTGTACTTTCTAACTGCCACTACTAACAGAGACCATCTCACATTTATAATAGTGCAAGTATTTTTAGCCCCATTTTAGAGATGAGAAAATTGAGACAATTAAAATGACTTGGCCACCATTTCTCAGCTTGAAAGTGGCAAGTCCCACACTCTTCCTTCTCTGAACCCTCTACCATCAAGGTAAATGTGCTCTCCCTTCCTGTCCCTAGGGAAGCCTGGTGCCTAGCAAGTTCATAGTCAATACTTTGCTAATTGGCAGATAGATGGTGCCACGGTGGACAGAGCATGGAATCAGAAAGATCTGAATTCAAATCCAAACTCAGATACCCTGGGCAAGTCATTTCCCCTGTTTGCTTCAGTGTCCTCATCTGTAAACACCAGCTTTGTAGGGTTGTTATGAGAACCTACTGTATGCACACTGCCTGGGACATAGTAGGTCCTATAGAAATGCTTAATCCCTTCCCCTTTGTTGAATTGAATGAACTGTGCCTATTGCTAGCTCTCTCACCTGCCCAGTTTCTCACCTCTTCCCCACCAGTCACATTTCCTTTGCACTCAGGGTCAGAAGACATAATACAGTAGAAGAGAGTTGTGTTTGGAGTCTCAGGATCTGGGTTCAAATTGTAACTCATCACTTAATCCCTATGGAACCCTGGGCAAATCGGTTTCCTTCTCTATAAGAAGAGATCAGTGATTACCAAGGTTCTTTTCAACTCAACATCTATGTTGGTATGATCTCATTTTATGAGCCTTTGTATATTTAAGGGTGGCAGGACTCTAGACCCTGAGTCTGGGACCAGAAAAGGAAAATAAGGCTTATCTTGGCAAGAGGATCAATTTGTCCCACCTGGTACTTGAAACAGGATTATCCATCAACCTCCAAGACACAAGGAAAAGTTGAACTGGACCATGTCCACTTGATGTAAGGAGCAGCCAGCCCCTCAGCAAGGTGGTCTATGAGCTATGGTCTGTGGAAGGAAACAAGAACACCTGTGGGCAAGTGATGGCGTTAAGGGCTTGTGGTGGAACCACAGGTGGTCAGAGCCTGTGGAAATGCTATCAGAGATTACTACTACTACTACTATTATTTTAGGTGGTCAGACCCTGTAGAAATGTTATATAATGATTACTGCTACTACTACTACTGCTGCTGCTACCACTACTACTACTACCACTACTACCACCACTACTACCACCACTACCACTACTACCACTACTACTACTACTACCACTACTATACTACTATGACTACTACTACTACTGCTATTATTTTATAATAATTATATATATATATATATATATATGTATATGAGAGAATCATAGGCTAGGTGGTCAGTGCCTTTAGAAATACTAGTTGTGATTGCTGCTGCTGCTGCTGCTATTAAAAATAGTACTACTACTATTTAATATATATTTATACATAATATTGCTATTATGCTGCTTCTCTAGAAAGGACTTAGGTGGCTGTCTAGACTAAACCTTTCATTTTTATAGATGAGGAAACTGAGGCCCAAATTGTAGAATCAGGGCTCCAGAAAATAAGATTTAGATCTAGGAATGCCATCTCCCCTCAACTACCAAAGTGATTTTCCTAAATTGCAGGTCTCAACTTGTGACACCCCCCCTCACCCAGCTCAATAAATTCAAGCGATTCCCTATTTACCTTCAAGATCAAACTATAAAATCTTTTGTTTGGCTTTAAACCCCTTTTTAACCTAGTGCCTTCTTATCTTTCCAGTCTTCTAATACCTGACTTCACTCCACATGGTCTGACTATATACTGGCCTCCTTTTTGTCCCTTAAACATCTCCAGACACTATGAATTCGCATTGGCTGCCCCTCATCCCTCATGCCCTGCTTTCCTCAGCTTCCACTTCCATCTTCCCTGACTCCTCTACAAGATTTCATTCAAATCTCACCTTCACTTCTCTCGGCCTCTCAGTCCACACTTATAGGTCCTTCCTCTGAGATTGCCTTCCATTTATCCCATATTATACATTATTCATTTACAGTTGGTCCCATAGTGAGTCTCCCATTAGAATGTGGGCTTCCTGAGGGCAACTCTTTGAGCAATGTCTGGCCTCTGATCAAGATCCACAACTTAAGCAAGATGCTTTCCCCCCCCCACCTCAGTTTCCTCATCTTGTCAATGAGGTAGTTAATCCTGAGTGATCTCAGAGACTCCTTCTAGCTCTGAGGATCTATCATTCTAGGAGCAGAGAAGGGCCACGGGGAAGGGGATGATCACAGATGGGCATGCACCAAGGACAAAGAGAATGGTGATAGTCAGAGCATGCTCAGGGGAAGCTCAGCCAGTGGGACAGCGCAGATCCATCTGGGCAGGGAGGAGAGGGTGGTTCTGGACAAAAGAGACTAGGGGTAGGCAGTCCAAGTTGAGAAGGGAAAGATGAGCCAGGCACATAGACTTGTGTGTTATGGGTAGAAACAATACCAGATCTGGCCAGATTTAGATCCCTGGTTAGACCTTTTGTGACATTTTCCTCTTGCTGGGCCTTGGTTTCTTCATTTGTGTGACTTGAACTCGTTTGTCCTCAAGACCCCAGGATTTTGTGATTCAGGAAGAAAGAGATCAGACTCAGGATGGGGTGCAATATGAAAAATTGGATCTAGGTTTCAATCTCGCCACTCACTTCACCTCCCTCCACCTCTGTTTGCTCATCTCTAAAATGGGGATGATCATAACGCCCACCTTGAGAGGTTTGTCGTGAGAATCGAATGAGTCAATCCATGCAAAATATTCTGCAGACCTTAAAACATTTCATGAATGTTAGCTGTTATGATTACCACTATTATTGTTATTATCGTTATTATTTAATTAATTAATTTTCTGCCCTGGCCTTGGCGACTCGTTCTCAAACCGGCAGTCCAATTAGCTCAGCCTTCATCCTAAAGAATGAATTGTTGAGATGAATATGTTAGTCAGGCATGATAGAACAGGGTGGGAAACCTCGGTTAGCTTCGAACACCATCCTCCCTCCCTAACTGTCTCTTTTCCACACCCACCCCCCAGCCCTAATCTCCCTTTCCCTATCTCCCTCCATCCTTCCCAACCTCCCCTGCCTTTTTATTGCTCCACTCACCCCCCCCCAACTCCTTGCTTATCATGACAGAGAGTTGGGTGTAGGTGAAGAGGGATCTGGCTCCCCCCCCCCACCCTTCCCCAAGGATTTTTGTGGGATGGAGGGAGGAAGCAATCCTGCAAGGTGGACAGAGGGTGTCTCAAGGAGAAGCCAGGCACCGAATTAAAGTTTGGCGATTATTGGTGTCAGGAGAAGCTAAATAACCCTGTAACTGGTATGAAGGTGAATTCATGGTCTGCTGCACACAGAAAATATGAGTGCTCTGTGAGACAGGAGAAGTGGAGAGCTGAGACGTCCACTTGCCACACTGGGCAGCCCCCTCTCCAGACACCTGGGCTAGCACTAGGGGAGGGAAGAAGAGGGATGGACATAGGGCCTCCCTCCTGTCCCACTGGCCCCATCCAGGCTTGTGCCAACTCCCAGAAGACTTGGGCTGTGCACCCTAGAGACGGTTGCCAGCTTGATAACATGTCTGTACAAGTACCCATGAGCAGACTGACATACGTGTTGCTGCCTGTGCACACCTACCTAGGGATGTGCCCATGGCAGCGTCATGCCCAGAAATACCAGTTTGTGAATACATGCGTGAGCCACACTACCAATGGACTAGAGCCAGAGAAATCCATGATAGGATGCACATATGTGCTTGCCTATTGGCTTACACCCCCCACCCCCACCCCATAGCCTTCCTTGTGCATACAAGCACACATCTAGACTTGTGGGAGTGAGCTGGCACACAGACCAGCCCTCTCCCCAAGTCCACTTCCCAAACAGGAGATCCCAAGTTAAAGGGGCCGACTGTCTGCCCCTCCCCCTATACTTTTCTTCACCTGCCAGGCTCCCAGGGTGCAAGGCTGGCACTAAGACAGGAAACACAGGGAAGCTGGAGGGGTCCAAAAGATCAGAATGACTTCACAGTTTAAAAAAGACAGATCCCTATATCTCCTGCTCCTCAGAGTTGTAATTGTAATAAAATGCCAATGCACCATTGCAGCTTGATTCCCTGCCTAGGCTCAGGCCTCAGGCCCCAGCCATGCCTACAGGGGCAGTGTGACGCCAATTGGGCTCTGATCCCTCTCTCTCTCTCTCTCTCTCTCTCTCTCTCTCTCTCTCTCTCTCTCGGCCTCTTTTTTCTTCTGCCTATGCCTCTTTGGATCTCTCTGGCTCTCTTTATCTTTCTCACCTTCCTCTAGGATCACAAAAAGAAGGGAGAAGGAGAAACCCTAAGTTGGCACCTCATGGCTATTACTAAGCTGGGGTTTGGTGAAGGGGAGACTAGAGTGTCTGGGCCCGTCTGTTGGAGAGAGGAGAGGCCGAGGGCGAGGGAGCCCCGGAGCGGGCAGGAGGCAGCCAGGGCGATGGTGCCCGCCTCTGGTTCGGGGCTCTTTCCTGCTCCTTCTTTCCCTCCAAAGCGGAGAATCCGGCCGGGCCAGTTTGGATATTTATTAAGAAAAAGCCAAAGATAATTAACTTTTTTTGTTTTTGTTTTGTTTGCGGCGCCTCCCCTTCTGGCACTCCTGGCTGCCTGGCAAATTAAGCCTGCTCCCTGTGTGCACGGCCGCTGGCGCAGCGCTTGCTGACTGCCCCGAAACTGCCAGGGCTGCCAGCTGCCCCCTTGCCTGACCATCCACCCACCTCCCCAGTCCTTGGGTCTCACCCCCATGCCCCTGTGGATGCCACCTGAACCAAGCCTCAGGGCCCCAGGCACCCTTTAACAGTGGGGTAAGTGGCATGCGGCGGGCGGGTGGAGTTGGGTGGGGGCTGCTATTTGGGACTGGGAGGCTGGCATGTTTGGGGTGATGGGGGGCAGAGGAGAGTGCCTCTCCCGGAGCTGGAGCACTTGCGTTGCTCAGGACTGTTGATCTCCTAGGAGGGCTTCGGAGGTGAAGGAACTATTGGGGAGAAAGAGAATGAGGGCAAGTCTACCTAGGACTGCCCAGCTCACCTGCCCTCCTGACTGCTTGCCAGGGTTGGTGCCCATTAGAGGAAAGCCGTGTTCCAGACTTAGTTCTATTTTGCAAACCCACTGCCTGCTCACTTCCTAAGGGTGCCTGCTCACTTCCTATGGTAGGCCCTTTCCTATCCCTATCCTTATGCCCACCAGAGTCTTTAAGAGACTTAGCTGAGAGAGGTGAGCACTAGGACTGGACATTGTCTTTGGGGACCTAGAGGGTCACTGAACCTTTGGCCTGGCCAAATCCCCTTAAGGATCTCCTCCTACACACCCCCTTTAGATTCACAACCCTTACACCTCTCCCTCACCTCACCCCAGCCCAACCAGGCTACTGAACTTGGTCTTCCCCACTCTTAGTGGGCTTACATGCTTCTTAGATAAAGCACGCCATCCCTGTCTCGCCTCCCCCAACTCCCAACACAGGTCTTTACATAGCTTAAGGATACCTTCGCCTGCCCTCAGTCACAGTGCATGGAGTCGACCCTCCAGCTGGCAGACCCCTTCCCTCTGATACTGGGGCTCACCAGGCTATCCACATGGATACCACCCCTCCCGTAAGGGCCAGGAAGAGCCTTGGGTCAGGGAAATAGAGTTGGAGAGGGTGGGGGATAGAGGTTACCAGCTCCAGGAGCCAGACCACCTCTGCAGTAGCGTGTTGTGTGTGTGTGTGTGTGTGTGTGTGTGTGTGTGTGTGTGCGCGCGCTCACTAGCTAAGAGTGGGGGAGGTTGTTCTCTGAAGCTGTCACCCTACCAACCTGATTGTCATTAGATAGGGGTGTGGTTTCCTGTTCTGATCAGAGCCTTGACCCCTCCCTCTACCGGGGTCCTCCTAGCCACAGCTTCAGTCTTGGCCCCTCTTCCTAAGTATAGAGCAGTCCCCATAACCTCACCAAATAGAGGGCCTACTTTAGACCTGGGTATGGTCTGGGCAGCAAACAGAGGACATTTTTCAAGGATTTGGCTGGTCCTTTTTTTTTTTTCTTTCCTCCGAAATATAAGGATGTGCAATTTTTTTGGTTTCAATTTAGCATTGGAGAATTTTATAATTTAGTAATTAAAATCTCTGATAGGCTTTAGAAATTGCGGCTAATTGAATTTAATGGGAAGATGATTTTCAATTTTATTTGATTACCGGGACCCCTGGCATCGGTATTTATGGCAAAAAAATGGGGAATGTGCTGTGTGGGCTAAGATGGCATAATTGAATTAGGGATAATCGGATTTCTCCGTCATGAATTTCACTATAATTTTCCTATAATTTTCCATTAGATATCTAGTTTACAAATATTCACAAAGAAATGAAGCTCTTTCGGAATGGAGATTGCTGGCTAACAGGATTACGGGGACGATCGCTCGGCTGTGCCAGCCCTGGCTCCTACCATAATGCAATCCTTGTGTCTGCCTCACACTTAAAGTGGCCTGCAGCCCCTCATTCCCCCGCCCGATCCGTGGACCCGTTTCTGCCGACGCTTCCTCTTCCTGTTTCCTCTATGTCCCCTCTTCACCCCCCTTTTCCATGGGGATCATTGCTTCCCTGTCCCAAGATTCCCCATTGTGGCTTTCTCCCAGAACCA
The DNA here is from genome assembly GCF_037893015.1 of Macrotis lagotis. NCBI lineage: Eukaryota > Metazoa > Chordata > Mammalia > Peramelemorphia > Peramelidae > Macrotis > Macrotis lagotis. The sequence continues at coordinate 882,870,116 of NC_133658.1, forward strand.
GAGCCATATAAAGTTGAGGTCATATGTTTCAGTCCCTGTGAGAATGGGAAGGAGATTTGGATTTTTCCCTCTGGGCCTCAGTTTCCTTATCTGTAAAAATGAGAGATTCAGATTAGAAGATCTCTTCTATCTGTCTGTCTGTCTGTCTGTCTGTCTTTCTCTTAACCCACTGCCCCAATTGAGCTACAGTCACATACCCTCCTATACTATATTTACACTTTGTCTCGGGCACCCCCATCAACAAAGCTGTCTCCCAATGGCGAGTGCCCATTGCCACGGACATTTACACACTCACACATCCCACAACCCAATACCCACTCTCCCACACGGGTGCTAACACGCTTGTACACAGTGGCTCAGAGGCAGTTTTTTTTTGCCCAGACTCCCATGCCCCAGCCCGGACAACTTCGAAGGGAACCAGTTTATTGGGATCTTGGGGTGGGGTGTGAGAACAAAAGAAGCTTTGTTCCACTTTATGTGAAAGTTACAAATTCAAAACTGAGAGCAGATAAATCGAGAGATACCTGGTGTGTAAACAGGCTGTAGAGTGAGAAGGCCCGGGGCTCGGGAGGGAGGGTGAGTGGGCAAACTCTGGGGGTGCTGGGGTGAACCCGAGCCAACACCGGCAGCTGAGTTGGGGAAAAGTTTCCCAGGGAATGGCTGGTATGGCTACCTGAGTGGGTGGGCTTGGAGTTGTTCTACACCCATGTTTCTGGATATCCCGACTCCTTCCGTTGAAACTTGGGGATCTGCAGGATTGGGGGGCCCTGTGGCTCTGGCCGTGGCCCTGGGGTAAGGATGGCTAGCTTTGAGTTCTGGGATCTCTGGACTGGTGAAATAGAGGCTGATCCTCTCATATGGAGACAAGATCTCGAGGTAGGAGAATCTTGACCAACACTATATCTTAGACTCTTTGTTCCATTAAAACTGGGAGTTCCTTCAGAAGAGAGCAGGGTTTTGATTTTTTTGTTGTTGGTTTTTTTTTAGGGGGAAAGGGTTGTTCTTTGTATTCCCAGCTCTTTTCCCGGTACTTAATACATGGTAAATACTTAATAATAAATGTTTGTTGACCGACTGACCACAGAGTGGGAGGGTTTCAAAGAACAAATTCTAGAGGTCTTCTGGTCTGACTCATTTTACAGATTAAAAAACTGAGGCCCAGCTGTGAAGTAGACTTGTCCAGGGTCACAATGATAGTAAATGGCAGAGATCCAATTTGAACCCCAAATCTCAGACTCCAGATCCTGCCGTCTGTCATGATATTCTCAGAGGAAAGACTGGGTGGCCTTGGGCTGTTGTTTCAGGGGGTTCCTTGTTTCTGGGCCCCTTCCTCAATAGCCTGGCCCACAGAACATAGATATCCCTTGCACATGGCCCCTTGTGTTTCCAGGTCTGATTGGCCCCTGACCCCCAGAATTCTGCCCAAATCTCAATTCTGAGATCTTGGCCTTTTAGCTGCCTTCTGTATGTAAATATACACATTTGATGCCATAGTAATCCCATAGAGTGTCTAATTCCTGCTCCTCCTCCAGGGATTCTTCCCCCCCCTCCACCTCTACCCCCTTTTTAGTCATGGAACAGATCTCCGAACAGACAAGGTCAAATGCACCAGGCTCTCAGCCTCTGTCTCCCCGGAGCTTCAGTCTGAGTCCGCCCCATCCCTCCCTTGGGGCCTTGGCTAGAGGACAAGGCGAGAAACAGTGAATGGAAATCACAGAGATGCAGATGCAAGGACTTCCCAAAAGAGCCCAGGCCTCCTCCAGAAGTGGTGGCTGCCTTCCCCGGAGGCCTCCAGGCTGGAACTCAGCCCAGATGGAACTCCAAGACCCCTCCCCATTCTGAGAGTTGGGACTTCTGACTGACTTCCCTGACTGACCTTCCCTCCATTCCCCAAGAAGTGTAGCACAAAGGACTCTGGGTTCAGACTCAGGAGATCTAATTTCAGATTTAACCTCAGTGACTTAATATTGGAGTCTTGGACAAGCCACCTCTCTCAGGGACTCAGTTTGCTTATCTGGAAAATGAAGTTGTCATTTAGTCATTTTTCAGTATTGCCCAATTCTCTGTAACCCCATGTGGTGTTTCTTGGAAAAGTCACTGGAGTGGTTCACTGTTTCCTTCTTGGGACCATTTTACAGAGGAGGAAACTGAGGCAAACAGGGTAAAGTGACTCACCTGGGATCACAGAGCTAGTAAAAGTCTGAAACTGGATATGAAGATGAGTCTGCTTGACTCCAAGCCGAGGGCTCTATTCACTGGGCAGTGCTAAGTGGTATTATAAAATCATAGAAGTCATGAAGGCCAACCTCTTCATTTAATGTTTTAAAAATATATTTATTTTACATGAATTGATAATCTCTCCCCTTCCATTATTTCCCCCAACTGGACAAAGAAGAAAACTCCTTATAAACATGCCTTTACACTGAACAGAACAAATCCCCACATTGTCCATGCCCCAAAATGTCTGTCTGCCTCATTGCATTTTAAGTTTGCCCTTTCTTTGCAGTGATAGACTTTAATTCATCTTCACCTCATTTAAAGATGGGGCAACAACAAAGACCCAGGAGGTTGAGTGATTTTCTCAGAGTGATACTATTAATTGTCTAAGGGTTATTTGAACTCAGGGCTTTTAGACATCAAGCCTACTCCAATTCTGTGGCTAACAATGTCTCTGGAGCTCTGTTGTCCTCTCTGATTTTTTCCTTCCCTCTTCTCTGTCTCTGCCTCTTAATCCCTTGCCTCCCTCTATCCTTCTCTCTCCTCTCTTCCTTCCTCCTCTCTCTCTCTCTCTCTCCCTCTCTCCTTCCCTCTATCTCTATTTCCTCTTCTCTATTCTTTTCTCCTCCCATTCTCCTTTTTCTTCTTCTTCATCTTCTCTCTCCCTCCATCTCCTCTCTATTCTTTTCTCCTCCTCTTCTTCTTTTTCCTCTCTCTCCCCTTGCTTTCTGTCTCTATCTCTCTTGTCTCTTCTCTCCTTCTTTCTTCTTCTCCTCTCTCCCTTCCTTTCACCTCTCCCTTCCAAGTACCTTCCATTTTCTTTCCAGGGTCCTGAATTACAGAGGAGTTAATCATCTTGGCCCCTTTTGGCCAACTGGGATGGAAGCCTCTTATGTCCTTCCAAGTCCCTGACCTGAGAATGTCCCTCTCCCCTGCACCCAACTCATTCGATCAGAGTTCAGTCAGTCAAGTCAATAAACACCTCTTCTCATGGGCAGACACTGTGCTAACACTAAAAACAGGGCAGCTAGGTGGCCCAGTAAGAGAACACCGGCCCTGGAGTCAGGAGAACCTGAGTTCAAATCCGGCCTCAGACATTTAATAATGACCTAGCTGTGTGGCCTTGGACAAGTCACTTAACCTTGTTGCCTTGTAAAAAAACAAACAAAAAGAATGATACAAAGAAAATCAAAGGACAGTCCCTGCCTTCAGGGAGCTTACAGTCTAATGGAGGAAATGCCATGCACATGCATATGTAAAAATATGCTCCATACATGCAGAATAGTTTCTTTAAAGCTGGGAAGGACTTTAGAGGCCGTTTAATCCAAGTCCCTCATTGACAGATGAGGAAAAGAAGACCCAGAAAAGGGAAGTGATTTGTCCCAGCCAAGAGGTTTCGAATTCAGATCTTCATATTTCGCAGCTAGCATATTAAGACTACCTCCATTGTGAAAGCTGGGAGTATCTCAATCCATTTTCTAGACTCGACATGTGGCCTTGATATATAGGTTCCAATTCCTGGTGGTGTTTAATGAATGTTGCTTTGATTGATGTGTCTCTACAATCCAATCCAGTGATCATTTGATAGGCACCTACTGTGGGCATCCAAAGACAGAATGACCTTTGGCATCAAATAGTTTATATTCTAGTATGGGAAAACAACCTTTAAACAAAGGAGTAAAAGGATGGGGGGAGATCTTTGTTTTGAGGAAGGGCAAGAAATTAATAACAGCTGGGGGGGGGGGATTGGCAGAGACTTCCAGTAGGCATCAACAGATGAGCCAAGCTTTGAAATGAAGGTGGAAATAAAGACAGGACAGACAGGCATGGGGGACAGCTGGTGCAAGATCTTGGAGTCAGGAGATGAAGTTCTGAGGATCACTAGGGAACATAAAAGAAAGTGAAATGAAATAATGAAAGTCAATGAAATAAATGAATAAGTAAAATAGAGAAATGGGGTGGAGGCTGGAAAGGTCAGCTGGCATAAGGATTCAAAGACTTTAAATGCCAAGCCGAATATTTCATATGTTATCCTAGAGGGACTCGTAAACCATAGAAAATTCTTGAGCAATCAGGAGTAAATATGCATTTATTAAGCACCTGCTGTATGCTAGACCTTATGCTGAGGGGAATCCAAAAAGGCAAAAGATTATCCCTACCCTCAAGGAGTTTACAATCTAGTGAGGAAGATGGTATACAAATAGATGCAAAGCAAGCTATATGCAGGACAAATAGGAGATAAGGAACCAAGGGAAGGCACCAGAAAGAAGAAATCAGTCAAGAAATATTAATTAATTACCCAATATGTGTTAAACCCTGCGTTAAGGGCTAAGGACACAGAAAAAAGGGAAAAGACAGCCCCTGCCCTCCAGGAGCTTAAAGTCTAGTGAGGGAGAGAAAAGCAAACAGCTATATACAAACACATCAGGGGTAATCAATAAAGGGAAGGCACTAGAAGTGAGGAGGGGTTGGGAGGCTTTCTGTAGAAGTTGGGATTTTTCCCGGAACTTAAAGGAAACCAGGAAAGCAAGATGATAAGAGTTGTGTTTCTTAAGATTATCGATATAGGATTAGGAAGGACCTTGGGAAGCAGGTCCAACCCTCTTCATTTTTACAGATGGGGAAACCGAGGCACAGGAGATGCCTTGCCTTAGGTCACACGGCTGAGATAAGATCTGAAGCCACACCGTACACCACACTCTTTCTCTGGCACCTCTCTCACACTAAAATCCACCTTTCCATTCAACACATTGGGGCAGGCTCCTTGGTCTACTTGGGTCTGGTGTATTGAATCTTGAATGCGGGTGTCCTGGTTACTGGTGCTTAGTGGTAAGCTCAAGGACATAGAAGTGTGTTTGCGTGTTTGTGTGGGTGTATGAATCCCTGGTGTGGAGAAATCCTCTCGATAGGGTGCTGTCCGCCTGGGGTCTTGCAGTTGTGGCCAGGGAAGCAGGTGAGGAAGTGTCTCCTTAGCCCTGGTTCCCAGTTGCTCCCACCCCAGTCTTGTCGTGGAATCTCAGAATTTAGGGCTGGGAGGTACCCTAGAGATCATGCCAAGTCCCTCTTGTTACAGGAAAGGAAAAATCCCTGAGAAACAGTTTGCCTGAGGTCTTGTCCCAGCAGATGGACTGGGGGGGGGCTCCTCTTGCCCTGACCCTTGGGTACCTTCTCCCCACCCCCCTTGACTTTTTTCTCTGGTAAACTGAGTTAAAGGCATCTGCAGGAGGAAATCAGGGAGAGATGGGGAAAAGGAGACTTCATGGCTCCAGAAATCTGGGATTCCATGTGAAACTGGAACTGGGAAGCTGGGGAGGGGCAGGGGGGAAGGAGAGAGAAAATAATAAGGAAAATGTAGGAGAAAGAATGGATTGTAATTCTCCAACGCCCTTGCCTCAAGGCTTCTCTGGGCACCTCCCTTTACAAAATATAAATAAAAGTAAATTGCAAAAATAGGCCAACGCCATCTCCCTTGGAGGCTGCCTCAGCAAGAATAGAGAAGGAGGTTGAACCCTGAGCCTCAACCCTGTGGGAATAGGAGCAACAAGAGAGGAGACAGAGATATGAAGGGAAAGAGGCTCTTGGATGGGTAGAGAAGAGTCCCTTCCTCCTGGTCTCCACCCCCAGCTCCCATCCAGCACCACCCCTACCCCCCCCAAAGGCAGAAACATGGGCAGATACTTCTCTCTGTCTCAGTTTCCTCAACTGTAAAATGAGGGGATTGGATTGGGTGGCATCTTCCAGATGTAACACTCTTCTCTGACTCAACCCCTCCCCATAGGAAATGTTTTTGAAAACAGAGACTATTTGCTTTATAACTTTGTCTCTTAGTGGGTGCTTAATAAATGTTTATTGATTGGTGGCATACAGTTAAACATTGATTAAGCTCCCACTATATACCATTTACTGTTTCTCAGTGGTGAAGACAAAGAAATAAAGACAATTCCTGTCCTCAAGCCACTTACCTTCTACTGGGGTGAGGGTGGGGTGAAGGGAACAGTATGTACATAATGAGTAAACACAAAGAAGATACAAAGCAAATTTGCTGTAAGCCACTACCCTACCTTTAAAAAAATAAAAAAATGTAAAAAACAAACCAAAACACCTGTCCCTCCCAGTTCTCAGTCTCTGATCCTCTGATGTGAAGTCCTGCCCTCTCCACTGGTCCTCGGGAGCTCCCTGGAGACAGAGGGGAGGGCCTTCCAGGGGAAGGGCCCGCACCTCCCATCCTTCCACCTCTGGTCCCAGGGATGACCAGGGATGCAGAACCAGTCTTCTGCCATGGCCGCATCGGGGACCTCAGAGGTGGGGAGTGCAGAAAGGTGGGAAGAGTCAGCAAAAGGAACCAGTTCCCTTCTCCCCAGAGAGTCTGGAGGAGGGAGGAGAGGACAATACAGCCTGGTCCTGTGATGAGATGGAAGAGATAGGAAATCAAGCCCGATGGTTGCATCAGCTGAAGGGCGGGTTCCTCACCTCAGATGACTGTAGGAGCAGTGAGTGGGAGCTCGGTTCAAGAGGGGCATCGGGAGACTGGAGGAGCCTGGGGAAAACTGGGAGCTTGGCTCCAGCCAAGAGAGATACCAGAACTGATTTGGGGAACCCTGAGGCTGTGTGTGTATGTGTGTGTGTGTGTGTGTGTGTGTGTGTGCGCGCACACAGGAGGTAGAGTAGGAATTTGTTCTCTTACCTGTTCAAACGAGGTAGAGTGAGGGCCCTATCTACTTTCATGGCTGAGAAGGTGAGCATCACATGGGAAAACACAGAGCGAGAGGAGCAGCCTGGGCTGAGGAAGGGCTCCTGCCCCTTTGCCCTCCCCGGCCCCGCATGGATGGGCTGCACCAAGACACACAGCGGGAAGGAGTTGAGGCGAGAGGGAGTGAGGGCAGAAGAGGTGGTGTCTGTGCTGTGATGAAAGAAGAAGCTGCCTCGGGAGTCCGAAGGTGTGGGTTCAAACGCTGCCACTACCTTAGGCAGCTTCCTCAACGGGCAACCGAGGGAGTTGGACTGGATGTCCACGGAGACCCTGGGACAACCCTGGCGGCTCGCCAGGGCTGAGCCAGGGGCTCCCCTAGGTCTCCTCACTAAATGGGGGCAGGGAGAGAGGCCGGACATAATGAAGGGGCGGAAGCCCCTGCCCACCATTCTTGTTGACTGGTCAAAGGCACTAGAACCAACCCAAAGGGTGTGATGGTGTTAAAGGGCCTGCGTGGCCCACTCGGGGACTTGATGGACTCCATCCCTCTCGCCTGGTCCTACAGACGGGAGGTGGAGGTTGGTAGAGCTAGGACCTTCGATCGGTTTACTCCTAGAAGAGGCCGTGGAGAGTCAGGACCCCAGCCTCTCCTGGCCTCAGTTTCCCTGTCTGTCAATAAGGGAAGACTGTCTCTGAGACCCTTTTCTGATGTGGGATCTTTGATCCTGTGGAAGAGGGACTCCTCCACTTAGCAGAATTCTGATTGGGTCAGCTGGAGGCTACTCTAAGGGGTAGATGCTGGGGAGCCCCCACCCTAGGAGGAGGCTACTCTGGGGTGAGGGTGCCGGGGAGCCCCCAGCCCAGGAGGAGGCTACTCTGGGGTGAGGGTGCCGGGGAGCCCCCAGCCCAGGAGGACGCTACTCTGGGGTGAGGGTGCTGGGGAGCCCCCACCCCAGGAGGAGGCTACTTCTAAGGGGTAGATGCTGGGGAGCCCCCACCCCAGGAGGAGGCTACTCTGGGGTGAGGGTGCCGGGGAGCCCCCAGCCCAGGAGGAGGCTACTCTAAGGGGTAGATGCTGGGGAGCCCCCACCCCAGGAGGAGGCTACTCTAAGGGGTAGATGCTGGGGAGCCCCCAGCCCAGGAGGAGGCTACTCTAAGGGGTAGATGCTGGGGAGCCCCCAGCCCAGGAGGAGGCTACTCTAAGGGGTAGATGCTGGGGAGCCCCCAGCCCAGGAGGAGGCTACTCTGGGGTGAGGGTGCCGGGGAGCCCCCAGCCCGGCTCCAGCTGCAGGGGGCAGCCGAGGGAGGGGGCGGCTCCCCGCGCGCGCCCCGGCCCCGGCCCGGGAGGCAGGGCACCCCGCGCGCTCCCCGGCGCCCCCCGCCCCGCCGCCCGGGGGGGCTTTTCTCCTCCGAACCAAAAAAGCACCAAAAAGACAAAGAAAGAGGAAATTCTGAGTAAGGAAATTAAAGAAGAGAAAAGAGGCCGAACAAAACCCCCTTTATGCCCAGGCAACCCCGGGCCCGGAGGGCCGGAAACTGGGGGGCGGGGGGCCTCGTGCGGGCCGCCCCCCGCAGCCGCGCCGCGCTCGGGGCACACTCCCGCGCGGGGGGCGGCGAAGTTCGTCCCCGCGCCCCCGGCCCCCGGCCCCCGCGCCCGCGCGCACACTCAGCGCCTCCCGCACTCACACGGAACGCTTGCACGCGTAGGCGCTCTCCCTGCACACTCGTCACGCGCCTCCGCACACTCACGCGCGCACGGCCCTCCCGCGGGGCAGTGAGGGGCGCCGGGGTCCGCGGGCAGGCGGGGGGCGCCCGGGGGGCAGACCCCGCCTCCCCGCCCCCGGAGCCCGAGGCTCGGGCAATCACGGAGCCGATAGGCCGGGCCGCGGGCCGGCGGGGAGCGCGCGTGTGTGAGTGCGAGTGTGTGCCCGCGTGTGTGCCCGCGTGTGCCCGCGCTGCCCGGGAGCTGGCCGCCCCAGCTCGTTCACTTTGAGCATCGCCCGGAGGCGGCGAGCCCGGGGCGGGCGGGGAGAGCGCCCGAGCGCGCGGGGAGCGCGCGGGGAGCGCGCCGGCAGCGAGCCCGAGCGGGCCGGCCTCGGCGCTGTCACCTGCCCCCGGGCCGGCGCCGGGCAAGGCCGGGCGGAGGCGGTGCCCGGGCCGGCCCTGCCAATCACCTCCTCCGCCGGCGGCGCCCCCGGCCCCCTCCCCTCCCCCTCCCGGCGGCCCTCCTCCTGCCAAACTGCTCGCCCGAGCGAGCGCTCCCGTCAGGCGCGATGACATCAGGGCTCTAAGACAACTTGTTATTCGGGGAGTAATCAGGCGCAATTAGGCATTAATTAAGTATTATGAAAGTTGATTATTTAAGTGAATTCGGCTTTCGACTCTCCGACTATGGTGAGTAGGAGAGCGCGGGGCGGGGGGCGCGGGGCCGGGGGCGCCCTCTCCTCCGGGGCTGGGCTCGGCCGCGGGGGGCGGGGGGCGGGGGCGCCCGGGGCCGGCGAGTGGGGGCGAGCGCGCCCCGGCCCCGCGCGGCCCCCGGGCCCCGGGCCCCGGGCCGGCTCTGCACACATAGTTTCTCTTTTACTTTAACAAAGTGGCCGAGGCGAGCCGGGCCGGGCGAGCTGCCCCGGGAGCCGAGCCCCGCGTTGGCGATGCCGGGGCGCGCGCCCCGCGGCCCGGGGACCAGCCTGGGCCGGGCCGGGCCGGGCCCCGGAGCCCCCCGGGCCGGGCCGGGCCCCGGAGCCCCCCGGGCGGGGGCGGGGCGGGCCGGGCGGGGGCGGGCGCGGGTCCCGGCGCGGCACTGATCAGACTCTGTTTGTTTCCTTCCCGGGCGCCCCGCAGAGTTCGGGACCGGACGGAGGACCATGGACCTCGGGACAGGTACCGGCCCGTGGGAACGGGGGGGGGGGGGGGGGACTTTCACTTTTCTTTCGCTTCTTTTACGGAAGTTCTTATTTTTAGCCCCAGGAGGCGGCGGCCGGGGGGAGGGGGCGGGGAGGGGGGCGGCCGGCCTGGGAGAGGGTCGGCGGCCGCTTTCACACAGCCGCCGGCCGCGGCTTCAGAGAATTGTTATTATTTATCGCCCGTTCGGGAACTCTGACTAATTTGATGCTTGTCATTATGAAAGAAGTAGGGAAGGGAGCCGTGGAGACACCCAGAGACCGGAGTTCGGGTTTTTTCGTGGGGTTTTCTAAAAATCCTGTTGTGCGAATGTTTGTCTTCCCCCCCCCCCCCGCGTCTCACTCATGGGGTGTGTGTTTTTATTTTTTCAGTGGGGGGTGGCTGGCTTCTTGAAAGCAGCGTCCTGTTGGGAAAGGTGGTTGGGCTGGTTTCGGGAGACTGTCTCAGACTTAAGGAATTTAATTTATTTGGGACAAGGCTGTGGCGGAGGATCAAGCTAGTTATTACGGCTAATGAGTATTTTTCACCTGAGAATCCGTGGGTTGGCATGAGGCTGTTATCAGTTCCAAGTGAGGTGCCCGGGACCCTATCTCCCCTCCACCCACTTTTTCCACCCTTCCTGCTGGAGGCCCAGGCCCAAGCTTCCGACGGACCCCAGATTCCCAAGGACAGGCCCTGGGATCTCGATTTTCATTTAATTCCATATTTAGCAGCACTTCCCACCAGGGATGAGGCCCTGGCTTGCTTCGGGGTTGGGGAAAAACAGCTAGTCTCCTTCTCTTATACGTGATTTCAATTAAAAAAAAAAGAGTAATAAACAGGGAGATTATCCTCATAGTCTAACCTTTGAACCTTCTGTTTCATTTTGTAAAAGGATAAATGAATATGGAGTGGAATATTTGAGCTACGGCCATACGTGTGTAAAAGAGAGATTCGTATTTAGACATTGTAGATCTGTTTGTTTTTATGTATGTAGCTTTACTAGACCCTGAATTAAAAGAATTATTCATCCCAGGCATTCTGGTCTTGTTCCCCAGGGCTCATGACAGATGACCTCCGTAGGGTCAGAGAGTATTTATGGGTGGGGATGGAGTGTGGATGAGGGGGGTGGTTATGGGGGGGGGTGCATTTAAAGAGTTTAAAAGTTGGCCCCACCCCCTATGACGTCTGATCTTTACTTAACTTGGTATCAAGGTGCCCCAGGGCCTCATGGAGTGAAGAAGGCAGCACCCCCTACTGGGCAGAGCTTGGCAGAAGGGTCCAGTCGGCCCTGCCTCTGTCCTCCCACCAGGACCCAGCCAGCCTCCAAATCCCAATCAGGTGTCTGATCTGTTCCCTTCGGCCCCTCCCCCTTTCTTCGGAAATGGGCCCCCACCCAGTCGGGCCAAGGGGCTGACATCCAGCCCTGCCTACCTGGTGCAGGCTCCCACACGCAGCCAGGCAGGCACGTGGGGCAGCCAGGAATTACTCACTGGGCCAGGCAGGGCTTTCCTCCTCCCCCCCCCATGCCAGCTGGGGCTGCTGCCCCAGCCCTGATGGAGGCCACTGTCTCCAGGTCTACCCTGAGGAAGACTCCCCTGGGTGGAGAGAGGAACCCCTTGACCCCATCCTAGAAGCAAGATTGACTTGGGAAAGGAGGAAGAGGAGGGAGAGCTTCCTAGGCAGCTCAGCAGAGAGGGTGGGCAGCAGGAGTCTGGAGGGGCATCTCCCTCCTCTTTGCCCTAGGATAAATCACTCTGCCCTTTACTCCAGGGGGGGGCAGGCTCTGGAAACTTTTCCTCGAAGTTAGGAAGGGCCTCTGAGGTCACCTCAGCCCTCTCTTAGCTGGAGCAGGGCCCTCCTGGCGGGACCCAGATGCTGGAGTCCAGCCACTCTGGCGGGAAGGCCCAGATCACCAGGGTTCTAAGACTCCTCTCCCCGCCCCAACCCCCAGAGGAGAGCCAGCTGGTTAGACCACCTCTGCCCCTCCTTCAGATCCCAACGTCTCCCTTTAAACTCACCCATTTCAAATGGTGAAAAAAAAAACAAACCCAAACATTTCTTTTCTTTTTTTTTGTTTTCTTAATAAAAGCAACAAAAGAAGTTGCATTCTCTGTGATGACTTTTCTGGGTCAGTCTCAGAGCCTTCTCCAGGCTCCTTTTCAGGATGTAGCCGAGGTCATCCAAATATCAGATCTCAACTACGTTGTCAGTCAAAGTCTAGCTGTTTCTGCTCAGGTTGGAGACTTTGGCTGGGTAGAGTGGAAGCAACTTGAGGCTAGGGCTGGTGCCAGCTGAAAAGCTTCTGTTGCCATCTTCAGCAGTGGACTTCACTGTGGATGTCTGTTTTCTAAAGATTATGATTTTAATCGGTAACTTAGCCTTGCTCAAGACTCATACACAGAAGGAGCCAGAAGGGACCTTAGATTCCATGTACCCCAAGCTTCCTTGGGGCCTAGAAGAACAAGGGACATGGGCTGCCCCTCACCCTTGCTTTGGGTTACCAGCAATCTGTGACACCCAATGATGGGGGGGAGTAACTAGATAAGTTGAACAAGAATCCCCCACTGTTCAAGACCGTGTGGACCCTTTCCCCCCCACCACAGTTCAGGAAAGGGCTGGATCAATCTGGACGTCTTGAGCAATAAAAAATGCCGATGTCGTCCTAATTCACCAGGCCCCGAGATGACAGCAAATTTACATTTTTTAATTAAACTAGCAGCCAGTTTTTATGAGAGGGGGTTGGGTTATGCAAATCAAATGGTTGTGTACGGAAGATTAGGAGAGTTTGGGAATAAATTCCACAAATGCTAATAAAAAAAGAGAGAGAGAGAGAGAAAGAAGGAAGAGAGAGGAAGAGAGAAGGACATGGCTCCATTAGGCCCTTTTAGAGTGATTTCCCTTGGGGGAGGGAACGAGGAAGGGAGGAGGGGGAGAGGAAGCTTTCAGGCATAGGTAAATCCATTGTTCAGTTGGGGCAGCCGATCTCTTGGATCAAGCCCCCAAAGGTCTTGTTTCCAGGGTCTGGCTAAACCTGTAGCGGAACAAGCATCAGAGACCAGAGCAGAAACACACAGGTTGTCAAGGTTTCTGTTACCACCCCTTGGGGAACTTGAGAGCTTGGGATGGGCAAAGGTTACGAAGGGTTTCCCTTCCAGTGGCACGGAGACCCAGGATCAGCACCCCAGGGTCTCTGTGGCAGTGCCCACATGGATGGAGTAGGCTCTGAAACTGTGGTCAGGGCAGGTCCTCCTGGAGATCCAGGGTGGGCTCTGAGCAAACTCGGACCAAGAGGGAGGAGGGAGAGAATAGGAAAAGAGCAAGTCATGAGACAAGGAGAGATAGAGAAAAGAGAAGAAGGCCCGCCCAGAGGTTGACATCATTTTGTTCCTGCCAAGGTGGGTGTTATGAGTCAATCTTGGGAATCAGAAAATCAGAAGTTTAGCCCTGGAAGGGATTGGTGCCAGATGCCTAGCTGGGCTTGATCATCTATCACTGAGGTGAGCTGTTCAAGGCCACCATTCATAGGCACCTAGAATTGAGAGTAGGACCCCCCCCCACTATCATGTAAGTGAACTCCTCCCCCCATCCCCATTTGACAGATGAGAAAACAGAGGCCCAAGGCCCAAGTAGCAGTGAGAAGCAGATCCTCTGCTCAGAATCCCTATGCTAGGGTGCTTCCTTCAATCTATTGGCTTATTGACTACCTTGGTCTAGTCTTCAGGTGGGAAAAGATCAGGAAGGCAGAAGAGAGGTGTGACTTTCACCTGTCTCAGCTGCTGGTCTCATAGATAGTGGGAAGTTGGAAAGGGGGCGGTAAGAGAGCTGGGCATGTTGGCAGGAAAATTTTCCTATCCTGTTTGTTTTTGGAGCAGATTTCCCAGAAGCCATGTATAAGGTGGTCAAGAGAGTGGGCTCCCAGGGCTGTCATCAAGGGAACCAAGAATTCTGTACCACCCACTACAGATTGTGTCTAAAGGCCATGTCACCCCCTTCAACACCATCCTCACCTGAGGATGCTGAGAGGATGATCCAACAGTGGCCAACCATGCCTAGCTTCCTTGGGGGCTCAGCCTCTATTAATATTTAATTTTATCATTTGCAAAATGGGATTGATAATTTAAGTATTGCTATTCCCATTTTTCAGACAAGGAAACTGAGTTTATGAAAATGAAAGCTAGTTTGGGGTAGAGCTACAATCTGAACTCCAGGTATCATGATCCCAAATCTAGTATTCTTCCCAAAGACCACACACCTTCTCAAACAGGATAACAAGAAAGATATCCTAGGTGGTTTGAGGATCTGGTGGTCAGAGAGCTGAATATCTTGCCCATTTCTTGCCAGATGTCTCAACCCCAGGGGCAGCTAGGTGGCCCTGGAGTCAGGAGGAACTGAGTTCAAATCCAACCTTAGACACTTATCATTATTATTATTAATATAGGTAATTATTAACATATAATTAATATATATAACATATAATTAATAATATAGGTAATTATTATTACCTATCTGTGTGATCTTGGGCAAGTCACTTAACCCCATTGCCTTGCAAAAAGCAAACAAACAAACAAAAAAGATGTCTCAACCCCTCCTGCCACCTTCTGCCACTTTTTGCTAGATTTAATTTGGACCACTGTGGGCAGGTTGGCTGCTGGGATTCCTAGCTCAGGATACACAGTTGGCACCAAACACCTACCTTGATGGAAGACTTTCCAATCCACTTTTGCCAGGACTGTTCCTACTGATAAGGGCCAAAGAGCTGTGAACCCATACCACATTCAGAAGAGATTGGGACTGGCTTTCCTCCTCCCTGCTCCAGTGAGAATGACTTGACGAGCTAATGTAATAAAGGACCTCCAAGCCACAACCTCCCCCAACCCCTCTTCTACCACCACCAGGGATCCTGGCTCAGTTCCAGAGCCAGAGCTTTATGATGGAAAATGGAATAAGGGAAGGCACCTTTGGGAGGCTGAGTCACCACAGCATCATCTCTCCTAATTAAGACCACTGCCTCCCTTTGAGGCCACCAGCTTACTTCTGGGGGGGGGGGGCAGAGTAAAGCAAAACTGACCTCCTCTCTTTTCCTTCTTGAACCCAACCAGTCCAGGCCTCCCTTCTGTAGATGGGTCTCTGAGAGGTCAGACTCTATTCTCTTCCCCCCAACCCCAATTCCTAGGGTCATGGGGGGGCAGAGATAGGGTTAAATATTTTAGGTTCCCTTCCTCCAGCTGGTTTCCAATCAATGACCACCTGGACCTCCAAGAGGAAAGGAAGTGGTTCCATGGTAATTAGTATGTGAGAGTCCCCCAGGCATGGGATGTCCCCTAAGGCATCAGCAGCTGTTTGGGGGTAGCTGGGCCTAGTGAGACTAGGAAATGGAGATGCTGGGATATGAGGACAAAATCTTAAATCTTTACTTGAATTCATTTTGAAAGATGGTAACTCGGCAGAATAGACCCCAGTAAGGATAGGATCCAGGGGCCATTTTCCTCACCAGTTGCTACCTTCCTCTGTCCAGTAGATACATCTCATGGTCCTTCTAAGTGATAACCTGGTGGGGTAAAAACAGTTTAAGAGCATTTTCCTTCGTTATAAAATGGGAATAATTCTGGCATACAACTTGTCTTATAGGTGAGGTGAAACATCTTGTAAATATTTAAGTCCTATTGAAATATGTGTTCCTATTAATTCTGAAGCCTTGACCAGTCGGCTTTTCGAAATTAGGATCCTTCTGTCTAACATTGTTGGGACCCTTTAGACTCAGTCTTAGTTCATTTGACTTAATGTGATGAAGAGATTTCATTCTCCTCATCTCTCTACCTCTCAGGTTCTGTGGTTTCTTTTAAGCCTCAGCTAAAATCCCACCTTCTACAAGGAAGTCATTCCTGACCTCCTTAAGCCTTGTGCCTTCTCTCTTTCTCTTTATCTGGTTTGTACATAGTTGTTTGTGTATTCTCTCTTCCTTTTGATGTTAAGATCCTTGAGGGCAGAACTGTCTTTTGCATCTTGCTATCTCCAATGCTCAGCAAAATGCCTATTGCAAATAGGCAAAATGTTTATTGTCTGATTGGATAGGGCTTGTTGTCATTGTCATTGTTGTCGTTAAATTCAATCTCTTCCTTTAGAAAGGCGGAAACTGAGGTCCAGAGAGATTAAGGGATTTACCCAAGGAGATCCAGATAGGTAGAAGCCAAGGTTCTCTGACTCCCAAATCAGGGTTCTTGCTGTTACATCCTGAGACCTCACCATCCCTTGGTAAAATTACTGGTCCATTCTTGTGCTTTATGAGAGGAGATATGATACAATGACTAAAGCATAGATTGCAGAAGGAGGAAGAATTGGATTCCCAGGTGGTACCTCAGATGCTTACTAGCTGTGTCCCCCTGAACAGGTCCCTTCCTTACACAGCTTTTATCTGGAAACGAGGGGACTGAATTCAGTGACTCACTTCATAGTCATGAAGAAAAAGCTAGATCTGTAACTATATTTACAGATATAGATAAATATATACACATTTATGTGTGTATATATATATGCATAAATATAGATAGAAAAATAGATAAGATGGATGGATGGATGGATGGATGGATGGATGGATGGATGGATGGATGGATAGATGGATGGGCAGATGGGATAGCCAGGCAGACAGACATAGATAGATCAACAAGCAGGTAGATGGATATATAGACAGATAGATGGATGAAATGAAGGTCAGATAAAGAATTTCATAAACTTTAGAGCATTATACAAGCATCAACTGTCATCATTTTCCATCTTCCCATAGTGCCTATAAAATGCAGGGCTAGTTAAATAAACTGGTGAATACTAGTTAAATGAACTGGTAAGGCCCTGTGAAAGTGTGCTGCTATGCCTGGAACGATCAGTCTTGGCTCAGTGTCCTTAGAGCGTTGGTTCTCAGCAGCTCAAAAACCAAGGTTGGGTCCTAGAGCCAAGCTATAAGGAAGCAGGTCAACTGGAAGCAGGTTGGGGAAGGAGAAGGTATTTGGATGAGGGCAGGTGTCTTGATGGAAGACGAGAGGCCTAGGCTAGTCTGGGACTGAGAAGAGTGAAGCACAAGGGAGAGCAGGGATGATGGCCTAAGTGGATGTTGGAGTGGAACTGCCATTTTTTAAAAAATTAATTTAAATTCTTTGGGAAGGGTACCGTTTTCTTTTCTGATCTTTAGTCTCTCTGGGTCAACAGTCCAATCTTTAGACTCAGTCAGAAGGGACCTCAGGAGCTACACCAACTAAGCTTTTAAGTGGACCAAAAAAACCTCTGGTCCACATGCCCAACAATTCAATCAGACAAATATTTGAATCCCCAGAATCCAACAGAGAGCTTGGCACAAAGAAGGTGTTTTAATAAAGGCATTTAATTTAATTAAAATGAAAAATTATCCCCTGCCCTTGAAGAATTCTTACCTTACTTGGGGGGAAATAGTATGTGCATAGATTAAAAAAATAAGAGAAATAGATTAAAATGGGGTTTTTTTTTTTAGAAAAAATGTAAAAGTAATTTAAGAATAAAGGAAGCAGGGCAGCTAAGTGGTACAGTGGATGGAGCACAGGCCCTGGAATCAGGAGTATCTCAGTTCAAATCCGGCCTCAGACACTTAGTAATTACCTAGCTGTGTAGCCTTGGGCAAGTCACTTAACCCCATTGCCTTGCCAAAAACAAAACAAAACAAACAAACAAACAAAAAAAGAATAAAGGAGGTTCTAACAATCAGAAGGGATTCAGTTAGACTTTTTCAGTCAAATCTCTCTAGTCTGAACTAATTTATGGCAATGATTTTTTGAACCTAAGTGTTAAACTTTACATTTCTCCATGATAAATTTTATCTCATTAAACCTGTTTCAACCTTCTAGCCTATTGAGATCTTTTTGGATCCTGACTTCACTGTCCAGTTTCCCAGCAATTGACCTTCCTATCTTTGGGTCATCCGCAGATTGTATAAGCAGGCCTCTATTCCTTTACCCAATACATTGAATCCTTCCTTATAGATCAATAGTATTTTAGAGGGATTGATTCTTAGTCAGGTACAAGTTGAATAATCTGACCGTAGAGACCTCTTCCAGTTCTGGAATTCTTCTTTCCAGCCATATACACCATTGTTATTATTATTGTGGTTGTTATTATTATTATTAATTACCACCATCATCATCTTTCTCTGATCTGAAAAAGTCTCAGCAAAAACAAAAATATAAAATAAATGAGAGTAAAATAAGGAATCAGATCATACACCATAACATTAACTCTACTTAGCGATTGCTAAAAGAAAAAAAAAGGTGTGTGATATATTTGTTCATTTATTTATTTAGCTATCCATGCGTTCATTCACTCACTTATTCATTCATTTTTTCATATTAATGTTCAGAAATGTAATCTCATTGGTTTGGGAACTCCTTTTGCTGAGATGGGAAGCTCATCAACAACTTAAGGTGTTATATAGGACCTCTAATGATTAGATGACCTGTCCATTGTCCTACCACCATTTTGTAATAGAGAGAAGACCAGAACTTGGGGCTTCTGGACTCTCAGGCCAACCCCTCTAACTGTTCTGCCCACTTCCTTTGACATATGCATGTGTGTTGCATAAACATGTTATGTATATATGTATAGATGCATAGAGAGGGTGAGAAATACATTAATAAAAATAAAATTTAAGAAAATAGAATGTGTATTTTTATATACACAGATATTTGAATATATAATAGATACTTAAATTTAAAAAGTGGTATCACACCCAAACTAGACTGTATCTATATACTGGAATATTTTCTACATAAATGTTATATGTTATAAATATATGTGTTTTAGATACCCTATGTATTTTTATAAATTACATATTTATGTAGATTTATTGGATATATCACATGGAATATTTTGTATTTATTTTACACATAATCATGTGTATTTAAATACATTTATTTTATACGTATCACACATTTATATATTTATTTTAAACATCACACATGTATATATATTTATTCTATATGCATTCCATATATTTATTTTCTATAGACCACATATACTATTTATATGTATATATTATATATAATATTTATTTTCTATATCATATAATTTTCTATATCTTTGTCCTGCACTAAATATTTTTTGTAATGCATTTAATATTTATGTAGAAACCATATTTTATTCTATATGTAAATTTAAAAATAAAAATAGTAACCTCTCATAAGTACTGTTCTCTGTATGTGTATAAATTTAAAGTAAAATCAATAGTATATCATTTGTTCTGGGGCTGCTTCTGATCTCTTTTCCATCGGGCTATTTATCAGATTGGCTTGACATTATTCAATATAAATATAGATTTATACATATATAAAATGTGCATATATGTGTACACATGCACACCTAAAGTTCATGTGACACACACACCCATTCCTTTCCCTCTTCAACTTCTTCCCAAGGACACCTCATCACTGTGTACACCAGCTTGGTGACACCTGCCCTAACCTCAGGGTCACCATGACTACTCCCGGGCTGGGTCCCTAGTGTTCTAGCAACATGATGAAAGCTGTAGAATAAGGGAACCAGAGGGAGCTGGTGTTGGGAGAGGGGGAGAAGGGGGGAGGGGAAGCAGCTTTGAGCTGGGAAGGTCACTATGGTCCTGAGATTTAATGCCTTCCTCAGATATGACCTGCCCACTAACTCAACTGAAGGATTGACTTTTAGGACTTTTACCTTGACACCTTTGGGTCTAGTCCACCTAGCTTGAGGGGTCAGATTTTCCCAGGGAAGTAGCTAGCCACTTCATGACCTAGGAAAGTTGGACCAGTACACTTAGGCAAGCTAAAAGAGAGAACCAGCACTGGATTAAGAGGGTTTGAGTTCAGACCCCAGTTCTAATGCTTTCAACCCATGTTACTTTGAGGTGATAGATCAGTTCACCTCTATGGACCTCATGTAAAATAAGAGGGGTTGGACTCTTGATAGCTCTTTAAATTCTGAGAGCAAGTAGGATCCTTTTGTTGCTGACCACCAGGGGTCTTTAGTTTTAGGGGAGCTTGGATCCAATGGGAAATGAAGATGGTGGTCTTGGAGCAGAGAGTGTGGTTAAGATCACTTGAACTCAATATGTCTTCTCATTGAGCTGTTGGAAAGGGACTCTGAACTTGTAAGAGAAAAAGAGGCAGGAATTGGTTGTTTGATTCTTGTCCTTCGTTATTGCAGAAGACGAAAATGGCATGTTTGAGAGAGGGAAGAATTATTGAAAGGGGAGAATGGAGGCATACGTGGACTTTGAGGCTCTCCTTAGTTCTGGCTCACATTGGAGAGAGACCCCAGTCTGAACAGGAAGGGACTAAAGATCTCAGCATCTTCTTTCTTCTCTTTGCCTTTCCCTTTGCTTTCAAAGTTCAGCAGACTGCCATGTCCCAAGCACTGTGTTCAGTTATGGATGCAGAAGGAAACACAGACAAACAGGACAGTTTTGAAAGTTACCTCTTGATTTTATTATATATTTTAAAAGAAAAAGAAAGTTATTTATAAGACATTCACAGTTTCACATACCATCTCCTGTCTGGCTTTTTAGAGATAAATGTGTATTTTGTTTGGTGCTTAAGTGAAGAATACATATAAATACACATATGGGTATATAATTTTTTTAAAAAAAATAGTTATGGATATTGTCGTTCAGTTGTTTTCAGGCTTATTGGAGTCTTTGTGACCTCGTGATTTTTCTTGTTTTTTCCTCGTGTTTTTTCTTGGCAAATGTTCTAGAGTAGTTTGGCATTTCCTTTTCTGGAAGGAAATTTCACAACGAGGAAACTGAGGCAAAAAGGGTGAAATGACTTGCCCAGGCTGGATTTGAATTCAGGAAGATGAATTATGAATAGAACAATGGACAAATGAAACAGCCCTAGCCTATCAGGAGCTCACTGTGGTCATGGAGAGGATCATTGCTTATAATCCACTAGGGAAGATAGGGTATTCATGCTACCAACAAAGGGTAGGGAAGATATGGTTGGTTCTTGTTCTTTATCGAAGAAGACCAAAATGACATCATTATGTTTCAGACAAATTCCAGTGGGCCCAACTGTGGCTGGTCAGACCGATACAAGCTTGGAATGTTCTACTAGTTGGGCACAAATAGTCCATGTGAACTATAGATAGCGAAAGATAGAGAAGATATAAACACAAAACAAAACTAGCTCCTCCTGCCCTCAAGAGGCATGCATTAGAGATGGAGCCCTTCTGCATGGCCCTGTAGCTCCATCCATTGATCTCCTGCTCTATTAGGAGGCAACCTGTGTTAATGGAAGGACATTGGGTTGAATCCCACAGGACCTGGGTTCAGTTCTTGCCTGTATTACTTACTTAACCTTTGTGACCTTGGGCAAAGCAACCCACAATCCCTTCTGACTCTAGGTTAGTGATGCCTCCTCCAAGCCCACTGCCCCAAGGCCATTCTTCTCTCTTGCCTGGCCCCAAAGCATCCTGGCAAGATGTCACTGCTCATGGCCATGTGGTGACTGCCATCTCCCTCCATGCCAATCAGAGGGTTCCTTGCCAATCAGAGGGTTCCTTTTCCATCTGCCCTAGACCTTGGGAGAGTCAGTGCCCATGCCCATGTGGTGACTATCATCTCTCTCTCCATGCCCATCAAAGGGTTCCCTGCCCATCTGCCTCAGACCTTGGGAGCATGCCCATGGACCCATGCTCATGTGTTGACTACCATCTCCCTCCATGGCCATCAAAGGGTTCCCTGCCCATCTGCCCTGGACTTTGAGAGAGTCAGTGCCCTGCCCCTGCCCCCCACCCAGGCTCCCTCCATGTGGTAAGTTTGTTTTGCCAGGGTGACCTGTTTAATCATCTCATTTTCTGGTGGCCGTTTATTCTTTGTTTCCACGGTTACGGCCCCATTAAGGGGAGAAGCAATAAGCCAGCGAGTCAAACAGGTAATAAAAACATTAAAACCCATGTGCGCAGAGGGAGGGGAGTTCAGTGAGGTGAGACGGGCCAGGGAGAAAAGGCGAGACCCACAGGGGCAGACAGAGGTAAGAGCTCCTGTCCTCCAGGAGGCCTTGATGCTCATCCGATGTCCAGAGCCTTCAGGAACTGTCCAGGGTCCCTTCATGCTCATTCCACCAAGAGAGAGAAAGAGGAGGGACACCCTCCTGAACCATCTTGATCAGGCTGGCACCCCTGTTCCAATCACAAGTCTCTGTCTGCCAATAGTAATCATCATCATAATAATAACTCACATTTCCATTGCACTTTAAAGATTTTCTGGAGATCATCTCCATCTCCTCTCCAAGACAGCCCTGTCGGGTCAGACTTATTGTTCCCATTTTTGACATGAGGAAACTGATAGACTTATGGTAGGAGACATCATTATCACCCTCACTTTACTGATGAGGAAACCAAGGCTCATGGAAGTTAAATGACTTATCTAAGGTCACACTGCCAGGGACTGAAATGGGAAGCAGATCCAGACCTTTCTTACATCAAGTCTAGAGTCCTGTGCTGCCTTTCAGGAAATCTAACTCAAGGATTTTGGACCGTGTGGCCCCTATTCAGATTCTGTTGTATGATCTTCCTCCCCCAAAACCACTCAGGAGATTTGATCGGAGAGGGGAGGGAAGATGATTTTTTTTCTTGGAAGAACTTACCCTACCCTCTTACTTTTGGAATGACAGAGAGGGAAAAAGATGGGAGACCTTATAACCTCAACTTGCAGGTACCCCTCTCTCGACTCCCATCAGCGGTGGCCACTGGACCTCCGCTCCTGGGCTTGGAGGAGGAAGAAACCCTTCCCACCTTTGTCAAATCCAACCCCCTTCTTTTCTTGATGAGGAAAACAAACTCCACTTTCTTGGGGTTACACAGGCAATGAGGAATGCTCAGCTCAAGTGTGGTCCCCTCCTAGAGAAAGCCCTTCCCTCCTCCCTCTCCAACCACCAGATGTGATCATACCCCCCCCTCCAAGTTCCATGATATTCATTTGGTGGTTATCTTGTATTTACTTATCTGTCAGCTCATTTTGTCATAAACTTTGAAGTCTGAGACAATTTCTTTTGTTTTCTTTCTTTCTTTTGAGTGGGAGGGGTCTTTATATGTTCAGTGTCCAGACAGAGTCCATCTAACATCTACTAGGCAGCTACTGCCAAATTCGTGTTTGAGTTAAACTGAAAGTCCCAGATCTTTTGAAAACTAACATGGCCCATTTTTTCCCCTACTAGGGTTAAAAGAAAAAACAGTAAGGGCTAGATTTGGGTGCTTTTTTTCTTCCTTAAGCCTCTCACCTAAACACTTGGTCTTGGTTTTGGGGTGCCATCCATGTCCTGCCTCATCTCATTCGTGTGTGTTCGGGGGAGGCAGGCCGGTGATTTCTGATGTTGTTTTGAGCCCCAGAGTTTCTTTTCTGCCAACTTTATCAAAAAGTATATTTGTGGTGAGTGCTACTAACAGGGCCCGTCTGGTGAGCAAATATACAGGGAGTGGATGGCTCCATGACCTTGAGGGAGGGGGAGATGAGGAGAAGGTGGAAGACTTGGGAGAAGAGGAAGCGAAGGAAACAGAGAGACCAAGGGCAGCAGAGTTGGGGAGGGACTCAAGGAAGGGGTCTTCCCAAGTGGGTAGGAAGTCAGACTGTTGAAGGTCCAGTGCCTTCCAGCGTTAAAGACAGCACCATGTCTGGTAGGTCATTTAAGACAACTGGGAAGAGATGGTATAATTTTTTTATATGATCCCACCATACTCCCACCAACTCTCTCTGAAGAGGGCTCTTTGGTACTTTCCAAGATGCCCAGGCCATGCAGAGTGATGGGACCTGCAGACTGAGGATTCCCTCAACTTCCTTTTTTCTGAGAACTGAGTTCAGATTCTTCGAATATGGAGGTCTGTTGGGAAAGAGTAGAGTTGGGGTCCTCTTTCCATTGGAAGAAGTAAGTAATTAGATAAAGAATAAAAATTGAGAGTTGTGGATGAAGAAGGAAGAACTCATCAGGTGTGGGATAGTGTGGACAGATACATATGTATAGAACAGTCTGGCTAAACCAGTAGGCTGGGGCCAGATTGTGATGGACTTCAAAGGGTTCTCACATCATCATCAGTATTATTATTATTATTATTATTATTATTATTAATTTTCTTAGATTAAAATTAATTGGAAAGGATTGATTGGACTTGATAGGAATGGGTTACTATTCTGGAATTCTAGGAACAGATCTCGTAAAATGTTAATCAGCCAATATGCATTTATTAAATGCCTACTATATACCAAATTTTGAAGATATAACAATAAAAGTGAGAACTTGGGTCCTATTGTATACATTGGATCATTCTTATAGAGCTGGAAAGGACCTGGGCCCAACCACCCTATTAGAGTTATCACATAGCTACGATGTGTCTCAGTTAGGATTGGAACCCAAGTGTTCCTAGCTCCCACATGATGCCACACTGACTCATTAGCATGGAGGACCTTAAGGAAGGTAGGACTCAATTGGAGTGACAGTATGTCCTAAAGGTGTTTGGATTTTGTTTTGTTTTTTAAATCTCTGGTTACTCATTTCAGTGATACTTTATGCTGCGAGAGGGAGGGAAAGAGAAAGGAAGAAGAGATGGGAAGTGGGGGAAACCCTCTGGCTGAGGCTTCTGTCTTGGGAATGGACCTGGATGAATTAATATTCTGATCAAACAGTTCAACATAGGAAAACCTCCTGTGGCACCAGCTGCCCAGCCTTCTCAGTAACCGTCACCAGCGGGTTCATGGGGCAGCTGGTACCGGAATAGCATTTTTCAGCAAAGATCAAAAACCCAGGCAATCTTCGCCCCCCCTTTTCCTGCTCCCCTCTCAGTATCCAGGGGAGATTCTGGAGGGTCCTTCCATCAGATACCCAGGGAGCCAGGCAGGGGAGGAGGATCTTGGGGAGGGGAGCTGTTCCTCTCCTTCTCCTTTCCCCTTCCAGGGTCAGGCTGAGGTGGGTGAAGTCATCACCAGATGCCTTTGCTAATTACTTTAAGAATCTAACTTAAAATAAGATGAAAATGTGTATTCCTGAGTGAGGAGTCATTTTCCATCTAAGAGTAAATTAATGAAAAAATTATACCAAGGGGGGGGGTCTACTGGAAGACCTTGCTCATCTGATAAACCAAGGCAACTTGAAAAAAAAGGTTCTAAGTCAGGCAGGCTGGAGTCGCCAGGCTGGCTGAGGTCTGCTCAGAGCCCAAGGCCCAGGCCTTACCCACTAGCCTCTTCTCATGGCCTACTTGGCACTCCTAAGCTGTTGAGCAAATATGTCAGCTATAGAAATCAATCATTTCAAAATATCAAGCACTTATTAAGTGCCTACTGTGTACTGGATACAAAGACAAAAAAACCGAAACTGCCCCTGTCCTTGAGGAGCTAGTATTCTGGGTGGGTACACCGTGTACACAGATAAATTGATAACAAAATAATTGCAGCTTGGGAACGCTAACAACTGGGTGGCTCTTAAGGTGGTGGCACCTTAGCCAAGCCCTAATGAGAGCCAGGAATTCCAAGATTTGTGGGTGAGGAAGGGAGAGCTCTCTGCCCGCTCAGGCAAAGGTGTGGAGACTTGTATAGGGAACAGGTAGTGAATCAGTTTAGCTTGAATGGGGTTGGTGATACAAGGTTAAACACAGTGTGACAGGCTTTAAAGGATAGGCAAAGAGTTGGTGAGACAGTGGGTCTATGAATGGCTCTTAATCTGATCAGACCTGTACTTTAGGGAGATTATTCAAATAAGCAGTGTGTATGTGTGTATGTGTGTTTACGTGCAAACCAGGTGTTATGTTAATAATAATATTAATTCTTTTTTTTGGCTTTTTGCAAAACAATGGTGTTGAGTGACTTGACCAAGGTCACACAGCTAGGTAATTATTAGGTGTCTGAGGGCAGATTTGAACTCAGGTCCTCCTGACTCCAGGGCCGGTGCTCTATGGTAACAATAATTCTTAACTGTCCATTGTATGGTTCTTTGAGGTTTCTAAAGTCCTGTATTATCTTATCTGATTCTCATAATTGTTCTATGATCTAAGATGAGGAATCTGAGGCTCTACAAGCTTAAGTCAGCCAATTAATAAGTATGTGTTAATTAAGCACCTACTATGTGGGCTCTATGCTAAGCAGTGGGATGGACCCATGGATATCCTAGGCAGGATTCTTTGAGATCTTACTACCTCCAAACCCATAAGTTGCACCTCATTACCCTTCCTCTTTTTTTTTTTTTTTGGTGAGGCAATGGGCTTAAGTGACTTGCCCAAGGTCATGCAGCTAGTAATTGTTAAGTGTCTGAGGCTGGATTTGAACTCAGGTCCTCTTGACTCCAGAGCAGGTACTCTGTCCACTGCACCACCTAGCTGCCCCCAACTGCCTATATAACTAACCGTGCTATCCTGGTCCAAGCTCTTTACCTGCTCTAGGCCTCAAAAGCACCTGTAAAATGGGTGTCATAATCCATCAACCTACTACCCCCATGAGGCTCTTGTAAAAACACTTGGAACTTGCCTTATAGGATCTGTTATTGTCTTCCTGTGGAGGAAGGGGGAGGCACCTTCTAATTTCTGGGGAAGATGTATGATATGTTTGAAAAAGAAAAGGAATGGACTAGTAGGCAGGGGAATTCTCTTAGGAAATAGAGTCTGTCCAGTATATTTCCAATATCTTTTTTCTGTAGAGGATGTGGCACATATGGGTCCTAGAAAATATTGATTGATTGATTGAAGTCCAGGCCCCTCTGGAAGGGGGCATGAAGCCATTTCTTCCTGGATCTCTGGAGATCTGGGGGTGTCTCTCCACCCTGCAACTTTCCATGATGTGAAAAGTAGTTGAAGATGTTTGGGGGTCTTTGCAGAATAATCTTACTGCTCAGGAGATGGCAGTTTCTCATCTGTGTCAGGTTTTCAGAGTGTGGTGGAAAGGGAAGTACGCTGAATTATCCGGGTCAGTTTATTTAGTCTTTATTAAATCCCTACCATGTTGGAGATATTGTCCTGGATTAGTGGGGGTCTAGAGGATCTCGACCCTGCCCTCAGGAAGCTTCCATCTATGGGGAGGGGAGCCAATGCATAACTTCTGTCATTCTCAACCTTGATCCTCCTCCCTGTTTCTCCGTATGTCTCTTCTCCTTAAGGAGACATTGATTGGGGGGGGGTCTGAGTATTCCCCACCTGCTCTGTGCTTCAAGTCTCTGTCTCCCTATAAGCGTGTATGAATGTATTTAATTATATTTATACGCTCATAAGCCTATCTGTCTATGAATGAGCGCATGTGTGCACTATGCATGTGTGGGCATTACACATGTAATGCTAGACATGCATGTTTCTCGCATGGAGAGAGACTATCTTGTGGGTTTTCAGGCATGGCTAGGAGGCTGAAGGGACAGGGGTCCTAGGGCCTGGGCCAGAGGCCCTGGTGGCAGGCAGGCCCCCAGCAAGGACAAAGGCATGGAGGGGGGAGATGGCAAGCTGGCTGTGCGGCCCACAGAGGGGCACGAGAGCCCATCCTGCCACATGTGCGCAGCCTCCCAGACAGGCCGGAGGGGGAGGGGTGCACCCATGGGAGGACATGGGGGGGACTCATCCCCCAGCCCCTCGGGCTGGGCAGATCGAGACAAGCTCCTTGCAGGGAAGGTGTTAACCAGCAGCAGGTGATTAAACATGACAAGCGGTGACATTTCTGTGCGGGGGTTCTCGGCCCGGCGGTGCCAAGAATGGAGCCATAAACCCTGACATTTTGTGTTATTCACTGGGAGGTTTTAATAGACCTCCTTCCCCCCTACAGCCCCCCTCTGTGGCACTCCCTGCTCGTGGGGCCCTGCCTGGCCCTTGGAGGGGGCTGCCCACAAGGGGGAGGGGCAGAAAGGACCCCCCATCTCCCCAGCTGGGGTCTTCCTGTGGCTGACCTCTTGTGCCCTTCTCCCTTCCTCCTAGCTGCTATCCCCCTCGGGCTGTCTCTGCACCCCTTAGTCTCTAGAGCCCCCCTTGGGGCTCCCCCCACCTCTTCTGTCTGTCTCTCTAGGTATCTCTCACTCTCCTCTCTACGTCTACCTTTCTTCTCTTGTCTCTGTTTCTCTCACTCCCCCTTTCCTCTCTCTGTCAGTCTCTCACTTTCTTCCTTTATTCTCTGCCTTTCTTCTCTTTCCTCTCTAGTATATCTCTCATTCTCTTCTCTTTCTTTGACTCTGCCCCCCTTCTCCTTCCTTCCTGTCTCTCACTCCTCCTTTCCCTCTATCTCTCACTTTCTTCCCTTCTTTTCTCTTCCTCTCTTCCCTTTCCTCTCTCTTCTTTCCTCTCTTATTCTCTTCTTTCTTTGACTTGCTTTCTCTGTGTATATCTCACTCCCTTCATTTTTTCTACCTTTCATCTTTCCTGTTTATATCTTATTCTTTCTTATTCCTGTCTGTGTCTTATTCTCTTCTTCTCTGTCTTCCCCTTCCCTCTCTCTCCGTATCTCTCACTCTTCATTCTTTCTCTGCCTTTCTTCTCTTTCCTCTATAGTGTATCTCTTATTCTCTTCACTTTGATTCTGCCTTTCTTCTTTCCTTTCTTTCTCCCATTCCCCCTTTCCTTCTATCTCTGTGTATCCCTCACTTTTTTCTTTTCTCTGCATTTCTTCTCTTTACTGTCTTCTTCCCTCTGTGTTATCTCTTACTCTCTTCTCTTTTTTGACTTTGCTTTTCTTCTCCTTCCTTTCTCTCTCTCTCTCACTCCCCCTTTCCCTCTGTCCCTGTGTATGTCTCACTCTCTTCACTCTTCCTGTCTGCCTTTCTTCTCTTTCCTCTGTCTGAAGGGTATCTCACTCTCTTCTCCTCTGTCTCCCCCTTTCCTCCGTCTCTCTGTCTCTCCCTCACTTCTCAGTCTCAGTCTCTCTTCTCTCTCCCTCTCTGTCTCCTCTCTTACCCCTTCCTTCACCCCTTGCCTCCCTCCCTCCCCCTCCGTCCTTTTTTTGGGTCCTGAGCTCACAGCCCAGCCCTCAGCCCCGGCTGTGCCAGTTGTCTGGGGGCAGCAGGTGGTTGTACTGAGGGCCCTGTTTGTGTTAATAACATTTTCAGACAAACTTGGTATCGTGTGTGTGTGTGTGTGTGTGTGTGTGTGTGTGTGTGTGTGTTGGGGGCTGGGGTGGGGGTGCTTCTAGGCTCCCTGTATCCTTTTTTCTCCCCCTCCCATTTTTCCTTCCAATTTTCTTTTTCTCCTTTTTGGGGCAGGCCAGGAGGGAGTGGGGTGGGGGGTGGGGCTGGGGGGGAGCTTTACTGCAAACAGTTGCCGGATTTATTCCCGAAAGGGGCCGGACCCAACAGTTGTTGCTCTCACTGAGAAATGTTGGAACAACTGGGGATTCTCTTCTTCTCTGGGCAGAGCCCCTCAAAGGACGTTTAGAGGTGAAATGAGAAGGTAGGCAGCTTCATGCAGAAAGGCCCTAGGGGAAGTGCCAGACCTGGAGAAAGGAGCAGGGGTCCAGCCCCCATCCCTCCTGTCTCTTCCAGGGTGCCCCCATTTGCTGCTGGCAGGCCCCGATTGTGGCCTAGAATTGAATGACAGGCTGAACCCTTGGGGAGCACATACTTCCCCCACTTCATCTTCAAGTCAATTCATCAGCAGAATTAGGAGACATCATGGTTCAGATTAAAGCCAATTAGCCTGGGTTTAAATATTCTGCATCTGACTCACCTTGGGCCTCAGTTTCCTCCTCTGTAGAGAGAAGGGTTAGACTAAACAACCACTGACTTTGCTTTAGAGCTACTACTTGTGATCCTGTGAATATTTATTTAACACTTTTTAGCCCCAGATCCCCGAAAGCTTGCCCTCCAGCAAGGGGGTGATGCCTACCCTTTGATCCAGGAAGACCCCTCTCCGGGTGACCCGAGTGTAGTTCTCCTCCTGGTTCCCTCTGAGAACCTCCTCGATCTGAAAGTCTTCCCCATTCCAAACCTAGGTTTTGTAGACAATAACATTCACTCTCATTTAGAGAATAGTAGTAACCGCTTCGGGAACAGAAAGTAGTCTTGTCCCCGATTTACAGGTTGAGAAACTGAGGCTCAGTTCTTGGACTCACAGAATGTATAGGGTCTTGGAGAAGCCTACAACCACAGGATGATGGGAGTCTGGGGATGGAGGCGACCAAATGGTCATCTTCCATATGAAGACCCTATTGTCTCCTCCATTGGGATGTAAGCACCTAGAGGGCAGGGACCGTATCTCTGTTTGTCTTTGGATTCTCTGGTGGTGAGCTCAAGGACTGGAAAATATCAGTCCCTTAAGTTTTCATTGCTGGATTGATAATTTGGGGTCAGAGGAACTAGGTTCAAATCCCAGCCTTACTTGCTAATATTTATGTTTAAGCCCTCTAGACCTCAGTTTCCCCATCTGTAATATGAAGGCATTAGATTAGGTGATCTCTAAAGGCCTTCCCAGGTCAGAAATTGCTTATGTGGTATAAAGATAAAAGATATCATTTAAAGTTTAAGAATAAATTAAATTAAACCATTTAAAAAGAGAGACCAGAAAGGCCCCCTATACAATGGAGGAAGGCAAAGGAACTAAGTCCTACTTTTCTCCTGTTGGTGGAACAGTTGGCAACTAGATATGAGGAGGAAGGCAGGAGGGCCCAGGCACCCCATTCTGTCAGCCCTGGAGCCCCACAACTATCCATTGTGAATGGAGTTATAACCCTTTCCCCTACCTCCAGGGCCATTCATCTGGAGGGTCTCTTCTTCCCCAGGGAGGAGAGGCTTAAGGCAGGCCCCCCAGAGTCTCCAGGCTCAGAGTAGCCTTCTGGGATCCCCCTCCAGACTCTATGGAACCCAGGAAAGTCACTTAAACTCAGCTTCCTGCCCTGTAATGTGGGCACGTGCCTCACTGGGTTTTGCTAAGAGGGCAGGTGAGGCAAGTTAAGTGCTTTGTAAACTGAATTATTTTCTGTGTTAAGTCTTGTTGTGATTGGTGATCCTTCCCCAGACATCTCTGGTTCAGCCCTATGCCTCCTGACCCTCCCTTTCCTCCAGGAGGCTGCTGCCCTCCCCTGACAGGTTGGGGGCTGGCAGGGGAGTCCTAGAGCCAGGGCTTGGCCAGCTGCCCCTGGGGATCCGGGCCTAACTTTCCTGCTAATCCCTATATCCTGTTGTAGGTCCTTAATCAGTTGGAACCCAGGTTGGGCCAGACCCTGGGGTTACAACTCCTAGGTCTGGAGCCTAGGAAAAAACTGACATGGAGAAAAGGACAATGGGGGGGGGGCACAGCAGGTGGACGGGAGAAGAGAGGCAGCAGCCACAAGGCCGGATGTGGCCCCAGCCCTGGCCCAAACCCCCCTACACACACACACACACACACACACACACACACACACACACACACACACATATACACACGCACGCACACACTCTCCCCTGAAGCTTGGGGGTGTGAGGGACAGCTGCCTGCAAGGACACTGGGCTCTGGGCTGCCCAAGTATCAGAAAGGGGGCAGGAGCACCTGCTGCAGCCCTTGGATAGGGGGCCAGCTAGGAAAGAAAGGACCCCAGAATTGTTGAACCTCAGATCATCCCAATCATATTGGGAGTTAGTTTATTTCCCATTGCTAATACCCAATCAGGGTCTCTGGATTAACCCCGGTAATTCCGACTGGATGACAGGGACCAAGAATAAAGGGTGGATACTGAGATGCCCAGACACCTCTGCCTAGAAGCTTCCAGTAAGTTCCGAGGTCATTCTATAACAGCAACCATTGCCAAGGACAGTAGAACCCCCAAGTTGGTCTCCCGCTCCAGCCCTCTTGTTTTCCATTTGGAGAAGCTGAGGATCAGAGATAAAGGAACTCTAGAGCTGGCCATCCACAGTGGTGAATGGATAGAATAATTGGTGGTGGATAGAATTCTGATCTGGCCTTTGGGAAGACCTAGGTTCAAATACTAACTGTTCCAATTCTGGGAAACATCTGTCACTGCTCTGTAACTCGGTTCCCTCACCTGTAAAATGAGAGCATTTTGTGTTTTCCGAGCTCTAAATTTATAATTCCATGACTTGCCTGTGGTTTCAGAACTAGTCAGTGGCAGAGCTGATGTGGTACCTATATAATATATGGCTCAATTGTAGGGTTCCAATGAAATTGGGTATGCAATGTGAATTTTAAACACTATATGCCAGTTACTATCATCATCATCATCATCATCATCATCATCATCATCATCATCATCATCAAACTCCTCCCATGGTTCCTTCCATGCCAGCTCAGGTCCAAGAAGCATCTCTCATGGACCCTCATGTGCTTCTTCTTGTGGGTCTTGGCTTCTTAAAGAGGGCAAGGGACGGTCTAGACAGTAGACAGGAGAGTCTTTCTCCTTGGTCCAAGAAGCGAGCTGGAGAAGCCCCAATCCATCCTAAAACATCCCTCAGTCTCTGGAGGTTGAGTGTAGGCAGAGAGGCCCCTTCTATCTCTTAAAAAATTCAGCAACCAGATTGTGATCACGTGTTGGAGAGTCAAGGTGGGGATTCTTTTTCTGGTATGGGTTGAATTAGGTGGCCTCTGGGGTACCTTCCAACTCAGAGGTCTTGTGTTTCTGATTCGGCAATTCTGGGAATAGGGAGCTTTTTACATCTCTCGAATTAACTTTTCACAGAATGTAGTAATATGAATGTGCTTTGAGAATCAATATGGCAGCATTGGAGAAGAGTAGATCTCAGGGCAAGGGAGACCTGGGTTTTTTAGTCTTGCAAGTCACTTGCCCAAGGCTACTAAGGTCTAAGAGAAGATGCCAACTTAGTAAGTATCTGTAGAGAGATTTTTCTCATCCCTTTACCAATGGAATCATTGGTCCCAATCTCCTATGGTGTGCCATTGTTATCTGTATTTATCTCTTCTCTGCTTACCATACTCTAAGCTTCCTGAGGGCAGCAACTGGGTCTTCTTTCAACTGAACACCTCCATTGCCCTGTTCAGTGTTCCGACCACAACATCCAAAGTGTTCAATTTGAATTTTTATGAAACTGAGTTCTCTTAAAAGCCTAACCTTGCAATGCCCCAGTCAACGTTGTGGGAATGGACGTTGAGGAACAGCTTGCCCCTGCCTCCCAACTCTCTCTAGTCCCTGGAGCAGCGGGGATGGGAGGACACGGGCTGGAAGACCTGGCCTCTAGGTGGGCAGAGGGGCCAGAGGGCAGACAGGCGTCTGTCCTGCCATTGGCCCAGCCTGGCTTTGCAAACAGCTTCTTTTCTATATGGAAATGAAGAATTTAGGCTAATGGAGCTCAACCATCTCTAATTTTGCGATGGCAGGAGGATTTTGATTGAAAGTAATTAAGCAAGCTAGCTGTAAAATTAATTAAAGCAAAAGGGGGGGATTTTTTATTGGATTGGATAGCGATATAGCGTCTGTCAGGCGGGGGACGGATGGGGGTGACCTGAATCCTCTGCCCTCCCTCCTCCCACTCGGGACGTTTATGTCACTTTAATCTCCTTACAGCGGCTGGTGTGCATTTGTTTGAAATAATCAAGGAAATATGGTCAGAAATTGTCAGCTTTCAGATCTAATTTACCTGACGGCCCCTGCGCAGCACGAGCCGGGCACAGCCCAGGCCTGCGCGTGAGCTCAGAGGACACGGTGCTCTCTAGCTCACCCTCTTCCCCGGCCTCCATTGCCCCCCAAGTCCCTCTGGGGCCTGGGGGAGAAAAAGGCATAAAATTGGGAATTTGATGACAATCCCAAGTTGGCACCCAAGAGCCCCACCTGCTGCCTCATCCCAACCCTATAACCAGCTTTAGGGTTTAGGGAGTGGAGGATTAGGGAGGTGACTATAATTCCTTATTCCAGATGGTGGACAACTGCTCACCCCACCACCAGGGCCGGAGCTTTAAAAATACTCTTCAATTGGCCCTTTGTTGGATGGCGATCATGCTCATGGGGGGAGGGGGCCTAGAAAGTGGAGTGGAAGCTGCCCCTCCCCTCTTGCCTCCTGGTTTCCTATTTCTCACCTTTTTCTTTCTTGAATGATTCTGCTAGACCTTAGCATTGGACCCTTAGACCCATGTCCCCTCCTCAACTCAGTTCTATTCAACAAACACTTATTAGATACGTACTGCTTACAAGGGCATAGAGATAGGAAGGTAAACTAATGAAGCTTCCCTACTCTGGAGGAGTCAGCTTATGACCTGCACAGATAGCAGTCCAATCCAGGTAGCATTGCTTAAGCACTTACTGATATAGGGAAGACATTCATTCCCTTCCCTCCTAGACAAGGAGTATTCTACTCATAGGATCTAGTGCCTTGGGCTTTCTTGCCATTACTCTTAACTTGACGCTCCTAGAATGTTCTCTCCCTCCTCACCTCTTACTTCCTTCAAGCCTCTGCTTAGTTCTTCCCTTCTGCAGGAAACCTTTCCTCATCTCTACCCTCTCCCCATTTCTGAGACCACCTCCCATTTACCCTGTGTGTTGTATGTACAGAATTGTCTCCCCCATTAGACCAGGCGCTCCCCAAGGGCAAGGACGATGTTGTCTTTCTTCCTATCTCCCGTTCTTACCACAGGGTCTGATATAGATGATTGTTGAGTGAATGACCGAGGCTACAGAAAGCCAACCCAGATCTCTAGAGACCACTCTATGCTTGGTGGTGAAGCTGACGGAGGACTGACTTTGAGATCAGAGGACCTGGCTGGAATCTCAGTGACCAGCCTGGTGACCTTGGACAAGCTGCTCCTCCAGCCCTCAGTTTCCCAGCTTGGACTAGATGGTGTATGAGGCCTCTTCTAGCTCCCAAGCTAGGATCTAAGATCTTTCATCTTTGCTGCCACTCCCAGCATCTCCCAAAAGAAGTTCTTTCTTATCAACCTGCACCCATTTTCCAGATGGTGAAACTAAGGCAGTTCCATTCAGTAGACACTTCCATAGATACAAAACTGAATACAACTTGGGCCTGCCCTCGTGAGGCTTATAGTTTTTGCTGGGAAGATGAGGCGGAGAAGAGCTTGGCCCAGGTCCCTATAAGGACAGGGAGATGACAAGGGAAGAGTGAATTCCAGCTACTGATGACTTGGAATACCCTCTCCTCCGTTCTTCCTTCTTCCTTCTCCCTTTTCCTCTCTCTCTCTCTCTCTCTCTCTCTCTCTCTCTCTCTCTCTCTCTCTCTCACACACACACACACACACACACACACACACACACACACACACACACACACCATCTCCCCCTTTCTCTCTTTTCCCTTTCCTTTTCTCTTTTCCTCTTCTTTTTCTTCTTCCTTTTTCCTTCTCCCTCTTTTCCTCTCCTCTCTCTGCCCTTATCTTTTCTGCCCCCTCCTCTCCTCTCCCCTCCCCCCCTCTCTCTCTCCCCCTCTCTCATCCTTTCCCCTTTCTCCCTTCTCCTTTTTCCTTTCCCTCTCCTTTCTACCTATCTCCCCTGTCTTGCTATCTTTTTCTCTCTCTTCTTCCATTTTCCCCTCCCAGCTTGCCATCAGTGCAGCTGTAGCTTTGAGAAACCTCTGCTTCCTTCCCTGCCTCCCTCAGCAGGGGCACTACCACCCATCACCATAAGACACTCAGCTCAAGGCAGGTGGGCACCAGTTTCCTCTGGGGGTAGGCACTGTCCATCCATCCCCTGACCCCATTCCCTCCTCCATCTCCCCAGCACATACCCCCTCTCCCCCTCTAGTCAGATCTAGGGCTAGACCCACAACCTGGTAACTCCAACCACCTAAGTTTCCTCTGCCATTATCTCATGCCAACAAGAACCCTGGTGAGATCCTCAGTCATGGCCAGCTGCCGTTCGGGCTCAGCCTGTACTTGGGAGTCCCTGCCCATGCACAAGATCTGTGTCCCTGGAGGCAAGAGCCTGGAGAGGACAGCTGGCCCCGGCCCAGCATCTCCTAGGGGCGGGAGAAGGTAGTGTGAGCTGGGGTATCCGTGCCCCAGAAATAGACCATCGGGGACCAGGCCCTGGCCTGACAAAGGGATGGGGTGATAAGAGAGGAGGGCAGTGGCTGTCAAAGAGGAAGGCATTGCCCTGCCCAAGAAGAGAAGGAAGAAAAGAACTGGAAGGGACCTTAGTCTTAATGATCTCCATTTTACAGTTGAGGAAATCGAGGCAGACAGAGCTGCTATGATTTGTCCAAGGTGGCAGGGGTACTGACTGAACCAGGTTTGGAGTCTAAGACTTCTGCTTCTATGTCCAGTGTTCTGTCTGCATTGGAGAGGCAGAGGGAGGGATTGGTCCTGGGAAAATAAAGGGGATGAGATCATCCCCAGGAATATCAGGGGGCAGCTGGCAGACCCCAATTCCGTGGGTCAGTGGGATGCAGTGTACACGAGAGGTGCTCTGAGCAGGGAGCCCCAGGAAAGGCCCCCTGGAGAAGGTGGGATTTGGGTGGAGTCTTAAGGAATGTGGAGGCAGAGATGAGGTGGGAAGCCCCCCCTTGAGGGGCTCTGAGGACTTCAGGGCAGGAGAACCTTAGAGAAGACCATATAGTCCCATCGACCTCATTCAATCAACCAGTCAGCTCAGACATCATTCAGTAAAAGCCAGCTGTATGTGTCAGATGCCCCAAGAGACGCTGACAAGAGGAAAAACAGAATAAAACCATACCTGCCCTGCCCCCCCCCAAAATAACATTGTGTCTGAGGAGACATCAGTGAGGTCACAGGGGTGCTAGCAACCTGTGGGACTGTCACCAAAGATGCCGGCATTGGAGCTCACCTCTTTTACAGATGAGGAAAGTGAGATCCAGAGGCTCGTGGGAGCCCAGACTTCGGGCTGCAAGAGGCCAACTCCTCCAACCCTTCATTTTCTGGAAGAGAAAACCAAGGCCCAGGCTAACTTTCCCTAGGTCACTTGGGTCATTAAATGGCAGAATGCAGATTCTAATCCTTTTCTACTAACTAAATCGAGAGTCATTCTACTGTTGGATGAGAGAAAGTGACTTGCCCAGGGTCACACAGCTAGGACATGTCTGAGATTAGGTTTGAACTCAGGTCTTCCCAGCTCCCAGTCCAATATTCTACCCACTGCACCCTCTAGCTTCTTGGGGCTTAATCCTAGACCTGCCATCTTATTCATGACCTAGCCTAGTGTGGACTTAGCATAAGGGATGCTCCAAGGTCTCAGATTTCTCATCTATAGATTGGCGCCATATGGCCTCTGGTTCCTACTAGCTCTTGATTCCATATCCTAACATCTGACTAAATCACAGAATTCTGACTTAGTAGGGACCTATCAACCCAC
Organism: Macrotis lagotis; assembly: GCF_037893015.1. Taxonomy (NCBI): domain Eukaryota; kingdom Metazoa; phylum Chordata; class Mammalia; order Peramelemorphia; family Peramelidae; genus Macrotis; species Macrotis lagotis. Next base: position 882,907,099 of record NC_133658.1, read on the forward strand.
TGATCTGACCTAAAAAGAAAACTCCCAAAGGACGCCTAGTACCCCCTCCAAGATGAGGGCGCCGTGCCATTTTGAGGCAACCTTCTTTCTACCCATGGCTCCGGAGCTAAGCAGTACAAGATTAATCTCCCCTTCCTCCATATCCAGTTATTGGATGACAACTACAATAGCCCCCCAACTCTTCTCTTCCTATAAATAAGTTGGGCAATGGGACTAAAGTCTTTGTGGTCCTCCCCTAGGATTCTGTTAAGTCCTAGCATATACTGGACAGTAAGGCTATAGGAAGAACCTGCTTGGCCCTGGCTTTAAGTGACCCTTGGGAACGTTGGTCAATGCCAATCAATCAATCAATCTGGAATCTATAAGCATCCAACCATCATCTACTATGTACCAGGCCCTGCTGTAAGCTAGTAATACAAAAACTAAGACCCAATGAGATGACGTCCCTAAAAAGCTTTGCAAGTCATAGTTCTCTATCAATGCTAGCTGTTGTTGTTATGAAAGGGTCCCTGGCCTCAAGGGGCTTCCATTCAGTTGGATAGCAGAGGACAAGACGTAGCCCCAATAGTCAGATTTTGCTCGAGATTGGAACTAGGTTTTAAAGGTAGCTAGGGAAGTCAGGAGGGTTTTTTCAGAGATGAGAGGGTAGATCAGTTGTTCCAGGTAGAGAAGATGTTGAGTAGAAAGGTATGGAGTCTGGAGATGAGGTATCAGGTGGGAGGAGCTTCAAGTAGGCTGATGAAGCTGGGCTTTGGAAATGGTCCATGCGTTCCTAATTGGCCAATGTCTGGGGAAAGAATTGTTCTTTGGCTCTTTGAGATGCTAAAGATGGTGGGAGAAATTCAGCCAAGCACCAGGGTTTTACTGAAGCTGCTTGGGGCTCCTCTCTTCATGGGCCAGGCCTGGGTTGGACTCTCCCCTCATTTTTTAGTCCCGGCAGAGATTACAGAGATTGCAGACCCCCTCCCATGCTTGGGCCCCCAGACTAGGAAGGTGGACTGGGGAGGGCTGTGCATATTACAGGACAAGGAGCCGGATGGAGAGATTGATGTTGGCGCCCTGGGCTGCAGTCTGGGTGCTTGGCCCACTGGGAGGGAAGCCCAGTGTGGCTGGGGTCCAGTCCCAGCAATCATTAACCAAGAGGGCAGGTGATTAGCCTCCCTGTCCAGGGTGCCCACCTCCTCCTGGAGCCTGGTCCATACCGGAGCAGTCTGGCTTCCAGAGCTGCCCAGAAGTCCCCCGAGGCCAGAGCTGAGCTCCACCACCAGCCCCCTTATCCTTCCTGGCCTTCTCCAGCCCCCCCCTCCTCTCTACCCCTGTGACCTGACCCCTCGTGCTCCCCTGCCTTTCCTGCCCATCTGCCCCCATCTTCTCCAAGCCCTCACAGGCCCGGAGCCACTCCCGCTCCCACTCTGACCAAGGCCTAGGCCAGCCCCCCCACCCCTCACCCCCGCCCCCACCTCCCGAAGCCTCATTTTGCTGCCATCGCAGGGCCCTGAAAAAATGCTGGCACTGCCAAAAAACCCTGTGTGTGCTATGACTCCCCAAACATCCCTTTATTTTTATTGTTCTGTTAATTACTGTTTAAACTTTAATAAGTCACTTCGTCAGGAGGGGGGACCTGCCGTGAGCTTTTCTGTGCAAACACGGGCCCAGGAGTGACTCGGGTGTAATATAACCCTTTATGCGGTGTGGGAATGTTTAGATTGTAACAGAAACTTGTTATTTTAATGACAGTTAAAACGAGAAAAAAAAGAAAATAAAGCCAGCATAGTGGGTGAAGGGAAGAAAAAGAGGGTCTCGGCCCCATTTCTCCCACATTGGTCCCCCGACCTGGCTATCCACAGTCCAGACCTGGGGCCCACCCACAGCCTCCCTAGGGACGTGTGCAAAAGGGTGGCAAGGCACTGGCATGTGAGGGTACGGCCTATGGTGGAGGGACAGATGGCATAGTGGCCCAATTAGGAATGATTTTCCAATTGGGGGCTCCTCTGAAGCTCAAGAGAGATCTGCCTTTGGAAGAAGGCAGACCCAGGAGAAGTTTGAAGAGCAGGAGATGGGGTATAGAGTTCCTGGGGAACCTTAGGAGCAGGGTGCCCATCAGAGCCAGAACAAGGATGACCCTCTCTCTTGATCCTTTCTCCTTTGTGTCCTCTATCTTCTGATGGACGGGCACTTGGTCATCCCTGGTGGAGTCCTTCGGCCCATCTTTGTCAATAGCCTAGTGACCTATGATCAGTTCCATTCAGCAAGTATATATTAAGAGACAGGGATTGGGGGTACAAAAAGGAAAGCAAAAATGATCCCTGTCTTCATGGAGCTGACATTCTACATAGTATCTACATACAGTAGATACCACACGTCTCTAGGTGGGCAAATACAAAACATAGACAATAAAAATAAAGTCATTTTGCAGATGAGTTGGAGCATCAACACTTAGGAAACTAGGAAAGCTAATGGGTGTTTGAGTTGAGCCTTTGAAAGGAGCTGGGGGGGGAGAGACAGTGCTTCAGGAAGAGGGCCTGGCTCTTGCAAAGGTATAGAGTTGCGAGATGAAGCACCATATTGTAGAATGAACTGGTTTGGCTGGATCGTCAAGTATATGAGGTAAAATAATATATACTCAATAATATATATATATACACTCAATGTGGAAAGCCAGGTTGGAGCCACATTGTGAAGGGTCCGAATGACAAACTGAGGGTGGCTGCATTTACCTCCAAGACCATAGGAATTCCTGAAGCCCAAATCTATGATTGGAGAGTTGGGGTTCTAGGAATGGCAGATGAAGTTTGGACAGCCCACCCACATTAATCATCATCATCATCATCATCATCATCATAATCCCCATTTCTCTAGCACCTCAAAGTTTACAAAATGCATGTCCCTGAAAGGTGTATTCAAAAGATTATCCTGAGTTTCAGACTCTGAATGTATTCTCTTGGTGTGATCCAAGACCATCTTTGAGCTTGGCCATCCCTTGTGTCCTGTTGCCCCCCTCCTTCACTATCTAACCCTGAGACACCCCACACCCTAGAAAGTAAGTTTTTCCAGGGCAGGAAGTTTTAGTTCTGTCTTTGTTAACCCTGTTATACGGTTCTATATAAGCTTAACAAATTGAATTCAATAATTGGACTAGAGATCTAAAGCTGGAAGGGTCTCTGAGACCACCCTTAGTTCAAAGATGAAGAAACTGAGACCTGAGGATGGAATTTCCCTAATGTAACACTAAGTTTTGGACTCAGATTCTTTAAAATAGAAAACCAGATAAAGATGGACTTTGGGGGGGATGGGGAAAGAGCTGCCCCTTTTCCTCAGTAGGTACCCACATCCTTTTGCACAGGACAGCTACTCAGGTTTAAAAAATAGACCTAAGACATCTATAACAGAGTCTATAATGGAGAAATCCTTAGGGACCCCAGGCCCGAGGAGGGAATCTCCACCTCGGCTTCTCCCAGAACCCAACAGCAGGGACTGAATCATCTGGGAAGAGAACTGTCCTCAGGAACTTTTCTTTCTCGTGGGGGACAGGGTGGTCCACTGAACTTTGGATCAAGAAGATGGGGTTCATTCTTGTCCCTAACTGTGTGACCCTAGACAAGTCATGTCAATGCTGATTAGCCCATCTATCAAATGGGGATCAGAATTTCCTTTAATCTGAGTTCTTTGTGTCCTGGCCCCCTCAGGCAGTGTCTGGGGAAGCCTGTGGATCCTTGCTCAGAATGTTGTTTTTAGATGTATCAAATAATATTTGGAAGGTGTCAAAAGAAAGCAGTGGTTAGTAAAAATAGAAAACTTTATCTATAGATGATGAATTGGGGTTCGAGGAAGGGCAGGATGTTTGGACAGCCCATCCAAAATAATAATAATAATAATAATAATAATAATAATAATAATAATAAAATAATCCACATAGAAATTAGAGAGGTTTAACTGTTTTCTCTTCCAAGTTCCTAGACCATCCCCCTGAAATGTGTCCATGGACCTAGCTCTCATACCTGCCTTAGGGACATCATCAAATGATAGAATGCAGGAAAAGCTCTTTGCCAGCTATGAGATACTAGAGACATAGAAGCTATCTTTTTGTTTGTTTTTAAGAAAAAGAGAAGAAAATAATTCTCTTGTACTGAGCTGGTACAACTTCTATCCTTTTCACCAAACAGCTTCTGGATGATGGTCCCACTGAACCCCACCTTCCCCACACCATGAGGCTAGGCTAGGGCCAAATTGGGGGGGTACCCCCCACACAAGGGTTTCCCAAAGCCCCTAGAAGGTGGCCCTTGATTGACAGGGGATGGTAGAGAGACCCAGATCCCCAGAGTGCAGCCCAAATGTCCCTACCCTGGGAAGTCCACGTGGCTGATTTTAGGGGGAACTATTAGGCCCTGGGGCTAACTCTCCTAAGAGAAAGAAAGGTTTGGTATCTGCCCTCCTACAACCCCCTTCCAGGGTCTGCCTTTGACTCCACCATCCCGGCAGCACAGCACCCCGAGACTGTGGGTCCAGGCAGGGGTGCTGACGGAGAGCCCCCCCAAACATCAGGGAGTCGGCTCTAACTGGGAATCGCTGAGGTCTTCCTTTTCTGAGCAATGCCGTCTCCCTAAATTGTCTTTGACTGCGTGCATGGGTAATGAAAGTTTATGTCCTTGTTAGAAGGACAGGCGGCCTGCTCCAGTTAGAACTGGGACTGTCTCCCTGCCAGCTACCACTGCTACCCCCACCTCAGCCCTCAGCCCCCACCCCCGGTGAGGGTGCGGGCACACGTGTGCACACACACACACACACACACACACACACACACACCCCTCTCCCTGGTGAATAAGGAGGCGAGGAGGGGAAGGGAGAAGAGAAGGGGGGAAAAATTTCCATATTTGTGTAAGTTGCTTTAAAAGCATTTTATCATGTCATAAAAAAAAAAGGGAAAGTGCTCTCAGAAATTGATCCTCTCCGCCCGCCCATTGGACAGAAGGACGTTGGATGTTAATGGCCATTCTGCTCCAGGGTGGCTTATTAAAAAATTTATACATAAATGCTTAAAATTGCATAAATTATTAAAAAAAAAACCAACAAAGTAAGCAATCTGAATTCCCTCTTTTCCTCTTCCCTTCCCTCGGTCCCCTCTTTGGCCTCCCCCCCACCATCTCTGGCTGCCCTCCTGTTCCCCCCTTTCTCTCATGGCCTTCTCCCTCTCCCCCATCCTTTCCATCCTTCTAGTCCATTCATCTCTCTCTCTCTCTGTAGCTTCCTGACTCCTCTGAGTTTTACCTCTTCACCCCCAAATTTAGAAAAAATACATAACCAAAAAAGAAAAAAGCCCCCACCATTGGCCTGCCCACCTTAATAAAAAAAAAAAAGCCCTGGTGAATAATGCCACAAATGGCCAAATTAAATATTAAAGGTGGGGGGGACAGCGGGCGGGTGTGCGTGGCAAGGAGCTGGCATTCTCAAAGTTGGAGGGAGTCTGATGAGTGTGTCTCTCGCAGGCGTGGAATGTCACCCACACATCCTGGAGATTGTAGTGGGGAGTTTTATGATGGTACCTCATTGATTTGTTTCCCTAGTGCAGCTGCCGACCTCTATTGAGGGACAAACATAATCAGCACTGACGCAAATTAGATGGTTATTCGTTTTGAAAATTGACAGAAAAACAATAAAAAAGATGAAATGCTCCCAAATCAATAGATATAATGAAATTCAAATAATCCGAGAGATGAGGTCTCCATGGCAACTGATAATGTGGAAAAGAAAACAATTTAATAAAGGACAGACACACTTTGAAAACAGATTGGGCCCAGGGAGGGGGGTGGGCTGGCGGGCGGGCGGGCGGGCGGAGGGGGCTCCCGAGCTGGCTGGGGAGCGAGAGCCGAGTGAAGGATCACTGTCCGTCCCAAGGACACCCGCCATAATTAAGCCGGGCTTTCGGCCCCAGAAACTGCAGATTCAGGTTTTAATACACAAAATTATTTCAGGAGCAGTGAATCGGAAAGTCGTTTGTAATGACCTTCCTGAGAGGCCCGGGCTGAGGGCATGTTGCAGGCTGAGGCGGCTGAGCCAGCTGAGTTATGGCATATTTGTGTTTTTATAGTGTGGAGGGGAGGGGGGCCGGGGGGGAGAAGGTTAAACAGTATTTACAGCTCAGTTGTTTTCAGAGGGGAAAGAGAAATAGAGTTCATGGAGAGATTCAGAGCAGGAGAGCCAGAGAGGTAGCCCAGCCAGGGAGGGGAGAGGGCCAGATCCTGCTGGGAGAGACTTGGGACCCCCACAAGGGGGCTGCCCCCCAGTGGGCAGGCCCTAGAATGCCAGGGGTCCCGGGGAGAAACTGGGTGGGCTCCAGCTACACTCTCTCCCAACCTTTCCCATTCCCCAGCCTGTGCTCAAGCTGCCTAGACTCGATCGTTCACCGGATATTGGGCCCCAGCAGGGTAGGGGCCAGTTGATTGTGTGTGTGTGTGTGTGTGTGTGTGTGTGTGTGTGTACGCGCGCACGGGTCTTCATTCATTCCATCAATGTTTATTAAAGTTCCAGGCCTATGATGATGTGCGTTTGTGTGTATGTGTGCTTGTGCGTGCGTGTGTGTGTGTATGTATCTTCACAGGTCTTCATTCATTCCATCAATCCATCAATGTTTATTAAAGTTCCAGGCCTGAAACTGATCAGGGCGCTGATGGGTGTATGTGTATGCGTGTATATGCATGTGCGTGTCTGTGCGCACACTGGCCTTCATTCATTCCATCAATGTTTATTAAAGTTCCAGGCCCATGATGATGTGTGTTTGTGTGTGTGCTTGTGCATGAGTGTGCGTATGTGTGTATGCACACGGACCTTCATTCATTCTGTCAATCCATCAATATTTATTAAAGTTCCAGGCCTGAAACTGATCAGGGCACTGATGGGTGTGTGCGTGTGTGTGTGTGCGTGTATGCACATGGGCCTTCATTCATTCCATTAATCCATCAATGTTTATTAAAGTTCCAGGCCCATGCTGATGGGTGTTTGTATGTGTGCATGTGTGTGTGTGTGTGTATGTATATGCACACGGGTCTTCATTCATTTCATCAATTCATCAATATTTATTAAAGTTTCAGGCCCCAAACAGATCAGGATGGGTTTGAAGTGGTCTCAGCTTGGAGGGATCTCCTGTGGGGATGGCCAAAGGTGTCTGGGTATAACTCTGAACCCACGCGGCCTGCGTTGATATGTATCTAAGAAACCAGCCACGGAATGACATTTAAATGACCCCCTGCCCCATGGTGGTAGGCTTAAGGATATTGACTTATAAGAAAAATACTGTTTTAATCTGGGGAAGGGGGGGGGGTCTTCCATATTCGATCTGAGTGATCCAAGACTTCTCTTAGGAGATATGTCTACTCTGGGTGGGAAGAGGAGTCTATACCTCTTCTTCCCATTCCCCACCCCCTTGAGGCCAGGGACTTTGACTGTATTGATGCTGTAAGAGCTGAGATTGATTGGCTTACTAAAGATTTTTAAAAATTGTTCCATTTGACTGAACTCCACCAGGGCCCCAGAGTGACCGTTTACCCCATTTGGATGGTGCTGCCCCAAAGTCATTGACAAGACCCTGCCCCAATCCAGGAAGGGCCAGCCTCTATAGCCAGTCCCAGACCTCATTCTCCTTCCTAAGGTTTCCTTCTCTTTGGTGGTCCCTGTGCCCCCAGCTCTTGTGGTAGCCCTCCTCTTAGCCCCTCATGGCCCTCATGTCTAAAGATAAAGCCAGATCCCAAGGTTCTATGATGTCTCTTCATTTTTTTTATTTTTTATTTTTTTAGGTTTTTGCAAGGCAATGGGGTTAAATGGCTTGGCCAAGGCCACATAGCTAGGGAATTATTAAGTGTCTGAGACCGGATTTGAACCCAGGTACTCCTGACTCGAGGGCTGGTGCTTTATCCACTATGCCACCTAGCCGCCCCCATCTCTTCATTTTTTAAAAGATACGTTTTCTTCTGCAGCTCGTCTGCCTGTGGGTCCCTCCCCTCCTTCTTGGGTAGGAGCAACCCCTCAAAAGATCATCAGGAAGAAGTAGATGTTGTTTATCAGGAATCAAGATGGTCCAGGAGATGGAAGGTTGAGGGGCAGTGATGGCAGAGAGCCAACTCAGGATGTGTTTCCCTGGTTCTGAGCAGGTCACCTAAGGGCTCAGTCTACCAGTTCAGACAAATGGGAATAACAATGGTCGCTTACTTTTTCTACCCTGTGATTGCTGCTATACTCTACTATTACAGTATTCAATAGCTTTAACATAGCAATTATTGTTGTATACTAATTGTGGGGAGAGGCAGAGTGGATAGACAACTGGCCTTGAAGCAACGATTGTGTGGTTGTGGGCAAGTCACTTCACTTCTCTCTCGGTTTCCTTTTTATCATCATCATCAACATCATCTCTCGGTGTTCAAGGTGATTTCATAAAAGGTATGAAAAAACCTGCCGGGAATTGCCTCTTCTGGAAGTTCCCCACCTCAATAAGCCACAGGTCTGGTCCCTACCCCGATACTGACACATCCCCGTTTCACAGAGGAGGACACTGGGGCTCAAGTAGGCCAACAAGATGTGTTTACAGGCCCAGAATCCTAGAATCTCAAAAGCTGAAGAGGCCATCACGTCCCATCCCTCCCTGGTGATGATGATGATGAGTGGTGGTCTAGCCTTCACTTGCAGTGCTCCAGGGAGAGAGACCCATCCTCTCCCATTTCCTATGGAGGGAGCCCTCACTCCTGGGGGTGGCCTGAATGATGACTTTTTTTTGGTCTTTCCCTTACTGCTTCTAAGGGTCATACAACTAATAAGTTTTGCTTATTATTTATTCATGACCCCATTTTGAGTTCTCTTGGAAAAATACTGCTCATTTCACAGATGAGGAAACTGAGGCAAAGAAAATGACATGACTTTCCCATGGTCACACAGCTAGTCCTGACTCTGGGCCGGGCATTCTAGCCATGGCCTGGCCACCTGGGAAATCTCAGGTCCAGGACCCTGAGATGCCCAAGTTCATCACACTTTCCACAACCCTTACCCTCCCAGGACAGAGCCCCAAGAGTCATAGCTGATGAGTGCCCCTCCTCAGCCCTTCTCTGGGATAATAATTACTACTAATAATAATGATCATTGAAAGAATCCATATTAAGTGGTTCTATGAGTATAGATCCAGAGTACAAATGCAACCAGCTTTTCTCATATTATTTGCAATGATAATAATTAAGAGCAGATGCAAGGTGTAAAACTGCCATTCAGGAGGATGTCTTGACATCAAGAACCCCAGCAAGTAATAAATCATCATCATCATCATCATCATTTATAATTATTATTATAATTTGTTATAGTATTATATAAATGTATGAGTAAATGTTACCATTAATAATAATATTTATAGAGCCCTTTGAGGTTTGCAGGGCCCTTGACCTGTCATCCTAGTTGATCATCTCTGAGAGGATGCTGATGTGATCTTCATTTTACAGATAAGGAAACTGAGGCAGGCAGCGGTGAAGGGACTTGCCCAAGGTCACACAGTAAGTGTCCAGGGCAGGATTTGAATCTCTATCCTCTCTACCCCATTCCTTCCTTGGACCTCCAGATCCTTGGCCACTGGAGAAAGAGAGAGAGAGAGAGAGAGAGAGAGAGAGAGAGAGAGAGAGAGAGAGAGGAAGATGAGGAGGCCAAGCTTGGGTTTGGTTACCACAACAACGATGAGTCAGAGTTACCTGGGGAGCCTCCCAGCAGCCGCCGCCACTGCCGCCATGTGTGTGTGTGTGCGTGCGCGCGTGTGAGGGCTGTGCATCGGCAACGTTGCATTGTATGTTTGCTCTGTGTGTATATTTTAAACCTCCCCTGGGTGGTAACTCTTTTTTTCTCCCCTTCCTGTTTGGCTGTGACCTGGGGGGAGATTGATGGCAAGACTGTGAGGTGGATGCTAACAGTTTCTCTGATTTATAGAGTTACTTACGCTAAGTGAGGCCACTTAGACGCGTCTGGATAGTAAACCTTTTAACTGGACTAAAAAAAATCATAATAAATAAATAAACCAGAGGGGAGAGCGCAGGGCCCTGGGTCTCCTCCCCACCCCTGGCCCACTCCTCATAGATGGGGGGTGGGAGGGCTGGGGGAAAGTCTGGAGATTCCACTGGATCTGTCCTCCAACCCAAAGCCAAGAGTCCAAAAGCCCCTGGCTCTGCCTGGGAGATGCAGAGGGCCCTGCTTCTGGGCTCTGGGACTCTAGGTTCAGATCCTACCCACCTGGTGACCTTGGGCAAGTCATGGGATATCCATGGGCCTCAGTTTCTCCACCTTTAAAAGTGGATCTGACTGGCTGGTCTAGGGGGTCCTGATGGTCTGTGACTTGGGTGCCTCCTTGCTCCCCTTAGGGTCCCCTCTATAGAGATAGGGGGGTTGGCAGACCCTCGGTCCTCTTAGGGTCCCCCTCTGTAGAGATAGGGAGGGGGCAGCAGACCCAGGGACCCCTCTGTAGAGATGGAGTGGGGGGCGGCAAACCACGATGCCCCCTGTAAGTGAGGGCTGTAGAAGGGGTCAGAGGGCAGTGGGCAGACAGAGCAGTGTTAAGAGAGGAGTTGTCAGCACTACACCCAGGACTCGGACTGCAGAGGACAGAGCCCGTGGTACTGTGGAAGTGGTAGCAACCTCCCTCTGCCCCGGAGCTTGTCCAGGCAGAATTGGCGACTTTAACACTGCCACTGGCTTGGGTGGGAGTGACCCCCCGGAGCCCTGCGTGGGCACCCCCCACACCGCCCAGAAGGCCGCCCTTCGCCCCGGCCTCCCTACTTCCCGATAGGCCGCAGAATTTAGACCTCAAAAGGAGGATACGGCATCCTTAGGAAGAAATATGTCCTCATTTTTCTTAAACACCATTTCCACTGAGTGAAATGTTTAGAAGGGACGCACGGGGAGAACTTTATATCCTAGCAGGGAGTTCAGAGCTGCCACGCCGAGCTCATAAAGCACGGTGGGCCTGGGAGCTGACAGCCGGCCGGCCCAGGAGCCGCATTACTCATGAGGGCGGGGGGAGGGGGCACGCCGGCCTGCCCGGCCCCCTGAGACCCCTCTCCTTGGGCCCGTCATCTCCCTCCTCGCAGCCTAGAGGAGGCCAAGCATCTCAGAGAAACCTGAGGGAAGGACCGGGGCAAAGGGAGAAAGGGAGGCCTCTGGTGAACCTGAGAGAAAGATGGGGTGCAAAGGGAGGCCTCTGAGGGAAGGATGGGGGGCAAAGGGAGGCCCCCCCTGGGGAAGCAGAAGGGGTATATCCAGTCTGTGTGGCCCTGGCCAGGAGCCCCTGGACTCTGCCAGCCTGTTTGGAAAGGGAAGCTCAAATGGGCAGGAGTGGGTGGGCCCTGGAAGGCTCCAGGGACGGGCCTCCCCAGCTCTCTCCTCTCCCCTACATCCCCCCTTGCCAAGGGAGGAGCAGGAGGGGCAGGGGGCCCAGGTGCCTGGCCACAGCCTGCCCCAGGGGGCACAAAGCTTGCCCAAGTGTTTGGCAAGAGTGGTTTCTCTGCTGAATTTGGAGGGATCCGTGGAATTAATGCCACAGCCCCCCTCCCCATCCTTCTCCTGAGGCCCTACCCCCCTTTCAATTTCTGAAGCTGGCTGATTTGAATATTTATAAATATCAGTAAATTATTTATTGTAGCAATCTGTTATGCCAGTTTATCCATTGTGGTTAACACTTTAGGGGACTCTGTGGTGGGGGTGAGGAAAAGGCTGCAAAGGGGAGGGGGAAGGATGGCATCTCTAGAGAGGGTCCTGACCTCTAGAGGAGGGGTCAGCAGGCATGAGAAAGCCCCCTCTAGCTCTGCCCACACAGTAAGCCCACAAATGTATCCACACGGGTGGGTACCCCCCCCCAACTTGGTTTTGTGGCAGGATCTCAGCCCCTCATCCAGCTGGGACCCCTGCAGAAATCTCCTTCATTACATCTAGTGAAAATGGTTCTTCAGTGCCAGCTTGAGATCCTCAGGAAGCCCGGAGCCCCCCCCCCCCACACACACACACACCTCTGTTGCTTTGGTGAATCTCAGATTGATCTTCCAGTACCTTGCGCCCCCCCTGGCCCTGGGGTTAGTGGGGCCTGTCTGGGGTCATGTGTTTTAGGGAATGTCCTAGGGCGCCTTTTCCTGAGGCTCTGGGGTTCTGCCCAGGGGCAGCTCACCTTTCTCACCCCAGCTCTTTCCTCATCAGTAAAGTGGACAGGTTCAGTGAGGAGGATTTTGGACCCCCGTCTCCTCCTTTTCCTCTGCCCCCATCTCCATCCCTGACTTCTGAATTCCCAATTCAGCTCCAGCTTCTGATATATCTGTGCACGTTCCAGGCCTCAGTTTCCCCATTTGTCAAAAAAATTGGGCAGGACCCACCGGCTTCTGGGGTTTCTCCTAGTTTGAAAACTGTGCTTCTAGAATCTTCTGTTCTGTCCCTCCTGTGTCCCATCTCTATCCTCTCCATCACCTCTTGGAGTGTTTGCCTGCATCCAGGTGTGTGAGTGTGTGTGGGGTGGGGCTGCCATTTCATCTCCATGAGCCTCAGATTCCTCTAAAAGGGGGTTTGACCAGACGGCCCTTTGTGGACCACTTGGATTGGAGGCAAGAAATGGTCAGTTAATGGCCCAGATTGGACTGACCCACCTGCTGGGGAGGGTAGGTGGGGGTCTTGTTGGGGAGTTAACCAGGAGGCTGGAGGGGGCTGGGAATCTAGCCAGGAAGGAGCCCCCTTTTTGAGGGGTTCAGTGAGGGGGACTCTTGCCCAGTCCAGGCAGGCCTCTCCCCACAGACCCCTGCCCCACCCCAGCGGGCAGAAGGAGGGTCCCACTCTCTTCTGTTCCTCCCCCCCACACACACCCAGACTAGCTCCCGGGCAGAGTCGTTCCCAAAGGAAATGTCCAGTGTAAATAGAGCCGCAGGAGGCCTGGGGTCAGGAAGGAGATGAAAGCGCCGGTGACAGGCCCAGGACCGATGGCTTCCTCCCATTGAGGCCCGGGCGCCGCCGTTTACTTTGGGAGAGGGAAGTCGGGGGGGATGTTTACATGGGCAGGAGCCGGGGGGCTGCATCCCAGGGGGAACTCCAAGGGGTGGGGGCGTACAGGGAAGGAGCCCCCATAAGAGAGAAGAGTTTGTGGTCACACACACACACCTTGCACACCGCACACCTGACACACATCTACACACATGCTCTCACACTGCTCACACTGCTCACACACACTCACAATCACTCATACACACCACACACCTGACACACACACCTACACACATGCTCACACACACTTTACACAATGCACACACTCACACATCACACACATACTGCACAAACATGCCCCCACACCTGCTCACACTCGCTTATACACATCACATACAAACACACCTCATACACTCATACATACTACACACCTACACTCATACACATAAATATACCATGCACTCACATGCCACATACACACATTCACACACTATGCACACACCACACACACCATACACACATACATATACACACTCACTCACACACATACACACCACACATACATATACACATACCACACATACTCAGACACCATGCACATTCACAAACACACCACATACACACACACACACACACACACACACCTGCCACTGCCTCTGCCTCACTCTCCCCAGCCAGCAGCAGGCTGGGCTGTCTTCTGGTTCAGCCTCCCCACACCCACTGTACCCCTTTTCCCATCACTCCGGGGACAGACAGAAAGGGTGGGCAACATCTGGAAGGCAGGTGGGCCAGGGCGGAGCAGCAGCTGGAGGGCAGGTGTTTGGGGGAGCAGTCAGGAGAAGCACAGAGCCAAGGACCGGAACTGGGGAGGGGGTCTACCCCTCACCAGAGAGGCCCCTAGAGCCTACAGCTGGCTTCCAGCTGTGGAGGGGTGGCTGCAGGATTTGGGGGAAGGGGCAGGGGGACCGCCCAGACGGAAACGAGAGAGGAGAGGTGGAGGCTGAGACCCCAGGATGGGTGGAGGCTGAGGGACTCAACATCCCCCCGGAGAGCACAGTCCATGGGAGCTTCTGTCCCCCTCTTCCTTTGGATAAATATTTATAGAGTCATTTGTCGTTGGCTTTGTACACTTGGCTGCCCACCTCCTGTTAAAAATAGAGCTGCCACCTCCCACCCTGGCCAGACTAGCCAAGGATACCCTGATGCCTCAGAAAAGTGAGGAGCTGGGGGCACTGAGTCTCTTCAGCCCTGATGGGGCAGGCATAGTCCGGGGTTCGGACCACCACCCCCTTCGTTACCAGTTGGGAAGGAGGCTGGAAACTGAATGTGAGAATAGATCCAGGGGGAGCTTGCCTCTGCCCCTGTGTAGAGGATGGGGTGCTGTGCAAAACCAGTGAGCTTACACAGGCAATGGAGAACACCATTGCTTTGGATCCCCAGGTCCTGGGTTCTGGGCACCTGGTTCTGCCACTCCTGTACCCCAGGGGACTTGGACAAATTCTTTGTCTCCTCCAGGCCTCAGTTTCCTTCTCTATACCCTGACAAGGCTGGATTAGATGACCTAAAAAAGCCTTCCTTGTCCTGTGGCGCAGCCGTCCTAGAGCTGCAACACCCTCTTTTTATTGAAGGGGAAACCAAGCCCCAGAAAAGTTGTGACTTTCCACAGTCACAGAGAAGGCAGGACTAGTGCACTGCCACTTTCTATGAACTGAGTTTAAATCCTTTATCAATTTTTTAAAAATCGTTTTTAATTTATATATTTTGTTTTAAACAATTTCATTTATATATGTGTATATAGAGAGACATTCACATCTCTCTTTATATAGATACATGTTAGAGAGATACATATATGAATAAGTCCATATATATCTATCCATAGATCCCTGTAACTATAGAAATATATCCATGTCTGTCTTTAGATGTACTTGTAATCCATACATCCCTCTCCGATCCCTTCCTCAGCACATTAGCCCTTATAACATGAAACAGTGTATTCCACACCCATATCCCCCCACCTCTGCAAAGAAGGAAGGAAGGAGAATTTTTCCATCTTCTCTATGGTTCCAGAGAAAATTCGCCTCCCTCCCAAACCTTAGCTTAGCCTGGTTTGGCCCGCTCGTTGGCCATGCAACCTTGCCTCAGTTTCCCCAGTTGTGAAATAGAGTAGTAACAATCCCCCTCAAGGGGCCGGGGTGAAGAGACTTCAGATTGAAGGTTCACAAGTGAACTAAGTGAATGACTAAATCGAGTCTGTATGCCTCTAAAGCATATTCCAGTATGAATGTCTCCTTGTCTGGGTGTGTGTCTTCACAGACACTAGTACACTGTGAAATGGCAGGAGAGCCTTGGTGTTAGGGGCAGACTGGGATGAACCAGTCGTTAAATTCTCAGGGTGAGCAAACACTGTTTGACTTGTTATCGTTGTTAATTATCTAAATTTAAGAAAGGGAAAAGAAAAGGAAAATCTGCCCTTTTTTCTGGAGAACTGGTGATAGAACATTTCTCAGCATATCATGGGCAGGGCCTTGGCAGGACATTACAAAACACTTGTATGTCAAGGGAAATTCTGACATCTTGGAATTCTGCTACATCAGCAAGAGCTTTTTTCCTGTTTTTCTTTTAATTTTTTTTTTGAGGCAAAAGAATTAAGTGACTTGCCCAAGGTCATACTGCTAGTAAATATCAAGGGTCTGTGATCAGATTTGAATTCAGGTCCTCCAGACCTCAGGGCCAGTTGTCTGTCTACTTCACCACCCAGCTGCCCAGTAAGCACTTATTAAGTACCAGTAGTATTCAGAGCACTGAGCTAGTAGCTAACGGTACAATTAAAGGATGATGGACATGGAGTCAGAAGACCCAGAACCTACATTCTGATAAGGAGATACAATTGGCAGATCAATACAAAATAATTTGGAGAAGACAGCTATCAGCTAAAAGGAGAATTAAGGGACAGCACCTGAACTGAGCCTCGAAGGAAGTTAGATTCTAAGGTGAAAGTGAGAAAGGAGGGCATTCTAGGCATGAGGGATACAGTCTGGGCAAAAGCCTGGAAGGGGGAGATTTTGAAAAGCCGGGTATGTGAAATTCAGTAGAATATCAATGAATGGATAAAGGTTAAAATCAGTGAGGAAAAATGACCAGAAACAGATCATGGCAAGCCTCAAATAACCAGGCTGAGGAATTTCTGTTTGTAGATCCTAGAGATAATAGGGAGCCACTGAAGGTTGATGAGGGCCAGTTGTGGTGTGAGTTGGTGGAAGGGAATGGATATGACTAAAGGCAGATGCATCTATAAGCTTTGACTACTGAATGAAGTGGGAGAAGAGGGCGGAGTCAAGGACAATTCCAAGGTGTAGACCCTGGAGACTGACTTCTTCAGATATAGGGAAGTTTGTTTTGTTTTGTTTCGGGAGGGGGTGAGAATTATATGAGAGCTGTTCTGCATCAGCTGGCTTTGCCTTGCCTAGAGGGCATCCTGGTGGAGGATGCCCAGTGGGTATTTGGTGATGGGACCCAGAGCTCAGAGGAGAGATTGGAACTAGATTTAGAGATGTGGAATGCATCTTCACAGAAGGAAAATTTAACTGTACCTATATCCAGATTGTGAAACTGTGTGTGTGTGTGTGTGTGTGTGTGTGTGTGTGTGTGTGTGTGAGAGAGAGAGAGAGAGAGAGAGAGAGAGAGAGAGACTTGGAGACTCTTTGAATATTCATGGTGTGTCTCTCCATAGAGTAATTTTAAGAAGTGGGGGTGTGTGTGAATGGAGAAAGAGAAAGGGAAACAAGGGAGGGGAAGAGAGAAGAAGAAAGATAGAGAGGGAGGAAGGGAACAGAGTGTGTTTGTGGTGTGTATGTTATGTGTGTGAGCCTCTGGATGGGGAAGTGGGCCCCCCTGCACCACATGGGATCCCCCTGCAGAGCTTGGAGCTGTCAACTTAAGCTTTGCAAATAGAGGACTAGTCCTTGGACAGGGGCAGCTAAAGTTTCTGCCTATCATGTTCAGGGATTAGGAGCCATCATAGAAGCTTCTAGGTTCCTTGTAGGGGGCCTGAGGAATCCCAACCTGTTCCCAACTGGGACTGGTGGGGGTCCTCGGAGCCGAGCAGACGGTGGATGGTGGGAGCTCCCCAGGGACCTTCCCTTCCTCTTTCCCCATGGTCTCTAGGAAGCAGACAAATTATTGGAGGAAGAGGGGTAGGGTGTTTCAGGTACCAGGAGAAATGCTTCTTAGCCCAAGGAGGGGTGATGCAAAGTGGGGAACAGTAGGGAATGACAGAAAAGCCTAGGATCCTAGGGATACAATTGGAACCCAAGGTCCTTAAACTACAAATTCAAAGGAAATAGATGGAGAAATGGAGAAGGGAGTAGGTCTGAAGAAGGTGATGGGGGATAGAGGAAAAATAGGAAGAGAATGAAGGTGAGAGCCTGGGTTGGGGGGGGGTGAATGGAATTAGCACTGGAAAGACCCCTCTAGATTGCTGAGATGTTTATTTCTCTCTTAAGAGTGGACATTTTTTCCTTCTTTGTCCCTGTGTCCCCTAGCAACTGACACTGATTGACTAATTGATCATCTAATCCAATTTCCCTCATTTTACAGAGAAGGGGGAGGTGATTTGTCTAAGGTGGCACATATAGCAGGAGAAGACCATCAGGTCCAGCCCCCATCCCTTGACAGAGAGGTTAGGGGACTTGGCCAGGGTCACACAAAGTGTCCACCTCCAGATCCAGCAGGCTCTCCACTGTGCCAAGTAGCCTCCCTGGGAAAATGGTGGGAATGGAGCAATGATTGAATTAGATGAAGGAATGAATTTAATTCCTCTGACTCCAAATCCAGCAAGGATTTACCAAAACTCAGTGATAACTCTGTGTTTTATGGACATGGAGAAGAAAAAGCTCAAGGAGAGGGCAGCGCCCTTCCATGCCAAGGGCTGGACCTGAGGCTGGGCAATGGGTAACCAACTGGGTCCCATCCAAGTCATACTAGTGAAGAAAGCCAACGGCTAGACTGACCTGGTCCTAGGTAACCAACTTGAGGCCAGGACAGTTTCTCAGAGAGGACGTCTATGACAGGCAAGCCTAGGAGGAACACCACAAGGCATATCAGGTTGGACAGGAGACCCCAGTGACCCCTTTAGGTTTGACACTCATTGCCTTGTCCCTGTTCTCTCTGCCTGCCCTAGCTGCAGGGCTCTGAGACCAGAATCAGGACGAACCAAGTCCTTCCTTCCTGCCTCTCTTCCTTCTTTCCCTCCTTCCTTCTTTCCTTCCTCTCTCCTTTTCTTTCTTCCTTTCTCCCCATCCCTTCTTTCCTTCCTTACCCTCTCCCTTCTTCCCCTTCTCCCTTCTTTCCTTCTTCCCTTTCTTTCTCTCTTCCTTCTTCCTTTCCTTCCTTTCTTCCTCTTCCCTCCCTTGTCTTCTTTCCTCCCACCTTTCGTTCCTTCCTTCTTCCTTACTCCCTCCCCATTGTGAGTATAATTTGTGAAGCATTTCACACAGTTGTGTCTAGTATGCAATAGGTACCATATAAATGCCTTCTATTATTATTGTGGTTGTTACTGAGGTGACTTCCCCAAGCAGCAGGGAGCAGGGAGTGTTTAGAGGTAGGCACTGGGATTTTGACTCTGAAAACAGGCTTGTTTCCATTGCTGGCAAGACTATAGATGTTCTGTATGGAAGCTTCTTGAGAGCAAGAAATGTTTTATTTTGGTCTATTTATCCCCAGCACCTTGTATAAGTCAAGGCATTTTAAAAATGCTTGCTGAATGGCTGTCCGATTGAGGGCCTGCCTGACCATCTGTCTTCTTTTCTGTCCCTCCAGCTGAAGGTGCTCTATGCCCCGACCCACCCTCAGGAAAACCCGCGATGGCGGCCAAGCGTAAAGGTGGCCTGAAGCTCAATGCCATCTGTGCCAAGCTGAGCCGCCAGGTGGTGGTGGAGCAAGGAGCAGAGACAGGCCTCCGGCCAGAAGGTGGCCAGGGCAACCCCCTGCGACCCCAGGAGAAGGAGCAAGGCAGTGGGTCCGAGGCCAAGGTCACCCAGACACCTCGGAGTGAGGAAGACCGGCGGCGGGCCGTGATCGAGAAGTGGGTCAATGGGGAGTACAGTGAGGAGCCCGCCCCTGTCCCCATCCTAGGGCGTAGCACCCGGGAGGGCCTGGAGCTGCCCCCTGAGGGGGTCTACATGGTGCAGCCCCAGGGATGCAGTGATGAGGAGGACCATGGAGAGGAAGCTCGGGGGCCCACCTCCCAGAGCAGCAACTTCCTAGAAGAACGGGACTCGGATGGTCCGGCCCCCAAGGAGGAGGGGGCACACAACGCTAAGCAGGCTTCAGGTAAGACCACACCCCATTTGGGCATCTCAAGCTTCCATCCCTGGAGTTGAGAGTCCTTTGGGTTCATTCCTGGAGGGGACTGTATCAGTAAAGCATCACCCAAAGAAATCTGGGGTTTGGGGTGTGGTGCCCAGGTCCTGAGACTTTTCCAGTGGGGGCATCAGGGGTAGGCCACAAGATCACAGACCTCATAGAGAATCAAAGGGTCAGCCCCCTCATTTGATAGGTGAAGAATCAAGACAGCCATAGTGGCTAAAGGACTTATCCAGGGTCTCATAAGCAGTCAGTGGCAGAGTCATGATTCCAATGCAGCTCCCCCAAATCCCAAATTTAACAAACTTTGCTTCTTCGGCAACTATGGAAATCATCTAGATTTATGAAGCACAACACCAAAAACCTAGCCCCTGCTTTCAAGGAACTTCCAATCTACTAGGAGAGACATTGTGCAAACAGCTGAGTACCACCAAGATCAAGGCAGGATAAATGGGGGGGGGGGAACTCCCAGGGAAGACCCAAAGATTAAGGAGAACTGAGATCAGCTGCTGGCAGAAGGGGGAACATGAGCCAGCACCTTAAGGTGGCCAGGAAAGTATAGAGGTGGAGGTTATCAGAAAAGGGAGTGGTCCAGGCATGGGGGCAGCCAGAGATGATGCTCAGAGGCAGGAGATGTGGACAGGGAGGAGACCACCACCCTTATTACAGTGCACACTCCATAGTGTAAGGGGCAAGAACCAAAGGAAGAAAGGGACCACCTTACAGAGGGCTGTGAAAGAAAAAGGGGATTTCATATTTGATCCTGGAGGTGACAAGGAGACAGAAGAAGGGAGGGAAGGCTGGGACAGAGGGAGGGAAGAAGAAAGAAAGGAGGGAGGGAGGAAGGAAGGGAAGAAGAAAGGGGGGAGGGAAACAGGGAGGGAGGAAGGAAAGGAGGGAGGGGGCACTGACGGTGCTCTGGGCAGAAGGGTGGGACTTGCCCTGACCCTCCCCTAAGTCTCAGTGACTCTTAGTAGACCCAGAACCTGGGGAAGGGATTGGAGTCAAGGAAGTGGACGCTGCGGCAGGGCTAGGAGGGTAGGGGACTGATCAGGAACATGGCTGTGAGCGGGCAAACCTGGTGGGGACTCTGAGAGCATATGCACTAACATCTGTCTTTGGAGAGCGAGGTAAGAGTGTGTAGACGGAGGCAGCAGGGAGGCTAGTTAGCTTTCAACATACTGATGTCTTTGATTTTCCCTCGGAATAGTTCTGAAAATGCCTTTGGTCTCCCTGCGCCCTCACCCCATCCCCTACACCTGCTCCTCTGACACATTAGAGAATCTTAGAGCTGGAAAGAATCATCTGCAACACAAATGAATGAATGAATGGAGTGAATGAATGCATGCATTCACCTCTACCTGAGCAAATTTTCCTCCTGGAGCATCTTGAATAAATGATCATCTGGGGTTCCAGAGACACCACTAGGAGAGCCTCATCCAGTTGGAGCCAGATCAAAAATGTTGGAAAGTTTATCTCCCTCTATCAAATTGAAACCTGCCTCCATGTAACTTCCACCCCTAGCTCTTAGCTCTGGCCTCTAGGGCCAAGCAGATTAAGGCTAATCCCCCTTCCAACCCTGCCAAGGTCTTTCCTGAGGTCTGCCCCTTCCTTCCCTCCCATCTCTCCACAACTTGGGCCTCTCCTTCGGCCTCCTGCCTCCTGCCTCTGTCTGTCTACATTGTTCTTTGGCTTGTCTCCTTCTTCCCAGTTCTCTCCTGAGGTTCCCAGGTGACCTAAATGGTTTATTTATTTCTTCCACTAACTAGAAGGCCTTTCCATTCATTAGAAGTGGAAGTCAGAAGACTGAATTCAAATCTTCCCATTTCACTTAGTATCATTGTGTGGCCTTGGGCAAGTCTGGGTCTCAGTTTCCTCATTTGTAAAAAAAGAGATGTTTGGACTTGATGGTTTCTGAGGTCCCTTCCAGCTCTAGAGTTAGAATCACAATTGCCTCTATCTTCCTTAGGAGGTGAGGTACCCCACTGTGTGGATTGCTGGGGGCACCCCAGGGCAAGGCAGTCTAGCTGGCCAATGTCTGACCCTTGGAAAGGGAAGAGGGGTGGAGAAGAAGGGAGTTAGAGATCTGATGGTGGGTGAATTTAAGGAGACCCCATAGTCTGGGGTTATCACCCAGTGGGATTGAATCCCCCTCCACCATGGATCTGTCCAGATGCCCTCCCTTCTTCCCTTCCAACCCCTGGGGTGGTTCACAAGGAGTGAGTCGCCTTATCTGCCCCTCCCCCAGCCCCATTTCCCAGCACCCCCCTCCCCTGCAGTGAGGGGCGCATCTTCCTCCCTGTGCGGGGAGCCCAGGCAGCCACATAATTATGCATATAAGATATAAACAGAGCTGTTTAATTATCCTTCGCCACATCAGTGACAGAGTAATTAACAAACATTGCAAGATCAATGAGGAAAAGTGTGACCTTCAGTTTCCTCTGATAGGGAAAGCCCTTGCCATATTCAGACACAAGGTGATTGCACCAGGATGGGGGGGGTGAACAAGGAAGGGGGCACCAGCCCCCCGGAAGTCTCCCATCTGTGCTGCCCACTGCCCCTGGCAGCACTAGAGGAAGCCTACCCTGGCCTTCCATGGAAGGAGACTGAGGAACATCAGGGGGTCAGCCTGGCCCGGGCTGCCCCTCCCTCCAGTCTGCCTCCAGTCAGTGGTCAGAACAATTGGCAGCAGAGACTTGGAGGACAAGACTGGCATGGTGGTCACTTCCATTCCTAGCCTACTCCGTAGTCTGACACCCATGGGGTCATGTTGTTCTGGACCCACACCCCTTCTGTGCTCCCCACCACCCAGTCCCTGCAAATGGAAGTTGCCAGAGACTTTGGGATGGCAGCCGAATGGGCTGGGTGCCCCTGGTTCTTCTTCCTTTCTCCCCTGCCTGTCCCTTCCTGCCTGCCTTCTCCTGGGGCTCCCAGAAGCTCAGGGCCATGAATTTTAGGCCCAGGGTCCCCAGGCCCCTGTTCCCTCTGAGCTGCTCCAGGAGGACTTGGTATTTTCCTGCCATATATAGTACGCTGTCTTCAGCTATTTTTAGTTCATTTCCCCTGGTCGCTGAGCCACATGTTCTGGGGCCAAAGCCTTCTCCTCTCTCTCCACCAGCAGCCACCAGGGCCTGGCATTGTCCATCTCCCAAGGCCTGCTCCATCTGGGCGGTGCCCGTGAACAGGGTGACCGTGTCTCCTCTCTCCCATGCTGACATTGCCCCAAGTTCTAAGAGGGCTGTGCCCAGAGAGCAGCCTCCCTTCTGAGCTGCCTTTATTCCCTGTTCCCCAGAGGATTTCTGTTTTTGTCCCTCTCTTTGCTGCCACCTGAGAAAATAGTAAGAGCAAGGCCCAAGACTTTGGGGACTTTGGGGGACCCTGGGACAGTCAAATAAATTCACTGTCTCGGGGAGTTGAGTCTGTCCATCAATCCCAGAACAGGACATGATGCCTTGTCAGAGACAGAAAACCCTCCAAGGGCTTCTATAGGAGATCCTAATCTCCTATCCCATCCCTCCCTTTCATTATTCTTCTTTTGTCCTTCTCTCTCCCTTTCCATCTGTTGTGGCCCAGGTGAGCTAGGTATGATGTGTCAAGTTAGACTAAGGGTATACTTGTCCTTTATGCTGGCTAGCAAGGATTCTATAATTCTGTGATCATTTGGTCCCCCTTCTGTTACTTCTTCTTAATTCCTCACATTGGCTGAACTCTGTATGTATATGTGTGTTACTGCAAGAATCAACCCTAAAGCAAACTGTGAATGTGAATGGGATGAATTTGCCCATAAAACAGAGGAGAATTGCAGAATGGGTTATTTTACACAAAAGGGTCACAATGTGCACCTGTAAACTTGTGCCCCCTATCCCTTGGGCTGGAGAGTGGCCCACACCTATGTGAGCTGTTGATTCTGAAATTGTATGCCAGCCTTAATATATTTGGAAAATTAAATGGCTGTGGATTTGTGTCTCCGTTAGATTGTGTGTGTGTGTGTGTGTGTGTGTGTGTGTGTGTGTGTGTGTGTCTGCATGTGTTTGTTCCAAAATCCTGCTCAATTGCCAGGCTATAGCATGATCTCTCTCCTTTTCACTAGGACTCTGCCCTCAACAATGCAGTTTTGAGTATTGGGGGGGGGCAGTGAGGGGAAGAGCCAGAAAACTACCTGAGCCCTTGTGAGGCAGTCTATTCCCAGCCCAAGCCTGTGCTTGCAACCCCCTGTACCACCCACCCAGGAGAGTTGCAGTGAGTGATTGGAGGCGATGAGGAGGGAGGTTTGAAGGACTCCTGCACACAGTAAATCTTTGCTTGGCGGGAGGGAGGAGGCGACTGCGGGCACAAGAGGGGAGGAGGGCCTCCGTGTCAGATTGAAGCTTAAATGAATCTGAGCTGGCACGTCAGACCAATCTGTATTTCCTCCTTTGCTCTGTTATTGGGTGACCTCCAGCTCCCTTTGAAGGCTCCACTTCTCCCTCTCCCCTCCTCCCTTCACAGTGACCAGCAAAGCAGCCTTGGGAGGACACAGAGACCGCAGCTAGGCTGCCAGGTCTGGGATGGCCCAGGTCCCCAAGCCACAGAGTTACCTGCCCAGGTTTCTCCTGGCCTGGTGCCATTTCTACAACGGGCATGGAAAGAGACAGAGAATAGAAATTTGCCAGAGTGGTTGTCGGGTGGCAAAAGGGTGGACCCTCTGTGAGGAGAGAAGAATGCAAAGCTGATAAGGGCAAAAAAAGGGGGGAGGATAGACGTAGGCATAAATTAAACCTCCGTTGCTTACTTCCCGTTTAGCCTTGAGCAAGCCACTGAACTTCTGTGCCTTGGTTTCCTTATCTGAAAAATGAGAGGGTTGGACTCGGTGTTCTCTGAGATCCCTTCCAGCTCTAAATCTAGGATCCTCATTCTAAGGATGAGACTTTGGAGAACAGCAGAGAACAATAATGGATTTGCTTAGCTGATTGCATAATAAGTATTTATTACATACTGTAGACAGAGTGACCTGCGTTCAAATCTCAGCTCTACAATTTACCACCTTGGTTAAGTAAGTCACCTCTCCTCTAGGGACCAGTGTCTTCATCTGTAAAATGATGAAATAATGAAATGATCCCTAAGGTTTCCTCCAGCTAGAAATCTCTGGTCCTATGAGAGAGAGAGAGAGAGAGAGAGAGAGAGAGAGAGAGAGAGATTGAGAGTACAAAAGAGGGTAGGTTGGAATAGGGTCATTCAATCATGAAAGCACCAACTATGTCTCAAGGGTTATGCCAGGAGTTGGCATACAAAGATAAAATGAAATTGTCTGGGAGTTTATATTCTACAAGGAGAGGGAAAGCAAGGAACAATATGGACAAAAATAAGGAGATACAAGTACAAATTCATGTTGGGGAAGAGGGGGAGGGCTTAGCCTTAGTATCATTGATTTAAAATTAGCAAGTCCCTGAACTCCCATGAACCTCAGTTTCTTCATCTGTAAGATGGGAAGTGTTGATTTTTAAAGTTTCTCTCTCTCTCTCTCTCTCTCTCTCTCTCTCTCTCTCTCTCTCTCTCTCTCTCCCTCTCTCTCTCTTTCTCTCTCTCTCTCTCTCTCTCTCTCTTGGCCTCTGATCTCTCTGGTCTCCTCCTCCTTTACCCTTGCCCTCTCTGATAGATCTTGAGGGACCTGGTCTGGGTTCAGATTCTGACTTTGCCACTCTTTAGCTGTGTGACCTTAGACATATTGCTTCCTCACTCTGGCTCTCAGTTTTTCTTCTGTGAAATGGGAGGAGGGAGGGTTGTCCTTTGTGACTTCTGAGATCCTTTCCAGATGTAGGCTTCTGACTCAACGATGCTTCCCGGCCCCCTCCGTCCCTGACCCATTTTCCCACTTGCCCCCACTCTCCCTCTGCTCCCAGGAGAAGGCCCAGGAGGTGGATTTTCGCTGGCCTCACTTCCAGTAAAATCGCTTTTCCTTCATATTAGGCCAAGGCGAGAGCACAGAGACATTTATGAAACTTTGTTTAATGTACTGAAAAGCCATCGGCCAGAACATTTAGGAAATTGATTTTCCTGGCATTGATGAACTCGTTTTATTTTACCCCAGTATTAATTACTTTTTTTTTAAACAAATTAATTTAAGAGTCGTAAAACCTAACAAGTGAGCCAAATGTCCGTAGATCATGTCCCCTCAGCCCCCCATATCCCCCTCCCCCCTTGGGAAGAGGGGGGGGGAGGGCGGGGGCCACCCTCCCCGCTGTGGGAGTCACCAGCCCCTCACCTGCCCCCTGGGTGACCCCCTCCTCTGTCCCCACAGGAGAAGCTTCTTCCCTCCGAGATTACGCTGCCACTACCATGAACGAGTTCCTCGGCATGTTTGGCTACGATGACCAGAACATGAGGGATGAGCTGGCCCGCAAGGTTAGTTTTGAGAAGCTCCATGCCAGTGCAGCCCCCGAAGCCTCCCCAGCGCCCCCGACCTCAGAGGACAACAAACGGCCCAGGTTCTCCAAGTATGAAGAGTACATCCGCAAACTCAAGGCTGGCGAACAGCTCCCTTGGCCCATTCACGGTGCCAAGGCCGAGGAGAGAGTGGGTAAAGAACCGGGACCCATGCCAGGCCTGCGGCTACCCAGCAACACAGCCAACCTGGAGACTAAGGCCACCATCCTCCCAATCCCCTCTCACAGCAGTGCCCAGATGCAAGGGCTGGTGGCCCGGGCCTCCAAGTATGACTTCTTCATCCAGAAGCTGAAGAACACTGAGAGCATGCGGCCCCAGAACGGGAACACCTACAAAAAGCCGTCCAAGTATGACCTGGAGAATGTCAAATACCTCCATCTCTTCAAGCCCGGGGAGGGCAACCCAGACATGGGGGGTGCCATCGCCTTCAAGACCGGCAAGGTGGGGCGTCCCTCCAAGTACGACGTTCGCAACATCCAGAAGCTGGCACCTGTCAAGGCGCCCCCTGCCCCCAGCCTGGCTTCCACGCCCCTCGCCAGCGCCCCCAGCGCTACCCCAGTGGTAGGACCCGAGCCACCTGTCCCCTTGCCTTTCAACACCCCTGAGTACCTGAAGTCGACCTTCTCCAAGACAGACTCCATCACTACAGGGACCGTCTCCACCGTCAAGTAAGCCTCCTATACACACACACACACACACACACACACACACACACACACACACACACACAGAAACAAACACAGCACATGCATGTTGAGACCACACACCAAGGGAGACCTTTCCCCTGGACCATGAGCCATAACTAAAATGACAGCCCAGGAGGCCAGAGGATGCCTCCCTAGCCCAGGCTCATTGCCAAATAGGCATGGAACCATTTTAAATTTATTTGGGGGTCCTAGAGCTTATTGTAGAGAGTATTGTGAGACAAAGCAGAGGGGGCCAGGATGGAAGGTGGGTCTTCCAGGGGAACCAGGAGGAAGAGAACAGAAGCCAGAACTTAGTGAGGAACCCCTCCTGGCTAGTGTATTTGAACCACCACCCAGATGCCCAGGAATCCTCATGGCTCTTAGGGCAATTGATGCTTTCCTCGACCTGTGCCCTCAGGGGGAGGGCTCCAAGAAGTGGCCACTGGTTCAGGTTGTCCTTCTGTTTCCCCAAGAGTTCTCCAGGTGTTCTGAGGATGGTGCTTTTTAGGCCCTACTTCCTCTCTTCTCTCTGTTCCACCAGAGGGAAGCCCCCCAACTTTGGGGAATGACCACCCAAGTTCTCCCGAGATTCATCTGACCCTCCTGAGTTTCTGGCCATTGGGCTGCCAGCAGTATTCCCCCATGCCATCTAGGCTTTCCTCCCTACAGTGTGACCAATCCCTCCTGCGGGCCGTCTTCCAAGACCCTGCCGGGGGCCTAAAACCCAGGGCCAAGGATTCTAATAAGTCCAACCATGCCTCAACTTCTTGCCCTCCTCTCCCAGTGTGGCATCACATATAGGGCCCCAGGCCAGGCCACCTGTGCCCATCCCTTCTCCTGCCCTTTCTCAGCATCACAGAGATTCTGGAGGAGTGATAAGAGAAATAACGGTTTCCCTCCTGCCTTCCTAATCTGACCTGTACTAAACCTGAGCACGTCCTGCCATAGATGAACAACTGTTCTTTTTGTCAGAGAACACTTAAATTTTTCTGCCCTTTAGGACACCTCTCATAGCTAAGGAGCGGCTGGTACTTGGTCAATAGGGGATACATTTAATCAAGGGATGCCCGGAGAGGGTTTCCATATTTCTGTTGAGCCCCCAAGGCCCTTCCTAATTCTCCACTCTCAGACCCTTCTTTTCTGAGTGATCTTTAGACCTATGGTCCAGCCCATCTGACTCCCCAGGTATCCCTGGGGTTGCACCCAAGTCCACCCACGGATGACCAGGCTGGGTTGGACAGCTGACCTTGGGCCTAGACTTCTCCCCAAAGATCTATCGGGATCCTTAAGCTGTCCAGTCCAGGCTGACCTTCCAGAAAGGGACTTGCTCCCCTTGGCCCCCTGAGCCAAAGCCTTCCCCAGGTTGGTGACCCACACCTGCCTCCCTGCAGGTGCACTAGCCATGACTAAGGGATTAGCCCCTGAGATAGTGTTGCCCCTGCAGCCATCCGCACTTCCTCTTGAAGGGATGAAGTCACCATGTGTTCTGACCCTTCACTTTTCACAGTGCTTCTGACCTGACCACTAGTTACCAGAAGAGAAGAAAATCTTGGGGAAGAATGAGTCAGGGAGTTTGAATGTGAAAAATATTGTGGTGTAGTGGAAGGAATGATGAATTTGAAGGCATGAGACCCGGATTCAAATCCTGGCTCTGCAACTTGCTACCTTTGTGACTTTCAGTAAACCTCTTCCCCTCTCTGGGCCTTGGTTTCCCAAGCATAAAATGAAAGGGTTGGACTATCAAGGTCATCTAGTCCTCCCAGTTCTGAATTCTGTGTTCTAAGGGTCCTCCCAGCTCTGACATCCTGTGTTCTAAGGGTCCTCCCAGCTCTGACATCCTGTGTTCTAAGGGTCCTCCCAGCTCTGACATCCTGTGTTCTAAGGGTCCTCCCAGCTCTGACACCTGTGTTCTAAGGATCCTCCCAGCTCTGACATCTGTGTTCTAAGGGTCCTCCCAGCTCTGACATCTGTGTTCTAAGGGTCCTCCCAGCTCTGACATCTGTGTTCTAAGGGTCCTCCCAGCTCTGACATCCTGTGTTCTAAGGGTCCTCCCAGCTCTGACATCTGTGTTCTAAGGGTCCTCCCAGCTCTGACATCCTGTGTTCTAAGGGTCCTCCCAGCTCTGACATCCTGTGTTCTAAGGGTCCTCCCAGCTCTGACATCTGTGTTCTAAGGGTCCTCCCAGCTCTGACATCTGTGTTCTAAGGATCCTCCCAGCTCTGACATCTGTGTTCTAAGGATCCTCCCAGCTCTGACATCTGTGTTCTAAGGGTCCTCGCAGCTCTGACATCTGTGTTCTAAGGGTCCTTCCAGCTTTGACATTCTCTGTTCTAAGGACCCTCCCAGCTCTGGAGCTCAGGATCCTTCCTGCCTGGACCATTCCTTTATTTCTCTTACTGACTTATGTCTAGGAATCCCCTCGAGGCTCAGAGAAGGATCCCCTCCAAGTTCCAGGAAGATCCAATTCCAGACCCTACAGGTTCTCCAGACAGTCTCTGGCATTGGCCCTGCCCACACCTGCCACTTGAGCCCATTTCTTCTTCCCTTCTCTATTCCTGTGCTTTCTCTCTCCTTTGCCCTGTGATACTCCACTGTCTACTCCTCAATTGTTCCTAAACTTGACAGCAGATGGGGACAGAAACAGGACCTCCTGGGCTTTCCTTCCCTTGAGTCCAGAACCCTCTTTCTATAGCTTATGAAGGAAGTTGCCCCCTGGCAGCCTTAGAAGGGTTAGCTCCCTGTGGGAACCATTTACCTGAGCAACCTGAACAGGTAACATTCACTTGCCAAGGGAATTTCTCTGCCATGAGCTTGACAACCTCAGAACCCCAGGGCGGGGGGGGGGGGGGTGTCCAAGGGCCTGGGGGGGTCCAAGTTCTGCCAAAAGGGACTAGCCCAGCTAGAAGCTCCGAGGTAAGTGAGGCCATCCCCCTGCCTCTCGGATCAGCTATTTATGACCTGTGTGTCTCTCCCCAGGAACGGATTGCCCACAGATAAACCAGCTGTCACCGAAGATGTAAATATTTACCAGAAATATATTGCCAGGTAGGCCGTTTCTGGAGGGAGGTTGGTATGGAGAGAGGGTCTCTGGGGACCAGGCAAAATGGGTACGGGGTCATCCCTCCACCTGGCTGGCAGAAATGCCTTCAGACATTTTAACTAACTCTTCTTTGTGCTCATATAGCCTTCTGGAAAGGGGTTCAGGCACAAATGACCCATGGGATGACCCCCCAATAGAAAAATAAGCAAACACAATATTTGTACTGCTTTTCTTAGGTTCCCCCCTTCAAGTCACTGGGGTCTTCTCTGACCCTAAGAACCTTCTGGGGAGGGGAATGAGGGATGACCAGAAGCAGGAAAGATTCAGAACCTGTCCAGGGCCAGGGCCCTCGTGTTCAGGTGTGCCTCCTGAACCAAAGGCCAGAGAAACCCCTTGCTTCTCCCCCTACCCTGACTCCATGCTTTCTGTGACCAACTGTTTAAATCTATTCAAATGAATGGGGGTGGAGAGAAGGTTGGTATTTGTCCCTCAGTTGGCTCAAGAGATTCACTCAAAGCCCCTTCCAGGATCTGTGGACAGTGCTAATTGCTGACCAGGCAGGGGGTGTGGGGGCCTGCCCATGATATCTGTCTCTGTCTATTTTTGCTGCCCCCCCTCCTCAATTTCTCTTACTGTCTTCCTTTCCCTCTCCTGTGTTTCTGCCTCTGCCTCCCTCAGTACTGCTCTTCCCCCCTTTTTTTTATTATTATTATTATTATTATTATCATTATCATTATCATTATTAGGGCCTCAACAGATGGTCCTTTTGGCAGCTCCAGTTTAAATATTTATTTGTGTGTAATCCCCCCCCCATAATTGGGACCTTTTCTCTCCCTCCTCTCCTCTCCTCGTGCTCACACATCATCGTTAGAGGGACCGGACCTGTCTGTAAACACTGGCTAAGCTCCCTAACTTCATCCCTGCAGTTACGGAGACTCGGCACAGTTATTTCGATCCGTGTATTTATTCATTTGGGCTCTAAGACAGCATCCCATCAGAAGGTGATGGGGAGGGAGGCAGGCGGGGTGGAAGGGACTGGGGCTGGGGCTTCACGCTGGCTGGCGAGCTAGGCGTGAGTGTGAGCTCCCCACTGTGGGAAGCCAAACAGATGCTGGGCTTTAAAAATTCATAACTCTGGACTGTTTCAAGTGTCAGAAAATGCCTAGGATGGAGATAACCCTTTAGCCGCCTCCTCGGCGTCAGCCTTGGGGCAGGCCTCACGCCCCAGCCTTCTCTACCTTCCCAGCCCAGAGAAGCTGCTTCACCAGCGTTGGCAGGCTTTCCTGGGGCATTGTGGCCTCCTCATAGACCTGAGCCAGGGCAGCCTTCTCCTGCCAGGGCCAGACCAGTTTATTCAATGATCATTTAGTAAGGTCCTCCTGTGTATACCGGTCATCTTTCTTGGTCACTCAGTTCTCTCAAAGGTGCTTCCTTCAGGTTTTTCAGTTGTAGATGGCAAGGTCTCAGGATTAGAATGAGCTTCCTCCTGACCAAAACTGTTAGGAGTCCTTCTTTCCTTTGAAAAATTTGTCCCCAAATGCCACCTTTTACAGGGAATTTTTCTCCTACCACAAAAAACCCCCCAAACCAAAAACTTGTATTTATTTTATAAAGGGACTTGGACCTGTTGGTTTCATCCATCAAGGGAACTTCCAAAGAAGTGAAATGACTTACACACACATGCAAATATAGAAATACATACTCATATAATCACATACACACATACACCCCTTACCGCCCCCCCCCCAGTAGAATATAAAGCCTCATGTGGTCTGGGACTGCTTCACTCTTATCATACAGGCCCTGCTCATAGAGGGTGATTGATAACTATGACTTGATCAGTGATGGATTCAGACCTGGGTGACTTTGCTGTAATGTGAGTCTGGTTTCAAATCATTTCCAACTTCTTAGAAGCCTTATCTTCCACAGGCCTTCTTAGAAGCCACCTCCTCCAGGGAGCCTTCCCTGATCACTGTTTCCAAGCTGTCCATGTTCTTTTTACCTCCTTGAATTTATTTTACTGCACTCCTATGTGAAAAGAGCCCTAGATTCAATATCAGAGGACTGGGTTCAAATCTCAGGTCTGCCTCTTAGTCCTCAAGTGACTTTAGTCGAGTCCCCTCATCCGTAAAATGAAGGGGTCAACCTTTGCGGTCTCAAGGGTCCCATTCTCCTATTCTAAATTTAGAATCATGTGAACATAGAGATGAACCCTGGCAGGCCATCAGTGAGACATAAGCTTAACTTCAAGGACCGCACTCAAGCATCTCACACACAGTAGGAACTTAATAGATAGTTGTTGGTTGAATGAGTGAACCAAATTTCCATTTTGTCTCACTTCCCTTCCCCTCAGCTCCTCTGGGGGCTCCTCTGATCCTCGCCCAGGCTCTTGGGAGCTCAGCTTTCTTCCCCTTCTCAGGATGGTGCTCCCCGACTCGGAAGCTTTCAAGTTCTTCTCTTCCCAATCCCCAGTCCTTTCCTGACCAACTACACATAGTGCTTAGAGCCATGACTTTGACTTCAGGAGAAACCTGTATTTGAGTCTGCCATTTATTAACTACATGTCTGTGTCTTAAGTCACACCATTGCCTGAACCGCCATTTTCACATCTGTAGAATATATAGTTTTTATAATATAGAAAATATAATAATAATAATAATTGGCCCTACTCACTTTTCAAGATAACTATAGGAAAGCAAGGAAGGGAGGAAGGAAGGAAGGAAGAAAGGAAGGAAGGAAGGAAGGAAGGAAGGAAGGAAGGAAGGAAGGAAGGAGAAAAAGAGAGAAAGAGATTAAATGACATGCCCAGGATCATTTAACTGCTACATTTTTAGGCCACATTTGAATTCAGGTTTTCCTGACTTCCTATAAACTAATCTATAAGCGTGAGCCATCTGTACTCTTGGGAATGGGGGGCAGTGGGGTTGTCAGGCAGTAAAATCTCAGTTTTCACCCTTCCTTAGTGTCTTTGTCACTGGAAAGGGAAGGCAGAAGTGACACTGTGCAAATGATGACTCTGCCACTTACTCCCAGTATGATGTCAGATGATTTGCTTCATCTCATGGCCTCAGTTTCTCTGTCTGTAAAATGAAGGGGTTGGACTAGATTCCCTAATAAGATCCTTTGAACTCAGAGATGGAAGCTGGCCTTGGAAGGCAAATATAGAAAGCGAGGGCCTTCCTTTGACCTCTGTCCAATAGGTTGAACTCAGTGGGAAGGTCCCTTCCCACCTTACATCTGTGATCCAGGTGACTTGTCCAGGGTCACACATCCATGATGCTGCCCAAAATTCTGAAGTCACCTATCCACAAAAGACCCTGATGCTTGCTCTAAAAAATCATTGTCTCTAGAGTCAGAAGCGTGTTATTGTTGGGTTATTTCTGACTCTTGATGTCTCCATTTGGGGTTTT
Source organism: Macrotis lagotis (assembly GCF_037893015.1). Lineage (NCBI taxonomy): Eukaryota > Metazoa > Chordata > Mammalia > Peramelemorphia > Peramelidae > Macrotis > Macrotis lagotis. The sequence goes on from NC_133658.1 coordinate 882,939,987, forward strand.
CTTGGAAAAGATACTGGAGCAGTTTGCCACATTCTTCTCTAGCTATTTTACAGATAAAGAAACTGAGGCAGACAGGGTAAAATGACTTGCCTAGGCTCACAAAGCAAATAAGTGTCTGAGTCTAGATTTGAACACAGGTCCTCTCAACTCCAGAGCCAGCTCACTATCCACTGTACCATTTAGCTGGCTAAGCAAAGGGAGTTCACTTCAGATCTTATCTGTATGACTTAACCACTCTCTCCTCAGTTCCTACCTCTGTAAAATAAAGAATTAAACTAGATGTCTGTCTATCTGTATATTCGTGGAACTTCAGATTCTGTCCCTCTTAATGTTTCACTTCCATCTCATCTTTCCTTCCACCATTTTGGCCCTCCGGCCCTTACAAGACTATTTGGTGGCCCGACTCACTTCTCTCTCTCCTCCACCTCCTGCCCAAGACTCTGTGATGTTAGCCAATGCTCTCCTCACTCTGAAATTGCTATGTGTTTGAGAGATAGTGGGGCACAAGTGGATAAAGAATTGACCTTGGGAACCAGGAATATCTAGGTTCAAATCTTGTTTGTGACACATACTGTTGTATGATCTTGGACTCCAAAGTTAAGTGAGTTCTTAGACTAGGAGTTTCAAAAAAGCCATGATCTTCATTGGAAGAAAGAATTTCTTCATCTAGGAGTCCCTATGTTGATGAGATCATGAGTCAAGTAATGAATGAATGAATGAATGAATGAATGAATGAATGAATGAAATGTTTACCTGTTTAGCCAAGAGTATACTAGAAGCTCCCTAAGAGGGAGGGCCAACACTGTTTTCTTGTTTTTGGACCTCAGTGCCTAGCCCAGATACACAGTAGGTGTCTAACCAATGCTTATTGGTTTGGATTGAGCAAAAATCTTCTTCCTCACAGGTTTTCTGGCAGTCAGCACTGTGGCCACATACACTGTGCATACCAGTATAGGGAACACTACCACTGCCTGGACCCTGAGTGCAACTATCAGGTAAGAGGAGGAGGAGGCAAGAAGTGGATCCTTCATTTACCTTGCAGCCTCCTATTCCCTAAGACATTGAGTATGACTGGCTTCAAATCTTTGAGATCAAAACTATCACGGAGTAACTCAGCCTTGCAAATAATAGAAATAACCTACCAGCCCCAAACTGTGCTTACATTAGCTTGTTCCTGTGTTTACACCTATCTACCATTTAATGGCCCAGAGAACATTGAAACAATATCATTCCAGTTGTGGTTGGTGAGGGAGGGGAGGAAGCATATCTTCTGTTTTTACTCTTGGCCCTGATTCTTCAGACAGTTACCATCATGTTGCTTCCTTGCTTCCCCATCCCCAGTCCCTTTCCAGTGGACCTGTGCATCCAGCTGGGGCAACAGGGAGCCCCTGGAGGTAGTGATGAGAGGTCAGCCTTTCCCAAGTATATTCAGATATACTTCCATGGGTCAGCACAGGGCCTCCTCTTCCCAGATCAGATTAGATCAGATCACAAGATTGGAGCCCCTCATCCTGGCAACTCTCATTTGTGTCTTTGGGCAAATCATCCATAGGAGAATTCTACATTCGTCTCCCCAGCCACCTGGCATGCTTGCTTAGTAGATTGATTCTCTCAGTAATGATGAGTAAGAAATATCGGGGGTGCCCTTGGGACAACCCTGGGGGCCAAGGGGAGTCTACCCTTCACTAGCTACTATTATTGCTAATAATAACAAAAATAATCCTGAAGCTCTTTTCAACAAATCTGTAGAGGATGAGCTTACAGACTAATACTTTTATTCAGTTGCAAAAAGCTCATTTCTCCTCCTGAATAATAAATAGTCCAAAATGAAACACTGGGCCTGGAATCCCAAAGACCTGAGTTCAGACTTTTTTGTTTGTTTGTTTGTTTGTTTTAGTTTTTGCAAGGCAATGGGTTAAGTGACTTGCCCAAGGCCCCACAGCTAGGTAATTTTTGTCTGAAATCACCTTTGAACTCAGGTCTTCCTGAATCTAGGGCTGGTGCTCTATCCACTGCACCACCTAGCTGCCCCCTGAGTTCAGATGTTTATAAAAGACCCTGAGCAAGTCATTTAACCTCTGTCTGCCTCAGTTTCCTCAACTGTAAAATGGGGGTAATAAGGATATCTTCCTCACTGGGTTGTTGTAAGGATCAAAATGAGATAAGTGAGGTTTGTAAAGTGCTTTGGAAATCTTTTTCAATATTTTATAAATACTAGTTATTGTTATTATTATTATTATTATTATTCAAATTGCACAAACCACTTCACCCTGTGTGCCTCAGTTTCCTCATCTGTAAAATGAACTGGAGAAGGAAATGACCAACCACTCCAGCATCTTTGCCAAAAAAAAACCCAAATGGAATCACAAAGAGACTAACACAGGGGTTAAGTAGCTAAGTGACACAGTGGACAGAGCACCAGCCTTGGAGTCAGGAGGACCTGAGTTCAAATGTGACCTAGACACTTAATAATTACCTAGCTGTGTGGCCTTGGGCAAATTATTTAATCCCATTGCCTTGCAAAACAAAACAAAACAAAAAAGAGTCTAACACTACTGAAAAGTGAAAATCCAACAGCATCATTTAACTGTTAGCTATTATTATCATTAAAGTGTTACACAAATACTAGCTATTATGATTAAAGCATTATATAATTCTAGATGTAAAAGAATAAAGTTAGAACAGTCATTTATCCCAGGACCATTTCTACCTGAAACTGATGATGATGATGATGGCTGCTATTTATATGGCAATTTTAGGGTTAGGAAAGCACTAATCAATCCCCATCATAGGCTCATAGGACCCTAGTGCTGGAAAGGACCCCAGAGGTCATCTGGCCTATCCCCCTCACTTTGTGGATGAGGAAACTGGGGCTTACATAACTGAAGTGACTTTGGATCCTAGAATTGGAGCTGAAGGAATCTCAGGCCTTTGAGTTTAATGTGCTCATTTGACAGATGAGGAAACTGAGTCCTGGAGAGTTGAAGGGACTCGTCTAAGGTCACCCAGCTAATTAGAGGTAGGATCTGAACTCAGGTCTTTGGGTCCGTCCCCCCCCCAAGCCCCATTGCCAGGGAGGCCGGTGGCTTCCTCTGGCCAGGCAAGACCCAGCTTTGGAGTTCACCCCGCATCCTGGCCCCTTCTTTCCGGCAGAGATTCACCAGTAAGCAGGATGTGATCCGCCACTACAACATGCATAAGAAGAGAGACAACTCCCTGCAGCACGGCTTCATGCGCTTCAGTCCCCTGGATGACTGCAGCGTCTACTACCATGGCTGCCACCTCAACGGCAAGAGCACCCACTACCACTGCATGCAGGTAAGGGGGTCCCACCCCTGGACCCCCCTTCTTGTCTCTGCCTCTGCCTCTGCCTCACTGGCTCTGACTCTGCCTGGTTTGGGTGTGTGGTCGAGCCTCCAAGCAGAATGGAAGCTCCCTGAGGGCAGGCATGGGCATTAGTTTCTGCCAACCTGGATAGGTCCTGGGAGAATGGGGAGAGGGGTTCTAGAGCATGAAGACCTTACCTTAGGTGGCAAGGATGGTCAAGTTAGAGCTGGAAGAAACCTCAGAGGTCATCCAGTCTAAGCCCCCCCCCAATTACAGATGAGGGAACCGAGGCCTAGAAAGGGGAAAAGACTTGTTTAAGGTCGCACACTGGTAAGTGGCACTGTCTCCCTGACTTGAGTAGCCTGCGGATAGACCCAACCAGAGCCACCCTGCCTGTTTCCTGGCTTGGCCATTCCTCAGCCTGCAGCCAGCTCTGCCCTCTGTTAACTCTTAGGGCATCATCTCCCTGCCCACCAGGGGCTGGGGCAGAGGCTACAGGCCTCCAAGCCTCCACTGCTGGGCACCTGCACTCCCGAGTTTCCATGGAGCAGTCACCACCACTCTAGAAACTGAGAGATCGTTTCTATAAGCCATTATGCTTTTTCCACTTTTTACATGTGGGGAAACTGAGGTTCAGAGCAGCCCAGGGACCCGGCCCAGGGTCACATACTAGTGAGTGGCAGAGGGCATTCTGACTCCACCAGTCTCTTGGAGAAGGGCTAATGGGCCTCCCCAAGGCCCTTGGTGGCTCCTTCTCCCCTGGGCCCAAGGTCTCCTAGCCCAGCTGTTCCTGGACAGGTGTGGGGCTGAGAGCCGGGGTGCTCCCGGGAGCTGTTGCCCGGCAGCGGCAGCAGCCTTTGGCCGGCCCGGGTGGGGCCTTCCCCATGCCCTTACTTGGTGTGGATGAAATTCAGTTAGCTGTTTATATAGACGGACATTTTTCAGGCTTTAACACCAAGAGCAATGTTGCAAATAATTCCTGAGGAGTTTTTGTTTAATTCTTTGTTTTAATGCCTTTCCGAGTCTGGGCTTTTTCAAGGTGTCAGATCCAAAGAGAGCTCCTTTTGCCTGCAAATAGCGGCAGAATCTTTGTTCTTTTTTTTTTTCTTTTCTGGGTATTTGTCAGGGGGGTTGTTATGGCCTGCTTCAGTCAACCTGGGCTCAGCAGAGGGGGGCTCGGCTGTCCAGACTCTGAGATGGTGCAGACACTGGCATGACCCAAGTCTTGAGGGCGATTTCAAATTCCACTAGTTTTTGACTCAATATGGCAAGGTTTGCCCATCTTACCCAGGCTGGTGGGAGGAGGGCCCTAAGCCTTAGGGGAGGCCAGAACCTCCCACCAGCCCTGCTTCTAGCCTCCTCATGACAGCCCCAGGGGTATGTGCAGCCCAGGCCCACCACCTGAGGGCTCCTCCCACCACCACAGGTGGGTTTCTTGTTCTGAGATTGGCAAGTGGGCAATGGGGGGGGGATTATAGGACTCCCTGAGCTGGGTGCCAACAGCTCTCCCCAGGTGAGACATGAGCATGGAGTCATTCTCAAGACTACACCTACTCCCCAATGTCCCTAGATTTATGTATGCAGAGAGCTTTGACTAGAGTTAGAAGACACAGGTTACCTTCCATGTGCCTTTGGGTGAGTCCTTGATTTCCTCAATGAAAGGACTTTTTAAAATTCCTTCTACTTCCAGTCTACGATCCTCAAAATGGGTCACCCAGTGTTCAATGGTGATTTTCCCCTCGGCTCTTTTGGGGCGTTGCTTCCTGAGCAGTGGTCGGAAGGTCATCTTCCTTCTCTGAGCCTCCTTTTATAAACTAAAAGGGTTGGACTCAGGTTCCCCTTCCTACCATCTTAAGTTCTCTGATTGGAATGGGATTTTTACTTTAATGGCCCTAAATAGAGGAAGATGGAAGCCAGGGGGCACAGATTCCCAAGAAGTCCTGGAAGGAAGATGGGAAGCCTGCCTTCTGTACTCCCGGGAGGCTTCGAGGCCCCCAGTCTTGCCTTTTGGGGTCTGCCACACCCAGGGGAATGTGTGATCAATCAGAGCCTTCCAAAACCAGGAACAAGAACCTGAAGGATTCTCCTTCTCCAAATCTAAAAGAAAATGGTGGTCAGAGTGCATGGATGCTCTCCAAGCCAGAGGTTGTAACTAGGGCAGCACAGCTAGGACTTTTGCTTAAGGGGTTTGGATTTCAAGGGTGCCCATAGTGTTTGTAGGCCCAGAAACAACAAAGCCCCTAATTAATAAGAAGAGTTAGTTAAAAGAGGAAACTAGGAGACACTTGACATCCTGCTTCCCCACCCCCACCTGGCAGCAGCCCCACACCATTGACTCCAGGGTCTTGGTCTCCCCTCATGGCATGCTAGGGAGAATGTGGATTGATTTCTTTGCTCCTGTTCTCTCCATTCTCCAATTCACGCTCTTTGTGGCTGATTGCCTGATATTCCCAAAGCCCACCGATCATGCCACTTACCTGCTCTAGTAATGTCAATAAGCCTGCCTCTGGAAGAAGTGGAGGCTCCCTTGGTTAGGATCAAAGGTTAGACAGAGCTGGGCTTCATCTCCCTCTCTGGGTGGATTTCTGTCTCCCACCAGCACCCCATGTTCTACTCACACGGGCCACCAAGGCTATTCTCGTCCATGACTCTCCAATCTCTGAGTCAGTGCACAGACTTTTTTTTGCCAAGAATGCTCCCCTTTCTCACCCTCCTTGGAGTTCCATCCCTTTAATGTAGTGTCTGGTGTATTGTAGCTGATTAATGCATATCGATAGATTATTGATTATTGAGTGATGTCCTTCAAAACTCCAATCAAGCACTGCTTCCTCCACAAGGCCTTTTCAGATTTCCCCCCGTTTTTAGTGCCACCCTCCCAACTGCCTCCTACATAGGCTGTGGCTCCCACGTAGAGCCTCCCAGCATTCTTTTGTATTCTTTTATTTTTTGGTATTTGTTCACCTGCACCTTTCCAGTCTTCTGACATTTGACTCCCCTTCACACTGTCTACACTGCGGCCACACTGGGCACTTCGTCCTCTCACATCTCCCAACTCACATCTCACCTTTGTGTTGGCTGTCCCTCTTGCTTGGAAAGCCCTTGCTCCTTACCTCCTGCTTCCCTGGCTTCCTTCAAGATCCAACTCAAAACCCACCTTCTGCAGGCATCCTTTCCCATCTCCCCTCTTTGCTAGACCCTCCCCTCTAAGAGGACCTTCCATCTGCTCAGTCTCTATCTTGCCCATGGCGCCATGCTGGTTTCCCCAGGCCTCCCATGCTTCTGATCCCCGATGGTCTTCTTCCCGGGACAGGTGGGCTGCAACAAGGTCTACACGAGCACCTCAGACGTCATGACCCACGAGAACTTCCACAAAAAGAACACTCAGCTCATCAATGATGGCTTCCAGCGCTTCCGGGCCACTGAGGACTGCGGCACTGTGGACTGCCAGTTTTATGGGCAGAAAACCACTCACTTCCATTGCAGGTGAGAAGGAGGGGCATGGTGGGGGTGGGCAGCATTGGAGCTGTGAATGGTCTGTCTTGACCCAGGGAGGACCAAGGGATCAGGCTGGTTCCCTGGGCATCACCCACAGCCTCACCCCTCTTAGGCATTGCCTACTTCCCTTCCTAACCTCCTGGAGCTCCCCCAGGGCCTCACCCCTTCTTAAGGACCCCTGAACCTCTTAACCTCCTGGAGCTCCCCAGAAAATCACCCAGGACCTAACCCCCCCCACTAGTTCCCCTCTTAATCCTGCAGAGCTCTCCCGGGCATTGCCCAGGGCCTCACCCAATCCTAAACTCTGCCTGGTCCTCCTAACATTCTGGAGCTCCCTGGGCATCCCCCAAGGTCTCTCCCATCTTAGATACCCCTGGTTCTCCTCTTAACTTACCAGAGTTCTCCCAGGGCTTCATCCATCTTAAGCAATGCCTGGTCCCCCCCCCCCCAGAGCTCCCCAGGCATCGCCAGTCTTAAGTATCCCTAGTTCTCCTCCTTAATCTCCCAGAGCTACTAGGGCCTTACCTCCTTAGTCACCCCAGTCCACCTAACCTCCCAGCCCCTCCAGGCTCCTCCAGGGCCTCACTCCCCTAGACACCCCTGGTCCTCCTAACCTCCAGGCTCCCCCGAGACCTCACTCCCTTAGACACCCCTAGTCTTCCTACCTCCCAGCCCCCCCCCCCAGGCTACCCCCGACCTGGTCCTCTGCAACCTCCTTGACTAGCTGGTCCCCCCCCCAGGCGCCCCGGGTGCACATTCACCTTCAAGAACAAGTGTGACATTGAGAAGCACAAGAGCTACCACATCAAGGATGATGCCTATGCCAAGGACGGCTTCAAGAAGTTCTACAAGTATGAGGAGTGCAAGTATGAAGGCTGCGTGTACAGCAAGGCCACCAACCACTTCCACTGCATCCGCGCGGGCTGCGGCTTCACCTTCACGTCCACCAGCCAGATGACCTCACACAAACGCAAGCACGAGCGCCGCCACATCCGCTCGTCAGGCGTGCTGGGGCTGCCCGCCTCGCTCCTGGGCGCCAAGGACAACGAGCAGGAGGAATCCAGCAATGACGACCTCATCGACTTCTCGGCCATGAGCAGCAAGAATTCCAGCCTCAGCGCCTCACCCACCAGCCAGCAGTCCTCCGCCTCCCTGGCAGCGCCCGGTGATGCCCAGCCACCCGCTGCCACAGCCAAGCCGCCCAACAGCAAGATGTCTGGCCTACTGGCCCAGGCGCTGCCCGGCAGCATCCCACTGGCCCTGGCACTCTCCAACTCGGGCATGCCGGCCGCGGGCTCCTTCTTCCCCATCCTACCTGGACGGGTTGGCACCCCAATGCCTGTGAGCGCTACCAGCCTGATGGGCACTGTGTCCTCCGGGGCTGGCGCGGCCGGAGCTCCAGACACCCCCACCCCAGCCAGCTCAGGGCCCGGGGACTCCATCCCAGCCGCCTCCACGTCCTCCCCGGCACCCGCAGCCTCCATCATGGAGAGGATCTCAGCCAGCAAGGGTCTCATCTCCCCCATGATGGCCAGGCTGGCAGCCGCTGCCCTCAAGCCTTCAACGACTTTTGAAGCAGGTGAGTAGGTGCAGGGAGCCCCGTGACTCTGGCGGCCAGGACTGGTTCCTTCCAGACTCTCCTTCCTGTGGGATCCCAGGCAGGCATCCCGGATTCCTGGTCCACTTTCCTGGGCCTCAGTTTCCCCCTGTAAAATGAGAGAGTGGGGCTAGAGGCCAGCAGAAATGCCTTTTACCTTAATAAATGTTGATGGATGTCAGAGTCAGGGCTAAGAGCCCATGAACCCAGGAAGAATCTAGAAGAGTTAGTCCTCCAGGGTCTGACTGAAGGACTGTGGGCCTGGGGTGGGTGGGGAGTCTATATCTGCCTTCCATTGGCCTCCCTCCCTGCCCCTCTCCAAGGAGCCAGGCCTTCCTCATCCTCCTCCTCCTCCTCCTCTCTGGTTCACTTTTCTCCCCAGCTCACTCATTCCTTGATTCAAAGGGCAGTTCTTCAATGTGCCCATCCTTGCCCGGACGGGTCAGCCTAGAATTGGTGCCATCCCCACCCTGTGCCCTCAGAGTTATTGTTCTCCTAACCTTTTCCCTACACCCTAGCCCCTCATTCCCTCCTAATGTTCCCAGGACCCCTTCAGAACAGTTCAGTCTGTCCCCAGGTCAAGCCACCCCCTTCCCAGAGACCACCCACAAGGTTACCACAGGCCTTAAGGCCTTTCCACCAGGCTGCTCCATGTGGATGGCCTAGACAGAGAGGCAGGGGAAGACAGTGGGAAGAATGCTGCTTGGGAGTCAAGAGTCCTGGATCCAATCCAGCCCTATCACTTACTGGCCTGAGGGGCAGCCTCCCAGGGCCTCAGTTTATCTTTAAAATTATGGAATTCAAGTCTATGCTCCATCCTTTGAACACATAGTTATTGGAAAGGTAGGATCAGGGACCTGACCTGGAGTGGGGTTGGGGTGGGTCCTAGAAGGGTGAGGGGGTCCTGGGAGCAGCATTGGCTCTTTCCCTAAAAACTTTCTCCTTTCTCCAAGGATTCTTTTCCTGGAGATTTCCCAATTTAGGGGAGATACCAGGTCCCCTTAGTTTATAGCCTGCCCTCAGGGAGATTCCTATTAGAATAAATGTAAACGAACATTCCGTGGCTGGGCTTCCCCACGGTTTAATCCTGGCTCCCAACACAAATATTAGAAGAAAATGAGGAAGGAAGGAAGAGAGAGAAAGGCCGCCTCGAAGCTAGAGCCTAGGACCCCATCCCCCTTTATCCCTGGGTGAGGAACCTGAAGACAGTGAGGTATCGAGGTTCTGTTAAAAAGGGAAAGAAGTTCGGTATTAGAGGAAAGGCGGTGGTTTCAGACAGAACTGGGGAGCAAGATGTCCTCTCTTCCTTCTTCCCTGGGGATCACCCCCAATATGATGAGAGGGGAGAAGATCTGGAAAGGCACCTGTGGGAAGGTCAGGATTTCATTTGATTGGCTTTTTTTCCCAGATATCTGTATTTGGTGCGGGGAGGGGGGGAGCCAATGGAGTCAATTGACTTACCCAAGCTCAAACAGCTAGTTTAAGTATAAGTGTCTGAATCCAGATTTGAATTCAGATCCTCCTGACTCCAGGACTGCAGGCCCTAAGCTACTCCCACCCCTCTGTATAATTTGAGATCCAAATCTATGATTTCATTACTATGTGGAAATTCCTTCCACCCTGAATCTAAGAGCTGAAGATACTGAATTTAATGGATGAGAAAACCTTTATTAAGCACTTGCTGTGTGCCAGACTCTGGTTGAGGAGACAGAGCGCTCCCAGAGACAAGGCTGTTCCTGCTTCCAGGTAGCTCACATTCTACTAAGAAGGGATCAGGGGCCAAGGAGGGGAGTTTTTGGGGGGAGTCACTGAGGAATGTCAGTGACTTGCCCAAGGTCACACAGCTCGTACATAGGTCTCAAAGCCAGGACTTCCACCCAAGTCTTCTTGGTGCCAAGACCAGCTCTCTTTCCTCTGTTTTCCTCCTGTTTCCCCCATGGATTTGGCCTGTCTTTTCTGCTTGAGGTCTGCTCTCCCTCTCCTTCCCCCTCTGTCCTTCTGTATTGCCCTCTTTCCTTCCATTCAGAGAGGAGAGGAGATCCTGCTGAGTTGATCCTGGTACCCAGGTGACCACTGCCCTCCAGAAAGGTAGACCCTCCCCCACCTCCCCCAGACCTGGGCGTGCGGAGGTCCCGGGGTGAGGGAGGCCCTTCCCTCCTCTACTAGGCCACTCAGTCCATCCAAGCCAACACGTCCTTATTATGCACCTGCTGGTGTGAATCACTATTCTAAAGAAGAGATGGGAAGGGGGGTGCAAAAAGAAAAGGAAAACCAGCCCCCATCCCCGAGAACTCAAACCTTCCCTTCCCTTCTGTCATCCTGCCCTGGCCTGTCTTTGGGATCTGGGCTTGGATCTTCTCCTGGCTTCAGACAGGGTGGATCACTCATCCATAGTTTTGTCTTTTTTTTAAACAAGGCGATGGGATTAAGTGACTTGCCCAAGGTCACAGAGCTTGGTAATTATTGTGTCTGAGGATCTGAAGGCAGGTCCTCCTGACTCCAGGGCTTGGTGCTCTCTCCACTGCGCCACCTAGCCGCCCCAGATCACTCATCCAAAGTGGCCAGAAACCAAACCCAGAAGACCCCGGGTTCAGATCCTCCCTTGGATACTGCACTTAGCTGTGTGACCTTGATGGAGTCTCTCTCTAGGCCTCAGTCTCCATCCCTATACATTGAAGGGCTTAGACTAGATGGGGGTCCCAGGTCTCCACTGACACCCCCCAGCTCTTCCTCTCAAATGGGGGCCTATGGGCTGGAACCCCTGCAGCTGTTTGGGCCCAGGCCCTCCCCTGAGCCAAACACCCCAACTTTCCAACCCTCGGTTTCATTAGTTAAAAGGAAAAGAAAAAAAAAAGAAAGGAAGAAACCCTCTCCTTTCACCCAAATAGAAAGGTCACCGAGGGAACCATTTTCCTTTATTTTTTAATAAAATGCCACTAGCTGTCTGTGAACAGCGAGCCCGTCAGCTGTAGCGCCTCGGGGTAAATTAATATTTTAGTCACTTGGGGATTGTGGGAAGAAGCTCAGTGGACAGGTTTCTGTCAGCAACTTTTCTCTCCTCCCTTCTTTTCTTCTCTCTCCTTTGTTAGCCTCCTCCTCCCCCCTCCGTGGCCCCTCTCGGGGGGCCCCCCAAGTCAGTCTTGGGGCCCGTGGGTCCTCCCCCTCCGGCCGCCTCCCACCAGGCCGCGGCCTCCTGCACCCCCCTCGCCCGGGCAGCCGATGGGAGAGAGAGGTCACGCAGTTTGAACCGTTCTGATTGGCTGTCAGATTCGATAGCCCTGACACAGCAGATGTTCCTCCTGGGCATGCTCAGTGGGAGCCGAGCCCGGTCACCACAGCAACGGGGAGCTGGGGATGGGGAAGGGGGCTCGCCTCCCGGTCTCGATGTACCACTCTGACTCAACGTGAAGGGAGACTTTAATAAAGGCTCAGGAGACAGCCCCGCCAATTCCTTGTGACAGTTGGTGGAGAAAATGAAGTGGGGGGCTCCCCCCACTGGGGCCCAGCCTCCCCATGCCTTCTCCTCCAGGAGCCCCCTGAGCCCAGACAACTTTTGACATAATTTTGCAATAATTATCACTTGAAGAATTGCCGAGCTATAGGAGAGTCACAAGTAATCACGTCAGAGGGGGAGAAACGCTGACCAGCAGCAGGGGCTCCTGGCCGGCCTACTATCTGGCCATCCGTCCGGCCATCCCTCCCGTCCCCCCTCCAGGGCTGATGGCAGCAGAGAGGGTGGGGAGCCCTCTCAGGCTGATCCCCCCCAGCAAGTGCCCCCTCCTCATCGCCCTCTGGCTATTTGCTTGGCCTCGGCCATTCAGTGGGTACCTTATCTCTCCATACCTTGGTCCTCTAACCCTGTGTGTCTCCCCTCTCCACCACAGGGAATGGGCAGCAGCAGCAACAGCAGCAGATCCCCCCTGGACGGTTCCCCCCAACCCAGGTGAAGCAGGACCCTGTGGAGAACCCCTCGACCTCCTCCTCCTCAGGCTCCCAGGAGACCCTGCAGGACCGCAGTCTGGACCTCAGCGTGAAGGAACACAGGTGGGCTGGGACCCTCCTCAGAGAGCATCCTTAGAAAGCCCCCAGCCCGCTTTTATTGTCCACCATCTCCCTAGGATGTTCAACCACCTTCCCCAACCACCCCCCAAGTCACCAACCAAAGGCCTTGTAAGATGGCCAAGTAAGTTAGCTCTTCTAGAAAACAAGGAGCTTGGATCCCTCCAGTCCTAAGTGACTTCTAAGGAGACGCAATCCAGTTCTGTAAAACGAGGGGCTTGGATCCCTCCAGGACTAAATGACTTCTGAGGAGACACAATCCAGTTCTTCTGTAAAATGGGGGCCTTGGACCTTTCCAGTCCTAAGTGACTTCTGAGGAGACACAATCTGGGCTACCACATAGTCGTGGTTAGACAGAAGTAGCTGAAGAGGGGCCCGGACAAAGCTGCCTGTGACTTCTCCAGGAAGCCCTGGGCTTGTCAGGGGGTGGCATCCCTTCCTCCCCTGCCAGATGCATTAGACACTGGGGAAGGAGCCCAGAGGGGAATTAATCTCTGGGTTCCCAGTCCCCATACACATCTTAACTGAAGCCCATTGGTTTGTGTGTTCCAGCAATGAATCAAATGGCCACGCTCTCGCAGCAAATTCATCTCTTTTATCCTCGCTTATGAATAAGGTAAGGACCATCCATCACACGCCTTCCATCCCCCCACCCAGAGAAATTAAAGCTGGGTGAGGAGGGGGGGGAGAATGTGTTTGTTTTTTAATGTTTTGCCTCTAATAAGATGAGTTTGTACCATTTAAATTTTGAGACCATTTTTCATCGGGTATAATTTCAAAGCCACTGCTTACAAATTAATTTAATGAACTGGCTGAAGAAATATATCCCAGCTTCTGACACCTTTTTTCCCCCCCTTCCCTTCAGATGGAGGGCTCCAAAAGCTTTTCCCTAGTCTTCCAACTTCTTTCTTTATCAGTTATTAATGTTATTTATTCATTTTATGTATTTTTGTTTGTTGTTTTGTGAGGTTTCTAAGTGGGGGGGGCTGGAGATCAAAGTGGGAGCAAAGCATCAATTTTCACTTTTCGGGGTGTGAGTAATGGTGTCGGGATGCCTCCTGGGTAGGACACTCTGGAATATTTATTTTAAATAATGCAGGGTCTTTTTAAATTATACATCACCTCAAATATATTTCCCCCCCCTTTTTACATGATAAATTTGACTCTGGCGAGATTAATTTGGTTACTGTACACAACCGCATTAGCCAGCCGAGCCGCTGGCGGGCCTGGGCCGCGTGTTATCATCTGGCTGTGTGATGGGTACTAGAGGTTTGTCCTTCTGGTGTCCCTGAAGCTCCCTCTCCTCATCCCCAGCACCGGAAGGCCCAGGGATGTCCACAGGGTCTGGCGCCTTTCTCTGGATTTCCCTCTTCTCTGCTTCTCCCTTCGTTGGCCAGCCGGTCCCCCACTTTTTGCTTCCTCTGTCGGCTTCCCCCTCTGAGCCTCCCAGCTTTGAGTGGGTCAAACCTTTGCCCCCACCACCACCATTTTCCCCATCCCCTCCCTTCCTCCTCATTACAAGCTTGTCTTCAGCTCCCCCCGCGAGGCTCACTTCCCTCCCTCTTCACTCATCTTTTGTGTGACTTCTCTTGGAAAAGAATTCGTAGGGGTTCCCCCTCCACCAGTCTCCCCCTCCTCCTTCTCTTGTGTTTCTTTTGAAAACCTTCTGGCAGGAAAATAGCCAGGGAGCCGACAAGTCTGGGGAAGACGGGCTGGAGTCAGAGCCTGGACTTGAGTGATGGCTCCTAACGGCGAGGGGGCTGATGGGGAAGGACCACTGAGGGGGGGCTTTTGAATATCCAGAGATATCCACAGAATATCCAGGGTTGAACCAGCCAGCATCCATTCAGGAAGGAGGAGAAGGGTTCCCTCCTCCCCAATCCCACTCTGGCTTGGTTCTTATCCCCAAACAAAAGCTAGGCCCAGGAGAGACTCCCGGAAGCACCCCATGGCCCTCTGTGTCCTTGGTCTGCCCCTCTCCTACCCTGTTGCCATCTCCTTTGCAGATGTCCCAAGGCAACCCCAGTCTGGGAAGCCTACTGAGCATCAAGACAGAGGCCGAAGGTGGCCCCACTGGAGAGCCCTCACCCTACCTGGGAAAGGCTGTGAAGAGCCTGGTTCAAGAGAAGCTGTCTGAGCCCTGGAAGGCCTATCTGCGCAGGTATAGGGGAGAGCAGGAGGCCTACCTGTACAAGTATGGAGGGAGGGAGGCCTACCTGCTCAGGTGTAGGGGGAGAGGAAGAGGCCTACCTGTAGGGAGAGGAGGAGGCCCACCTGTGCATGTATAGGGGGAGGAGAGAAAAACAACAGAGGTGAAGCCATGGATCCACAGAGCAGACTCCCTAACAAAAGTAGTGAAAAGCAGCTTCAGGATGCAGCAAGTGGAGGTCAAAGCCGCTTGGCGCCATTTCCTACAGTGCACCAGCCTCGAGTAGGCGGGGACCTTGCAGCTGGGCTGATAGAGAGCAACGTGACCTGAATTCAAATGCTGACACAACACGTACCATCGGGTGGCCAGGCACTCCCCCTCTGACTCTGCCTCAGTTTCCTCATCTGTAAAATGAAGGCATCTCTTCCACAGAATAGTACCGAGATAATATATGTAAAGCCTTAAAGCCTCATATAGTAACAGCTATTATTATTGCTGCTGCTATTGTTAGGCCTTGAGCCAGGGCCCTCTGGAAAAGCAAAGGAAGGCAGTGCTCCTGGGGTATCAGAAGGGAAAAGGAACAAGTATCCGGAACAACCCAACACCTGGTCCCAGCCCTGTCTGTCTTCCTTTCTCCCAGTATAGCAACACTGGTTTGGGAAACTACCTGTTCAGTTCCAAAAGCATTTATAGAGTTCCTTCTGTATACTAAGCATTGTGTTAGACACTGACATAACAAAACCAAGGCAAAATGATCCAGTGCCAGTGTTCTGCCCTAAGAGCAAGGGGAAGAGGGAAGTGTGTGTGCCTGTGTGTGTATGCCCTGTATGACCTCCATATGTATACATGATAGAGATATGTTTATTTAAATAGTGAGAACATACACACAGCTATTGGTATGTGTGCACATATCCACACACACTTACACTATGTTGTTTGTGTGTATGCATTGTGTTGCACACATCTAGACACGTGCCTTCCTATGGGTATGCATGTGTGCACATGTGTGTTCATGGATGCATGTGTTCAAACGTCTGTAGTGCACACACATCCTCCTGACTTCAGTCACCTTGGTAAGCCCCTTGCAATGGGATCCTCTTAATCCTCTCAACAACCCAGTGAGGGAGATGCTGTTATTGACCCTATATTACAAATGAGGAAATTGAGGCAGGCAGAGGAGAAGTGACTTGCACACTACTAGGAAGCATCAGTGGCTGGATTTGAACTCGGGTCTTCCTGACACTAGGCTGGTGCTCTGTCTGCTCTTCTATCTAGCTAGAAAGACAGCTGCAAGGATTAGTCCAAGGAAAGTGGTCCCTGAGTGGGCTTGAGCTATCTGTATTCTCATTCATTAGTAAAGAAACAAGCATCTATTGAGCACCCATTGTATGCAAGACTGCATTCAGGGTACCAGAGATCCCAAGGGAATAGTGCCACACCTAGCCTCTAGTATCTCTCCTCCAGTGACACAGAGGACTTGGCCTCTCTGTGGCCAGGAGACTACACTGATGGAGGGCCTCTTCCTACCAGGAGTCCCAGTCTTGGGGGGGGGGGACCCTGGAGGCCAGGATGGCCTCCATCTGGGGTCTCGGGCAGCGTCGGGCTCTAACCTCAGGTCTCCTTGTCTGGCAGGTTTGGCACCAAGGATTTCTGTGATGCTCAGTGTGACTTCTTGCACAAAGTTCACTTCCACTGCGTGGTAGAAGAGTGTGGCGCCCTCTTCAGCACCCTGGACGGGGCCATCAAGCACGCCAAGTGAGTGTAGAGCCCCTGGGGACCCTCGAGTCCTGGCGGGGGGACCCTCTCTTTCCCTTCCACCCCCAAATCCTTGTAAAAGGGAGAGAATCACCCAGGTCACCCATCAAAAAGAATTTTGAATGTTTTGTGTCCCCCCAAAAGGCAGCCCATGCATGGTGCAGTTTCCCATCTATTTGCCCCCCCCCCTTCCTCATCTGCTTGAGAATGAGTGAGGTGTTGTCATCAGAATCCCCCGGCCTTGAGAGGAGTAGAGAGCATCCTCTGGCAGAGGCCGGCCCAGCCTCTTCTCTCCGCTCCGTATGAATCCCCAAACTCTGGCTTTGCCAAGAAGCTCAGTGTCTGTATCAGACTAATGGGGAAAGGGGGAGCCAAGCTGGTAACGTTGTTTTTAGACTCCTGCAAGTACTACCACAAAATGGTCCATCTGAGGCAGCAGATGGGGCCTGCCTAAGCTTGATTTCGAGCTTCAGATACTGTGAAAATAATATTTTACTTCTATTTACCGACTTAAATGAAATTCATTTCTAAATTTGTTGAAGTTTTTTTTAAATTTCAGCAATGCTATTTTATCAACTTATTGAACTTATTGGATAATTTTTGCTTTCAATAAACAATAATATTGATAAAATTGCAATTAAATTTCTATTTTTTTCAATGCAACCTTCATTTTGGAATTTACTTCCTTCTGGCCTTCTCTACTCCAATAGTCACTCTTCTAACTGAATATAAAAAAAGGAAAAGGAAGGCAAAAGCTGTTGAGGAAAACTGAGTCCTACATCAGCTGGGTCTGATAGTGTACGCAGTGCTCCGCATCCATAGTTTCCCACTTCAGTACTGAAGGGAGGCCTATCACAGTGGGGAGGACAACCTTAGTCATTGTATTTATGGACAATTTTTTTAACATCAAAAATAAAAATGTCTTCATTGACTTTTAAACCCTGAATCAAACCATCATGTCAGCCTTGGGGAGGGTCCAGTTCCCTAGTTTGCCAATGGCAAATTTGAATTTATCCAGTCAGTTTGGAGCTTTTATTCATCACAATCTGCTTAACCTCCAGAACACAGTGACCCTAAAGGGCTGCAACCTCTCTGCCTCAGAATACCTTCTGCCCCCAAGACAGGGAAAGGACCTCTCTCTGAAGAAGACCCCCTGCCACCACCCCCCCAATGTCTAATCAGTCCCAGACCTAAATCTAAGAAAAAGTCCAAGAACAGGGTCTTCTGCCCTCTAATTAGGTGGCGTGAATAGGGCTCAGGGTTGGAGTCAGGAAGGCCTGCTTTCCCATTTTTTTCAATCTCCTACTGGCTATATAATCTGAGGCACCCTTCACCTCCCCTCTCTCAGCCTTAGTTTCCTCATCTGTAAATGGGGCTAATAGAAGCTCCTGTTTCTGAGAGGGTTTTGAAGATCTAATGATCTGTAAAGGTTTTTTGCAGTCCTTAAAATGGTGAAGATGATTATAGTTTGACCAGTGACAACCCAGAAAAACCACATGGCCCTCTAGTACCAGGAGCTGGGGCAGGGAGAGAACAGCAGAGGGACCCTTCCTCTTTGTCCTTCTGCTAGGACTCCGTGACTGCCAGGGGGTGACGGTCTTAGTGGAGGAGCAGAGATTGGGGTGCAGAGGGGTTGGCCGGGCCTCACAGGCCCACTCCTGGAGGAGAAGCAGAGCTCCAGGGCCAAAGCAGAAAGAGGCCTGGGTGGGGTCAGCATCCACGATCCAGTAGTGTTTGATTGTGGTCCAGGTGGGACTCCTGTCTGTGCCTCAGTTTCCTCTTCTGTCTAATCCCAAGAGCTCCAGTCCAGACCACTGTAGCTTTACACCCCCTCTCCAGACCCCAACCTTCTCACCTGAGCAGCTCCTTCTCCCTTTATAGTTTCCACTTCCGAACAGAGGGAGGAGCAGTAAAGGGAAACACGGAAGCTTCGTTCCCAAACACGGCCGCCACTGAGACCAAGCCTTCCCTGGCCCCATCTTCGCCCCCAGCACCTTCCGTCACTACAGCAGGGGTGGCAGCGGCAGCAACTGCTTCTGGCCTGGAGGTGCCCGCTGCTAGCCCGGCCACCGTGCCATCTGCCCCGACCCTTCTGGCCTGGAAGCAGCTGGCTTCCACCATCCCCCAGATGCCTCCACTCCCATCTTCGGTGCCAGGGATGGCCGCCTCCTCGCCCTTGGCCACGACTTCTCTAGAAAACGCCAAGCCCCAAGTCAAACCCGGATTCCTCCAGTTCCAGGAGAAGTGAGTCCCTCAGATGAGCGGGGAGGGGTAGCCAGGTGGTCCCGGTCCCCCCGAGACCCCCAAGGTTTCCTCTTCAGACAAGCAGGGCCCTATCTGTGCTGGGGCTTTGGCATGGGCTAGTCGGTCAAGGTCGTTCCCTTGCAAAGATGCTGCTGCTAACACCTTTACCTCCTCTTTTGCTTCCCATCGGAAGCAGGACTCCTGCGCCAGGGTCATTTGGTGGAGGTGGCTTAGGCCGCCCCATCCTCATGCTCGCCGCTCCCCCGACGGCTGCCCGGCCTGGCTGGGGAATGGTCATAGTGCCTTGGACAGATGTGGGCTGGAAGCAGCCGGGACCCAAGGGATTACTGAGGGGCGACAGCCTCCACCCAGCCGGGAGGATTTCACATCCCCCTGGTAGAAACCTCTCCCTCCCTGGGCCACATTTTCCTTATCTAGCATGGGGTGATGAACTAGAACTAGGCCTCCAGGGTCCCTTCCAGCCCTAGAAAATTGCGAGCCTCTACTGCTCCAGCCCATGTGGCCCCTTGAAGCCCCAGGGAGTTGGTTTCCCCAACAGCCAAACTTTCTTGGGGGGGGGGAAGGGGCCCTGTCACCTCTTTCCTTGCAGGCTCCTTCCACAGGTTGGCTCAGGGCTTTGGGGGAGGGGAGGGGAGGGAAGTGGGGGCGGGGGAGGGTCCCTCTTCCTGGGGCAGTGGTGGCGGCAAGAATGGTGAATGTATTTGAATCTCTGCACCACAGCTTCCTGTTCTCAATAAAACTAATAAATTGGAAGTAAACACACACCACCTGCGTTAAAGCTGTCCTCCCTCTCTGAGAGCCCCCTGGAGTTGGGTCTATAGCAAGGAACTAGGGCCCCCCCTTCCACCCTGCAATAGTCTCCCAGTCTTGGATGGCATTCCTACCCACTCGACTGTCTTCTCAGAAGCCAGGAGCACACTGGGAAGAGCTCTAGACTTGGGACCCAAGTTCAAATCTTGGTTTTCCCCATTTCTCTACCTCTCTGGACCTCAGTTTCCTCATCCATAGAATGAAGGAGTTTCAAGTGACCTCTGAGGTGCTCTCTAGGTCTCTTATCTAGGACGCACGAGAAAACCTCTATCAGAAGAGAAAGCGGGGACCTCCCTGGATTTCACCACTTATTACACCCCACACTCCCCGACCTCAGAACTCGCCCTTGTATGGGACTCAGCCACTTGAGGAGTGTCTCTTCCCAAGATGACAAGATGGTGGCACAAGAAGGCAGGGGAGGATGGGTGCAAGGCCCCCCCAACCCAAGAGAATCACAGGAGGCAGGGTTGCACTGGGGAGGGGGGTACATAAGGTGGTGGGACCATCCTTGGGGACGGACATCAACAAATGAACCTTTTGGGGGGAGGGTCCAGAAGCAAATGGACACTTCCCAGGGCCCTGGAGGGGCCCCTACCCATCCAACTGTCCTCAGACAGTCAGATGTAGGGCATTGCCCACACTGTGCCAACCAGATCCTCAGTGGCACCCTGCCAAGGATTGTTGGGGTCTAGTCCTGATTGCAACTGTCCTATCTCTAACCCAAGGTGTGGTCCATGGAGGCTCAGTGTCCCAGCATGCAATGCTCTGGGCACCCTTGGGTGTGTTCAGGCCACACTCGAGTCTTGATAGAGCCAGGCATGCCAGGACATGGAGCTGGCACCTCCCTGGGAGGCAGGAGGGTGGCCCTCTCCTCCGGCTGGGAAGCCAGCCTCGGGAACCCCAAAGAGCTTGGGGGTGGAGCCCCAAGGACGGCGGTGACCCTGTGGGTTGTCACTCTGTTCCAGTGACCCCTGCCTCGCGAATGACTGCAAATACGCCAACAAGTTCCACTTCCACTGTCTCTTCGGAAACTGCAAGTACGTCTGTAAGACCTCCGGCAAGGCCGAATCGCACTGCCTGGACCACATCAACCCCAGCAACAACCTGGTGAATGTGCGAGACCAGTTTGCTTACTATTCACTGCAGTGTCTCTGTCCAAACCAGGTAAGAACACTGGTCAAGGAGTCGGGTGGCATCCCCAGACTCCTGCCTGAAGGCAGATGTCGGGGCCCAATATGGGGCAGCCTAGTGAAGAGCAGGGGGAAATGAAAGCAACAGGTCAAGCCAAGTTAGCGTGCATTTATTGAACACCTGCTGTGTGCAAGGCCCTAATGAAAAAGAAGAAACTCCCACCTTCAAGAAACATATAATCTACATGGGAAGTGACTCAGGGAGACAGCTTATAGCCTGGGAGTTCTTGACTTGGGGTCTATGAACTTTTTTGTATGTTTTTTTTATATTTTGATAACTACTGTATTTTAATATATTTTCTTTGTTATCCTGTGCATTTCATTTTTTGCATTTAAATGTATGATTTTTTTTCATTTTATGCTTTAAATATGTGATTATAGATTTCATCAGATGCCAAGGGCGTGGGTCCAAGACCCAAAAAAGGCTAAGAACTCCTGAGAAAGACATAGGAGTAAAAACAAGATAATTTGAGGAGAGAAAGAGAATTGTCAAGCAGGGGTGGGGCAGAGAGGGGCTTCCTGTAGGAAGTAGCCCCAAGCTGAGATTTGAAGGTAGCTGGGAATTCACAGTGAGGGAGAGCCTTCCAGGTATGTGCCGGCCTTCGGCAGCAAATGTATTTTCTTCCCAAAGGAAGATGTCGGAGGATCCTTTTCTTACTTTTGACTAAAATGGGGTCTGGGATACTAGAGGGGAAGAGATAATCAGTGGCCATCTAAGTCAAGTCCTCTCCCCCTTCATTGACTACTATGAGTCAGAGTCTCTGGGCTCACTCACGAAATCATTGGCTTGGAGCTATTTCAGACCTTAGTTGACATCTGGTTCTAGTCACCCATTTTACAGATGACAAAACTGAGCTCCAGAGAAGATTATACCATTTGACCAAAGCCAGAACTTCACACTGACTTCTCTGATCCCAGAACAAGTGGGCCATGTGCCTCTGTATCTATCCACTGTTATTAGCCCGTCTACCTCTGGCCAGTCCCAGGAGTGAACCTCCTGGGTCATGTTAAGACTCAGACATTGAGATGATTCATGTTTAAAGTTCTCTCCTTTTTTGGATAAACCAAAGAATAAAGTAAAATAGAAAGTCACTGGAGTCATTAATCAGTGAGTCAACTAGCAACTATTAGTATTATTATTATTATTAATTATTGTTATTATGCAAGTACCTGGTGATGTGTCAGCCCCCCTGTGTGAAGCTCTAGTGTGGGCCATAGAAAGATTGCTAGGTTCTAATTCTGACTCTGGGTGATCTTAGGCTAACCCCTGAGCCTCTCTGGGCCTCAGTTTCCCCATCCTTAAGAGGGTTGGATTAGACCGTGTGATCTATAAACATGCTTCTTTGACCAGCATATGAGTTGTGGGTTTACATCCCACCTCTGACTGCAACCCTCTGAAAAATCATCTTATCACTCTGACACCCCCTCCCCTTTCTCTCTACTCTCTCCTGCTCAGCACTGTGAGTTCCGGATGCGAGGCCACTATCATTGCCTCCGGCCTGGCTGCTACTTTGTGACCAACATCACAACCAAGTTGCCTTGGCATATAAAGAAGCACGAGAAGGCAGAACGCCGGGCAGCCAACGGGTTCAAGTATTTCACCAAGCGCGAGGAGTGTGGGAGGCTAGGTAACTCATGGGCCCATCAAGGGCAACTTTCAGCCAATTTGGGGAGGGGTCTCAAGCTTCAGAACCTGGTCTTTGTTTCTTGAAGGTCTCATTGAATTGAGTCGCCGTTTTGACTAAGCCCCATCAATGTTAGGACCTTGAAATTCACCTGGTTTCCATATACTTTGAGGTTTTTTGTTTCTTCTCACCTAGAAACTTTCTTTCTTTTTAACATTTTTAGAGGCGGCTAGGTGGCATAGTGGATGGAACACTGGAGTCAGGGAGACCTGAGTTCAGATCCAACCTCAGACATTTAATAATTGCCTAGCTGTGTGGCCTTGGGCAAGTCACTTGACACCATTGCCTTGCCAAAAAATAAAAAATAAAAAAATTTTAATTTTTTTTAAATGTTTCAAAGTCTTTCCCCATCACACATTGAGAAGGCAGTACATCCCCATTATACATGTTTCATCTATTTTGAATTTGAAATGTGGTTAGGGATGCCTGTGAAAGACAGTGGACATCCCAAGTCTCAGCAAAGTCCCTGAAGGTCTCTGGTCATGGTCCATAATGGGCTTCCAGGCCTGAGGCCTGTTGATGACTCTGTGGACATTGTATCTCTGCCAATCTGAGAAGAGGTGCCAACTGCTGACCCAAAGCAAAAATAGGCTTCAGCAGGTGCTTTTGGATGAAATCCTGCTTGTTTGAAGCCTGGAGCTCAGAAAGGGGAACTTTATCATAATTAATACCTTAATTGATAGTATTTGGAGTTCTGGTCTTGGGTCTCAGTTATCCTATCTGTAAAATGAGGAAGGTAAGGCCTTTCTAAGTCCCTTCCAATTCTAAGTCATAAAACTCATACTTCTCTGATCTCATAAACCCAAGTGACCTTTAAGGTCATCCAATCCTCCTCTCCTCTCATATTATACAGTGGGGGAAGCTGAGTCCAAGAGAGAAAAAGCAACCTTGCCTCTGGGCCCACAGGATAAGGAACAGACAGTTTTGAAAGTTCCGTTTTTTGCTTCTTTGATGAGCTTGGTGATCCTAGGGTATATGAGGAGAACCTCTTAAGAGGGCCCTTCTCTCTAGGAGATGGTGCTGAAGGTACCCAAGAGGAGATGATGCTGGAGAGAGAGAGAGAGAGAGAGAGAGAGAGAGAGAGAGAGAGAGAGAGAACAGAGAACAGAGACAGAGGAGAGAGAGAGAAAGACAGGCTGAGACAGAGAGGGGACAGAGAGAGAGAGAGAGAGAGAGAGAGAGAGAGAGAGAGAGATGACAGGAAGGGAAGCGGTTCCCCTGGGGAACCAAATCCCAAATAGCATGTGAGTGGATGGAAGCTGGCTGGAGGGAGCCCCCAGACCGGTCCCCAGGAAGACACTGTAGAAACCCCGGGGAGAGAACCTTGGTGGAAGGAGAGTGTTGGAAGCTCTTCCCCCTCCCTCTTGTTGTAGCAAAGGTTGTCTTGGGAGCCCTGGCTTCCTGACTTAAGGAGGGGCCTTCCGCCTTCCCAGCTGCACCAAGGCAGAAGCAAGGAAACCCTCAAAAAGGAAAGGAAGAGGGCTCTCCTTCCCCACCCCCAACTGACCCCATCACCACTAGTGAAGACTTCCTGCTGGGGATGTGGCCGATAACCATGGCAACAGATGTCAACACACTTTGGCCAGCAGGCCCCAGACCTGGGCTCGGTTTACAAGTGTTAGGATTTCTCCATTATTTACTCAACTTCGGGTGATTCAGGTGCTAGCCCCTCAAAGAAACCCGACACCCCGCCTGGCCCTGCTGCCATGGCAACAGGCAAGCCCTCACCTGCCCTCCACCACCACCGTTGTGCCTTCTCTGTTTGTTCCAAAGAAACGTACCACGAATCCGGGGAGGAGGAAGGGACCACAGCCGTCTAAACAAACAGTCTGGCAGAGAGGCGGGCTCCCCAGGTCCCCCTCCCGGTGAAATCTGGGAGCAGGTGGTGGGGTTGGGGGAGACAACACCTGGGAAGGCAGCCCATCCCAGCCCTAGTAGTGACCTTGGTTGGCCCATTGGGTTGGGCTGGAGAGGACGGTGATGTTTGTTAGATCATTGGCTTCAGAGGTAAAGTTGGCCATCTAGAGCCGGGGAGCCGGATGTCTCATTCCAAATCTAGCATCCTTTCCCTTGTGCCCCAGTGGGTCTGTGATCAGTGCTGGCCACTGCTTCCCTCCAGAGGGTCAGACCCCTGGGGTGATGGCTCAGGCCTCAGCTGGCTCTAGACCCCTTTGCCCAAGACTCACAGCCCTCTGGCGGTTGGGTGTGTCCACAGGCTGCAAGTACAACCAGGTCAACAGCCATTTCCACTGTATCCGAGAGGGCTGCCAGTTTTCCTTCTTGCTCAAACACCAGATGACATCCCACGCCCGGAAGCACATGCGCAGGATGCTGGGGAAGAACTTTGACAGAGTTCCCACTCAGGTGAGTACCTGCCTGGAGCAGAGAGAAGGCCCCTCCCCATCCTGGGGTCCTTGGGGACCCCACATCATGCTGCTAGGGCCTGCCCCCCAGCCCCTTGGGAGCCAACATCCTCCCTCTCCTTTCCAGGTGATGGGACACCCCGCCAGGAAGGAAAACCTCTCCCATGTGGGCAGCATGGCCCCCAGCCCAGCTTCATCAGGGACCCCCACTTCATTTCAGGGACCTCAGGGCCTGATGGACACAGAGACAGACGAGTACATGGATTACACTGGCTGCAGTCCCGGGGCACTCTCCTCAGAATCCTCCAACATGGACCGAAGTTGTTCCAGCACCCCAGTGGGCAATGAGAGCACCTCTGCAGGTAAATGGATGCTGGGGAGGAGGTGTCCGGAGAGCCTCCTAGCTGAGGTCTAGCACATAGGCCCTCCCGGGTCCTCTGGGCCCACCAGGCTCCAGCCCTGTTCTCCCTACCCACACCTCCAGCCCCCATCCCACCCCACTCCAGTTCCCTCTAGCTTGAGACAGAGAAAAAAGGTTTTTGTGGCTGCAAGTGTTGTGCAGTCAGAAGAGATCATGATGGGGAGGCAGAGGAGTCATCTCCTCCAGCCTCTTAATTTTACAGGTGGGGAAACTGAGGCCCAGAGAATCATTCAGCCAGAATCATAGAGACCTAGATGGCACCGTACTCTAACCCCCTGATTTAAGGAGTAAGGGAAACAATACTCAGAGAGGCTAGTGACTTAGCCACGGGAGCAAATACAGGATTTGAACTCAGGTCTTTTTATCCTAAACCCTGTGCTCTTTTCAATGGAGTCAGAAAATCAGGAAGGAGATACAGAAAGCAAAGCAGTCAATTGAGCCCAGTCCCCATCATTCAGGCAAATGGAGGGCGGGGCAGCGCATAAGCAGCCGCCATCAGGACCCACTTCCCAGTGGTCTGGGCCTGCTCTTCCACTCCCCATTTGGACAGCCCTCATGGCTAGGAAGTTGTTTCTGACTTCAAGCCCCCTTGTGACTTCCACATGGGTCCCTAAAACTCCGTGGCCATCTTTGTCTTCACCAGCCAGCCTCCCCCAACACGGAGTTGCATTTTTTGCCATTTCTAGAAGGGAGAAGCTGTGCCTTCCCTCAACCACAAACTCCCAGGCTGGATCTGGGGCCAGTCGGGAGGGCAGGAACTACCACCAGGCCCAGGGCACAAGCTTCCAGCCTCAGCCCATGTGGATGAGCCATATATCTGAGATGGAACTCTAAACTAGACTATCATCACCCAACTCATGATGAGAAAAATGGGAGACCAACCTCCCTGGGCAGATGGAGGTCAAAGCTGCCCTTCTTTAAGGGCCATGGAGACCACTGATCCCAGATCTCTCTTTCTACAGATCATGATTTAGTTTCTTGAGAGGTTAAGTCAACTCCAAAGACTCTAGAGATCATCTAGGCCAAACCTCTCACATTATGAATAAGGAAATCTGAGGCAAAAGGGGGCTGAAGGAATTTGTCCACAGGGAGTCAGTCTGAGGCAGGATTTGAATTCACACCTCCTTGACCCCAAATCCAGTGCCTGGGCTACTATACCACGCTACCACCTCCTTCCTTATATCTTCCTTGTCCAGGGGTTCTTTATCTGTGTTCTGTGGATAGATTTCAGAGGGCTCTGTGAACTTGGAAAGGGGAAAAAAACTATTTTTATAAATTTCTTTCAGTAGAGTTGGTTTTCTTTGTTATCCTTTGTATTTTATTTTATGCATTTAAAAATATTCTTCTGAGAAGGAATCCAAGATTAATAATAATAAAGGTTAAGAACCTCCACCTTAGGAAGTAGGGGTGCCAGGGAGCCAGCGTCCCGGCTTCAGAGTGTCCAGTTCCAGGTTAGGAGGGCCCCAAGCCTGTTTCAATGTCCATCTGCCTCCTGAAGGAGACTTCAGGGGGGCCTAGTCTAGACCCACTAGTCACCGGTGAGGTACTTGAGCCCCTTCTGCCACTCTGAGAGGCTCTGGCCAGGCCCATCTTTCCTTTCTTCCCTGAACCCCATGCCTCCCCCTTCCCTTTCCTCCTCCCTCTCTCCCCATTCCCTCCTCCCATCCCTCCTCTCCTCATCCTGTCACCCCCTTCCATCTCCTCTCCATCACGGCTCCGTTTTTACCTCTGAACACATTTTTTCCATTTTCATCGTACTCGCTTCTGCCGTTGGGTTTCTCATTTGGGTTCTTTTGTTTGTGTTTGTTTGTCCGTCCTTTGTTTTGGTTCGGTTTGGTTTTTTTTCTCTGTTTTTGTTTTGGTTTTTTTTTCTGTTTTGTTTTGGTTTTTTTGTTTTTTTTTTCTGCTCTTCTCCGCCCTCTCCAGGCTGCCTGGCTGCTGCCGCTCCTGCTGCCGCTGCCGAAGAGGCCGCTGTCCCCCACGCGGCCCCCCAGCCTCCACTGCCTCCATCCTTCTCACAGGCCCTGCTCAGGTCGCCCCTCCCCTCCCTCCCATACCTTCTCCCTCCGTCTTGTCTCTCATATTCTCTGCTCAGTGCCACCCTTGGAACCAGCCGGGCCCTTGTCATGCCCGCCACCAGCACGCCTGGCTTCCCGTCTGTCCTTGCCACTCCACCTCCAGTCAAAAGTGACATCCCCATAGTACAGGACGCTGCAGGTAACTCTCCCATACTTTCTTATCAAGTGTCCACCCCCCCCTCCCCATCCTCAGCTGCAGGAGGGCTTTGCCTCCCTCCCATCATTGTAAGTCAGGTGATGAGACATCTATTATGATGGGATTACAAAAAAAGACAAAGCTGACCCCTGTCCTCGAGGAGCTTACATTCTAATGAAAAAGAGCACATGAAGGGGAGCTAGAAAGGTAGGGTGCAGGCAGGAGCCTTTCCTTATTAAGGACTCATTAAATGCCAAATTCTGTGGGAATACATGAAGGGAAGAAACTGTCCCTGCCCTCAGGGATCTTCCATTTTAAGAAAGGATGCAATATGAAAATAATTATGGTCATTTATGATAGGTACAGTAGATAGGTCATCTCAAAAAAGACCTCTTGCTCAAGGTGGGAATTGATCTAGTCATTCCTGTGATGGAAAAGACTATACAGTCCTAGGTGAGAGCAAACCAGCCCCAGCTTTTCTGGTTCCGTAACTCTGTAGCCAGACAAGAACCTTGCCCCAGACTCCTTAAATTCATCCTGCACATACCTACCACCCTCCACCCCCAGCAGGAGGAAGAGATAAACTTCATGAGTCAGGGGGTATGAAAATGGGGTCTTCTCAGTCACTTCCCTTAAAAGAATCTGCCTAACTCAAAGTCCCCCTGGAGGCAGTATCCCTCAAAGTTCCCAAAATCCCAGTGATCAAGTCAGTCCTTCTACACATCTCCATGATGAGCAGTGATGGTTACCTGTTCTCCCTAACTGTTCCTGCCCAGACCTTTTGGGAGAATGTGATCCTTGGAGAGAGAAGGAAGTGGATCACTTGGGCCATTTCAAGTTCTCCTCCTGGCCTCTCCCAGGGCCATCAACCCAGTTTAGCCTGACCCCTGCCCCTTTGTCTATAGCCAAGTCCAGTCTGATCCAGGATTATCTATTTCTCACTAAACATGTGTATCTGGAAGTGATAAGGATGAACAAAAGGAGTTTTTTCTTCAGACTTATGAAATGCCTTAGATTCCATTTTTTAAAATTTAGTACAAATTCATGAAGTCCCTACTATGTGAATGGCATCATTGTAGGAGCTGGGAAGCCAAAAAACAGCTCTGCCTTCAAGAAGCTGCCATTCTTCTGGGGAGATACAACATGTGCAAAAATAAGGAAATACAAAGAATATACAAGTTTCTGGTGGGGACAAAGACAAACACTACTCCTCGTGCCTGGTCCCCATTCTTTAAAAAGCACCTTCCAAGGGCTGTGTGGAGGCACTCTGGTTGTCCTTCCCTAAGACCTAAAAGGCCTGCAGCAGGGATGACCAAAGCAATTATAACCTGGTCCCCTGGAGTATACTAGTGGGAGAGAGCCTCCATCAGAATTAGAAAGACTGCCTTCTTCTGACTGCTGTCACCCTGAAGTCCCTTCTCTAACGTCCTGGGCTGCCCTCCAAGATGAAAGGAGGCAGTCTGTGAAGCAGACCTCCTTTGACCAAACATTAGAACCCCCCCCCCCACAAGGAGACTTTCAAAGGGCGACTTTTCCTCCTAGCATGACCTCCCCCCAGTCAGTCCCATATAAAAAGAGCTGGGGTAGGGATGAGAATCAAGAGACAAATGGAAAAGCAGATCCTGCCCTCCTGGAGCTTACACTCTCCTAAAGGTAGAATACAACATATAAACAGATCATTTACATAGTAAAATATACCAGCCATGGTATATATAGGTAAATATATACAATATATTATATATAGGTGAATATACATATTATATATATATATATTAGATTAGATAGATAGATAGATAGATAGATAGATAGATAGATAGATAGATAGATGAAAGAACATGAGGGAACCTTGAAGGAAGCAGAAGACATTCAGGAAGGGCCCCACATGAGCCATGGCAGAAAGGAGAATGGAATGCCCACACACACACACACACACACACACACACACTCCTAAGGTCTCAGACCAGATCCAGGTTATATCTTCTCTCCCATTCCTTCCCTGACATAAACATTATCATCTCTGGCAACGACCCCTCCCCCAATCCCTTGCCATGCTGCCTTGGACCATCTCACTTACTTTTGGTTCTTCTCTTTCCCTCCTAATGCCCTTGATCTAAAGGGTACTATCCTTGATTCTCTGGCTGATGGAGTATTTCCTTTTTGGTTGGGGGCGGGGGGGGGAATGCAGAAGTGATGAGTGATAATTCTCATCCGTTGTTTCTTTAGGGCTAATTTAGCCAGGAAAAGCCCCCAGTTCCTTCCATTAGATTTTTTTTAGGTTTTTTGGAAGGCAAATGGGGTTAAGTGTCTTGCCCAAGGCCTCACAGGTAATTATTAAGTGTCTGAGGCTGGATTTGAACCCAGGTACTCCTGACTCCAGGGCCAGTGCTTTATCCACCACACCACCTAGCTTCCTCCTTCCATTAGATTTGAGAAGAACAAATTCCTGCCTGTGGTTTGGGAGGGAAGGTTCTAGTCAACCCACCAGCCATCATTCAGCCCTTTCTGCCTTGCAGGTGGGGTAAGAGAGCAGTAATGTGTAGAAATGCCTAGAAATGACAGCTCCATCTATATCTGCCTAGCTGTGTGGTGCAGTGGAAAGAATATGAAATTAGGAAGACCTGGGTTCAGATCACAGCTTCTTGTCAACTCACTATCTGCATGACAATGGGCAGGAATGTTTACCTCTCTAAGCCTCAGTCTCCTCATATGTAATATGAAAGGGTTCATTAAGATCCCAGCTCTAGATCCTATAAAGGAAAGAGAGTATTGGATGGGGTCTACAAACTTGGCAGCTCAAGGCAGTGATGATCAGCCTTGGGTCCCTGACCTGTCTGGGGCAAAAAGAGAGCAAATCCAACCCACTTCTGTCTGGTGTAATTTCCACTCAGGGGGATTAGAGAAACCTCTTGGGGGGCATCAAGACCCTTTGGGGAGGTCTCTGAGCTCTGTCAAGAAGTTTCCATCAGCTCCCCAGGCCTTGTTTTTCTGGAGCATGGTTATGCCACAGCAGCCACTATAAGCAGTGGGGCAGGCTCTTATCTAATGAGGCATAAGAATGACCCTCCAACCCCCACTCCTCCCAGTCTCCCTAACTCCTAAATCCTTGGTGGTTTCTTAGTTCTGAAGCCACCTTTGCCTCCAAGGTGCTTTCTTCACTTGAAAGGATTGGGGTGGGGTGGCATCCACTGGATTCCACCATCAGGTTACCTCTTCATACAGAGCCAAAGACTGGGTAGGACAAAAATGAAAATAGTTTCTTCCCTCAAAGAACTTACTTTCACCAGGTTAAAATCCTGGGGGCAGCTAAGTGGTACAGTGGATAGAACACCAGCCCTGGAGTCAGGAGGACCTGAGTTCAAATCCAGCCTCAGACACTTAATAATTATCTAGCTGTGTGTCAAGTCACTTAACCCTATTGCTCTTCAAAAACCACAAAAAAAAAAAAAATCCCAAGGGAAGGCAAGCCTAGGTCTATAAAGAAGACAAAAATATCACTAGCCCTGGTCTTCAAGGCTCTTACATTCTTCCTCAAGGTTGAAGCTAAGAATTCATATCCAAGCCTTTGGACTCAGTTACAGCTTCTCCTTTCACAAGGATGCTACTTCTTACTTCTATTGACCTCCGTGGGAAGATCACTCCAAACCTTTTAGAAAGAAAAAAAAGTTTGGGAATTAAATAGGGAGTTGACCTCAGGGCAATTTGGGTGATGGGTGGTTAGGTTTTGTTTTGTTTTTTTCCTTTCCAAAGCATAAATACTAGAGTATTTAAGATTGCTGCCAAAAGTGGGTTGGCCCCCTTGGTGCAGACAGGCGTTCCTGACCTGGGGGAAGCCAGGGGTTAATCAGCAGGAAAGAGAGCTTGCTTGTCCCTCATTAGAGGGAGGTACATTATGGTGTCCTGGCCAGAATCCAACTTGGGTAATTACATTCTGGCGACCTAGATTCCCCTTTCAGCTTCAATTAGATTCAGGAGGCTTCTTCACTTCCCACCCCAAAATGAAGGGCAGCCTAGTGAGGAAACAAATAGACTCTGCATTCTCTACCCAGAGCGGGCTGCCAGTGGTTATCCACCCCTGAAGGGAGTGGGACCAGGGAAGAGTCCTCTGGCATTCATGGAGTGCTCTCCTGGTTGGCCAAGGACCTTCTCTGAATGACCCTTAAGACAGGGAGTGCCTGTTTGACAGATGGGGAAACTGAGGCTCGAGACTTGGCCCTGAAGACAGGTGTCCCAGGAGGGGATTTGAGCTGGGGTTTCCTGCCTCCCCATCATTATGCAGTTAGAAATGGGAACCTAGAGGGGAAACAGCCTTGATTTTCCAGTTCTGCCTAGTGGACCAAAGGCCTCGGCTATGGTCTTGCTGTAAGAGGAGCAAGAGGAGGGGATTAATGCTGTTGGTGGGATTATTGCTTAGCCACAGGTCAGATCTATGAAGCAGCTTCAGTTCTTTGAGGCTATGCTTCTAGCCCTCTGCACCCAGGACAGTGGGTCAGCATTGTGGTGGAAGGGGGTGTGAGCAGTGCCCTTCAGGGGTAGGACCACTGGTCAGGGTCCTGTTTGCCTTGTTGGCCAGCCCACTCTGGGCACAGGTTCCTGAGATAATGGGTTGGGAACTTTAAGAAGTCATTTTCATGTGCTAGCTAAGGAAAGTGGTCAGAGCCTTTCAAGGGTAGGACCACCCAACATAGGTCTTGTTGTCTTGTTGGCTAGCCAATTCAGGGCACAGGCTCCTGAGACCATGGGTTGGGAACCTTAGGAAGTCATCTTCATGTGGTAGTTGAGGAAACTGGGCAGAACCCCTCAGGAGTAGGACCATTGGTCATGGCCCCCATTGCCTTGTTGGCCAGCCAGGTCATGGGTTGGGAACCTTAGGAAGTCATCCTCTTGTGTGAGATAAGTGGGATTAGAAATGACTACCAGTCAAGGCCCCGTTGCCTCGTTGGCCAGCCAGGTCATGGGCTGGGAACCTTAGGAAGTCATCCTCTTGTGTTAGATAAGTGGGATTAGAAATGACTACCAGTCAAGGTCCTGTTGCCTTGTTGGCCAGCCAGATCTTGGGTTGGGAATCTTAGGGAGTCATCCTCTTGTGCTAGATAAGGAAGCTGTGAGGTTTGCCCTTCAGAAACAAGTCCACCGGTCATGACCCATTGCCTTGTTGGTCAGCCAGGTCATGGGGTTGGGAACCTTAGGAAGTCATCTTCATGTTCTAGTTGAGGAAATTGGGCAGAACCCCTCAGGTAGAACAACTGGTTATGACCCATTGCCTTGTTGGCCAGCCAGATCATGAGTTGGGAATCTTAGGGAGTCATCCTCTTGTGCTAGATAAGTGGGGTTAGAAATGACTACCAGTCAAGGTCCTGTTGCCTTGTTGGCCAGCCAGTTCATGGGTTGGGAGCCTTAGGAGGTCATCTTCATGTGGTAGTTGAGGAAACTGGGCAGAACCCCTCAGGAGTAGGACCATTGGTCATGACCCATTGCCTCGTTGGCCAGCCAGGTCATGGGTTGGGAACCTTAGGAAGTCATCCTCTTGTGTGAGATAAGTGGGATTAGAAATGACTACCAGTCAAGGCCCCGTTGCCTCGTTGGCCAGCCAGGTCATGGGCTGGGAACCTTAGGAAGTCATCCTCTTGTGTTAGATAAGTGGGATTAGAAATGACTACCAGTCAAGGTCCTGTTGCCTTGTTGGCCAGCCAGATCTTGGGTTGGGAATCTTAGGGAGTCATCCTCTTGTGCTAGATAAGGAAGCTGTGAGGTTTGCCCTTCAGAAACAGGTCCACCGGTCATGACCCATTGCCTCGTTGGCCAGCCCGGTCATGGGCTGGGAACCTTAGGAGGTCATCTTCATGTGGTAGTTGAGGAAACTGGGCAGAACCCATCAGGAGTAGGACCATTGGTCATGACCCATTGCCTCGTTGGCCAGCCAGGTCATGGGCTGGGAACCTTAAGGGAGTCATCTTCATGTTCTAGTTGAGGAAACTGGGCAGAACCCCTCAGGTAGGGCCACTGGTCAAGGCCCCGTTGCCTCGTTGGCCAGCCAGGTCATGGGCTGGGAACCTTAGGAAGCATCCTCTTGGGTTAGTTGAGTCAGCTGGACGGAACCCCTCAGGGGCAGGACCCCCGGTCAAGGTCCCATTGCCCTGTCGGCAGCCCGATCTTGGCCTCTCGGGGGGGCCAGTCGAGGACGCCGCGGGGAGAGCCCTCCAGAACCGGGCCCCGGGCCAGGCCCCTCGGGGCCGGCGGCTCGCCCTCACCCCGGCCCTTGCCGCCCACAGGGAACACCATCACCATGCCCACGGCCTCGGGGGCCAAGAAGCGCTTCTGGATCATCGAGGACATGTCCCCCTTCGGCAAGCGGCGCAAGACGGCGTCGTCGCGCAAGATGCTGGACGAGGGCATGATGCTGGAGGGCTTCCGGCGCTACGACCTGTACGAGGACTGCCGCGACGCGGGCTGCCAGTTCTCGCTGAAGGTGACCCACTACCACTGCACGCGCGAGCACTGCGGCTACAAGTTCTGCGGGCGCACGCACATGTACAAGCACGCGCAGCACCACGACCGCGTGGACAACCTGGTGCTGGACGACTTCAAGCGCTTCAAGGCGTCGCTGCGCTGCGGCTGGGCCGAGTGCCCCTGGTCGGGCAGCAGCACGCACTTCCACTGCCTGCGCTGCGGCTTCCGCTGCACGGACAGCACCAAGGTCACGGCGCACCGCAAGCACCACGGCAAGCAGGACGTGATCAGCGCGGCGGGCTTCTGCCAGTTCAGCTCCAGCGCCGACTGCGCCGTGGCCGACTGCAAGTACAAGCTGCGCTGCTCGCACTTCCACTGCACGGCGGCGGGCTGCAAGCACACCGTGGTGGGCATGTCGCAGATGGACTCGCACAAGCGCAAGCACGACAAGCAGGAGCGCGGCGACGCGCCGGCCGCCAGCCCGGGCCCCGCCCCCGGCCCCGCCCCCGGCGCGGGCCCCGCCCCCGGCCCCGCCCCCGCGGGCCCCGACGGCGCCGGCGCGCAGCCGCCCCGGCCCGGCCCCGCCCCCGAGGGCGCGCGCCCCGCCGAGGCCGCGCCGCGGCCCCCCGCCGACTCGTCCCCCGAGGAGGAGGAGGAGGAGGAGGAGGACGAGGACGAGGAGGAGGAGGAAGAGGACGAGGAGGAGGAGGAGGACGACGACGAAGACGAGGACGACGATGACGACGACGACGACGACGACGACGAGGACCTCCGCACGGACTCGGAGGAGTCGCTCCCCGACGCCGCCGCCGCGGGGGACCCCCCGGGCCCCGAGGAGCCGAGCCACGGCGCGGCCCCCACGGCGCCCCGGTCCCCGTAGCCCCGCCGGAAGCGGCCCCCCGGCGTGCGGGACGCCCCAGCACCGGCCGCCGGGCCCTTCACCCCCATCTCCTCCTTCTGGCCTTTTTTAAGATATTTATACGTGCAGCGCCCTCCGGACGGGCCCCCCGGTGCTTTAGAGCCCCGCGCCCCCCAGGGCGCCCCCAGAGCACCCCGGGCCCTCGGGGTGCCCAGCTCAGGGAGGGAGGGCCGGCACCAAAGCAGAAGCCCCGGCCCGCCCCCCGGAGGACCCTCCTGCCCCCCTGAGGCCTCGGTGAACTCGGAGGCGGGGCCCCCCGGGGAGCGGGGCCGAACCCCACGGCCGGCCCCGCGCCCCGCGCCCCGCGGGGCTATTTATTGCTCAGGACTGTGACACTCGGAGGGCTGCTGGGAGCCCCCAGCGCCCCCCGGCCCCGGGGACTCCCCGTCAGGCGGCGAGGCCGGGGGTGACTCCCAGCCCCCCGTCTTGCGCCCCGCTTCCATTCTCGGGGGGCTGTTGAAGGGAGAGCAGCACGCGGACTCGTCATTGCAGGAGACTGCCCAGGAAATCTCATGGAATCCAGCGAACTGGGAAACCTTTGCTAGACTTTGCCCTCACGCGGCGACCCCAAAGATCCCCCAAACTTAGGGGGGCCTTTCTTCTCCCTCTTTGTTCTGAAAGCTTGGGGGGGTGGAGTATCAGCTTTTTTTTTTCCTTTTGACTCCCCAAACCCGCCCTGGAAACGAACCCCAGGGAAAACTCGCAGTTTACATCTATCCTATGAGGGGAAGATTGAATGGTGCTGAAGGAGAGAAGGAAAAAAAATGGGGGCCGGGGGGCATGAGGTGGGGACGGGAGGGGGGCTCTTGTCAGCCAGCGGCTCGGTCGTGGCAAGCAGGGCGGATGTGACTGTTGGCTTTAATATTCAGAAGTGAAAAAGAAAAATTTACAAAAAAAAAAGTTGTACAGTATTTTTCCTGTAAAGGTTATTATTCTATGTAGAACAAAAGATAAAAGGAAAAAAAACAAAAAAATGAAAATTGGGGTGCTGGAGGGGAGAAACTGCTTCTGGCTTCCAGCCACTCACCTGCCTTCTGGACTCGCCCCCCCTTAGGTTTGGTAACTTGTGTGCAATCTCTCTGGAGGGTTTTTGTTTAGCATTTATTTTAGAGGCCTTACGGTTTGAGGCTGCCTGTCTTCACACTCTAGCACTGAAGGGAGCTGTGTGATTCCGACTCTTTGACTTGAATTTTGTAGCAGGGGAAAAAATATTGTTCATACAAGTTTGTAGTTAATTTAATATTGAGGGGTTTTCCCTCATCAGTTAGACGTGTGTGGCTTCTTAAGGCTCCCCCCACCCCCCGTTTTGTTCTGGCTGCTGCTTTGCTGGTGCCCCCTTCGAGTTGATCCTATTTCACCTTCAAAGTAGTCTTGCCCTTCTTCCCCCTCCCCTGGCAATGAAGGGGGCAGGGGGGAGCCAGTCCCTGAGCTGGGGTGAACCCAACTGCAGGTAACCCCAACACCAGGCTTCCCTTCCCTTCTTGGATGAGGGGGTGGGGGAGGACTCCTGGGCCACTTGGAGAACTGTCTCTAACCAAAAGAAGGGCAGGGACTTGGGCCCGGTCCGGTCTCACTTCGCCTTCTCCATCCTTTAGCCCTTGGCCACCATCTTGTTTATGTGAGTTGAGTGGGAGCTAGGTTGACCACCTTCCTCAAGGCTGGCCCCCTCCCAGGGCGGGGTTCCTGGACAGCGCCTCCCAACTCCCTTCACCCACCCCCCACCTTCTCATTTGTCCTTTACAATGGTTTGGTTGTTGGTTCAGTTTTTTTTTTTTTTCCAACTGAAAATGGAAAAAAAAAAATCAAAACCAAGCCAGGTACAACCCATCAAACCAGCGGGTTCTGTGTTTTATTTTTTGTTCCTTTGGCCGCCCACAGCCTAGAGAGACACACCCACCTGAGTGAGCTTGGAAGGAAAAAGAGTGGGGAGGAGAGGTCAGTTGGAGTATTACTGATTAAACAGAAAAAATAAAATCAATTTAAAAACCCCTCCCCCACCTCAACCCCTCACCTCCCCACCCAAAGGCTCCTCCTGAGCTCTGTGACCACCTCAAGCTACTGAAGACAAGCAATCACCGACATCACCATTCTAAGCCACCAAAACTGGATGCAGTCTGTGGAAGGAATTTTGTAAAGAAAAAATAATAAAACATTTTTCAATGTAGCAACAAAAAAAAAAGGAAAAAAAAGAAGAGGACAGAGTGCGAAGTCTAGCCTTTTGTAATATATTGCACATTAGGACTACAAGCCATTGCTAGCTCATTTCGAATTTTAATGTGTAATTTTTGTTTTATTTTCTTTCTGTGGGGAAAAATGCTTGATCCACCAATGCTCTTTTTAATGTTTTATAACTATGTATGTGTATATATATAAATATAAAATAATATGTATGCACATATATATGTGTGTGTATATATCTATATGTATATACATATATATAGATATATAGATATATATATAGAGGTTTTGAGACAAAAAAAAATGCAGAAAGTGAAAACTGAACAGAACAGTGTGTGCTCCGATTACTTGAATCTGGTCTCCACGGCACCTGCGTTATTAAGAACTGAATATTTTTCCACTTGAAGTTAGTGCTATTAGAAATTTAATATATGTGTTTTATTTATTTGATTTTTTTTTTGCATGACTGATGCAAGGTTTGACATTTTCACTCAATAAAAACTGGAAAAAAAAGTTTTCAGGTTATCTCTTCTTTTTAAAATCCCTCCCTCTGAGCTGAGGTGAACCAAACTACAAGAAACTCAACCACCAGGCTTCCTTCCTGTCTTCAGTTTGGGGGGTGGAGGGATTGGGGGGAGTGAGGATTCCTGGGCCAGTTAGGATACTAATCAAGAGAAGAGCTGGGTCACTCTCCATCCAAGAGAGTGACCTGCCATCTGGCTGTTGGGATTATACGTGGTTTCCCTTGAGGGGCTCCCTCACACTATGAGGTGGAAAGGAGACAGAAGGGGGAAGAAAAGATGAGAGAAGACTGCGTCCAGGAAGGGTCTGCT
Organism: Macrotis lagotis; assembly: GCF_037893015.1. Lineage (NCBI taxonomy): Eukaryota > Metazoa > Chordata > Mammalia > Peramelemorphia > Peramelidae > Macrotis > Macrotis lagotis. The sequence continues at coordinate 882,977,694 of NC_133658.1, forward strand.
TAGGAAAGCCAACTCGCATTGTGGGAGGGGAAAAGACCAGTTTCAGCCTGGAAAGGATCAGAGTTCTTGGACCTCTAAGGGACCTTGGAGGCCATCTGATCTAATTACCTGGAAGGTCTAGGCAGAAGGCATCAGAGGGCGAATTTGAACTCTACTGAAAAGACCTCCCAAGGGGAGAGCGGGGAGTCTAGCCTTAGAGGGCTTTTAACTGATATCCATAGATAGATTTTGCTGGGTTGGGCAGGGAGTGGGTAAGGAAGGAGGGATTCAATTTTCAATTCAATCCAGTCCTTTTGCTAATCATTGGGGATACCAAAGAGGCAAAAGACTATCCCTTCCCTCAAGGAGCTTACAATCTACTGGGGAAGACCACATGCAAAGCAAGTCCTATCCAAAATAAATAGGAAATAATTAACAGAGGGAAGACACTAGAATGAAGAGGAGTGGGAGGTTTCCTGTAAGATGTGGCATTTTAGAAGCTAGGGAGGTCAGTAATCAGAGCATTCCAGTCATGGAGAAAGCCAGAAAAAATGTCCAGAGCAATGGAAGGTCTTGTTTGTGGTGCAGTCAGGAGGCCAGCCACTGTATCGGAGAGTATGGGGAGTAAGATGACTTAGATGGGGAAAATTACATCTTTATTTCACTATTATTGATTTCTTTTGTAAAGCTACCTATTTTCCACATTTAAAAAGGATATTTTGAGAAATGGTCCACTAGCTTCAAGGGTCCATGGCCCAAAATAAGGGCAAGAGTCCCTGCCTTAGAAGGAATTCAGAGCCCTGGCGAGCTGAGGATGCCGGGGAAGGCCTCCTTGGCCTACTCTTCTTTCTGGGCCATGTCAGGGAGCCGTGCCTCCTCCCTGGCTGGTCTACCTCAGGACCTGCTCCCTTCCTGCAGAGACCTGCCCCTGGGCGGGAACAGCATGTACCCGGATCCGGATGTTGGCTCAGCTCCTGTCTGGAACACAGGGTTGTATAACCGGGACCTGAGCGAGCTCATCAGGTCAGTCCCCTGGACCCAGCCCAGGGCCAGCGGCTTCCAGAACCTTCTGGAGGCCACGGATGTCAGGCACCGGGGGCCTGGAGATGGCTGCAGCTGGTTCTGTTCAAGAGAGGTTGGAGGAGCTTAGAACAGAGACAGAATCGCTTTCCCTTCACCCAGAGCCCCAGCTCTGAAAGATTCCCCAGGAGCTGTTCTAGACCAACCAGCCTCCTCATTTGGCAGAGAAAGAAATGGGAGAACTTAGGGGATTTTCCCTATCACAAAAAGTGCAGAGATTGGAACTCCAAATCTAAAAATCCTTTTCTTTTAACCAACTTGCCCTGGTCCAGTGGGGTTCTTAATGGGGTCTCCTGTCTAGATTCAGACATGAGTCTTGGAGGAAAGTGCTGACTTCTGGACTGGATGGGTTTTGGAAAGAGATATAGAATAAATCAAGCTTGACAGGACCTCAGAAGCTTGCTGGGATCCCCCCCCCCAATAACAGATAAGGAAACAATGCCCAAGTGACTTGTCCAAGGCCATACAGCTAGTTCATTAAACTACCCTAGGTCCAGTCTTCTGACTGCAGGGCTTGGTTAACATTTATATGATATTTATACTATGTGCTAAGCACTTTCCAAATATTATTTCCATGTCCTTGAAGGTGCCCTGCCCTTGGCAGGCCCAACCCATGATCAGAGATCAATTGAGATTCCTATTTATAAATAGTATATAGTAGGTGATTAATAAAAGTTTATTCCCTACCACCACATGGGCTTCTGTCTTGAGCTAATTATAATCCGGGGGGTCACAGCCACCTGGTCTGATGGGATCTCAGACACAGGGGACCCCCCCCCCCCATGGCTTTCATACTCCTGGAATGCCTGGGCTCCTAAGGTCTAAAATTCTGAGGCACCCAGACTGGCACCAACTCAGGATGCCCGAGGCTGTTGATGGGCAGACACATCCTCCCCCTTAGCAGAAGGGATTAAGGCTCCTCTCCTCTTCAAAGCCCCTAATGCTTTGCTATGGCTCCCAGCCATCCTGATTTCACACAAAAAAGCAAAACACACGCCTAATCCATCCTTAACACAGAGGGTTCCCCCCTTTCTTCTTTGGGTCTGGAATGAAGCCCATGGGCTATTTACATAAATATGTTTGTAACAGATACACTCACCCAGATATAAATATATATATATGCACACATTCACACACATAGATCTATAACACACACATACTTTTTTTCAGCCCTATTAAAATGTTCAAGTTGAAACTTGTCTGTTGTTTGTGGATATCTTGATTCTGTTAAATAAAACGGTGACTAATTTATGAGATAAAACACAAGTTCAACAAATTAAGACCATTACGGCTGCTTTTCAGGCTCTCCTGTGAGTGTTGGGGGGTTGGGGGGGAAGGTGGAGTGCCAAGAGCTACCTGGGGGTGGGGGGGCAGAGAAATGGCTGCTCAGTTACCCCAGGCAGTGGGGGGGGGGGATTGATGTTCTGGGAGATCTTGGGGAGTGTCTGGGGTCCCTGGTGTCTGGTCACAGAACCCAGGACCCCAACCCAAGGTGCCAAAAAGTTTTTCCCAGGTCCTATTTAACCAAGGTGAAGCGTCCACTTAGGGTAAAAGAGCTCCTTGGTACCTATCAGCTCTCACACTGCCTTTCCAGGGATACGGGACCAGAGATGGAGGCGGGGAACCAGGGCTGGCTGCTAGGACAGGCCAAGGGGATCCAAGGTTGTTTCCTCTGTCTTCCTCATCTCAGGACCTGGGGGGGGGGGGAGGGGGGCTGGTAACTGCCTTCAGTTCCTGGATTGGATTGAGGGAAAGATTAGCCTAATTCTGCACTTCCACCTAAGCCTTTCCTCTCCATGAAGCCTTCACGCAGACGGAGCAATGCTGTGGGTCTGCCATATTTCTCTAGCCCTGGGAACTGGTGGGGAGGCAATGGAAGGAATGCAATTTCCCTAAGGTTTGGAAACAAGAGACCTGAATTCAGATGCTTGCTCTCCTGCTTATTACTTTCACCCGGACAAACCAATTCCCTGAAACTCCGTTCCTTTATCGATAAAACAGAACTAATAAAATGGTCAGGCCCTGTCTCACAAGGTCATTGTTAGGCTCAAATGAGATCTAACGTATGGAAAGTTTTGCAAACTTGAGCTAGTTAATAGTTATCCTTTGGGTATCAAGGAAGACTATGACAGCGGGGGAAAATGATGTCATGACCCACATATAACACTGACTAAATGAGGGGGCATTGTGCAAATACACCATTGAGCCAAGGGGCCTGCCACAGTTAGGTCAGGCCAGCTGGTGGTCAATGGGGAACCTTGCCCTTGTAGAGTGGGGTCTTTCCCATATCACCGAGTGTCTTTGGCAGTCTGGTATCGTCTCACAGTGGCCCAAGTGTATGGCGACATACTTACTACAGCAGGTTAAGGCTAACTTGTCCCTTCATGGTCTAATTATCAATACAATAATTTTGTATGGTAAAGATAAAAAATTTGCAAACTTTTAAGACCTAGGGGCACCTTAGGGGGCACAGAAGAGTCAGGAAGATGAATTTAAATCCATCCTCTGCTGTGTGACCCTGGGCAAGTCACTCTGCCTCCACTTGCCTCTGTTTCCTCATCTTTAAAATGGAGACAGTCATGCTCCCCCATAGTTGTTGTGAGGGATAAGTATTATTGTTATTAGTAGTTCCTGTCCAGACTTGACTCTTCAGTCCAGGGACACTGGCTTCCTGGTGGCTCCATAAACGAAAACCTTCACCTATCGACTCTAAGACTTCTCTCTGGCCACCCCCCCCCCACTCCTCATCTGGAAGGTTGCCCCTCCTCCACTTTGACTGCTGACCAACCTGGCTTCCTTCAAGTCTCGCTAACATCCCACCTTCTATGGGAAAGCTTCCCCAAGGCCTCTTCATCCAAGTGTCTTTCCTCTTTATTATTTCCTATTTGTCCTGTAGACCACCTCTTTGTACAGATTTGTTTGCATGTTGGCTGGCCCCATTAGATGGTAAGCTTACTGAAGGCAGGGGCTGTCTTTTGCTTTTTTTTGGGTATCCCCACAATGCTAGACCCATAAGGGGCTCAATAAATATTTATGGATTGATTCATTTCACCAATGGCAGACTCCCTGAGAGGCATCTCCCTTGACCTGCCATCCATCCCTTCTCGCCTCTCTGCTCACTCCCAATCCAATCCCTCAGATTCCATCCTGGGGGAGGGGGAAGGAGCCAAGGCTAGCTGGGCAGTCTTCCCCAAGGGGTATGGAACTGGCGAGAGGGCACTGGGCTAGCTCGGGAGGAAAAACACCATCAAACATGTTTTTGTTCTGGGCTTAATTAAATGTGGAGGCGAAGAGCCTCCTACACTCAAACTGGGGATAATTCCAGAGTTTTGTAACTTCTCCGAAAGAGCAAAAACCAGCTCCACAGCTCAGTCCCACGGAGCAGGCCAGGCCAAGCCAGGCCAAGCCAAGCCAAGCCGGCTGCAGCAGGTATTCTGGGACCTAGGCTCAATCAGCAGATCCATGAGATTCACCAAATGGCCCATTCCCAAGCCCAAGCTTGGCAGCTATCTGTTGCCCTTTCTTCCAGCCCCAAGGAAGGAAAGGTGCAACCTTATTTACTGAGAAAGAAATTGAGGCCAAAAGAAAGGAAGGAATTTAACCTGTCTGCCTCAGTTTCCCCAAAGGCAAAATGGAATAATAACAGCAACTTACCTCCCAAAGTTGTGAGGATGAAATAAAATGATATTTGGCACAGAGTAGATTTTATATGTGTGTGTGTGTATGTGTATATACATATATGATTTATATCTATATATAAATATTTATTTACTTGTTCCTGTTCCCCCCCACACTCTCACTCCTTCCCTTTTCTTATGCCTGTCATCATTTTTCAGGCTAGAAGGGATTTCTGAATCATCTCCAGGGATTCTTATCCAGGAGTACCTCTGGATAGATTTTGCACTTGAATGGGAGAAAAATGGCATAGTTAGTTTAATATAATTGAATTCCTTTGTAATCCTACATATTTTATTTTATACATTTAAAAACATTCTTCTGAGGAGGGGTCCATCCATAGGTTTCACCAGAGTGCTGAAGGGGTCTGTGAAATAGTCAAACAAAAAAGATTCAGAACCTCTGATCCAGTCTGGTGCCCTCATTTTACAAATAAGGAAACTGAGGCTCAGAGTAGCCTCAGTGGGATTCACACTTGGGACGCTGCACTGCCATGATCACTTCAGTGAATGACCAACCGTAATGGATAAAAGTGATGAAAAATACACATTTAATGGCAACCTGGTAAGATGATCAACTGTGATGGAAGCCCCTTCTCTCCAGTGACCAGGGGCAGTCTGAGAGACGGGTGAAGGAGAGTGCTCTCCTCACCTAGGGAGGAAACTATGGATCCTGAATGCAGAACAAAGCAAATGTGTTCTCTCTTTAAAACTTTTACGGTTTTTTTTCTTTCTTTCTCATGGTTTTTCCCCTTAGTTGCAATTCTTCTTTTACAACATGACTAATATGGAACTATGTTCAAAAGGAAAATAAATAAATTAATGAAATAAAAAAAGACAGAGAATGGGATCTCTCCCAGGACCCGGGACCCCCCAAAGCTCATTCCTCTCCTGAGATGGCAGGTACCTCTAGCTGCCCTGTCTTTTCCACCCCCACCCCCAAGTGATGGAGCCACCTGAGGCTCCCATCAAAGAGTCACCTATGGCCCTACCCTGAAACTTCCCACTCCCTCGGCCCGCCACACCCTCATCCAGGAGACTTGCAGGGAGCACTTTGAAAACAATTTTTTCAGAACTCCCGGTTTGGATGCAGGATGGCAGAACGGGGTTCTCCAAGGGGGTGGGGGTGGGGGGTGCCCCAGGGCCTTGCCCAGGTGCTTCAAAGGTATATTTTTAACTATGACCCTATCCCTTTAAACAGGCTCTTCCAAGGGCTTGTCTGCGGAGCAAAGAAAGGCCTCTGGCCTTACGAAATTACAATAAAATCTCATCTATTCTCTCTAAAAGAACACAAACTTTCAAGTGCTCTATGAAAGGGAGCTTGTGGGGTTTGTGCCCGATCCAAACGAAAGTCACCTAATGCTGGAGGTGGTTTTTAAACTAGTTTCATATAAATTTAAAAAAATGTGAGCAAACAAGTATCTTTTTTTTTTTTTTTGGCTTGGGACGTGGGTGGAGCAGGCAAACTCCTTCCCCCAGCCCCGGTGAGTCCAGTCGGAGCAGGAGCTGACCATTGTAGAGCATGTGTGTGTCTGTGTGTGTGTCTCTGTGTGTCTATGTGTGTGTGTGTGTGTCTGTGTCTGTGTGTGTGTATCTGTGTGTCTGTATGTGTGTGTGAGTGAGTGAGTGATGAGGGAATCTGCCTGCTCTAGGGGTGGGTGGTAGGTAGGCAGGACAAACAAGATACTGTCTGGGCCCCACACACACCCAGCTGGAGGATCTGTAGGGCCTAGGTAACTGTACCTGGGCAGGTTGTCTGTGTACAAGCGTGAGAAAAGTGTGTTGTATGTATGTGTAAGCATGTACCAGCATGTGAACACAGAGGAGTGGTGATTACATGTAAACAGCACCCTGGAAGCAGCCACAGATTGGGCTCTGCTCAGCCTACATTGGGTCTTGGTGGGGAAGCATTTTTTTCTTTTTTTTCTAGGTTTTTGCAAGGCAGTGTGGGATTAAGTGGCTTGCCCAAGGCCACACAGCTAGGTCATTATTAAGTGTCTGAGGTTGGATTTGAACTCAGGTCCTCCTGACTCCAGGACTGGTGCTCTATCCACTGTGCCACCTCGCCACCCCGTGAAACATTTTTTTTTTTGAGGAGGGGGTGGAGTAGGGAGGAAGCCAGGGCCAAGAAAGGGGCACAGGTGGGGCTCATCCTAGCCTGGACAGGAGTCCAGCCAGAGACGAGAGCCCATTCAAAGGAGAAGGGGGAGAAGGCAGCTTTCATCTCTTGCTGGAGAGTCCCCCCTTCTTTCCTGCTCGGGTCCTGGTATGTCCCAGAGACTACTTTCTCCTCCTCCTCTGGTTCTCTTGGCAGAGACCATTTTAAACAAACAGATGAAAAAACACTAAGGATTTAAGTAAACTCCTAAAGATGAGGCTGACAGACGAGTCAAAGATCATCTCCCCCCCACCCCCTCACACCTCTCCTACTTCTATCCCCTTCACCCTAAACCAGACCCTTGGGGGTGCCTCTCTGAACATTGGTTGGGGGGCTCAAGGCTTAGCAAGGAGGCCCCCCCCACCTTGGGACTCAGGCCCCTGGGTCCTGCTTCTTCATCCATTCAGGAGCCAGGCCTAGGCTGGTATACAAAGACCTCCAGACCATTCATTTAAAATCACCTTCTCGAAGCAGGGATCAAGGCTCAAAGGGTTTAAATGACTTCCTCAAGGATCCTCTGACCCACATCAGATTCAGAGAACCATAGATTTAGAGCTGGCAGGGGCCTTTGAGATCATCTCCAAATCCCTGAATTTACAGATGAAAAAAATGAGTCTGGGGAGAAGTGATTTGCTTATGGTGGGATTTGAACCCAGGATCTACAACTGCATCACAAAGTCAGAGGACAATGAGTTGGAAAGATCACTTGGGCCTTAGAGAACTGAACAGCTTGCTAACAAGTAGCAGAACTGAGACTCGAACCCAGGACCAAATCCACTGTAAAACAAAGGCATCTGGCCTCAAAGAGGCATCAGAAATAGGAGAAGGATATTTGGTCAGAGCACAGGATATTGATTGGTTTGGCAGATAATGAAGAGGGAAAGAAGCGGTTTAAAGCATTTCCATTTAAAAACCCAGCAACACATCCATAGGGTTCGCCTCCTGACTGCTGCCTACCCTTCAGGTGACATTCCTCCCCCCACCCCTGCCCAGTTCCCTGGGAGGGCACCATTCAGCCAAATGGCTAGTTCAGATCTGGCAGCCCAGCCGGTTAAGGGAAATAAGGTAAGGGCCGATTCCAGCTTCCAGCCCCTCCGGTCCTTCTACTCCCTCCAAGCATACGGGTTCCAACAGGGTCTCTTTGTCTTCTTCAAACACAGCTCTAGTCACTGGCTGGATCTCATCCCCAGAAGTTTCCCCCTTCTTACCTCCCCCTCCTTAAAATCCCTGGCTCCCAGCCTCACCTCAAAGGTCACCTTCCAGAGAAGGCCTGGCCTGGTCCTGGGGGAGACTTCTTCTCTAAAGGGACCTCCCATCCAAGCCCTATCTCACATGTGCCTAATTCTTGTTGCTGTTTGACCTTCCTTTCCCAAAGAACATCAGGGAGGAGATGCCATGACAAGCAAGTGAATTGGATTTGAGTGGGGGGGGCTGGGCTAAGTGACCAGTCTCACTTTCTCCTCCAGAGTCACCTGAGTCCAGTGGTCAGATATGGACCAGGATGAATGGAGATGGTTCTGGATGAGAGGCAGTCTGGGTTAAATGACTTGCCCAAGGTCTCTAGAAGATAGCTGGATGGCTCGATGGATAAAGAACAGCATTAGGAGGACCTGAGTTCAAGTCAAACTAGTTGTATGACCTTGGGCAAGTCACTTAACCTTGTTTGCCTTAATCCATTGGAGAAGGAAATGGCAAACCCCTCCAGGACCTTTGCCAAGAAAACCCCATGTCCAGTGTAGTCTACGGAGTCATGAAGAGTTGGACACAACTGAACAATAACAATACTATAATTGGAAAAGAAACTTTAGGTTCAACGATCGTATTTCTGAGTGTCTTGGGAGAACTGTGAATTCGCTGGATGGAATAAGATGAAGCCTGGCAGTCAGATTTCTCTCAGGGACCATAAGGCACCTGTCCCCCAGCCCAGCAGACTTCTGTCCCCACCACAGAGGGCTTTCTTTCCTTTTCTGATGAGGGCTAAGTCATCAAAGGCAAGAGACTGTTCTTCCCCATCCCTCCCCATCTAAACCCAACTTGCCAGCTGAATCCAAAATCAAAAAAGACAGAGGAGGGGAAAGAAGGCACAGGGACAGCCGGGAGAGACCCTGGTATGTCTAGGAGGTACTGGCCCCCAGGAGCCAGCAAAGCTCCGGGTCATTTCTTCCCTGAAAGACACTCTACAAAAATAAATTGTAATTGAGTTTAATAATCTTCCCCCCCCCCTTCTAGAAAGAGCCTGACAGATGCTTCCTGCTGCTTACTTCTGCCCCATTCCAAATATTTTTACCTTATTTGGATGAAATGTATTATTTTTCTAATGAAAGGCCCTTTTTTTTTTCCAAAGGGCGGTTTCCCCCCCCTCTGTCCAGCTGCTGCCTTTATTAGGTAGTGTTCATGCCTTTTTGGGGATGGGTTTTCTTTCCTGAATTCATCTCTTTCTCCCCCTCTCCCTCCCTTCCCCCCCTTCTCTCTCCCTCTCTCCCTCTCCTACTGTCTCTCCTCTCTCTCTCTCTCATTCTGTCTCTCTCTCTCTCATTCTCCCTCTCTCTGTGTCTGTCTGTGTGTCTCTCTCTCTCACAGATAACCCACAAGTCACCCCCTGCATCCCCTTAGTTTTTATTCCTCACCACCTCCTGCTACCTTCACTTCTTTCTTGACTCTCCTGTGAAATGTCCAAGAGGGCTGGAGTACTCGGAGAGGGGAGATGGAGGTGGGGTCTGGATATAGAAGGTTTTCAAAGTACCTTGTAAGTGTTTCTTCTGGAGGTGTATCTGTGAGAGGAAACAGGAACAACTGAGCTTCCAACAGAGGCTGCCCCAAGGACATTTGGTGTCTGATTCCCCTTTGTAGATGGGGAAACTGAGTCTGGGAGCCTGTAACATTGGTTCCTGCCATACCACATAACAGGATCACGGTCAGCTGGGGAGAGCCCAGACTGACTGAACCCAAGAAATATAGGAGCAGTAAAAGGAAGGGCAGAGTCTGAGGTTAAGAGGGACATGGGATGTTCTTCTTCCTCAATTCTACTTCCAAGAATCCTTGGCTGCCTTAAAGACTCAGCTCCTTGGCGAGAGGTCTTCCCTGGTCTGCCTAGCTAGAGTGCTGGTTCCTAGCCTTGTATGTCTTAAGAGGGTCTCTCCTCTCTGTCCCTGTGCTTTCTGTCCTCTCCTCTCTTCCAGCTGATTTTAGATTCAGTACCTTCCCCTCTGAGATGACCTTCCCTATTTTAGATTGGTATATACCTATTTAGGGACACAGTGGCTTTCCCATTAAATCATGTACTCCCTGTATGCAGGGGAGCCTACAGGGTTTTACTTTTTCTTTCCATCTTCAGAACCTTTCACAGTACCTGGCTAATAAAGCCTAATAAAGGTTGCAGATTGATCATCCCAAGTCTCCTTTCTCTCCAGTCACACAGCTACCCACCCCAAGTTCAGACCATCATGACTTTCCTTCCAGATTTCCTAAGAGTCCTCCCTGATTTCAGTTTCTCCTCTTCTCCAAACCAGATCCAAGCTCTCTCTTCAACCCTAATCATTCCATTCCCCCATTCAATAGAGTGTGGTTTGGGGGATTTTGAAAACAAACATGTACAAGGAAGATACATATAGGATAAATAGGAAATAATCAAGAGAGGGAAGGCACTAAAAAAAAGAGGGGTTGGGAAAGGCTTCCTGTAGAACAGGGGCTGGGAACGTCCAGCTCGTGGGCCATATAAAGCCCCCCAAAATCATTTGGTCTGGGGCTGCAAAGGCAACTTCAGGAGGGGCTTGAAATTCAATAAATCTTTAGAAGTGAATTAATTAAATGTTTTACCAAATATAGCAGGCTAATTTTTAAGGTTTGCCGTTTAGCAGAAAAAGTTTCACACCCTTGCTGAAGAAGGTGGGATTTTAGCTGGGAATTAAAGGAAGCCTGGAGACAGAAATGAATGGGACAGCCAGAGAAAATGCCCAGAGGTGAGATGGAGGGTCTCCTGGGTCAAAGAGTACATATTAGGGAGTCTGGTATACAAAGACTGGAAAGGGAGAAGGGGCTGAATCTTTCTTCCCCACCCCCATTTTGTTCATTTACTCAAGCTGCCTCAGCCCTGGTAGACCTTCACCTCCCATGATATTTTCCTTCAATCGTAGCTGAAGATTTGAAATCCCCTCCTCTAAAACAACTCAGACCCTACCCAGTTAAAATGGTTTTGTCCCTCCTCAAATTACTGTATATTTATTTGACATGCTGGACCCATCAGTAAAATTTAAGTTCTCTATTGATAGGAACTGTGCTGTTTTTATACTTTCTATCCCCAATAACAAGCCCAGCTCATCACAATTTTTCATCTGCAGCAACATCATCATCATCATCATCATCATCATCATCATCATCATCATCATCATCATCATTTCTAATTTTAAGTTTTGCAGAGCATTTCTTTCACAACAATCCTGGGAGGTAAATGGTAAAAGTCTTGTTATTTCACAAATGTGACTTCCCCTGGCTGATAACACTAGAACCCAGGTCTCCAGACTTCAAAGTCTGGTGCTCTCAACACTAGGATGAAATACTTAAGTGTTTTATTCATTGAAATGAGATTGGGTCCTACAAATGTTCTGGTTACACACGTGGAAGGGGTAGAATGTAGGAGAGGACCAAGAAGCAACAAGTCTAACTTGAGCCAGATCCCCCAAGAGTGGGTCAGGGGCTGCTCTGAGGCAGATTCTTGGTTCTCTAGGAAAAGTTTTCAATTGGAAGTTGGCCCCCTATCCCTTGGTGGCTATCTGACCAAGGCAGTATCTCTCCATCTGAAAGTAGGGATTTTCCTGAGAGTCTCCCTTCCTGGCCCCAGCTGAAGGGATCCCTCCAAAGGTGATCCGAAAATGACCACAGATGAATCAACACTCCCACCAAGCTAGGACTCAGGGTCTTTCCATAATGGTGGGCAGAACATTGGTAGATCATACTGGGAGGTTGAGAGAAAGCGCTTGGAGCTAGTAGGAAGGGTTCATTCCCATGGTCACTAGCATCTTGAAGAACTCCCATACTCTTCTCTTGCACTGACCAACACACATCTCCATTCTGTAGGCATCCCCTAGGCCTGGATCTCTCATTCCTTCTGGAACAAATTCACAGACACATTACAGCTGCCATCTATATGGCTTAAAGTTGCTAAAGATCTGTTTCTGCTTCTACTAGAAGCTCTGAAGGAAGTCGAGAAATCAGACCCAGCCACTAGCTCCAGACTTCTTTAGTTTAAAAAGGTCAGGGGTCCTGTTAGGAGAAGGTAAGATTCGGTTGTCTGTTGGAGGGTAAAAATTATGCACGAAAGAGGATTCAGTTGACTGTATGAGAGAGGACGTTGTCCCACTTGACTTGCTTCTGGCCATATTACACCTGGAGAAATGCCTTCAGTTTTGGTGACATGGCTTAGAAAGTGTATTCATTACATGGAGAAGGTCCAGAGAAGAGCTGTCAGGCTTCAAGAGCACACCAGAGGACCAGTTGATGGAACTGGGGATGTCTAGGCAGCAGAAGGTTTGGGGGTATAGGCAGGGACATGACATCTTTGAACAGCTGTCCAGTGAAAAAGGAGTCAGATTCCTTCTATTTGGTTCCCAATGGCAAGACCAAGGGCAATGAGTGGAAAGTGTAAAGAGGCAAATGGCGGCTAGATGCTAAGAAAAATTTCCTCATATAAATTGTCCAAAAGTAGAATCAATTAATTGATCGATCAACAAACATTATTGGCCTATCGGAAACAAAAATATAATGGATTTCTTCTTGCAAGTAGCTTAGACTTTCATGGAGAGCCCAGTAAGTTGAAATATATACAGAACAGATAGAAAGCAGCAGCTACGAGGTACAGTCAGAAGACTAAAGTCAGAAGCCCCGAGTTCAAGTCAGCCTCAGATAGTTACTAGCTGTATGACCCTGGGCAAGTCATTTAATTCTGATTATCTCCCCCCCCAAACCAAAAATAAATGAACAAGAACACCTTCAAGATAAATCTGAGGCAGTTGGGGAGGAGGTGGGGCACTAGCAGTTAGGTTGAGATTTTTGGTTGGTTCTTGTTCTTCATTATTGAAAACCAAAATGACATCGTTATGTTTGAGACAGAATTAAAGCAAGTCCAACTGTAGCTGAGCTGCTCAACACAGGTCGGGCACAAACAGTCCATGTGAACACCTGGGGTGGGCGCTCTCAACTTATATTTCACTGAGATCTTTAAACAAGGGGGAAATGACTATTTCTTGGGTCTATGTGTAAGAGAGGAGTAGTCTACTGGAGGGTGGTTTGAAGTAGATGCCACTAATGTCTACTCCAATGCTGAGTGCTGAGATAGTTATTTTACTTACTATTCCTTTTCCCTACCCCTCCACCCCATAACCAACCAAAGTACCCACTGCCAGGTCCAGAACTCTCTGGTCCCGATACTGATCCTTACTCTGGACTAAGTTGCACATATCATAGTGAAAACTCCAAGTTTCTGGTGGGCACTCAGGGGCCATTTTCAAACTTTCCTTGGGGTCCATTCTGGTTGTGCATGGGAAGAAGGGATGGCTTGAGTTGGAAGAGACAGTAAGAAAGTTTACATCCCCGAGAGGAGGGTGAGCCACCTCCTTCTTAACAGAGTGAAAAGACTAACTTCAGTAGGAGGTGGCAGCAAGGTGGACCTGGAGTCAGAAAGTTTTGTTGTTCAGTTGTTTGATATTTATTTGGCAGAGAAACTGGAGAGTTTTGCTATTTTCTTCTCCAGCTCATTTTACAGATGAGAAAACTGAGGCAAACAAAGTTAAGTGACTTGCCCAGGGTCGCAGATAGTGACTGAAGTCAAATCGGAACTCAGGAAAACAAGTTTTCTTGAACTTAGGCCTGGTACTCTATCTACTACCCTTCCTAGCTGCCCCAGAGTCAAGAAGAGTCGGGTTCAAATATAGGCTTAGACCCTTACTGTGTGACCTGGGGCAAGTCACTTAAGCTACTTGCCTCAGTTTCCTCATCTGCAAAATGAGAATAATCAGAGCACCTACTTCTCAGGGATATTATGGGCACCAAATGAGATATTTGGAAAGCACTTTGTGAACTCTCAAGTGTTTTATAAATATTAGAAATGGGATCCCCTCAGAGGAATTTGGCAAAGCAAGAGGATAAGGGCAGAGAGTTGAAGAAACAGTAGTTGGGAAGTTCAGAATCACCCTGCTGGAGCTGGAAGATGACGCACTTTGGGAATTGCCCCCCAATCCAAGCTATAGCTGATGGATGCTAATCAAAAACTCTGTTCCAACCACACTACAGAGAAGCCTGGAGAGAGCCCTGGATCTGGACTCCAGAGTCCTGAGTTCAAAGTCTATGTTTACAACTCAATAGCTGCATGACCATAAGCAGTCTCTAAAATGAAGCTAACAACTTACATCATCATCATCACCACCACCACCATCAATATCCTCCTCTTCCTCATCATCATCACATCTCTTTTTTGTCTTTCTTCAGAGGCAATTGGAGTGAAGTGACTTGGCCAGGATCGCACTACTAATGTCTGGGGGCTGGATTTGAACTCAGGTTCTCCTAACTCCTGCTTTATAAACTATGGCGCCACCTAGCGCAACGCCGACATGCTTCTTCTTAGCATTATTGAAATGGCAGGACAAGTCATTCCTCGTATGGATATCTTCTACCCACAGATGTCTTCCATCCATGACTTTCGAGTCTGTCTTTTGGTCTCTGGGGACAAATGGATCCACACTACATAACAACTTCTGAAAAATCCAACAGGGCTAAAATGTGGCCCCCATTCTTGAGTCTTCCCTTCCCCATTCTTTTATGTCTTCACTCCTCTTGGCAGGCTGGTCCATCTTCAGGCCATGCTCCAGCACCCTGAACTGTAGATGCACCTGAGTGTTACAAGATTGACTTTTCATGGATTCCTTTTATAACCACACTAGATCTTCCCCAAGCTACCCACTCATCCCTCCCCCCCCCCCCAACCAGGGGCAGTCGTCTAACATTCAATGTTAGCTAGTTTTGCTTTGATGCCCACATCCAACTGAACTTGGCCTCTAGTGGGTTTCCTCATCCTTGGGTTGTGGGTGACAGGAGACAAAGGTCTGAAGAAACTGGAGTGCTGGAAGCTTCAGTGAAAAGCTAGAAACAGGGTTGAGGAGACTCCAAGCAATGGGATCCACCTCATGGTTGCTCCCCGAGTCTTCTAAGGCTAGGGGAATGAGACTAGGATGATCTAAAGTCCAGGGCTGGGGTAGCAGCACCAGGCACCCCCCCACACATCTTCCATCTTGGTCATGGGAGGTAAAGTTGGGGAGAGGGAGTCTAAGTCCCCTCAAATAATATCTAAGGGAGTCTAATGAAATCTAAGTCCCTTCAATTAATGTCCACTGGGATCTGCCAAGAAAATGTGGTTTTTAAAAACAGATGGAAGCATCCACCAGAGAAAAGAGCCAATGCCTGAAGACCAAGTACCTGTGGACCAGGCGAGAAGGGAAGCCTGCAGGGACTGGGGGCCTCCTAAGTCACGCCAAGAAGGTTACATAGCTCAGGAACATATTTTCCACATCTCGCCAACTGCTCTTGTCCGAGCACTTTCTATTTCCAAAACCTTCTATGTATATAAAATGTACAACAGGCTCTTGTTACAGAGTATTGGGTCTTTGGGTGTTTTCCTCAAATGCTGGGGAGGGGATACTGACAAGGAACCCCTCTTTCTAATCCACTTTGGGGGTTTTCCCGTCTCAGCTCAATGCTCTGCAAAACATTAAAGGGAGCAGGAGGATGAAGAGTAGGGGGAAGGGAGAGGGAAGGAGACACACATACTCCTGAAGAAAATCTTCATCCATTTAAGGAATGAGAAACCATCCATCCCCCAGCAGGTCTATATACAGTCATATGAGGTCCCCTTCTTCTTAGATCAGGAGAATGTCCCCATTGCCTAGGCCCTCTGATTCACAGAAATCAGGCAGAAGCTAACAGGCAGTCAGGATGGCACAAAGAGATAAGCAATGGGCCTGGAGCCCCTGGAGCTGGGTTCCAATTCTGTAAAATGAGGGGACTGCTCTAGACCTCTGAGGCTTCCTCCACCTCAAAATCCTAGGATGTCTTGGCAAAAAGGAGCTGGGACCAGGTGGGGCCATGAAATGGCATGAGCACAACCCTCACTCCCAAGGCCCCCCTGCACTGCTTCTGGTGAACTTTCCCCAAAGAAAATGACGAGGAGCCGGGGTTAAATAGTGGTACCTCCTATTTTATTACAATTATATACAGTCATATCTTATATTCTGGAATCTATACATGATCACACAAACGAGCGCAATTTTCTTTGTGAGAAGGACAGACTCAGATGTTCCAGGAATTGCTCAGCTGGCGGCTCCTGTACAGGGAGGAGGGATCATGTGTCACCGTTGGACCAGTTGAGAACATGATGCGGCAAAAATGAGCGGTCAAACCCTGGGTCATTTCATTTTTCCAGGAGGACAACAAGGGAACTGTTGGGGGGGTGGGCAAGGAAAGAGGGGCCGAGCAGGAGAGCTCCATTTGAGAAGGGCCATCCTCAGCCCTGGGGCTCTGCTGGCCACTCTGACCCCCTGATCATCCAACACAGAAAAGGGAGACCCCACTTCAGAGACAAGGGGCAGGCAGCCCGATATTTGCTGCACAAAACACTCATGAGGCCATGGATGGGCCTGGGCCGGGGGGCAGCGGGAGGACAGAGAATCAACTCAACAGCAGTTCTTTCTCACCTGAGGAGTCAGGAGTCGGGTAATTAAGCTACCCATCGTCAAGGCCAGTATTAAAGGCAAGGTGCCCCCGAGGGGAAAAAAGACCGTGGAGGAAGAGGGTGACACTGGAACCTTTCAGCCCAAGCCCCCAGACCAGCAGATCATGAAGGCCAGACCAGGCTTCAGAATGAAATGCAGGCAATGGTGGGGGGCGGGGGGAGATAGGCAGTAAAATGAGAGACAGAAATGAACCAAGATGGAAGGGCTCAGAAAAGCCAGCAGGGCACCCAAAGCTCTGCAGAGGCCCCAGGCCAGACCCAGGAAAGGTCTAGCTCTGTCCTCGGGGCTGGCCTCGGCTTACAGCTGGCAGCTTCTAGTGATCTGAGGCAGGGCTAGTGTAGGGCTGAGAGTATAACCATCTCTGCTGCCTGGCAGTACCTGGGAAAGTCAGCACGTGAGTACATGGTGCCAGAGGCCAGCTAAATCTCCACGTGGTGAGTTTCCCCATCCCCTGACGAAAGGCATTCCAGGGAAAGTGGAAAGGGACTGTGCTATGGGCAGGTGAGGGTGGGGGGAGGGAGGAAGAGAAAGAAAATTAGATGGTCCTAGTCTATCTCGTTCTCATTGCTGGCTCCCTCAGGTCTCCGCAGTTTCTCCACCTGCTCATTGATCTGCCCATCTCCCCCTCTCCGATCCTCTGTCTGGACACCCAGGCAATCTTCCTCATCCACATGGCTCACATCTTCCTCTTCCTCTTCCTCTTCCTCCTCCTTGTCCTCTCTCTTCTCTTCTTCCCCTTGCACTTCCATCCGGACTTGACCTTTCACATCAATCACCACCTCCCCTTCTTCTTCTGGGCCTAACAGGTGATAGTTGACCTTCGACCCCTCAGGGCTATGGTTCTCCTTCACTGGTGAAGAAGAGGCAGACTCATTGCTGACGGGAGAGATGTCACTGCTACTGTTGTGGTTGGCTACAGTGGGGTTGGAGGGGGACGAGGACTTCACTGAGATCTGCCAGGAAGGGATCTTGGGGGCCGAAGGTGACGGAGGGAACTGCCTCCTAGTGGGAGGAAAGAGAATTGGGGAGCTCGATGTTAAAAAGGGCTTCCAAGGCTGAAGAGCAAGATGAAACATGGCTCAAATGGGGGAAGAGAAGCCTGTACCCTATGGACTGCCAGGGACTCTGCTGACATCCCTTCCATGGCAAAACAAGGCAGCGAACCCTGAAGACCAGGAAAAGGTCACCCACAGTGATGCCAGGGCGCTGGGGAGGGGAGGTAAGGGCAGCACCAGCCTTGGCTCCCCTAAGCTCCCTTCTTCTTTTGGAAAGGCCTATCTAGAAACTAAGCACACCCCTACCCCACCCCTGGCCCTCAAAACACACACACACACACACACACACACACACACACACACACACACACACACACACACACACACACACCATCAAAGCCACATCCAGAAGAGGCAGGGAGGTGCTGTTTGGCCATAACTAAGAAAGCAAACCACATATGACAGAGCTAATCTTTGACAGAGTTAAAACAAAATAAAAACCCCAATCCAACCTCACAAAACAGCTGCCTTTCCACCTCCACCCCCACCCCCACCCCCACCCCCTCTGGACTGGCCTCTGAGAAGGTTCTTCTATTTCAACCCCCATCTCTGTGGAGTACAAACAGGCTAATGCTTGCATAATTCACCAGTATCATAAATGCTATCAAGAAATTCAATTTGTGGAGTTTTCTTGGCTCCAATGTTACCCAACTGCCTACTTTCTGCCTTTTTTTATTTCCAAAAGTACTTCTTCACTGATTGCATAAAAATCACAAATTTCTCTCAATGACAGGTGCTCCCCTCCCCCAGTCAGAAGCCCCTTCCTCTCTACCCTGAGGTACATCCTCTCCAGGCAGACAAGGAGATGACCGGCTTGGAAGGCTGGCATGGAAGCCCCTTCCCTCCCTGAAGTCATCCATCAGATTTTCCAAAGACCACTGCCAGGGAAGGTCCACCACATTCTTAATAGCTCCCGTTGAAATTATAGGCCCTAGGAGAAAAGGAGGGAGCTCTGGGAAATGTAGGGGAGAATTCCCTTATATTTTACAGAGTTCTGGAAGGGCGAGCTTTCTTGAGATCAAAACTAAGATACAGGTGACTTAGGTTTGGGGGAGGAGGATTTGGGGTACCAGGCCTTGATGAGACAGTTCACCTCCCTGGGGAACATGCCTTGCCGGCCTGGCCAGAGGGGCTTGGCAGGTTGGGGAGGCAGAGGGAGGGCAGCCTTGGGAGGGCAGCCTTGGCTGGTCCTCCCTGTCCCTCCAAAGATCTGGGAGCATCGTCAGGAACACCACCTCCCCATCCCATCTCAGTTTGCAATCAGTTCCAAGCCCATTCCCTCCATACCGGTTTAAGAGGAGTCCTTTTAAGGAATTAATCTCAGACTTGAGTTCATTTATATTCTGTGACTCCAGGATCCAGTTGGTAGATGTGGTGGCCTGAAAGACACAAGGCAGTGGGGGGGGGTCAAAAGAGGCTCTGACTCCCCAGACTCAGGCAGCAGCACGTCCCCCCCCACCCCAGGAGCCCCAGCAGAGCGCCCCCAGGGGAGAGGGGCAACTCTTCAGTCATCATTCAGACCAGTGCCAGATGTCAGAGTCCCTGCTCTCAAGGAGCTGAAAGTCCTTTTGGGGAAAAGACATGTTAGTATGCACAAAATAAACGAGGTAAAATGAGGGAGGGGGGAATCACTCAAGGTTCAGAGAGCACACAGATGGGGGAGCTGCCAAATTTGGGATTCCCTTCAATGACCAGGAATCAGATATATTTATATTTATGAAAAGTGGCAGCTACTGGCACAGTGGATAGAGCACTAGTCCAGGAAAGACTCCTAAGTTCAAATCCAGCTCAGACACTTTCTAGCTGTGGGACCCTGGGCAAGTCACTTATCCCTACTTGCCTGAGTTTTCTCTTCTGTAAAATGAGCTGGAGAACAAAATGGCAAAATGCTCCACTATCTTTGTCAAGAAAACTCCAAGTGGGGTCATGAAGAGTCAGACATGATTGAAAAATGATGAGAGCTAGAAAGGAAAGAAGGAAGAAAGAGAGGAAAGAAGGGAGGGAAAGAGAAAGGAGAGAGGAAGGAAGGAGAGGAAGGGAGGAAGGAAAGGAAGGGAGGAGGGAGAGAGGAAGGAAAGAAGGGAGGGAAAGAGGAAGGAGAGGAGAGAAAGGGAGGAAGGAAAGGAAGGGAGGGAGGAGGGAGAGAGGAAGGAAAGAGAGAGGAAGGAAGGAAAGAAGGGAGAGGAGGACATGTCTTCAATGCTCACTTTGAATAGAGCACCTCAGCACACATTGGGGAAGGGGACACAACAGCCATACAGTCCCTGTTCTCCTGGTGCTCCCCTACCAAGGGAGGAAGCCAAGACTACAAGTCAGGGGTCTTTGGCTACCAGGGCATGGCAGATACTAATGCATCTTTTTTGGTGGCATTTCAGTCCTTGCTGTGGAGTCATTTGACTGGGTCAAAGACTCGTATGTCAATCAGTAATGGCATCTTGGTGGTTGGTTCCCCTCTTGTCTTAGGTTTCTCTGATGTGGGGGACCGTGGTGTGATGTGTCAGCAAAAGAAGTGTACGTGATCCAGGTTTGTTCAGGAAGATTCTATGGCTTCCAGGGCTCAGGGTGAGCTTCCAGAGGAATGGCAACCAGAGATGGTCCGTGTCCCATGAGGATAAGTTGAAGGGATTGAGGATCATTGGCCTAAAGAAATGAAGCCTCAGAAAGGATGTGAGGGCTCCCTTTACATAGGAAGTATTTTTCAGGGGGGAGGAGTTCAACAAGCAAGAATCAGGAGTCAAGGCGGGGGAGGTTGCAGAGGTCAACTGAGGGTCACTGACAGGAAAACCTTCCCAACAATCAAAGCAATCTTTGTACTAATCTAAGACCCTCTGACAGCAGAACGGGTTGTGTAGACAGGATAACCTCTCTCTGGCAGGCTTTAAGCACAGGCTGGACAATGACTAATGGGGATCACACTTCTGCATGGGCCAAACTAGATGACCATGGAGGGTCCTTCAGTTCTCAATCCTTCTAGATGACCATGGAGGGTCCTTCCAGCTCTCCATCCTTTTAGATGGCATGGAGGGTCTTTCCAGCTCTCAATTCTTTTAGATGACCACAGAGAGCCCTTCTGCTCTCAATCCCTCTGCCTACTCAGGCACTGCCTCATCTCAGAGCTTTGACTATAAAGGCAGAGATGATCATCTTAAGAGTCCTGGACCCTATTACTAATCCTTTCAAAGTGGCCAGCCGTGAACTGACTGAAGTCTAATGTCTTACCTGTGTCACAGTTCTCTATGACAAACCTTCCATCAACCCGTGCTCCTGCTTGCAAGGCAGTCAATTAGAACAAGATCATCTTTCCTTACTAGATCACAATTAATTTTGAGAAAGCTTGATGTTCCTTCTAACTCAACTGTCCATGATCCTACAAAATCCTTTGTGAATGGCAGCCTACTGTGGTAGAACCATAGTCTTGGGAGTCAAGAGGACTTGGGATCATGTCACGTTCTATTCTGAATCAATCTGATTGTTACCAAGTAGGATCTGGTTGCTAGGATGGAAAGGATAGGAACCTTTAGGGAACAGAAGATTCCATTTTTGAATTTGTGATGACAGGAAGTGAAAAGAGAGAGGAAAGGAGAGGAAAAGAGAAAGGCGGCATTATCTAACCAATGGAATTCAGATTTTGTGAAAGTAGGTTTCAAAGGGATCTGAGGAAGAATACATACATTCAAGGATTCTATGTAGGAAGTCAGCCCAGGGAGAAGAGGAAATTTCAAAGAAGGAACTTCTGAAGACATAAAATCAGGAGGAAATGAGGCAGTTTCCCATAGAAACTGTTGTGGATGCACAGGAGGCATCATTCAAAGTGGGTTTTTACAAGACATGGACAAAAAAAATGGAAGGGCAGGTGTGCCACCAAAGACTAGTCGCTTGCAAGAATGTCAGCCTATGGGGCAGCTAGGTGGCATAGTGGATAAAGCACTGGCCTTGGAGTCAGAAGTACCTGGGTTCAAATCCAGTCTCAGACAATAATTACCTAGCTGTGTGGCCTTGGGCAAGCCACTTAACCCTGTTTGCCTTGCAAAAACCTAAAAAAAAAAAAAAGAATGTCAGCCTATGCATGTGAGAGGCCAGGGGAACAAGGAAAGATTCAATTGGTTAGTATTTTAAAAAAACTAACATCAGGACTTTAAATGAATCTATCAAGAAAAGCAAGAATAAAAAGGGGCCAGTCTGTGGGTTAGAAGGGGGAAAGGAGGATAAAAGAAGAGGGCGGAGATCTCCTCAGGATGGATAGGATGATAACTGAAAACAGAAGCATTTCACTCCTTTGCTCATATATATCAGCTCTTCTGAAAACCAGTTGGCTTTTCTACTCTGAGGTTCCTCATGCCCGATACTTCATCTCTTGACTCTGGGATATGGCTCAGGCTATAACTCCCACACCTGAAGCATCCTACCTCATCTCTATGACCTGGAATGACCTCAATCTTTCCTTAAGATTTGGCTCAAATAATGCTTCCTGCAGAAGGCCAACCCCCTCTGCAGTTACCTTCCAGGAAGAAGAGAGGGCAGTGACACCACCCTCTGGAGTCCAGGGCTCAGGGGTGAGGGTCTTGGTTCTTAAAATGACACTGATGAGCTTCTAGAGGAAAGGCAAGCAGAGATGGTCCATGTCCCACGAAGATATGTATCTTCTTTGTACCTGTTTCCTTACCCATTGGGTCCCCCATTAGAATGTAAACACCCTGAGGGCAACGTCTGGTTTCCCATTTCTCTGAAACCCTAATCCCTTACATATGACCTGGCACCAGACAGACTTCTGATGACTGATTGATATTTTGCTTATATATTCTCTGCCAAAGAAAATTATCTTTGTACTGGAAAAGAGAGAACAAAAATTGCTAACAGGGAGTTGACATCTGAGATAATTAGGGAAAGACAGTATTTATCTCCCTTGATGATTTGATAAGTTCAAATCACCAGACCCCAATGAATCAGAACCCAAAGTAATAAAAGAACAGGCAGATATGATGGCCTAGCTGTTGTCAATAATATTTGAAAGAGATCATATATCAGAAGTACTACATGACTGGAGAAGAGCAAATGACCTCATCGTTTTGGGGTTTTTTTTTTAATGGGAAGAGAAGTGGGTATGTAAACCATAGGTAGGGAAGTCTGACTTTAACTGGTGGCAACATTTGATAACTTATAAATTGAAACAGCAATGAGTCAGCTTGCCTTTGTCTAGGACAGGTCATGACAGACAGTGACTAGTTGACAGGTGGTCACTGTTTCCCAGACAGATTCATGCCCTGCTCCTGCCCCTTGCCCAGCACACCACCCTAGTACCTGAGCTTCTCATTGGGAAGGCTTCAGCCCCACCACTGCTTCATGCTAAATTCCCTAATCTGTGGCCTAGCCCCCCAGCTCCTGCCCCAAGTCTCTGGAAGACACTACCAGACCCCCACTGGACTCCACCAGACTGATCATCCCTCAGGGTATTCAGTTGTCCTGTTAATCTACTCCCCATCCCTCTAACTTCTCTTTCTCTCTTAGGTTTTTTTTTTTAGGTTGTTTTTTTTTTTTTGCAAGGCAAACGGGGTTAAGTGCCCTCTAACTTCTCAATCAAAAATACCACCCCTCCCCCACCATGGTCCACCACTTCACTGTGTATTGTCCTCCCCCAATAAAATCAGTCTTTCATATCTGTATCCCCAAAGTTCAGCACCATATCTGGCATACCATGAGAGTTTAATAAATGCTTTATCATTCATTCATTCATCAAAGGAATGCTCTAAATATCATTTCCATTTTAGCAAAGCATTTAGCAAATACTCTCATGCTATTCTTGTGGAAAAGAAAAGATGTGAGCTAAATGGCAGTACCATTAGATGGATTCAGAACTAGCTAAACGGTTGGACCTGAAATGCAGCAGTTAATGGTAAGATGTAATCTTATAGGTCTCCAGTAAAGGGCCCCAGGGATCTGTGCTAGGCCCTCGACTCCTTAAACATTTTTATGAATGACTTGGATAAAAGCTTATGTCCTATCTTTCAAATTCACAGAACATATCAAGCTAGGAGAGAAAGCTCACAAATTGGATGATGGCATCAGGATCCAGAAGATTCTGGAGGGCTAGAACACCAGATCAGTTGAGATAGGGCTCAACAACAGTCCTTATGAAAGGCATGCAGGAGTGCAAAAGATTGCCAGTTCAATGGAAGTCAACTGATTAATATCACAGTTCCCCTAAAAATAAGTCACATGACTATAAGAGGGAGGGAAGGAGGCCCTATCTCTAGGAGTCAAGGGTGATCATACTCTGTCGTGGCCAGGCCAGAGCTGAAATACTGACTTCATTTCCAGGAACCCGATTTTATTTTAAGTTTCACTGTGGACTTTGCTGGCAGATCGCAGTCATTTGTACTCAGTCTCCTCCCACTCCTCCCCAACCCCTTTTCTGAACCCTCTTTTATACCAAGGAAAAAATACATTAGGAAAACCAGAAGAAATAGACTGCGGGTCACAGCAGCCTCCACATTCCTAGCCCCACCACCTGAGGAAGGTGACAGCTTCTAATGGCAGCTCTCTAGGAGAGAACATTAACACTCCAGTTAACTGCAGAGTGGCTACCCTGATCTCTGTGTACACTGTTCTTCTGGCCTTGCTGACTCCCTTCTACATTTATTCATACTGAATGTCCCACATTTTTCTAAATCCCTCATATTTCTCATTTCTTATGGAAAAAACAATGCCATTTGTGTACCACAATCTGTTCATCCATTCAACAAATGATTAACTCCCACTTTGTTTTTAGTAGTTTGCTACCACCTAAAGGGCTACTCCATCTGTCTCATTGCTGAACCCTTCTAAGTATGGCTTCCCCTATTAGAATGTGAACTCCTTTAGACGAGGGACTGCCTCATTTTTTCCCACATGGGTATGTATGTCTGTGTGAATACAAACATATCTGTGTGTGGGCATTATATATGTCTTATTTCTGGTGCTGTGCACATAGTAGACACTTTAAAAAGTACCAGCTCATTCATTCATTCATTCACATTATAATGCACACTTTCAGTTGCTGGCCTCTGTGAGGTATGAACTCAATCGTGGGGTAGCGAGGTCAGAGGGCATGAAAGATTGAAAGATAATCTACTAATCTCTCTCAAGAGAAGTTTCTGAAAAAAAGAAGTTTCTGTCAAGAAAAAAATTTTTTTAAAAAACCAACTTTGCCACTTTGAGAGATGTGAACTGATGTTTCAACTGCTTTCATTTGTTTAATAGTTGGCAATTCTTTATCATTTACTGAGGAATGGTTACCAGTCATCTACATTTTTGTCAATTCCCTATATAACTTGGATACCAGACTCTTGTTTTGTACTCACTTATTTCTCTGCTTATTCTACCTGCACTGGTTTTATACATGCAAAAGCCTTTCAATTTTCTATAATTGAAATAATTTATTTTGTCTTTTGTGATTGCTTCTTTTGCTTATGAATTTTCTCCAAAGCCATAGTAGTGAAAAGATTCCTGAGGGCCACATTTTAGTAAGGACACTGATAATCTGGAAAGTGCCTAGATGAAAATAACCAGAGTAATGAAGAGCCTTGAAATGATGCTATGTGAGGATTAGCTGAAGTAGCCAGGGATGGTTAGCCTGAAGAAGAGAAAACTCCAGGGGATATGAGAACTGTCTTAGCATATTTGCAGAGCTGTCACTGAGAGGGTGTCAGGAGCAATGGGTGTGTAAACTGCAGAGGCACATCTGAGTTTGATGTCAGTAACAGGAGTCCCACCAAGGTGGAAGGGCTCACTCCAGAGCACTGCCCCTCCCCAAAGGTTGAATGGCCTGGACGCGCCCTCCTCACAGACTGGTGATGGGATGGACTGGTTACAGGTCACAGTCTCAAGTCTCTGAGCTGCAGTCTCCTTAATTCCCAAGGGGGGAAGAAACCTTTTGTTATAGGGCTGCTGTCAGACCTAATGTGATGATGGATGCCCTGCAAAGCATCGGACAAATGGCAGCTGCTCTTCTTGTTATGTCGTTCCACAAGAGGCTTAACTTGGGGTGGCTGTGAACACAGAGGAGTCTCATGGCCCTTGACCCGAATCTTTCCCTTGCCCTTTTCACAGCTGATCTCACACATGCCCTCTGCACACATCCAGGAGGAAGTAAGCTCCCCAAGGACAGGCAGCATCGTTTTTTATCTCTGTGCCCTCAGACTCTAGGGTGGACCTCTGTCGTTTCAAGTTTGCCTCTGCTAGCTTTCTAGTGCCACTGGCACTCCCCACTAGTGCAGATTACACCTTTTCCTCCTCCTGCAGGATTCTCATCCACTTACTCCCCTAAATCAGGTGATCAGAGGATCGGTCCTGTTTAGCCACTTTCTGTGGCTCCCCGGTAAGTTGCTACTCCTTATTCTCAGACTGCTGCATATAAATTGTGGGCTATATGAACTTGTGAAGCAGTGTCCCCTCTGCATTAGCAGCAATCATGGTCCTCTCTCCCAAGCAAGGATGTCGTCCATTAGACTTTGGGTCAGTTTACTTCTTTGGGGATAGTGGGGTTCCATGATTCACTACTACAGAGCATCACTGAAGAGTACTGTTGTTAAAATGACAACTCTAAACTAGAGAACAGCCTAGAATCAAATATAATCTGGTCTGATCTCTTCTCATTATTTAATTCTAGGTCCAGTTAAAATTGCGCCAAGCTAAGATGTGTACACACACACACACATTTACTGATTTGTTTGCTTTTTCCTGCATGGACTGCTGAGATCACAGCATTCTGGGGCATGATGTCAGATGCCACCAGGACACCTGTAAGGAGATCCTTCACATTTCTTGGGAAATTCTTCTTTTGTCTAGACCACGCATGCCCAACCTGGGACCCATTTGTTGTCATGCTTGTTGATGGTGTGGGTTGCATGGTATTCATGAATGGGGACTGAATTCTGAATAAGTTCTTGGGGGTTTTTGTTGGGCAGTGTGGCCCAGAGGAGCCATAAGATTGAATTCCTCTGGTGGAGACGCCGTACTGGTTGTCCCATGCTACAGCAGCAAACATCCCACACAAATAGACCTTTCTCTGTTCTCTGCCTCCTGTAATGCTGACAGCCAGAGGATCATTCAACAAAGTTCTCTGCAATTGTTTCTACTGAGAAATCCCACATGATCTCTCCCTTCCTCCTCCTTCTGCCTCTTAGAATTCTTGAATCAAGCATCATGCTGTACAAGAACCTTTCCTGATATCCTACCCTCTCCCACAACAACTGGCCATTTTTGGATCACTGATGCATGGACCAACACATGGACGTGTTTTCTCCAGGGTGAGAATGCAAGGGCAAGACATTTTCACATTTCTCTTTGCATACATGGCAAGCCTTCTGGTTGCTCGCCATATGCATGAGATACACTCTGTTAGAAGAACTATCTGAAGGGGCCTCCGGCTCTGCCAAGTTCTGTGTCTTCTAGTCAATCAATAATGCACAGGGCAGGACCACAGAGTCTTTTGCTGTGAAGGGAAACTGCTTCAGAAAGCATTTGCAAAAACTTGCCTTTTTCCCTCATAATTTCATCCAGGGTATAGGTAAAGCTCATTCTCACAAAGTTTTAAAGAGATGAGTTGGGCACCTGGGTCTGTAGCTGAAATAATACAATCCACAACTCATTCCAATCTTTGGGTACTTTCTCCTCTTTCAGTTGTCTTATAAATTGACCCCTCAATGTTTTCAAAACTGTGGCCTTTCCAGCACATATATCCACATTGTAGAATTGGTCTGATGCAGCTACTCTTCCCATTTTTCCTTTGTGAATGCCATTTCTAACTCTTCACACAGCTCAACAAGGAGGGGTCTGGAGTTTTAATGAGTCCCGATATAGTGGTTCCACTGCCATTGGTGATGAAACTGCTTTGTTATATTAAAAAAGTGAACAGATGTTTGGTTTTCTATTTGTTTGTTATCTGCTTCCAGACTCTTCCAGGCACTCGTATCTACCGGAGCTGCATCTCATGCCAAACTTTCTAAAAACTTGTTTTCCTCCCCTCAATTTAACTTGGCTGCTTTCTTTTTCTTTTTTGTTTTTTTTATTAACTTGGCTGTTTTCTAAGACAAAACCACTCATCATTTCCTCCATGAGATCTGCAAATGAATTTATATTTCCAATCAAAACCACTAGGTTTGAGATCCGGGGCTTGCTGCCGAAGGTGGCTTCAGAGTTCCTCAGGCCTCTTCATTGTGGCAATGGCTTCCTATCAGGAAATGATGGATCTGTGGTGATTTTTCACTGTCTCCAGCTTGTTTGAAATCACATAGCAGGTACTTAATAAATGTTGAACTGAATGAAAACATCCACATGGGCAAGTAATGGTCATCAGCTATGGGCCCCTGAGCATGATTATAGATTTAAATATTTCCCAGTTTAAAAGAAACTCTTCCAAAAGACTTAATTTCCAATTCCTTCCCTGCTAAGAGCAGAAACCACATGGTGCACTAAGGAGTAATAATCACACGACCCAACATCCTTCCCGCCTTCCTTAGAGTAATTCCTGTGGCAATGGACAGAGAACAAGCAACTACAGAAACTGCTTTTGGAAATGCTGTAACCAGTTGGATGAAATTCTTTTAAAGGCCACAGGTGAGTCTGACATGAGCCCACAGAGACTCCAGTCACCCCCCCCCATAGTTTTCAAATGAACAATTAATTAGGGCTCCCCAGAAGGTAGTCAGTTCTAATTTCTTTTCTCTGCCCCTTACTACCTTCCCATGAGAACTGACAAGACAATTCAAACGAAAAATACAGAAGGGTGGGAAAAGACATTAGCCTGAGAAACCTGGATGAAGGGTCCTGAGCAAAAGTTCAATAAATACAGTGGTTAGAACACCAACCCTGGAGTCAGGAGGACCTAAGTTCAAATCTGACCTCAGACACTTAATAATTACCTAGCTGTGTGACCTTGTTAGCCCCACTGCCTTAAATAATTTTTTTTTAAATTCAATAAATAGTTATCAAATAAACAAGTGGATCCTAGTGTGGTAGGTGAGTGTGTGGCTCAGTCTAGTAACTGGGCTCTCACTCCTCAGGGACAAAGAGTCTATCCTTCCTTAGCAGGGAGTGCTGCCTTCAGAGTTTCCAAAGAGAAGATGGGCTTGGAGGGGCTTTGCTTGGAGGAGTGCACTGGTGACATACTCATTTGCAAGAGTGTCTTCCCATGAGATTTCTACATCAGGCCATCAGACAGGCAAGAACCCAGGAGCCGCCACTGTTCTGGCTTTTCCAAAACCTTGAAAGCTACAGCAGCACATTAACAAGGGAGCAATTTCTACTCACCGGCCGGCAAAGGACTCAAATTTCCAAACGCATATGGTGCCAGATGCCTAGGATTTAGAAATAAAATCTGACATCTGGGGCTTTTTAGCCAGTCTCTTTAAAAAACAGTTGTAGAAAACTCACAGCCTTTGGTTTTATGTAGGTTTTTTAATTACTTAAAGCTTCTCTTTTTAATTTTTTACAGTGCTCCAGTAGGAGCTTGGAAGGCAGATATAAAAACTTACATTACAGCTGAGAAAACACAGCTTTTACTCTTTGGTTTATGGGGTTACCAAGTCTTCGTACACATGGGGTTTAGATACCAAAACAGAATGCTTTACATTTCAGCACAGGAGAAAATAAGAAGGGGTGTGGGAGGATAGAGGGTTCCCAAAAAAAAAAGTGCAAGAAACTTTTAAAGGCTGTTCTAAACCACCACACAGAATTCCCGTGTCCTTTCCCTTCTCAAAACCCAACATGTGGTCTTAATCTTAATTCTTAAGACCTGAAAACAGTTTTCCAATTTCCGGAATGGCTTCAGGCCGTTGGCAGGCCACAGCTCCAAAGGATAACAGAGCTGTGACCATAAATTGGCTTTCAAGGTTTGTTTATGGTTGTGCGCTGTGTGGGTCCTGCTGCAGGGAGCATGGTCCATGGTGAAAAGTGGCCACTGGCCACAAAGGAGCCCTGGAGGAAACCAGGGGTGGCGCTGTGGGGGATGGGTCAGTGGACTGCGCAGGCTGCTCATCGTTGCGCAAGCTGGCATTAAGGCTTGAACAGTGACTGATGGATGCTCCTGCATCAGATCCTCAACAATAGTCCTGTGAGGGGATGTTAACTTTACAGATGAGGAAACTGAGATGGAGAGGGTTTGATCCACTCAGCTGGGGTGACCCAGTTCAGAAAGTCTCAGAGGCTGACATCGGACATCTGGGTGCAGGCTGCCCCAGCAAAGCCACCAGCCATGATGCTTCTGCCCTTCTTAATCTGGTAAGCATAAGAGAGTCCAACCCCATGCAGAGGCAGTGGGTCAGCTACTTCTCCCAGGCAGCTAATTCTGTCTCCAACTCTTGAAAGCACTGTCAAGTGTATCAGGAAGAAGAGGGGAGGAGAGGAAGAGGAGGGGGCAGGTGGACTCACAGACAGACCATCAGCCACTGTTCTTTCTCCTCTCAGGTCTTCTTTGGAACTGAATGGGTTCATTCACACAACAGTGGAATGCTCTGGCCAGAAAGCCAACATTTATTCAGTGGCAACTATTTATAAAACTTCGCATCCATCAGACCATAAGAGATTCACAATAAAAAGAGACGAGTTCTACCCTCAAGAATCTTCCAATCTAACTGTAGACACATAATTTATACACAAGAGGTAGACTAAACAATAACCACTGAGCAATGTAGAAATGTCCCCAGTAACAGAATGGAAGAACAGAGTACTGAGAGAGGGGTGAGGGAGTGACAGAGAAACCATCAGAAGAGAAAGTCAATCCAGGAAGGAAGCGTTACTCAAAGAGGGGAATTTCCACAAGAGTGAAAGCGCCATGCTCCAGGGGCACATGGAACCACTTAGCTCAGAAGTGACAATGCCATAATCTCCACCCTGGGGGTGCGCAGATTTTAGAAAAAGATGTCCTAGTATATCAACCTACTAGCTTGGTTAGAAGGAAAGATGCGCTAAAATAATCACAATAGCTCCATGACTGCTGTCTCCAAGGACAAGAATCCCTCAAAACCCTACCCACAACTGCCCATCCTCTTCCAAGGGATGAGGAGTTTACCCAACGTGCTGGGAGAGCCATGCCTGCTTTCTCCTGATAGGGTGAGAATGCCAGGGGAGCTATCAGACAATCACTATTCACTCTTGCCCTGTGACCAGGCTATTTTCTTTTGATACTACATCTCTTTGATGGCAAGCTTTCTTTTTGTTCTTTGCTGTTCCTAATCTGTTTTGTATTGCAACCTGGTCATTGCCCTTTGAGTTAGAAACAGACAGACCCATTACTTGAAATCATACAACAGTGACAGAATGCAGGTATTAGAGACAAGTCTTCATTTCAAGACATCACCTTCCTGACGCCATTAGTCCTCTTCAAGAATGAAGGACAAACAACAATCTGTGAAAAGTAGCAATTGCTCCATTGATCAGTTCATTGGGAAATGTACTTGTTTGCTAGTTCCCTTCCTCCATCCCCTTCCAGATGTGGAATCATACACTTACATGTGGTTGCTCTGTCCAAAGGAATATACATTTCTTAAAATAGAGAGGTTAAACCTGGCTTTGATAAAGCCCTTTTGGATTCAAATGAAGCTACCTGACTTAAACTTTAAACCCAAATCATTCTGGCTCTCAGTGACTGATGAAAAATAAGTCCCAGTCCAAGACTGTAATTGGTTACTTTGGGTTTTGATGACTTAAAAGTGAGCATAAATAGCAATTATTTCCATTCTGGTCTTCCCCTCTAAAAGTGAATTTATTTTTTTGAATAGGCAAATGAGGCCATCTTTTGCTTCATTTCTTATCCAACCTTAAATCACTGAATGGGTGTTGCTTCAGCTACTTCACTACATCTTAAACCCAAATCACTCTGGCCAACCTAAGCCTCAGTTGGTCACTATTTGCGCTTTGTTGAATCAGAGTGAGTGCAAATAGCAATTGTTTCTATTCTGACCACGAGATGTTCCCCTTCCAGGTTGATATATTTTTTAAGTAGGTAAAAGGTAATTTTTTTCCTCATTTCTTTTCTATCCTTAATTGTCTCAGTCAACTGAGACCTGGGAAAGACCACGGTCTTCCCTTTCATCTTGGGCCATTTCCAGCTGTCCTGATTCATACCTAGCCACTGGATGCAGATGGCTCTGAAGGAGAGTGAGGATGGTGATTTTGTATCATTCTGCCTAGCTTAAATCCAATTCACTTGCAAGTCAACACATTACTTTCCTGATGTCATGGGTCTTCTTCAGTAATGAAGGACAAACAACAACAAATAAGTAGTAATTTGGGGTCATTCAGGAGCCCTGCAATTTTCCCAAAGGATTCCTCCCTATTCTCTTCCTCCTTTTTGGTTTTGGATCTAACTAATGTGCTCTTTGCCATAGCTGTCCAAGATGCCTACACTGAGCTATTCATTCAGACAACAAGCATTTTTAAGCTACTGGATTCTTCTTCCTGTAGAAATGAAAGGTAAAATGCTTTGAAGTGGTTATCAATCTCCTCAAGGAAGCACTGAAGGGCTCACCCAGGGCTTC
This sequence comes from Macrotis lagotis, assembly GCF_037893015.1. Lineage (NCBI taxonomy): Eukaryota > Metazoa > Chordata > Mammalia > Peramelemorphia > Peramelidae > Macrotis > Macrotis lagotis. The sequence continues at coordinate 883,009,929 of NC_133658.1, forward strand.
ATGAAACTAGCACAATGCCATCTACAAAAAGGAACATTTGGGAGATCTCATCTTCTGTGATGATGATGATGGTCCCTCCTCACCTTGGATCCTATACTGAATCTCCTCCAAGAGAGTGGTAAACACCTTCCGTGATGATCACAGAGTCAGAAAAAAGGTTCTCATTGTTCCATCTTTCAAGAAATTTCATATAATTCTGGTGTGTATATATATACATTTTAGTTTCACAGAATAAAACACTCTTTTGTAATACCAGATGAAATGTATGCAGTCTATTAATGGCAAAGTTGAGGTCCACCATGGGATAAGTCTAGTTACTCCTCTCTTCAAGCCTTCAAGTCCCCCGCCAGGATGAACCAGGCCAATCGACTCCCACACAGGCAGACAATATCTCCCTCACACCACTGCTCTCCCCCTTCACTCTTCTGAGCTTTGATCCTAGCCCCACTTCCCCTGGAAGCACACTCAGGATTTTCATAGGTCAATAGCCATCAGTGATTCTGGCTTGCTTATTGACATTCATGAAAAGAGCTTTTATCAAAAACAACAAACCCACCTACTTGCTCTCCTCTGCCTCCTCCTCCCAGTTTCACTTTGACATGATCTTGGGGTGGCTCTGTCATTAGTTCCTAGGGGGTAGCTAGCATTTATAGAAAGGATTTAAGGTCTGTGCTTGACAAACATCACTTCATGTGAGCCTCCCAACAACCCTGAGAGCTGGGACTGTTGAGATCCCCATTATACAAATGAGGAAACCAAGGCACATGGAGACCAAGGGATTTGCCCTGAGTCATACAGGGCTGGATTTGAACTCAAGTCTTCCACACTGCAGGTCCAGCCCTTTCTTCACTATGTCACCTAGCTGCCAGTTTTTTCTCTAAAAGCCAAATTTAGAATACAGTACATAGAAGGGCTCTCCATCAGAATGAAAGTCCTAGAAATTCTTCTGATATTAACACGAATAAGGCTGAAAAACCTTCACCATTCAATCATATTTCAATCAATCAGTTGGTCAAGTGATCAATCACTCAGCACTTATCAAATACAGGAAATGTGCTAGGCTCCAGGTTCACAACAGCCAAGGTGAACAGTCTCTCTTGAGGAGCTTATGAAAGAGAACCACCCATGCACACTCCATGTATACGGGTGTGTGTGTACAAGGGAAGGGACAGAGTAGAAGGAGTGGTCAGAAAAGGCCTCAGGTAGATGAGGGGAGGGGGCGCCCCAATCCAGAAAAATCCCTTCCTGGTCTCTCCATGACATTGCTTCTCAATCAACAGAGGGAGTCAAAGGTCTTGGGACTGTAGGGCTCCAACTCTGGCAGCCAACTCGTCAGCTTTTGGAATGAGAGTCTACAGCAAGCCAGGGACTTGTCCAGGTTCACCAGGGAGCCAGGGGCCTGGGCAGGATCTGCACTCTGAAGCCAGGACTCTTTCTACTTTACCACAAACTTGGACACACACCCCCAAATCCCCCAACACACATACTCCCTCCTCCAGTCCGTGGCTACCCACAGGCTCAGCTCTACGGAAGCTCCACTGATCCACTACCACATCCCAAGTCGGTTGCCCCGCTCTGGATCAGTGGTGCTGACATATATGGCCATGCGACAGCCTTGGGGGTGGGGCTATCTCTGACCAGACCAAAGGGGAGCAGCCCATGTAAACACAGAAGAAATGAATGGAGGCCTGAAGTACCTTGGAGGCAGCCAGTTCCTGGGAAAGATCCTGGATTTTCTGTTGCTGCTGGACCAGTATTTCTTGGACGGAGGCTAACGTCACCTGTAACTGAGTCACTGTGCAGGAAAGAAGCAGTTACAGCTCAGTGAAAGTGGTCCACGGAGTTTCCCTTCTCTCTCTCTCTCTCTCTCCCCGGCTCTGGCTCTCTCTAATTTATCGAGGACGCTCTCTCTCCCTCTCTCTCCTTATAATTCATCTGCACTATGGGCAATCTACCTGCACTGCATCTAACCTCCAGTATTTCTAGTTTATCTTTCCATTGTAGAGTTGTCTATAGGCAACAGTATATCCATCCAAAACCTCTCCCTCCTAATTAGATCTACTCAGGATTTGCTCAGCTCTCCCAACTTGGATGGTGTGTTCATCATTCATCTAGTGCGGCCTCACACGTGCCTCTGGGTAACTAGTTGAAAATTTCCAATTCTGAAACAGAATGATTTCTCTTTCCTTCCTGATAAACACCACCCAGGAAAAAAATTAAACAGAAAAAGTGGGTTTCTCTGGCTGCTCCTCTTTCCCATTTCTCTGTCCCTGTCCCCCGGGTGCCCCATTCCCTCCTGAGGGTCCTGCAGGCTCCATTCTCTACTGCTGTCAGCCACTCCCCAACCTTTTGGTGCTCAGGCTCCAGACCACTTCTAAGGAAGATTACCCATGGGCCCCAGGCCACCCACAGGCCTGTGGTTTGGGAAGCTCTTCTGCTTGCCTTTGTTTTTTAATCTGGACCTTCCATCCCGTAAACAAGTTCACAAAGGAAAAAAGAAGCCCCCTGGTGTGACAGGTTACAGCTAATCTGGGCCATCACGAGGGTGCTGGGTAATGAGTGAGAGCCCCGTGGAGTCAATAACAGGCAAGGTGGCCAGGGTCACTGGAGCCGCAGTAATTACAGACTCTCTTGACCCCGCTTTGAATTCTTAGAGGGAAGGGGGAAAAAATCACCGAAAAACCCCCCTGAAAACCTCAGAGAAGCAGAAATTAAAAATGAACTTTACAGCCCCTAGAAAGGCTGTCATTTTATTCCCCTTATTAATATTCTGAGGTTGGGAGCCTTTCCGTAAAAACATAATTAATTGAGGCCGCGCCGACAGTAAACAAGCAATTTCAAATTAAACCGAAATGACGGCGGCTTCATTTGCAAATGTGAACAGATTCTCGAGCAGATAAATGAAGTCACCGAATAGAGTGGAGGCGGAGGGTGGGGGGGCACACACGGGGGGCTCTGAGGGGCGAGCTGATGGAGCCATCAGTCTCTACCTGTCTGCGTCATGCTGCCGCTCATCTCCGAGATATTTGCCTCGATTCTCTGAAGCTGTTTCCTGTCCTCCTTGCCTCCCATGAGCAGAGGGAGCAGGTACTTCTGCAAGAAGAGGGATGGGTCTTAGGGAATTAGCAGTGGTCACTTGTCCCCAGCTCCCTGCCCCCATTTCCCACAGGCACCCTGCACTCTTTCCTTGTACTCTTCCTTCCAATGCCAAGTCTGAACAAACACCTCACAAGAGCCATCTGAAAGTTAGGAGAGGCCAGGTTTGGAACCCCATCATTTCTAGGGTTCTGTTGTCAGCTTAATGCAAAGTCTATGGCTATGTAGGGGAGTATTAAGAAGCTCCCCCCCTTTACTGATGAGCTCTGGATATAACTCCAAATAATCCCCTCCAGAGCTGGACTCAAACACAAGAACTACTGACATACATGAGAGAAACCTACTGGAAGCTGGGGGAGTGGACAGGGAAGAAGTCAAGGAGCAAAGCAGAAGGAAGGTGCTACCAAGAAATGAAAGGGCAGGACCTGGCTGCCAGGCAAGGAGCCCCAAAGGGTCAGGCAACAAACATCACAGGAAGAAGATCTGCCCTGAGACCCCTGAGCACCCCAGGGCAGGTAACCAAGAAACTGGCACCCCAATCCAACTCTCAGCAGGCCTCTCTACAAACTGACTGGTTCTGGGCCCATTGGGGTTTCTTTCTTTGGTCCACTGTCTACTTGGGCAGTTCAGAAGGAGGAACAGTAACTTCTCCATTAACAGTTTCTTACGGGGGGGGGGGGGGTGACTCACCAGGGCTTTGTGGGAACCATCCTAAGTGAAGTTCACCACTTCACATTTCTACCTAAGCACTTTCCCGTCTATTCTGCAAAGTGCTTTTCCCAATGGCTGATATTAGTTCTTGCCCACAAGAAACCCGTCAATGGCAAAGTTAGCACTGCAATGGAAAACTCTGCAAGTTCTGCCCCCATGAGCTGGAGGGAGTGAGGGAGCCTTCTGAGGGAGGGTCCTCTTCAGGAGGCCCTGGCCCTGCCTGGAGCCTTCCACACAAAGAGCAAAAGCATGACCTTGGCCCCATTTTAATTTTATAACTACCTGTCAACCTTCGGGCTGTTCTTTCATCTATTCATCTTTTTTTTTTCTTCCTAAGTCACTCAACCTCTCAAAGACTACCTCCAAGTTGCAGAGAAAGAAGACACAGCCCCGCACTGTGCAGCAACATCACTGTTCCTTCCCTATCCCCCACCCCTAGCCTACCTCAGCATTCCTGTTTCTCTAAGGCCCAGAACTTACTTTCCAGTCCAAAGACACTGGAATGTGCCTGGGTCTGTGGACTGCTGAGTCCAAAGCTACTTAAGCATTACTTATTATTCATTAGAGGAGGCCCTTATTTGAAAAAGACTTTTAGGGATCTACTTTTCTTTCTAATATGACATAGTATTTAGACAGCAGATCTCTATGTTACACATAAAAGAGAGGACAAATCCCAGGGAACTTCAGTTTTGACTTTCTGACACTGAAAGGTTTCCCTTCTGACTCTGGACTTTACATAAAGAAAGACAACTCCTGCTCCTTAGTCGGCCAACAGCTCTCAAATTAGGTAGAAATCAGGAGACCTGCAGCAGAGGTCCGTGTGGCTAAGCAAGGGACTTCAAACTGAAAGTAGGTGAACTGGTCAACGAGTTTCCTGAATGTGATGGAAGGATTCCAGATTTAAGTGTGGGTTAGACTAGGTGACCACTCAGGGCCTTCAACTCTAGGATGAAGAGTGATTCTGAATATCTCGAAGCTGAAGAAAGGATCACCCCCAGCGGGGAACAAGAGCAGGGACAGTGGAGAAGGTGCCTCAACACAGTGGGAAGCAGTCTCGCTCTCATTCCCTGGGTTCTCAAGTGTCTAACTCTTAAATACCATTGATGGCCTCTCACTGTTGGGGAGGCAGTCCTTTGTAGAGAATAAAAATACTCAGAATGACTTTAACCCATAGCCTGGTCTCCTCGCTGTTAGATGGTTAGCTCCTTCTGGGAAATAAGTGCCAATCTGAAATACATCTTTTGATAGACACATCCACTTTGAGATCCCATCTTTTTTGTATGAAAATACCTAGTAAATTTATGGCTTTCTTCAATGAGAGGAAATTTTAGTTTGTTTATGAATAATATCTTAGAGTTATATGCAAAAGAATATAATAAAGCTATGCTATAAGTGGTCGAAGGACAGACCTACATAAAGAATACTCTGGTTCTGGTGCTCCCTGGGTCACCCTCTGAATCTCTCACTTGTCCCATTGCTAAGAAAATGGTCATAGTGACCTTTGTTCCCTCTGGGTGGAAGTGAGGGGTAACACACTTGGCAGCCTCAGAAAATGAGATATCTCAGGATCTCAGCCAGAGCCATACGTACCTTATAGAGCTGGTGGAAGCCAAAGGCGATCCCTGCCATGATGATAGTCAGAGCCCCATAATCTCGCCATCTAGAACCTGTAGGGTCTAATGGTTAGAGAGAAAGAGAAACACAAGTGAAGAAAAAATGCACACCAGTCTCCTTCCAACTGGAGAGCAGGGAGAGGAAAGAGGAGCTGATTTGCCCAGCATCACAGATCTCCAGTCTTTCTGTCCATTGTGCCTCTCTGGAGCCCCCTCCCCAGGCAAGAGAAGGCCAAGGGGCTGCTCCAGCATGAGTCATGACCGAAATTCTCTCTGACCCAGGAAAGCAGGGCTCTAGAGGAGGTTCCTGCCAGGAACTGCCCAGGGTCTCTGGCTCACTCAGGGTACAAGGCTGGTCTCCAGCAGAGTCTGCTTGCCAGCTGCCAGCCCAGGCCTGGCCTGCTCCTCTCCACCAGCAGAACAGTCAGTGCTTGGAGAGCCTCCAGGGTCAGACACCCAAAATCCCAAAGCTCTGTCCCCGAAATGGCATTCCCATCACACTAATGTCACCAGAAAGATAGCGATCTGGAAATGGACTTAGGAGAAGAAAGAGCAATAGGATTCCTGACCCTCATTAAAGGAACATCAGAATTCGGCTGAGCCAAGCAGAGGGGCTCACGCCCTTGCTCCCCTCCAGCACACACCCATAAAAGCTGCTGGAGGGGCCTTAAAGATGCCCGGATTTTCATTAATAATCTAGAGGCAGCAGAATGATCTTTCTTAAAGTTCAGAAGCAGGATGTGGGCACACACCAAGGGGGCCTCTGGCCAAGAGCCCAACCGAGGCAGATCCCTGGCTGGAACCTTCACAGGGTTCAACAGAGGCACCCCCTCCCCCCAGCTCTGCTCAATGGGCATCTGCAGAGACCAAGGCTTCATCCATTGATCAAGATGCCTGAAAGTGTCTTTTCTTGGCCACCACACTCACTCACTTGCTCACTCCCCCAATGCCTGTGGACTTCACACGGAGGTTTGCCAAAGCCAGACCTGCCCAGAGCTGCTTTTGTAAAATAGGAACTGGGTAGCTCTTCCCTAAACTGTCCTCTCAGAGTCTAGGAAACATCACCAAGAGATGCTGCCCAACCAGTGTCCAGATCCTTGGAGGTCCCCAAGAAATCACATCCTGACTCCTGAGGGCTGAGAATTTGAAGAAGACTCAGAAAGCAACTGGTCCAACCCATGCCTCAAAGGAACACTCCCCGTTCCCACAACTTCCCTGACATTTCCTCACCCACTTTCACTCTCATTTAATCAGAAAACAGTGAGCTGTTTAGAGACTTAGGGATGGGTGGGCAGGGTCAGGAGCAGCAAAGGGCCAGTTGGCTGGATCTCTGGCCTTGATCTTACAGAGTCCAGGGAGTCAGAGGGTCAGCCTTCTGTGCTTATCCCCAGGGCCATGGTTATAATAAATGTTCAGTATTAGGAGAATGAAGACAAGAAAGCTTAGTTTCTACTTCTTAGGACAGTCAGTATTCAGTTGAGCTTTCCTTAGGGTCTGAGCTATTCATTAGGTGGCCTTAGACCTGAGAGAGAGGAGCATTTCCATCCTGAGTATGTATTCAGAATAGCTAATTACATTCACATTTGTTACTCAAAAAATCCACTGAACATACAGTTCAGGATCACCCAGCTTCATGAGCACATTCTCCCAGGTGCCAAGGGGTTAAAGCCATGCCAAGAAGCAGTGCCAGTCTCAGAGCTGCTCCCACCTTCCCAGTGCCCTGACCTCCATGCAGAATTGAGAAACACCTGTAGTTCCTTGTCAGAAGCACCCTTCACCTCTCTCGTCGCTCCCTCCGTTCCTGCCTTGCTCACGCTAAGAACATTTTATTGCCCTCTGGTTTTCATTATTAATGAAAAGGGACCAGAATGATCTTTCCTAAAGTTCAGAGAGTCTATAAAGACAAGAAGCCGAAATGCCATTTTACTCGTTTTGGAGATGGGTGATACAACTCTGTCTGGTGGCAAAAAAGGAAAGAGAAGGAAGAACAGGGCTGGGGAGGGCTCTTTCAAAGGCAGGAGAACTCAGACTTGGATACAGTGATAATGTTCTCCAGATCCTAGTCCAATTCAGTTCAGTAAATGTTTATTAAACACCTATAGCCTCCCTTGGGCCCCCACAGCTCCCTAAACCCCAAACCACTTGGATTTCTTCCCTCAGCTACTCCCCCCCCCACCATGATCTCCCAAGGAAAGCAGAAAGGAGGCACAGGGAGGCCATGGAAAATACTGGTCTTCTCCATGAACCTCCAGAACAGTAAAGAGAGTTGAGGAGCTAGGACAGATGACTTCCTGCTCTGGACTGTAAGAGAGGAAAGCATCAGTGAACATGAAGTTTGAGTTCTGGAAAGGGGATCTAGATGTGGACACGGGCCAGCCCTGCCTACGGGAGACCACAACACCCCAGAAAGAAGGTAGAGAGAGGTCAGGAGCTCAAGAACTGGGTGAACCTGAAGCCTTGTGGCTCCAGGTCACCCGGGGGAAGACCTCCAGAGCTAAGAATGACCCCAAAGCTAGATTCAAAGAACAAGACAGGAATATGCTGCTATTAAACAGCACAACAAGGGCTTGACTCTATGTAAGGTCTGTGTGGGCTCTGCCAGCTAGCTACCAAGTCAAAAACTCTTTAACAGGAGATGTTGGGGATTTTAAGTAGCACTGGCATCATTAAGCCTCTTCCAGAACAAAAGAAGCACCAGTGAAAAGGGCCTAAAATGTCTCCTTCACACCCCCCCCCCCACTTCAAATCTTTAGCTCTTTTCATGGTTTTGCTCAAGGCTTGGCTTCCTACTCGAGCCCTTTTCTAATCTTGCTCACTCCCCACAAAAGCATTTCTTATTTACTTAGCATAAAGTTTACTACTCATTCTGTGCACAAAGCCCCAGGAGAACTAAAATGTCCTGTGAACTAAGACTGGCACATCTCTATGTCCCCAGGGCCTGGCACCCAGTAGGCACTTTAATGCTGGATGAATGAATGAATGACCCACTATGGTCCTTCTGGGACCACAGACCCAGAGAGCACCAAGAGGAAGCAGCTCTTAGAGGGTGGCATGGCTTCATTCTTTGGACTCTGAATCCTCAGACCTCCTGCCTACAGACCCTACCCTGAAGGGTCCAAGCTCCCTGACGGTAGTATCCGAAGTATCTGATTTGGATCTCCAGCCCCTCACACAGTTGCACACATGAATATCTATCTGCTGAAGTGAACTGGATGAGGAGCTGGAGACCATGATCAATGGTGGCCCAGCAGGCTGGCCATGCTGCTTGGGCCATGGAAGAGCAGAGCATGTGGTACCCCAAGTCAGGGTCCTTGCTGGCTGGGAGACTAGGCAAGTCGGCCTCCACTGCCTCAAATGTGAAATGAGGTTCATGAGTGTCATGGTCTCAGGTCTCTTGTGAGGATTCCAGGAGATCAATGCAAAGTGTTCTGCAGACCTCAAAGAGTCATAGAACAGCCAGCAATCATCCTCACTAGGGAAAAGGACAGGGGGCTCCAGAAGGCCTCCAGGACAACTCCAGGATGTAGTTCATGGGCTCTGGCCAGACCAAATCACAGCAGTCTGTCTGCACAACCATGAAGCCTCCAAGTGAAAGAGCTGTCCATAGGGTAGACATTGCGGCACTCTGCAAGGTGCTGCTCCCCAGCTGTTCGAGTGGCCTTGCTCACTCCCCTGCCTGCTGCATGGCTGGCTGCTCTGGCTGGGCAGGGCCAAGGAAGACTCTTCCCTGAGCTACTGGAGAGATCCAAGCACCTCTAGGGGTCACACACTAGACTCTGCCTCCATTCTTGGTGCAGGCATCCCTCTGGGCCATGGCTTACACATGGCACATCCCTGAGACCTGGCACAAAGCTCCTTTGGAACCAAGTAGCCCATGAAATGTGACCTCAACTGGGCCTTGTTCTCACAAAACCAATTACTATGTTGGGGGTGGGGGCTGGGGGGGAGGGGGGAAGATTCCTTTGCGGAAAAAGTGAAAGTTCCACATCAGAATGGAAGAGGAATGATCTCCTTCCTGCTGTTCCCCACTTGTGATGTTCTCCCCTTCTGAAAGACTGCCCTTCTGCAATCATAGCTACATTTGCACAGCCCCCTAAGGTTATCTCATTGGATCCTCCCAATAACCCTCGGAGATAGGTGCTAGCATTACAATCACCACTTTATAACAGGAAACTGAGGCAAGGAGAATTGCAGTGACTTGCCCAGGGTCACCCAGTGTCCCAGGGGATCTGAGCTCAGACCTCCTCACCTCCAGTCCAGAATCCCCAGTTTTGCTCTTCTCTCTTCTCCAGCACCACCACCCCTCTACCTGATGTGACCTCTCCCCAGCAGCCCCTCAGCTCTTGGAGTGCTATGGGGTTTGATTCTTTGGACTCTGTATCCCCAGCATCCAGGATAGACTCTGGTACACAGGAGCTTAATAAATGCTTACAGTTGATGGTAGATGGACACTTTGGAGGTCTGCCACATATCCCCGTCAGCTGCTGCTACTTCACTAGTGCTGTGGGGCACCTGGTCTTCCCATGCCCCTGGCAGGCACAAAGGTTCCAGTGGTTAAATGACCTGCCGGATGTCCCGTGACTGGATCCCAAACCCAGATGCCTTTGGCCCCTCCCAGTCTGCCTTGGGGGATTGTGACTAGGAAGACGACTGTCGACACTCACCTCTTCTCCCCTTCACAGGCATTCTCCTTCCCTCCTCCTCTCTACCTAGAGAATGCCCCCCATCCTCCATGGCCAAGCTTGTTTCCCCTCCAGCGGGGAATCTTTCCTAACCTGGCTCTTTCATTTAACTTCTAATACACTTTGTAATCCGTGTCTGTTACTGTTGTTTTACAGCACGTACAACTTGGCATTTCATTATACCGTCTTGCCTTGTTCAATAATCATTTCATGTGTATTAGTCTTGTTTCTTCAACCCAACAGTAAATTCCTTGAAAACAGGGTGCATGGTTTATGTTTCTCCTATCTACCACAAAATACACTGTTAACTCTATAACGGACACTCAACAAAACCCCCTGATTGAACGACCAGCCAAGGACAGCTGAGCTTGTCTTCTCTGGGGGTTAACCATATCAGTGGAAATCCTGAAGAAACTTTTCCCACCATCCAACATGCTCCCAAGGAAACAAGTTTATTTTAACATAAGCCTTTATAAGGATAGATATGCTCATTAAAAAGCTAAGTCTATGTTTTAATAGTAGAGAATGAATTTCAAAGCTCCTGTCACCCTGTGACCCACAGTCAATACCCCACTTGGTGAATTACTGGGGCAAGAAGCTAGTAGGAGTGGTGAAGCGCTAGGGTGATCATGCCCAGTCCCCCTCCTCACTAGCCTTACCTGAACTCTGGAATAGTCAAGGGTGGCACCACAGAGACTGGGCGAGAGAAAAGTCCACAGGCCTAGTACTGGACATGGTCTTTAGCAGCAGGTCTCTGCTCAGAGATGAACCAGGCAGAAACAACTTTTAAAAATAATCTGCACTAAGGAGACAGATGGGTGGGGCTGAGAGTCTCACTGAAGAACTAACAGAGAGGAAAACATTTTCCCTATCAACACTGAAGAATCAAAAGTTGACTTAATCATAGATACAAAAGAAAAATGTTACTATACCTAAGGAATTCTCACTCAATCTCTCTGATCAAATAGCCAAAATACTGAACCTTAAGTTAAAGGTGAAAGAGTCTATCATTTCCATTTTGTTTCAGACAGGCAGATGAATGAATGAATGAATGAATGAATGAATGAATGAAGTAAACAAGATCATAGGTCAACTAAGTTTGTCAAAAGGTTTTTTTTTAATGAAATCCTTTAGACTGAGGTATTAAGGAGACCTTGCAGAACTGATACAGACTCTACCCACATTTCAATTCCACCCCCTCTCACCCCAATCTTTCTGAGGGCAAATAAATGGAGCACAAGCCTGGGTTTGTGGTAGCTTGTCATTCTTTTATTTGACTAACCCTTTTTGGTGCCTACTGTGTACAGTGAATAATAAATACTTATTGAATGAGTGAATTTCATTTAGTCTTCCTCCCAATGCCCTTTTCACACCGAGCATCCTGGTCTAAGATCTATGGTTGGCCTGGACCAAGTCCCACTTTGGCATCTGGATACCCTGCAATGAATCACTGCGGGAGTCTTCCAGCCTCCTCACCTCCACTATTCTCTGGACTCCTGAAGTACTTCTGATTTCTTCTGGATATTTTGGTCCTTAATCAAATGACAATGTCAAACAGTGGGGTGTGTGTGTGTGTGTGTGTGTGTGTGTGTGTGTGTGTGTGTGTGTCTGTGCATGTGTGTCTGTACATTTACATGTGCACCTGTGCATGTCTGTGTCTGTGCATGTGTCCACTCAAAGAAATCATGCATTCCTTCAGAAGAGAGGCTGTCCCCCCCAAAGCCCTTCCCTCCCCCCATGCATAAACACATACTATGGGCCCTCACTACAGGCTGACCCCATGGAAATGGGGCCATGACTACAGGTTTCCATATTCATTTTGCCTGTACTTGCTAAAATCTGAAGAGCAGTTCAATTTCCTCGATAAGGGAAAGGCTGAGAAGGAAATACAGCAGCCCTGTCAGTCATTTGGCCCTGATCTGTTTCTCTTGCTCCAGGCTGCTGGGATACCCACCTGAGACACTGAGGGGCAGCAGCCCTGAAAACTGTCTGGGGGATCCAGTCCTCCACAAGCAAGGACAATTCCTACGTCGCTGCTCTTTGGCAAGCAACTCAGGAGCTCAGGATCCAAGACCATGACTCTTCTTGAGCCGCTTCTGGGGCAGCGCTTGCTGCCCAGGAGAGCCCTGCAAGGTCACGAGGGCATCTCCAAGCTGACAAGGGAGAAAGTCCAGCCTTCTCTGGATTTGGCACACAGCTCATGTGTCCCTAAGCCTCTCCTTTCTAGCCCATCTTTCCAAAGGGGTGGAGACGGGGAGGATAGAATGTCAGCCCCTAGACAGCAGCTCCTAGGCCTGGCCTAGGAGTCAATCTCAAACCCAAAGGAGTATGTGGTGAGTGAGGAGGCCATAAATACCTCATGCAGGGACGCAGACAATGCCTTAGCGATAAGCATGCAGATTGCACACCTACTTCAGAAACTCCCCTGAGTTTGCTTGTAATTAAGGGGGTTAGAAAGGTAAAAAAAAATATATAAACCCAATTAATCATTTAAATATTTAAAGTCAGGTTTTTTCCTCACTCCAGGATCAGTATATTTCATAAAGCCAGCAGCCGACAGCCCTGGTTTTTACTGGGGTTCATTTTAGAGCATGTTTAAACTAGTCAGATTGAGTGATGCTTCCAGCAACTAATCGCATGTCAAATAAAAGATATTTTATGTAATAAATTACCGCTACAAGTAATTCAAATGTCATTTATCAGTTTTATTATCAGTCAGGCAAAGTCTTGTTTCTCTATATTAATCAAAATCAAGCTTTTTTTTTTTTTTGGAGCAGTTCTGACACCTCTTGGCAAAAGTACCAAAGGGAAAAGACAGAATTACCCCCGTCGAGCTGAGAAGAGCAATGTAACAGTTTAAGAAGAACGAAGCTAAAGGAAGGGAATTAAAAACTAAACATATTTAAAATTATAATTACTCTGATTTTTACTCCAGTGGCAGCAATGGAAGCATTTTCTGACAGAATGCTTCCTATTTTCAGAGTGGGGAGAATTTTTAAAATTTACCTATCTGGGAGAAATCTCAACATTTCAAAGCTTTTATTCAAAGAACTGTGGGCATGCAAAACTCTTTAAAGCAAGTGAACCAGTTTTCCCTCCTTCCTACCTCTTGCAAAAAAATTCTTCATTGAATCATGCTAGCCCACTGAACCCAGGTAAGTTCACTGAGACTCTGGTGCAGTTCTCTGACCCCCTAAAGCAATTTGTTCTGAGCAAAGAGTAGCCCTTATCCCTGGAGACCTATTTATATTAAGCCATGTAAGGAAGCAGCTGGAATCCAACAGATGTGCCTCCTGGAAGAATTCTGCCAGCTGCTAGTGCCTATCTTGAGCCAGTCCTATTAAAAGGCTGGTCCAAGGACTCGACTCAAGAAAAATAGTGAATCCTAATCCGTTGGTTAAAAAGCACCAGTGAAGGGTGCTCAGTGACCCACAGCAAATACCCTGAAGCTGAACACTGCAGAGGAACAGACCCACGCTAACAAGTGGTTGCTATGGACTTTCTGCTAACTTAAAAGAAATGAAATCCAAACATCCCAGCACTGTCTTCCTTGAACCAGAAGCTTTCTCTGATGAAGTGTGTCAGTCTGTTCAATAAAACAGTGTTTGCCAGGACAAGCTAGGAATGTCTGCCCTATCCAGTCCATAGTCTCATCTTCAAGAGAACAAGGGAAGGAAAGGGGGACAAACGAGATCAGAGACACGGAGAGCACACGTCATTCCTGTGCTACATCCAATGTCGAGGCCACAGGAGGTCCTCAAGATCCTGCCCACATCCCTCTGGAAGTGGCTTCTTGCTCAACCAAAAAGGAAAAAAGGAGAGGGGAAAGAAAAGGAAAAAGGAAATGAGCAAAATGGATTTGTCTCTTGGAGAACCCTTAAGAACCTGATATTTCAAACAAGTTTGAAGCCTAAAGAAACTAAAACAAAAATAAACCAACCCCAGACCATCTCAAAGCTATTTTCTTAAGTGCCCAGAGAAGATGGAGACAACATAGTTAAGACGAGTGGACGGAAGGCCAGCAGGCACGGCTGTAGATGGGACTGGTGTTTGGTTCTCTAAAGGACCAAAGAAGAAAACCAAACACCAGTCCCAGAGGCCTCCCCCTAGACTGTGGCACAATGTTCTGTGGGCCCTGAAAGGGGGCTTAGTGCCTACTTATCTTTGGGGGTGTCTGTTGCTGCCATTATCTGCCATAATCTATACTTCTAAAATAGCTTTCAAAACAAACCTCATGATTAACATTCATACACAATTTAGAGCAATTAAGAGTGAAGATTTTTACATTTTAATTGAGAACCCCCTAAAGAGACCCCACCACAGATGAATGAATAAGCCAGGATCCTAAAATTTTTAAAATCTAAAAGACTTCTCAAGATTTGCTATAAAAAAAATTTAAATAGGGGCGGCTAGGTGGCATAGTGGATAGAGCACCGGCCCTGGAGTCAGGAGTACCTGGGTTCAAATCCGGCCTCAAACACTTAATAATTACCTAGCTGTGTGGCCTTGGGCAAGCCACTTAACCCCATTTGCCTTGCAAAAACCTTAAAAAAAAATTTAAATAATAAGAAAGCAATGATCTCACTGAGCAATTTTGGAAGCAGGAGAAAACTTTCCCAGGTATCCATTCAGCTGTTGAGAGACTCATTATTAACAGCAAACAATAAAATGTGCCAGCACCAGGGCCCATGGCCTGAAAAGGAGGAGAATGACCAACCAACACTTGGTCTCTTGGATCTCTACAGTACAACAGAAAAGCTTGAGACATGCCATTAAAGCCCTACCTCAGTCCCTATGCTTGGGGAAGAGGCTCGGGGTGGGGGTGGGGGTCACATTCAGGCAGAAACAGTCTCTGGGAGTACTCCTCTTTCCCCAAGTTCTCCCTGATGGGAATGATCTGCAACTACAGTGAGAAGGGGAAGGGAAGAGAGAAAGGGGAGGCCAGCCCAAAGCCACCAAGAGGCCCAGATGGCCGTGGCTGGAGGGGGACCTGGGCGACTTACTGTATGGCAGAGGCATGAGGTGAGGGGGCTGGAGGGGCACCATCGGGGCAGAAGGGCCCAAGGGCTGAGACTCCTCGGCAGCAGTGCCCGACTGCTGGAAAGCCAAGTCAATCTCTTCATCTGTCAGCCCTGAGAGGGAAGAGGAAATGATATCAGGTTAGCACCTTTCTCCACTTTCTCTGGCTCTAACGAAATCTTTAGTAAGATGGGGCCCTCTCAGCTGCAGAAAGTCAAGCCTGGTGACTCCTGGGCTGTTGCCTCCCCAATTTCGGATTCTCTGGAATCTCTCTCTGTTGCAATTTAACCTTAAGCGACAGAATATTAGCCTCTACGCTGCTTCCAAATGTGGCTCATTCAATTTCCTTAATTTATCCTTGAGTTTATTGCTGCTTTTGAAGTCGCTCTGTACTGCAATTCTCCATTCTTCCCCCGAAAACAGATACCATCAACTGCAAATGTGGCTCATTTTAATCTGTAATGGTGTTAAAAAAAAGAGGGGAAAAAACTAACAATAATGCATGAAAACAGACAGGGAAACAAAAAACTAATTATTGGGTGAGACGACTAATTAGTCTAGATCGTTTCCGAAGACGGGAATAATTTGCTTTATTTTATGACAAATGCAGAAATAAAAAGAAAAATCAGGACTGACTGTGATTAGTATGAATGGGATATAGAATGTAAAGAAGAAAATAAAACAAGAAAACAGATCAAAACAAGGCCAGGCCCAAACTTTCAGATGATTATTGCTCCAGACTATGATAGGCTGTTGCCTAGATCGCCTTTGGCTACTCTCTGTCTCTCTGTCTCTCTCTCTGTCTCTCTCTCTCTCTCTCTCTCTCTCTCTCTCTCTCTCTCTCTCTCTCTCTCTCTCTCTCTCTCTCTCCAGTGGCTATAACATGTAGAGAAGATTTTCCCATGCAAGAACAAAAAAAGCACATGAAAACCTTCCCAAGAGCCCCATCTGGGTCAGGTAGGGTCTATGGCTCAAGGCCTGAGCCCAGGTTCAGGAACAGAAGCAGGAGAGGGTGGCTGGAGAGGAGGGGGTGAGCCTGGTGCCGGAGAGCTGTGGGATGCCACCCCAAGATGAAGTGGGGACGCTCACCACGTGTGTGCGAGCACCAGAAGGCCAACCACCACAGCCCCAAGCGGCCCACGCCATTCCGGAATCCAGCCTCCAGTCCAGCCACAACACACAGCTTTTAAACTGGAGCAGAGCACTCTCCACATCTGGTCTGCAGCTCTGCGTTTTGGCTCCATTTGAGGCCCACAGCATAGTCTATTTGCCCCAGGGGTAGATGAAGCACAAGGAGGTTCTGAGGATCAACTTCTTCAAAAGCAGGGTGCCTCTTGCTTTGAGCCAAGGCGCTCTAGATGGAGCATATTAGCGCTTTAAAGCACAGCCCTGTCCCATCCTGGGGGGGGGGGGGGTCCCAGTGGCAGCAGGCTCTCCTGCAGCTGGTCCAGACCGGTGCTGCCCCGGAGGGTTTTGCTCCTCTCCTCTCCCCTCCCTGACTGGCCCCCGTGAGACCAGACGATCTGGACAGCCGTGACCCTCTGCAGATGGGTGGGCAAGACTCTAGGAATACAACAGGTGAACCTAGGCATGGACTAGCTCCCTGCTGTCCCAAGCAGCCTTGCCTAGTCTTTCACCTCCAAGGAAGAACAAAATCAATGGCCACAAGAACCAGGTCTGGTGACTAGACTGATCCAAGGCTCCTAAACACTAGTCCTGGTGGTCACAGAAAGGGAGGGGGGATGGCCTCCCTAACAGGTCAGAGAGCATTTTAACCAGTTCCTAATCAGCCATTAGAGGAGGAAGCTGCACATGCCAGCGTCAGCACAGGCTGCCGGTCACTGGCGCACAACAGAATTTTATAAACCTGGTGGTTCGCGTGCCTTGTCAGCCGCTGGCTGCAAATGAGGATAATTTTCCCAAAAGGAGCATTCAGTTGCATTCTCATTTTCCCTTTTGGCTCTTTCAAATATAAACAAGTATGATAATGTTTAACGCTGGGGAAATATACACTAAGTTACAGGCGGCGCTCCAGTGTGGGAGCTGAGGCCGGTTAAAGGGCCAGGACACTCTGCCCAGTGCCCTGCCTGGACCAGGGACTCTGCTGGAAGTGTCTGCTTGTACCAATCATGACAGTGATGCCCACTCTGGAGATGGCTTACTGCCCCAATGGTGTCCTCCCTGAAATGACCCCCCTCCCCTCTACCGGCTCACTTCCTGAAGTCAACCAAGATTTATAGTCTTAAAATAGCTGTCCAATTTACCTGTTTGCTAAATTAACATAACATTAGCAAGAAAATTCAGGGTGTTCAAAGCTCAGAACACCAAATGTCAGGGCCGGGAGGGGTCTCTGAGAGTGCCAAGGAGAGGCCAAGCCACCAAGACCCAGTGAGAAAGGGAAGCAGGACCAAGGGAGGACTGGCACTCAAACCCACTAAGGAGGTTAGGATATGACTCCTTTTCCTCCAGAAAACTTCATAAACCAGTCAACCAAGGACTGGTTTACTCTTCCCAGAGGCAATAAGAAAAAGGCACAAGTGGATTCTAGCTGCAAACCGTGGGACAACAGTGTAGGTCCTCCTGGCCTCACCCTGCAGTTGGGAACCCCTAGGAGAGCCAGTCGCCCCTCCCAGCTCAGTCTCTACACTTCCCTGACTGCCCTCTCTTTGGTCTCTCTGTCTCTGTCCCCTCTCTGCCGACTCAGGCATCTCCATGGGACGGTCATCTTCTCCTAGTCCTAGGGATGTGCTCTGGGGTCTCAGACCCCAGCCCCCACCATCCACAAACAGTGGAGATCTTCCACAGGCCCGATGAGATGAAGACCATGCAGGATCCAAAAGGTTAAAAGGAACAATAAAAGGAGACTGCCAATTGTAAGTGAATTATATTTGGCTTTGAAAGCTGAGGCACCGGCTATATTATGAAAGGCATCTCTTTGCGTTGTTTACCATCACCCTGACTAATGCAGACCTTTTTTTTTGTTTTAAATAATCTCATGCAAATTAGACACACACACTTCCTTCCAGTTGATTGCTATCTGCAAGGAATAATCTAACCGCAGAGGGGACTGAGCAAGGACTGAGCAGAGCGCAGGGAAGGAGTCGACCGGCTCCCTAATCCTATGGCATGGAAGCCTTCTCCCCCTCGGCCTCCCCTCCCCCGGCCCGCTAATTCTTCCTCAGAGCTGCTGCCTTTGGAAGAATTAGTCATAATTTTCATAAAGCCTAAAATTTTCTTTTAGGTTTCAATTTGCATTCTATTACAACAACAGTGTTGCTTGCATTCAGATGCTCTCTTAGGGAACTTCACTGCCATCACTTGGCAATGTTCAAGAGCCATCAGCCCCTTGACAGGCTACTGCCCTGGTCACTGAAGTCTGGAAAGGCCCAGTGGGTTATCAGGTCCAGTCCCAGGAGAGCCAGGGAGGAGGGGTGGAGAGAAACCACAGGATGGAGGGTGGAGGCTGAGCAGGCAGGAGGCTGAGGCCACTGAGAGTTGCCAGGGCTCCCTCTGCCCCCTGCCCCCAGCTGTGGGAGGGCAGCTGCCGTGGGCTCTCCAGGCTCAGGAGGTTCCTCTCCCAGAACACGTCTCAGGACTGGTACTCTAACCTGTGACCCCCTCATTCCCCTCTTTTTAAACAGAAAACATACAATTTTATTTTGTTCTGTTTTTCTGGAAGGTTTCTGTTAAAAAGTAAACTAAACAAGAAAGTGGTTGACTTTGTGAGTTGAAAGGAACTAGTCCTCCACCTGCTGGCTCAGGGCTCTCTCTCCCGGCTCCCAAGGCCCAGATGGCAACTCCCCAGGATGGTGGGTCTCCAGGAACTCCTCCTAGGAGCCCTGAGGTGAGGTCTGAGAGGGCAAGCCTGGGAGGCAGCTCACTAAGCACCAGCTGCTCTTGGTGCTCAGTTAAAGTTTGTCTTGGGAAGAAGGCCATTACCTGGCTCTGCAAAAGCCAGGCCAAGGAGTCAGAGAGGTCAGGAGGTCCAGGAGGTTCCCAAGGCTCCTTTGACTCCTGGTTCAGGGAAGCACAGGGATACACAGACACAGACAGACAGACTCACTCACACATATTCTCTTTCTCTCTCTCTCTCTCTCTCTCTCTCTCTCTCTCTCTCTCTCTCTCTCTCTCTCTCTCTCTCTCTCTCTCTCTCTCTCTCTCTCTCTCCCTCTCCCTCTCCCTCTCCCTCTCCCTCTCCCTCTCCCTCTCTTTCAGGTCAGCAAGCCATGGCAAGAGAGAACATCCCTGGCTTTGGGGAAAAAAATCTCTTTCAATGAAAAGAAAAATCAACTCACCCAGAAAAGGTTGAAGGGGGAGAAAGAGAAGGGTGGAAAAAGTATTTTTTTTATTTTATTATTAACATTTTGTTGGAACAGTGGAGTGCAATAAGGACTCTCCGAGCCTTTAAAAGTCGTCGGATGACCTGGAGACCCCTATTTCCCAGTGCCTTGTATAAAATTGAATTTTTTAAACATAAATTACACGTAATGACGACACTGTAAAAACTAACAGTAATGGAAAGCTGTGCTGTATTTCATTAGCCTGTATTATTCCGTGCCACCTGATCCAGCCGGGCCTTGTTTATGAGTTAGTGTGTTAGCAGATGCCGATGGAAGCATTTGCTTCGACCTTGCTCTTCTCATTGGGGCATGAAATTACGACGGCAGCACCTTGATATTACAGCCATAAATACAGTAAACTGCAAATTTAAGCCAACGGCTCCTATTGTCTCTGAACATAAAGCTGATCGGTATTTATTTAAAAGGAGAACAAAAAAAAATATTATATATCACCTTGTTTATGGGACCTCTTCCCCACCCACCCACCCTCCCCCCTCTGCACCCCCTAACCTGTCTGACTTACTTGGTGAAAATATTCAACAAGCCAAAATCTGGTCTCCTTTTCTTATGATTAAAACATTCTTAGGATACTCAGCATGGTCTATTGGGGGGGGGGGGGGGGGGGGGGGAATACAAATAGTATTATCCTGAATAGAATGTATTTATGTGAGGATCTGGTAGTGGAATTGTTCTTGCCCTTCCAGTTTTAAGAAATCTCAACGTGCAAAATTCCACAAAAGTCCTGTAACTTCCCCCTCTCTTTAAATGAAGAAAGTTCAAATAATAAGGGAAAAAAGTTGTTGATAAGAAAAGGAGTTGAAATTGAATGCCCTCTCAGTATCCTTCCTAAAAAAAAAATGCTCAGGAGGAATGCTATTTCAAAAAGCAACAAAACACAGCCTCCTGCCATGGGGGGAGGGAAAAAACTGTCTAACTAAGAATATAATTCTCTTCTCCAAACACAGGGAGCTGGGGGGGAGGGGGAACGACGATTTCCCATTAAAACTTGTACCAATCCCAGTGAACCAGAAAGACAATATATCCCTTAAATACATTAAATGTGGAAGAAAAATCAACACAAAGACAAAAGGACACTGTGATATCGCCCAGGCCTGGCTCCCAGCATAAATCACTGCGTTATAAGCCAGGACAAAATGTATTTCAGGGCTAGTTTAAAGACAAGGAGCCTGAAAGGTGTGTTATAGACGGGCTGACTAGCCCTTAAGAGAGCCCAAGCCTGCTCCTTCCCGCAGGGCAGTTTTCTCTTTGAGAGGAGGGTCTTCTTGCCCCATGGGTGGGGGTGAAGGGAGCAGAGGGGAAGAGACAAAGATAGTATACTATGGGAACATGTATAAACTAATGCCTGTGTTTGGGGGGAGGGGGTCCTCAAGAAGGTCATGGAGGAGATAGTTTGGTTTTTTTTTTTAATACCTCATCAAGCATAATTAGAAATCACTTTCAAAGAAGTACCAGCAAGACATTCAGAAGCAAGCCACGAGTATATATATGGTGCGACCCTTGGGAGCACTTTTCGCTTGGAATCGGAGAGAACTAGGGTTACAAAGTACAGTGCCCAAGGGAATCAAAGTTCCAGCCAAATCAACTCCACTCAAAAGTTTTGGTACATGAGGTTTTGACACCTCTTCCCAAAAGGCAGACAAATTTTCTCAGTCCTAAATTATTTGAAACATACCAGTCACTGAGCTCAGCTCCTTCCGCACAAGGAGGAAACT
This sequence comes from Macrotis lagotis, assembly GCF_037893015.1. Classification (NCBI taxonomy): domain Eukaryota; kingdom Metazoa; phylum Chordata; class Mammalia; order Peramelemorphia; family Peramelidae; genus Macrotis; species Macrotis lagotis. Next base: position 883,031,123 of record NC_133658.1, read on the forward strand.
TCCCTATAAAATTTATTGAGCTTCTCTGGGGAGTAGTATAACTGGTGAACAAGACAGAAGTGAGCTGCCCCTCTGTGTAACACAAATTGAGATCTCTCTTACCAGAGATTGGGAGGATTTCCAATCATCATCTCTGAGGCCTATTTTTAGTTCTAGAGCCTAAAGGCTCCCCCCCTCCTCTAAAGCTAAAATAGAAACAAAGATCTATATGGATACTGGGTTATCAACTCCAAGGGGTAAATCGAAGGGAGGGCAAATGCTACCTGTGCCTGTCAACAATTGGGCTTGCTTACCAGGGCAAGGCCACAAGGCCACCTCCCAGCACCCAGAAAAAGTTCTGGAGGGGATCTGCAACAGAACACCAATGGTTAGGTGAAGAAGAGCCCCTCAGCCGTGGTACGTAAGCCAACAGCATTCACTCCTATCACACAGGGCAACCAGACTAATCTGTGGGTCTCATCGACACTCCCAGCTTGCCTTGCCAAGGCTCAGAACGTTCTAGTGACCAAGCTCTGATGCCAAAGTGGGTAGTGGGGACAGTCAAGTTCACGTCTCTGCGGCTGGAGGCCGGCTGACCGACTCATTCCAGGTCCCAGGCCCTTACCCCAAAGCTCTCCCAACTCACTATTTGCCCAAAAAAGATGCTTGACCCCTACTGACCCATCACCCTTCATCTAGCCAGAGTTTTTGATTTCTGCCAATTGCCTTTAAAAAGGCATTTAAAGTAGTCCTCACTGCTACCGTAGTGAATGGCTGAGGACAGCTGTCTCCCTCTATCTGGGGAAGAGAAGATCAAGAACCCGGGAGGTGCAGAGGTACAGACTTGCCCAAGCACAGCAAATGATGAGGGGCCTGGAAGCGCTCATCTCTTGCTGTCTCTGATCCCCTGTGCCGCCACTGCACGCACAGCAGCAAGACACAAAGGGTATTGGAAAAAGCATGTTTTTAAAAGGCAAGCATCTGTTCTATTTTGACACATCCTGGCTGCCCAAATGTTTCTGTTGGCTCTAAACATTTGCTTCGCAAATGGAAATGTTTCCATTATGGCACCCAAACAAACATGAGCTCTGGGACAGTAAATGACAACTCATGGGGGTACCTACCACCTCTCACAGTGAGGGGCTCCAAGGCCCAGGAGCTCCTCCTCAGGAGGCAGCACCCACCTCACCCCACCCCCCCACCTATCACTGCTGTGTGGCAATATCAAACTTCCCCCCGAGTTAGGATCAAAGACCTAGAAACAGACCTGAGCAGCAACCTCCCCACCAGGTGGCCCACCAACCTCTGCACAGCATGTCTGGGGACAGGCAGGAAGATCTCTACCTCTAAAGGCAGCCACTCTGAACTCAACAGCTGTAAATAGGAGCACCTGCTTGTAAGGAGTCATCAGTAGGCCTTTCATTTTGATCACTCGCTGGTCCTTATTTTCTCTGTGGAGCCATTCAGTATAAATCTGCTCCCTTTTCTGGGGGGTTGCAGTCCTTTCCCAATTAGAGGACAGCTGTAGGAACCCATTCCACTCCCCAGTCTATCCACCACAATCACTCCCCAGTCTCTTCACATCACTGTCACCCTCTGAGGGACAGGCTCCAAGGTCATGCTCCTTAAGACTCTGCCTAGATGGGTAACACCCCAGACACAACTGCACCTCTCCCTGGGGAGGATGCCATGTTTGCTGCTCTTAGTGCAGCCCCAGATGCACTGGCTGTGTTGGTGGCTACATCGGAGGTCTTGGTCCATTAAACCCCAGGACTCATTCCCCACTTAGTATCAGAGTAGCCTTTTTACTTTAGGCACCAAACTTACCCATCATTTCTAGTCATTTCATCTCTTCGTGAGGTAGTCAGCATGGCAGATAAGGGCTCAGAAAGCAGTCAGAAAGACTAGGGTCCAAGTCTTGTCTCTGACAAGTCCTTTCACCTTTCAGCAAGGTTCAAAGACTCTAAGGGGCAGAGAAGATACCAATCTGCATTCCTAGAGGGAGCTCCTCCCCATAGCTTCCCAAATCAGTAAATTCAAAGGGCAGCACCCATATACATTATCTTGTAGGTTCTGATCCAAAGCTGGAGCAGGTCAAGATTTTGTTGAATTTAGTATTTCAGGAGACATGTGAGTGATCACTCTGTTTTATACTGTCTGAAATCTCACAAGCTGGCCTCACCAGCCTTGCTTAGGATGAAACCCTCAAAGGAACTGATCAAGACAAGAGTAAGCCCAGAATCCTGGACTGCATAGCATGCTGCTAGAGAGCACCCCACAGTTGATATCCATTAATTAAATGAGGACAATGCATCTTCTGCTAAAGTTGCTAAACCAGATCCAAAGACAAATTTTTCACTGAGATCAATAGATTTTGTTAACTGCTTACTAAAAGATAGATCCAGTTTGTCTATGCCACAGAAATGAGACTGGTTTGGCATTCTTCTTAGTGAACCCATGTGGACTCTTGGTGATTACCACATCCTTTTCTAAGTGCTCAGAAGTTACCCATGCAATAAAGCCAGAATCCTGCCAGGCAGGATAGCAAGCTTTCCAGGATCAATCAATCAATCCATTCCACCATCTATGACATCTACTATGCTGCAAATCACTAAGCTTGGCCCATTATTCCCTTTTCTCTATCTGGGACATTTGGATATGCTCTTCACAATCTCTAAAAGCTTTACAAGCTTTACAAGCTTAGAGGAGGCTCTTCTATCACAGTCTCAAATGATCACTATCTGCTGAAGTGATATTTATTACCTGATGGGATCCTAGGGAATTACAAGAGCCTCCTAATTTGCCTCACACTGGAAAGTTTCACCCTAGTCGTTCCCTTCCTGATGAAACTATGGACAAGTCCTTCTACAACTGTGATGTCTTCTGTCTGATAAACTGAAGGCAGGTGTCTGCCTGACTGCCTTGCTCCCATATACTTATTCCAGCAAAAAAATGGAAAAATGCACCAGACTAAATAACAATCAAAAATCCAATGAGAAACTACAATGATTAACCTCTTCCAACCTAGAATTGAACAAAAAATTGAACAAGAAAGCCAGGGCCAACACAGGCATACAAGCCTCCTAGGGAGAGCAAAGAATGGCCAAAGCCATACAAGACTCTGTACGTCTTGTACAAGAGCAGAGTGGATACAAAAATCCCAAGGCAAGAATCTTAGAAGGCCTAAGGAGACCTAAGCAGCACAGCATTCAGACCAAGACAGCCCAGATTCCAGAAGCACTAAGATCCCTAGCACTATGCCTGGAGATGCCACAGCATTCTGAACCTCATGGGATGGAAAGGAGGGTACCCAACTACAAGAGATATGGGTTAGTAGAGGAACGCAAATGACTCAGATACAGAGACCAAGCAGGGCCAATCCACATGGCAAAAAGCTTTTCAAGAACTAAAGATGGAGATGAATAAACCAAAGAAGACATGAAAAATTAACATAAATCTAGAGATCCCTAAAGTAACTCTGTAACAATGACAAATGAAGCCAAAAAAGGGGGAGGGGAGGAAATTTATTTTCTACGAGGACTACAAGAAAATCTAGAATAAAGGAAGCAAGATATTTTAAAAAATGAAATAAAAGCTCTGGAGTAAAGAAACTGATGAAGAATAAATTGTTTAGAAGAGAAAGTGGTAAATCTCCAAACCTTACCCAAGAAATGGATACTCTGAAAATCTAAATAGACCAAAAAGAAAATTAATGGCTCTATGAGTTGCCAAGAAATATTAGAATAAAATCAAAAGAGAAAGAAAAGAAGAAATTGTAAGATATATGATATAAAAAAAAAACTTACCTGGAAAACAGGTCAAGGAATAATCATTGGATGCTCTAAAAACCATCATTTAAACAAGAAAGCAAAATAATGGATATTCTATTTCAAGAAATCACAAATGAAAACTGCCCAGAAAACCAAATAAGAAAAAAACAATTCCACAATCAACTCTGGAAAGAAATCCCAAAAAAAGGTTTTGCCTTAAGCAAAATCTAAACTCTCATTTCAAGTACCAAGGACCTACAAACAAGATTAACCAAGACTTTCTACCTTCTATTATTAATTAAAGGAGTTGGTGAGATATATTTCAAAAAGCAAAAGACACAGAATTAGAACCAAGAATAAATGACCCTACAAAACTAAATATAATTTTACAACGAGGAAACATTACCCTTTAAAAGAAGAAAAGGCTTTGAAGCACTTCTGATGAAAAAACCAGAGCTGAATAGAAATTCTGAAATACAAAGCCAAGCTAAAACTTATGTGAGCAATCAGGGGCTGTGTGATATTGGAGAGCTAACTTCCTAATAGGAGGAGAGCTGAAAGCATTCACAGGGTCCTCAGTGTATTAAGTCAAAAAATGGGGATTCCAAGTTTGGATTAGTTCTGTTATGAGAAGAAAGTTCTGAGTTTTAAGAGAAGAAAGAGAAGAGACAGTAAAAAGAATACACTAATATAAGACTAAAGGGGCAGAACTTACTAATTTTCATGATAGGGATGTGTGAGAAGGGTTGAAGGAAGCAAGCATAGATAAACCTCACTTTTATCTGAAAGGGTCAAAGGAGAGCTGACTTGATAGTGTGACATTCACAAACAATATGATATATAAGTACATCAAGCTTAACAAGAAAACTAGGAGGGATAGAAAAAGAGATGCTAAAGGGGTAAGATAACAGTGGAGAAAGAATGGCTCCAAGCAAACCAAACTTCTTAATCCTGAATGGAAGACTACAGAAGGAGGGAAAAACAGAAAAAAATGTATTAATTTAAAAGAGTAGTTTAGATTGTTTCTTACACTGTTGGAGAACAGCTGAACAAACTGTATAGTCTAAGATTGTGAGAGAATATCATAGGGCCATAAGAAATGAAAGGGACTCAGAGAAGAATCCTGGTAGTATGAACTGAGGCAGAGGGAAGTAAGTACTCAAAATCAGAAGAATTTTTATACAAAGACAACAATATAAAAAAAAGGAAAAAAGTGATGAAAGACTCAAGAACCCTCCACAATGCTGAGACCACCACTATCTCCAGGGGTCATAGAACACACACACACACACACACACACACACACACACACACACACTATCCATATCCATCTCTTGAAATAAAGGAGACAGAGTCGAGGTTCAAGAAAAGATAGATGCTTCTGGACATGCCCACCATATAGATTCATTTTTCTTAACTAAGCTTATTTGTTTAAGGATTTTTTCCCTTTATCTCCATTTTTAATTTGGGGAAAGGGGCACAAACATGTTGCTAAGAAAAGAAGATCAATAAAGCATATTTTAATTTTAGAAAAGTTTTATTTACTTTTTTTACAATTTTTCCCCAATCTTGCTTCTCTCCCCCCACCCCCCACAGAAGGCAGTCTGTCAGTCTTTATGTCGTTCCCATAGTATGCATTGATCTAAATTGAATGTGATGAGAGAGGAATCATATCCTTAAGGAAGAAATATATATAGTATGTGATATAGCAGAATTAATAAAGCATTTTTTAAAAAACATGCAAAGAACAGAAGGAAGTTCAAAAGATAGCACAAAGACAGTTTTGAAAGTAATGTAGAATTTATGGTATTATTGTAAAAAAACAGCATCTTTATAGCACTTATAAAGGTTTATAAACAAGAATTGGAGCTTCAAGTTTTCATATACAATTTTCTCTTTTTGTTCTGGTGAATATGAATATACCCTCTTGGTATTTAAGTTCATAATTTAGAAAAAAAATTTTTAAAAAGGAAAAAGGAAAATGACATTTCTCTAGGCCTCAGCTACCTCATTTGTAAAATGAGCATTTTACTGTTTACTGGATTAAAAGACATGAACAGTTTAAAAAAAAAACTGCAAACCACTAAAATTGTAAGAAAGACCACTTCAAACTGCTAAAAGTGATATGCAAATAAAAATAGCACTATAATCTTACCTCATACTTTGCAAATTGGTGAAGATGACAAAAGACTGAAGACTCAATATTGGAGAGGCAGCAGAATGACAGGCACACTAATAATAAACCCTTGATGGAACTATCAATTGAGCCCACCATTATAGAAAGCAACTTGGAATTATGCTAAGAAAAAATAATTGAAATGCCTCATGCTTTTTGAAAGAGATTCACCACTAGGATCTATTCCAAGAGGTATAAGACAGAAAAAAAAGTCCCAGATATACAAATTTAGTCATAATAGCACTTTTTGTAGTAGCAAAGAACTAGAAGTAAAATAAATGCCTGCCTGAGTGAGGGAAGAGCTTAATAAATAAGGGGACATGAATATTATTGTTCCATAAGGAAAAATCTAAAGAATTCTAAGACCTATGGAAAGATTCAAATAACCTGATGAAGAATGAAGTCAGAAGAACCAGGTAAACTACAACAATGGAAATGGATATGGCAACAGTATCAACAAAATTAGTTACTGAGTAACTACAGTGACCAAGTGTGGCCCTAAGAAAAGATGAGAAAATGCACCCATACATAAGACAAAAATTACAATTAACATTATTGATAGTTTTGCAGAACTAAGGTTTTTTCTTTCTTTTTTTATTTTTCTTGCTTTTATAAGAGATAGTTCTATTGGTAAGGGAGGGAAAAAAGGGCATAATCAGAAGTTAAAACATAAGATATTAATAAAAAAATTTTAAGGAATAATTTTTGAGCTAGGGATATAACAAAGTGATATAAAAGGTACATTTCACAAAGTTTAAAGCAAATGAAAAATTGGGTTTGTGTGCATATAAGTGTATGTTTTAAATGGAAAACTTTCAGTTTTAATATGTACCAGAGAGCTTTGCACACAATAAATGTCTGCTGAATTGGATTGAAATTGAATTCTTCTATAATTCTGGGTGACATTTCTTGTCAGTGACAACACCCATTTTCAGAGAAACCAGCTATGATGTCATAAACTAAGGATAAGAATTCCTGCTGGCCACTGAAAGCTCAGAGTGAAGCGAGTTGAAGGAAAATTTTAAGCTTCTTTTCATGCACAAGCTCTCGATAACAGAAAGGTAAAAACAAAGTAGAAAAATAAATCAAGAATAAACTCAATAAGAAGATAGGCTGGAAACCATAAACTCCAAAGTCCTGATTCCAGTTCTAACTCATAAGGTCTACTCAAATGCCTCAGTCTCTGCATCTATAAAACGGGAATAAAAATAACAGTGCCACATGACTCCTTTTCCCATGGGGGCTGTGAGTTTAGTGAGTATTTCTGTACTCCTATGTTCTAAGTGTTGTTACTGAAAATTTTCCATTAGACACGATCAGCTCTTTAAAGTTATAGAGTAAAACTCAGTAAGTTTTTGATGAAATGCCCCAAAGACAACCAAGCCTAATAATAACGAAGGAGCCGTAGTTGCACCACAGCAACCGTGGCCCCCACCCCTTCGGCAGGCCCCGGGCGGGAGCAGTAAAGCAGAGCCACAGTTTCATCATCCCCATTCCCCAGGGAGGTCACAGCACACTACCTGCCTCGAGTCCTCCAAGGGTACGATTATCCCAATGTTACTGGCTTCCCCGGGGCTTCCTTCTTAATAAAATAGAAACTCTTTCTGTGGTTCTGGAGAATAGCAGAGGCTCTGAAGGCCTGGAGCATGACTGCAGAGGGGCAAGAGGTCACAGCCCTCTCCAACAAGTCCCCGGGAGCCCAACAGTGCACCTCCTTTTTCAGGTGAGGAACCTGATGCCCAGACTTGCCAAGGCTACACAGTTTCCTGGCCCCCTTGGTTTCCTGGCACCCTCCACAAGGGTCCAGCACTCCACAAAACCACAAGTCACGCCAGAAGTGGCCGGGGTCACCACTAAGCTGTACTGACTTAGGAGCACACACAGGGTCATTTGGAGGTCAGAGATAAAAGAGCAGAAAAGACACTGCTGATCCCTGTCACTGCACATAAATCCAAATGCTGTTTTCTTGCAGAGAAGGAATTATGCTGAGTGCAGGTGAGCCCTTGCAGAAGAAGCCTGTCCTGTGTGTGATAGGTAAGTGGCAGGTCTTGAAGCAGCCCCCTTAGCTCTGATCCCTGGGGGCCACCTCCTCGGATACTTCCAGCCTGACAACCGAATGGCACATTTACCCTTCATAGTCACTGCCAAGCTCGTGGTGCTTCCAAATGACTCCATTTACTTCTTCCTGACTACCTCCCCCTTCCCCCCCCAATTCCTTACTCTTTCTCTTTTCAAAAAAATCTATTCCTGTTTATCCCCAAAGACCAGAATGAAGCAAGCTCTGTGACAATGATGCAATACCTGGCCACAGGTGAGGGCCCTGACTTCTCTAAAAACCTAATGAACGCGGGCAGGCAGCAGTAGCATCGCGCCTCCCTCCGTCTTGACAGCAGCCAGGTGCTGGTAAATATCGACCTCCAGGGATTCTCGGTAAACACATCCACCCAGACCCGGGATCCTCAGAGTAGATGCATGCACACATATCCCAGATCACACCATCCCCAACACTGCTCTCACACCTCAAAAACAAATTATTTAACTATTCTCTTCCCCAAGGAATAACGCTCTCATTTCAAACACCCAGCTCCTCGCTTGTCTTTCACATATGCAGAACATTCTGATAGGTTAAATGCTGCCATTTAATTACTGTAATGAGGGCTGCTTTTTTTGGTTTCCCTAAACACTCATTTTCCCCTCTCTTGTTTTACACTTAAAGTCATCTTTAACATGTTTTTTCACCCCTTTAAAAAAAACCAAACTAGTGTATAGTACTTCACACTCTTGGGAGGGAAAGAAAAAGGGAAAGGGAAAGGGCCGTTCAGCTCACCCTTTTAAGTCTTAACAGATGAGACTGAGTTTTAATTGAATTTTAATGATATCATGAAAGTGGACAAATGGGGGGAAAGGCAAGAAAGGAGGGGAGAAAAAAAGTCAGTGAACCAGAGTAAAATGAAAGAGGCAGTCCTTTCAGGGAGGCAATATGGCAGAAATGAAAGAATGATGGGTTTGGACAGATGATCCAGGAGGCCCACATTGCCACTCAGCTACTCTTTATTATAACTGTGAACTAGCTGTGTGACCCTGGGCAACTCCTTTCCCTGACAAGGTTGCCCTCCTCTGAAATAAGAAGGCTTGCTAGGAATTTCCAAGACCATGATTCCTTCTCTGTAAAATGGAAATAGTAACACTCACTCTTACCTAATACATCACACAGTGGTTATATGGGAAGTATATTGTTAACTAGAGAATATCATGTAAATGTGAGTTGCTAAGTAATTAATTGATTGATTAATTAATTTGTATGCCAGGACTAGTGTCAGGTCTAATCAGTTTGGCAGTCTTTTGGGTAGGGTAGCCTCTCACCAATAAGGTAGGAAAAGGGCCAGGTGAAGGAGGAAGTTAAAGAGTCCTTAAGCAGAACAGAAATGCACTTCTTTGCAATGAAAGGAAAAAATAAGGGCCCCAGGGAAAATTTCAACTGAGGTTTCTTTCCAGAAAAATCTTTATAAAAAAATTATCATGTAATCCATGCCTGTGAAAACTGCAATTCCACCTACTAACCCAAATCTGCCTTCAGCCCTGGCAATGGTATCAGAAGTAGACACTCAAAACAGTTTGTATGTTGCAGACTTATGGTTCATCCATCCATCCATTTTATCCATCTTCCCACCCATCCTCGTATCTACCCACCCATCCACCCATTATGACCCATCCATCCATTCACCCATCCATCCATTCATCCATCCATCCATTCATCCATCCATCCACTCACACATTTCACCCACCCACTCATTCACCCACCCATATATCACCTATCCAACCACTCACTCATCCATCCATCCATCCATCCACCTACCCATGCATTCACCCATCCACACATCCACCTATGCACTTATCCACACATCCATCCATGCATCTACTCATGCACTCATCCATATATCCACCCACATATCCATCCATGCATCTATCCATCATCTATCCATCCATCCATCCATCCATCCACCCACCACACATTCACCCATCTACACATCCATCCATGCACTCATTCACACATGCACTCATGCACCCTTCCATCCATTCATCCATCCACTCACCCCACTACCCCACTACCCACCCATCCATCCAAAAGCCTAAGAATGTGACAGATACTGTATAAGGCATAGAGAATACAAAGAAAGGCAAAAATAAACCCTGCCTTCAAGAAGCTCACACTCTCATGAGGAGATAATAGTTATAAATCAGTATTTATCCAAGTTGATACCAGAGGAAATAGTTCAATACTCTTCCAGGGGAGGTTACTAGCAACTTGAGTTAGATGAGTAAGGAGAGGAAGGTTCTAGAGAAGGCTCTTTAGAGCTCTTATTTTCAGATCTCTTAGAAGTGACCTAGAAATTGGCATCACTTTAGTACTTCATTCTGCATATCCTTGCAAACAAAGCTAAGCTAACATTTCATGGACTCCCTCCTCTTGGGATCTTCAACCTTTAGGACTTTTGTTCTGGTTCCTCAATGCCATGCCACTCTACCTGCATCATTCCGCAAGATTAAGACGGTGGAAAGGCAATCTGCTCCCCAAAGCAGCTAATTGTAACTATCACTTAAAGCAATGACAAATGTCAGGTTCAGAGAGCTGAGGGTCAGCCCCAGAAAAGAGCAGCCAAAAGACACACAGAGAAATGAGTCAAAGTAGAGAGGTGGCAAAAAAAAAAAAAAGAGGTAGAAGCCAGGAGTTTTTTTTTTTTAAGATTTTTGTAAGGCAAATGGGGTTAAGTGGCTTGCCCAAGGCCACACAGCTAGGTAATTAGTGTCTGAGGTCGGATTTGAACCCAGGTACTCTTGACTCCAGGGCTGGTGCTTTATCCACTGTCACCTAGCCGCCCCAAGACAGGAACTTTAAAGGAGATGTGAGTCCCTTCCACAAACACTACTCTGTTGTATGCTGTCCATCCTACAATGGCTAATACACCATCGGTAAGTGGTTCTGATGGGCACCAGGGTAAACAAGACACTCTCCCTGCTTTCAGCGCTGGTCAGAAAGAGCCACTCTCTCTGAGAGCTGCCTGAATTTCCTAGACCTCAATTCCAAGGCTACAGGAAGGACACTAATCTTTCAGCCAGAAGAAGAGCTTCTCTTTCCTGAATCTGGTTCCCTTGGGAGATTGCACCAAAGACCGCAAGAGCAACACAGCTCTTGGACTCTTTCTGACAGGGGACCTCCAGATCTCTGGCCAGATTTCTCTCCAATGCATTGGAGCTCCTAATCCCCCAAGGGTCACTGGATTTCAGAGATCTCTGTGGAAAGAAAAAATATACCATCTCATTCACTAAAAGGTCATTCCAAGTGAAATAATAAAAAATAGGGGTGGCTAGGTGGCGTAGTGGATAAAGCACCAGCCTTGGAGTTAGGAGTACCTGGGTTCAAATCTGGTCTCAGACATTTAATAATTACCTAGCTGTATGGATTTAAGCTTCCTCTGCAAAGAATCTCAAAATCAGGTATAGTTAAAAAATGAGAAGGGCAGTGTGATGGGAGCTAGAGTGCCAAAGACAAAAATAAAAGGTCCTGGTCCAGAGGAGGTTACATTCTCCTGGGTTGATGGAACAAAAGTACACAAATGAGTGAATACAAAATATATATAAATAACAGAAAGTAATGCAAATAATTAGGAGAGGTAGGAGTCTCTTAGAGGAAGGGACTCCTGATCTCTTCTTTGAAAGGATTGGGGGCTCTAAGAGGAGTAAGCTAGAGGCGCCAAGGAAGAGAGCATTCTAGGCACAAGGAGATCACTGTGCCCCATGTACAAAGTCACAAGATAGAGCATCATCTATAAGGAACAACCCACAGGCCAATCTAGTTTCAGGATTCAGTGCATGAGAGACAGTAATGGGGGGAAAAGCATCAAAATAGACTAGAGACAGCAACAAACAAAGGAATTTGCATTTGATAGTGGAGCAACAGGGAGTCAGTGAAGTTTCTTGAGCAGGAGAATGGCCTGTCAGATCTGTGCTTTAGGAAATCAGATAGCTCTGTTTTAGTAAATCTGCATTACACCAATACCACTCTAGGATGGGCAGATGGAGGGGAGGCAGTGGTGTACCCCAAGAACTGCAGCTGTTCAGAATGAAGGAGCTATGGAGGGGGCAGAACCACCCTCTGAGGAGATGGGAAGTTTTACTAAATGGTCAAGAACCCGTTGTATTAATAAAATAGTTTGCGGGGGGAGAGAAAAATGAAATTCAATGCAAGGAGACTAACTAGAAAATGATTGCAAATAATGATAAAGTCTGATGATAAAAGTCTGAAATAGGGAGGTCATTACCTGAATAGATGGAAGGGGACAGATATAAGAGCTCTTGTGTAAGTAGAATTATTGACAACTAGGGGAGGCTAGGTGGTGTAGTGGATAAAGCACCGGCTTGGAGTCAGGAGTACCTGGGTTCAAATCCGGTCTCAGACACTTAATAATTACCTAGCTGTGTGGCCTTGGGCAAGCCACTTAACCCCATTTGCCTTGAAAAAAACTAAAAAAAAAAAAGACTTGACAACTGACTAAATACAGGGGATGAAGGTCAGCAAAGAATCAAGGATAATTCTTATATTGTGAATTTGGTACCTTAAAGAATGGTAGTGCTCTAAAAAAGAAGGAGAAGGGGCATTTAGGGGAAAAGATTAACTCTGGTTTAGACACGTTGCATTTAAGATGCCTATGGAGCATCCAGTTGTTTTTGTTGTTCCTCCTTCATTTTCAAAGAAGCCAATGACATCACACTAAATGATGACTTGTCTTTGAGTTAGATTTAAGTGAAGCAGAGTGGCACAAAGTCATCAGACTCATTCTCTTTTCTAGAGTCTCAAAGTCCAGTGGCAAGATAAAAGTCAGGATAACAGAAAATGTCCCAAGATACAGAGAATGACCTTGGCATCTTTGATGTCTGACCAAGCTCTAGGCACTCCACCAATGTCTGCTCCAGCTGTTGAAACTGGTGGAGCAAATTGTTCTTGTCCCACCCATTCTGCCTGGGAAACTCCTCATGCTTGGGGGTAGACATCCTCCTAACTCACCAAGGAGACTGAAACCTGTCAGCTACCCTCAACCTGGTTTAGCCCATCAGCTGAGATGGTTAATCAGGGTGTGGTAACTGCCCATGCTACATCTAAGGAGACGGAGATGAGAGTTGGGTGACCAGTGGACTCCAAAGGTGGGTGAGCAGCCTTAAAAAGAGCTTGGAAAGACCTCTCAGCAAAGATGCTAGACTCCAATTTCCAATTAGAAAATCCAGCAAGCAAATGGAGATAAAGGTTTCAGGAGACTAAGGAAGATAAAAAGGACTGCAGACAACTACATAAAAATGTTAAACCCTTGGGAGCTGATGAGATCACCAAGGGAAAGAGTATAGGAGAAAAAAGAAAAGGGACCAAGACAAAGACCCAGGGTAAACCCATACACAGATTAGGAGGAGACAAAGAAGGATCACTTTTAGATGATAGGAGCATCATAAAAACCAGGGAAAATAATGTATGTGGAAGCAAATCAAATGCTGCAAAGAGAATAAGAGGAATAGAATTAAGAAAAGACAACAGATTGAGAGAAAAAGGAAACACTGGAAAACTTGGGGGGGAAAAGTTTTAATAGAATGGGGAGGATGGAAGCCTCCAACAAAAGCTTGCAAAGAAGGTGAGGCAGCAGAAGAACAAATAGGGAAGGCTTTTTCTCCGTCAGACAATGGCAATAAAAGTCTCTCTTGCGGCTGGTCCTTGGTCAATGGTAGGGTCTAGAAAAGACTGGAAAAAAGATGAGAAAAATTTAATTCAATAAACATGTATTAAGTACCGCGTAAGTGCTAGATCCAGGACTAGGCTGAGACACAAAGAAGAAAGACAGACCTGGCCCACCAGGAGAGGGCAAACACACAAAAGGAGGAAGACACATGATAGTTGGTTGACCTTAGGGAAATCATTTTACTCTGTCTGCCACAGTTTCCTTGTCTATAAAAGGAGCTGGAGAAGGGCACAAAAGGAGGCCTTGGAAGAAGTTTGGTGATCCATCCTCTGGGCCTCTAATCAGAGGGCAGAGGAGGCTGAGGGATGTGGTATCTAGGCCAATTGGCAGCCTGTGGAGAAGGTCAGAAGGGAGGAGCTTAAGCTGGTTCAGCACAGAGGCCCAGTTGCAATCAGCCCACAGATCCTGGAGTGGCCCAGCCAGGACAGTGGGACTCCCTCTCAACACTCCAGCACAGCCTGAGGAGGGGAGAGAAGGTAAACAGGGACAGAAATCCAAGGCTGAGGTAGGCAATGACAATAGGTCGGGGTGAAAAGGGATTCCAGGGAAGGGTAAAGTTGGACTCATTCACTACAGACCAACTCGAGATTTTGAAGTTAGGAAAGTGAGGCCAAAACACTAGCACAGATCACCTAGGGAGGATTTTTGTAAAGACATGAATAAGAATCATACAGGAATGGAAATCATAGAAGAAGTTGAAGAGAGACTGCAATATATTCAAGGGGAGGGGCTGCTCTCCTTCCTGGACCAGGAGAAAGAGGACCCATTCCAAGGTCACAAAACCCCTGAAGCATTTGGGTATGGAGAATCATCACAAAGGTTGTATGCTTCATCATCATGATTTGATGGGAAGTTGGGTTCTGAAAGGCTGTTTTCCAAATCCATGCCAAGGACAGCTAGGTGGCGGCAGTGGTTAGAGCATCTGCCCTGGAGTCAGGAGGATCTAAGTTCAAATCAGACCTCAGACACTTAATTACCAAACTATGTGACCTTGGGCAAGTCACTTGAACCCCACTGCCTTAAAAAAAAAATTTTTAATTAAAAAAAAAAAATCAAATCCATGCCAAGGACCAATCTAGCACTGGAGTTAGTCATGTCCAGAAGGTTGGAACAGTTTGTATCCCAGGACATATACTGGGGTGAATTTTGAGGAAAAAATACTGGAAGTCAATATCTTTGAGGAAAGATACTTGAAGGAAGGAAGTCAATCCACAAAACTCTACCTTCAGTTAGACACATGTAGGTAAGTGAGAATTAACTGTCCATATAGTTTGGAAATCCACCGTGGAAATGCATTCAAACAAGTAACTATCATTTCTAAAAGCAACGAGGATCACAGGAAAATTGAATGTTTATGCAGAAACTGAATTACAGTTCAGAGTGTGCACATTAAGTGCCCTAGCTCTACCCCCAAATTATCTCAAAGTCATATCTGTACTATTGAGACTAGTCCTTCCACATACCCCATACTCTAGTTTTCTATACAATAACACAGTTCAGTTAAAAGAGATGAGCTTTGTCTCCTAGAGGTTCAGCCCTTGAGAAAAGATCTTAAAAAGTACAGCTCCATAACCCAGGAGAGGATAGCTTTAATTTTATCATCATAAAACAAAGACATTTGCACATGGACAGCAAGGACAGGAATATCATGTGTGCATGGGAGAATTATAAACACATTTTTGGTGAAATTCAATAAAGCTGATTCTACTGCATAAGGTCAGCAATTTACTCTAAAAATGATATGATTGCAATTTTTAATATAACCCATGTATTTGCTGCAAGATGTTACAGAAGACTATGTAATGTAACCACCCGACCTCTCCACAGGAGCAGAGATCACCCCATTTACCCTTTGTTGTCTTGAAAAAGCCTCTGCAGAGTACAACAGTCAACAGCAGCTTTTTACTTAACACAGCTACAGGCACTATACAGGCACCAGCAAGACCAACACTCTTTCTTCCCTAACATAAAGTAGAGTGGTAGTCCTAACTTGGAGCCTTTCTGGAGGTCCAAAATCAAATAAAAACAGGATCCAATTCCTCCTATTATTCCCAGATACAATCAGTGAAATCCTAAATGAAAAGATCTTGGCAAAATAAGCATAACTTGAAGTTATACAATATTTAACCCAACAATTCCAAGATGAGAACCAAAGTCTAATCTAGTTTCCATTAGAACTTAATGATCAATGGGTCTACTAGTCACCTAAGATTTCAAGAAATCTTAAAATAAAACTGAGTCTAATCCTACAAAGGAAAAAAAAAAATGAAGCTTTAATGTAATAGAGGATTCCCAAGCATCCCTGATGAAAAAGATCACAATTGCATGGAAAATCTAACATACAAATATAAAAGGAGAAGTACGTAATGGTAAAAGGACTAAAACAAGGCTAGACTAAACTATTTATATTCTTACATGGAGAAATGATGATATTTTTCTTTGGTTCGTGAAGAAGACATGACATCAGGACAAACACATGACTTGGATTTGAGTGGGGGAGGGGGGCTGTGCTAAGTCACCATCCTCCACTTTCCCCTCCAGAGTCATCTGGGTCCAGTGATCAGATATGGATCAGGACAACTGGAGATGGTCCTGGATGCAAGGCAATTAAGATTAAATGACTTGCCAAAGGTCACAGAGTTACCAAGTGTGAAGCATCTGGAGTCTGGATTCCAACCCCTGTCCTCCTGACTCCAAGACCAGTGTTCTATCCACTGTTCCACCTGGAACATGAAGAAATAAATATATCTTCTCAGAGTTCTATGATCATCAGAAATAATGGAAAGCATTTAATTAGACAGAAGGTCTGGGAGTGATGATCTTAAAAAAAAGAATGTGGGTGAGGGAAGAAAGGAAGAAATTGCTTCACATAAATGAGGTATGCATGTTAAAATCTATGGGGATGGGGAAGAGGGCAACACTTGAACTCATCTGAAGAGTGAAAGGAGGATACACATATGCACACAAGTGGGTACAGGAATACATTTCACCTAAAAAGAAACAGGAAGGAAAGGAATTACGGTTAAGAAGGAGGAATAAAGAGGACAGACTAGGGAAAGGGGAAAGAGTAGTCAGAAACAAAAGGAAAAATATAAAAGAGCTGGTTGAGGGGAAATACACAATAAACAATCATGACTGAGAATGTGAATAGGATCAACTCACCCACAAAATAGAAAAAGACAGTAAACTTGATTAGAAATCAGAATCCAATATATGTTGTTTGCAAGAAACCCATTCAAAACAGAAAGATGCATACTGAGTTAAAATAAGGGGCTGGAACATAATTTATTGTTTCAGTTGAACCCAAAATGGCAGGAGTATAAAGGCTTACTGAAGGTCCCTTAGTCATCTGAAACTAAACATGTTCAAAACTGAATTCACTATCTTTTCCTGAAAACTAACCTACACTCCTACCTTCCCTATTACTATAGAGAGCAATACCATCCTCTAAAGCTCACATCCTAAGAGCTATCCTGGACTTCTCACTCTCTTGCACCTCCCACATACAGACTCCTGCCAAGGACTATCCATTTTACCTTTTCAACATCCTTTACATATGCCCCTCTTCCCCCACCCCCACCCCACCAAACTCTGGCACTGACCCTCATTACCTCATTCCTGAATTGCTGCAATGTTTCATTTGCCTGCCCCAAGTCTCTCTCCACTGCAATCCCTCATTCAGCCACTAAAGGGATTTTACTTAAGTCCAGGTCATATCATGTCACCCCCCTATTCAATAAACTCAAGAGGCTCTTTGGCAAGCTCCTTGACATTCAAAGTCTTTTATACCCTAGCTCCTCTTCCCTTTCCAGGCTTTTTGCATCTTCTTCCCCAACATGTACTCTCTAACCCAGTGGATCAGTGGGCCTTCTCTCAGCTGTCCCATTCCTGGAATGCTCTGCTTCCTTTGCTCTGACTGCTGACTTCTCTGATTTCTTCAAGTCTCAATAAAAATCCCATCCCCTACCTGAATTCTCCGTCAGCCCATCTTATATCTAGGGCCTTATCTTCTAGTTATCTCCTAGTTATCTGTAGTGTATTGTATTTTATGCTTTTGTCTCTCCCTTTAGACTCTAAGCTCTTTGTGGGCATCTTCTATCTCTATCTTTTTTCCCAGTGCTGAGAAAAGTGCCTGGGACATAGACATTCTTAAAATATGTTTAATGATTAATTGAAAGACAAATCTATCAAAAAATAAACAAAAATGAAATGAAATCTCTGAACAGAATCTGAAAAAAGTGACAGATCTCTGGAGAATACTGATGAGATTAACAGAAAGGAGTATACCTATTTCTTAACCATGCATATACAAAAACTAACCACATATCAAAAAAAAACTTCACAAAGTAATGTAGAAAGGCAGAAATATTAAACACAATTTTACTGACCATAATGCAATAAAAATTAAGTTCAGTAAAAGGCTTTTGAAACAAAGATTAAAAATTAGTAAGAAATTGATACTAAAAATGGATGAGTCAAAGAACAAATCACAGAAACAATAATTTTGTTAAAGATAATGACAACAATGAGACATCATTTCAAAATTTGGGGGATGCAGCCAAATCTGTACATAGAGAATTTTATATCTAAATGTTTTATTAAATAAAAGAGAAAAAGGGGCAGCTAGGTGGTGCAGTGGATAGAGCACCGGCCCTGGAGTCAGGAGTACCTGGGTTCAAATCTGGTCTCAGACACTTAATAATTACCTAGCTATGTGGCCTTGGGCAAGCCACTTAACCCTATTTGCCTTGCAAAAAAAAAAAAACCTAAAAA
Organism: Macrotis lagotis; assembly: GCF_037893015.1. Classification (NCBI taxonomy): domain Eukaryota; kingdom Metazoa; phylum Chordata; class Mammalia; order Peramelemorphia; family Peramelidae; genus Macrotis; species Macrotis lagotis. The sequence goes on from NC_133658.1 coordinate 883,049,602, forward strand.
AAAAAAGAAAAGAAAATAATAGGAAAAGAAGTTCTATCAAATTCCTTCTATAATAGAAAGTTGGTCTTAATACCTAAACCGGAGAGGTTCAGAAAAGAAAAAAAGAAAACTCTAGGTTACTAATCCCTAATGAATACCAAAGCAAAGATTTTAAATAAAATATTAGCAAGGAAATTATAACAACATATCACAAAGAACATATACTGAGATTCAGATGGATTTATAACAGAAATACATAGTAGAAGAAACATTTTACTACATATACTTTTTATTATAAATATTATATATTATGAAATATCAGAATTTTTATCTTAGGAAAACTATTAACATAATCATATCAATAACTGAAACAAAAAAGCCATGATTAGTTCAACAGATACAGAAAAGATATTTTTTGACAAAATACAATACCAGAAAGCATACGGATATGCAAAACTGTCCTCAAACTGATACTATATAAACCAAGAGGGAACATTATCTGTAAAAGGGAAACAATAGAGGCCTTTCCAGTAAAATCAGGGGTAAAGTAAGGTTATACATAGCAGATAAGACAAGGAAAGGAAAATAAAGGAATAAGTATTAGTTAAAAGGGAAACAAAATTATCACTTTGGGCAGATGATGTGAAGATTTACTTTAAGAACATTAAAATCAATCAAAAAACTACATGAAACAATTAACAACATCAAAACTGCAGGATATAAATTAAAATACACACATCAATAATATTTCTGAATATTGTCTACAAAATTCAGCAGGAAAAGAAGAAATTGCATTTAAAATAACTACAGATAGTACTTGGGTTTCTAACTGCCAAGGCACATACAAGAACAATATAAACACAATTACAAAACTCTATTCAAATAAAGACAGAAATAATTGGAGAAATATTAATTGTTCATTCATACACTAAATATAATAAAAATTACAACACTATCTAAATCTAAATTAATTTACTTATTCAGTATAATAGTAAACTACAAAAGGATTACTTTATAGAACTAGGGGGGGGAAAAATAATAAAATCCATCTGGAATAGCAAAAAACCAAGACTATCAAGAGAATTAATGAAAAAAATTAGAAGAGTATAGAAGAAAATACCTATTAGATCTATAGAGAGAGGAAGAATTCATGACCAAATATGAGATAGAGAGGTATAGGAGAAGTAAAGTAGATAATTTTGGTTACATAAAACTAAAAAGTTGTTTCTTTTTTAACAAACAAAACTCATGAAGCTAAAATTAAAAGATAACCTGGAAAATGAGGGAAAAAATTTTATAGTATATTTATCTGATAAAATTTTGCCTTCTATGATAGAAAACTGATTCAAATTCATAAGAATATCTCAAAACTGCCTGTTCATCTCCTTTGACAATTTATCAACTGGAGAACAACTTGTATTCTTATAAATTAAACTCAGTTCTCTTTATATTTTGGAAATGAACTCTTTATCAGAAACACTAGCCATGAAAATTGCCTCCCAGCTTTCTGCATACCATCTAATCTTGACTACACTGGTTTTGTTTATGCAAAACATTTTTAATTTAATATAGTTGAAATTATTCATTTTGCAATTTACAATGTTCTTTGTCTCTTGTTTGGTCAAAAACTTTTCCTCTCTCTATAGATCCAAGAGATAGATTATTTCTTGTTTTCTTAAATGGTCTATGTCACCCTTTATGTCTAAATCCTGTATCCATTTCAACCTTATTTTGGTATAGGGTATGAGATGTGTGGATCTATGCCTAATTTTTGTGATACTATTTTCCATTTTTCCCAGCAGTATTTGTCAAATAGTGAGTTTTTATCCCAGAAGCTACAGTCTGGGTTTATCAAACATTAGATCACCATAATCATTTATTACTATTTCTTTTGTATCTAATCTATTCCACTGATCCACTTCTGTTTCTTAGCCAGCACCAGACAGTTTTCATGACCACCACTTTATAATATAGTTTTAGATTTACTACAACTAGGCTACCCTTCCTTTGCATATTTTTTGTTAATTCTTTCAATATTCTTGACATTTTGCTACTTCAGATGAATCCTGTTACATTTTTTCCTAGCTCTGTAAAATAATTTTTTTTTGTAGTTTGATTGGCATAGCACTGAATAAGTATTTTAATTTAGGCAAAATTGCCATTTTTATTATATTAGCTCAACTTAACCATGAACAATAGATATTTTTCCAATTCTTTAGGTCTGATTTTATTTCTGTGAAAAGTGTTTTGTGATAATCCTTCTGGGTTTTTCTTGGCAGTCCCATATAAATTATGTTGTCTACAATTATTTAAATGGAATAAAAGTTATCTATAGTCATATAAAAATGCTACAAGTCATTATTGATTAGAGAAATGAAAATTAAAACAACTCTCAAGTGCCACCTCACACTCATCAGATTGGTTGAAATGACAAAAAAAGGAGAATGATTGATATTGGAGGATGTGAGAATGTTGGGACCTTAAGTCATTACTGATGGCATTTAAACTGATTCAACCATTCTGGAGAGCAATTTGGAACTATATCCAAAAGATAATAAAACTGTGCATACCCTTTGATCCAACAATACCAGTACTGGGTCTATATCCTGAAAAGATCATAAAAAATGGGAAAAGACCCATGTGTACAAAAATATCTATAGCAGCTCTTTTTGTAGTGACAAAGAATTGGAAATTGAGGGAATGTCCATCAATTGGGGAATGTCTGAACAACTGTGGTATATGAATGTGATGGAACACTATTAATCTATAAGAAATCATGTTTGGAAAGGCCTTCATGAATTGATGCTGAATGAAGTGAGCAGAACCAGAATTAACATTATATACACTCACAACAACATGGGGTGATGATCAACTATGATGGGCTTGTTCATTTCAGTGGTATACTATTCAAAAACAACTCCAAACAACTTGTAATGGAAAATAACATTCATATTCCAAGAAGGAAATGTAGAGTTTAAATAAAGACCAAAGTCTACCATCTTCGATTTTTCCAAGTTATCTTATGCATTATGTCATCTTTTTCTCTCTAATGTTTTGTAGTTCCATTTGGATTTTATTCTTCTTTCACAATATGATCAATATGGACTGATGCTTTGCATGGTTATAAAGGTAGAGCCTATATTAGACTGCTATCTGTCAGGGGGAGGAAGAAGGGAGGGAGGAAGAGAGAAAAATGTAAAACTCAAAACATTGCCAAAAATGATTGGTAAAAACTACCATTGCATGTAGTTGGAAAAACAAATAAAATATTTAAATTTTTAAAAAAAGAAAAGCATGGAAAAACTTGCATGAAGTGATGCTGAGTGAAGTGAGCAGAACCAGAAGAACACTGTATATATTAACATTAATATTGTGAGATGGATCAACTATGATGGACACAGTTCCTCTTAGCAGTTCAGTGATCAAAGACAATTCAGAGACCTTTTATGGAAAATGACATCTACATCCAGAAAAAATAAAAAAATAAAAAAACAAAATTATGGAGTCTGAATGCAGGACAAAACATATTAAGTTCACCTTATAAAATTTCTTTTTATATTTTTTCTTTCTATCACTTGGTTTTTTCCCTTGGTTGTAATTCCTCTTTCACAACATGACCAATAAGGAAATATGTTAAACATGACTGTACATGCATAACTTATAACAGATTGTTCCCTACCATGGGGAGGGAGGGGGAAAGAGAGGGTAGTAGAAAAGTGTGAGATTCATAAACTTGCAAATGAATGAATGTTGAAAACTACCTTTATATATAATTTTTAAAAAAAGAAAATATAAAAACCCCAACAAACTCATTAAAAAATGTTCTAAAACAATAATAGAGAAATGCAAATTAAAACAACTCTGAGATAACTTCTCATGCCCATTTCGTTGACAAAGTTGACAAAAAAAGGAAACTGATAAAATGCTGAAGGAAATATCATTAATGCACAGTTGGTAGAGGTGTAAACTGGATTCTAGGAAAACAAAATGTAATTATGCCCAAGCTATTAAAACAGTGCATACTTTTTAACCCAGGAATATGTTAACTATATCCCAAAGAGATCTTTTAAAAAAAGAGGAAAAGGGGGCGGCTAGGTGGCACAGTGGATAAAGCACCAGCCCTGGAGTCAGGAGTACCTGGGTTCAAATCCAGTCTCAGACATGTAATAATTACCTAACTGTGTGGCCTTGGGCAAGTTACTTAACCCCATTTGCCTTGCAAAAAAATAAAAAATAAAAAAAGAGGAAAAGGACTTATATGTCCAAAAACACTTTTCACTCAACTGTTTTTAACTAGAATGAGGTAGGATCTATCAATTAAGGAATGGTGGAACATAAAAGTTATTATTTATGAATATGATAGAATAGTATTATGCTATAAGAAACTATCAAAGTTTAGGTTTCAGAGAAACCTGGGAAGACTTTATGAAATGATGCAAAGTCAAATGAACAGAACCAGGGGATTTTATATAATAAGAACAATACTGTAAAGAAAAACAACTTTAGAAGACTTGTATAATGAAAAAAACATAATTACAGAAAATTCAAGATGAAACATACTACCCACCTCTCTATAGAGGTAATGGATTCAGGGTATAGATTTAGGTATTTTTTTTTTGGACATGATTAATGTGGGAATTTGTTTTGCTTGACTATCTAAGTTTGAAACAAGTTTTGCTTTTCCTTCTTTTCCAATGGGGACCAGAGGGAGAAAGTAAGAGGAAGAAAATCCAGAGCTGAAAATAAAATAAAAATTCAACTGAATATTTAAAAATTGTACAATAAAGCAACTTTAAAATGAAGTACAATTAATCTCAATTGTAATATGTATGAAAGTTATCTCACACACACACACACACACACACACACACAAACACACAAAGCTTTTTAAACATGTCACAGACTCATCACCCAGCTACCAGGTTATAAGCTTCTTAATAAATCAATCAATCAACAAATCCTCATTAAGCATCCACTGGGTACAGTGCACAGTGCTAACTCCCCAGAAGGTAACAAATTTGTATATGATACAGAGCAATCTCTGCCCTCCTGAATTTTATGGTCTGTAGGGAAAAAAAAAAATCACATTTACACTAACTTCCAGGGTCTGGAATTTCCTCCAGGTAGGGATTTCACAGGAAGTAGAATTGATAGGATTTGTTTAGTGACAAGATATGAGGGTTGAGGGACAGGTGTGAGTCAATAATCATCTCAAATTTATTTCCTGGGTTCCCCACCATACCAAGTACACAATAGGAAGACAGCTGAAGCTCAGTCAATGTTTTTACTCTACTCTAAACTTGGGTCACTGAGAGCACTGAAGGTTCAGGGTATCACACCAAGAGTCTTGATAACTATATCTATATCCAAGGGGACATAAGGAGCAGAGAAATGGAAGAATCCAAAGATCACAGATTTTGAGCTTCAGAGGCTCTGAATGAAGTCCAGACTACTGAAGTGATTCACCCTAGAAGTATAAGAGCAGAGCTGAAATCTGAACTCAGTTCCTTGTACTCCAAATCCATCTTCCCATCAACTTTACAGAGCATTAAGTTCCTTCTCCCTGTCCTTCCCCCAAAAGGTGCTCTCATCTGTCATCTCCTCCTCTGGTATGGAGCCTGCCTGCACTGGCTCTCTCTTCTCTTTAAAGAGCTAAGGAAGAAGAAAGTTCCTAAATTAGGTTAACTATCTGAAATGGACTCCAAATGGAGGCTTCATGGAACTCCATATATTCTCCCTCTCAATTGCATTCTGATCCAATTACTTCATTTCTAAGTGCTTGTACCTCCAGCCCCACCTGGGCCCTTTCTGCCAATGCCTCCAAGTTCTATAATCATGTCCAGTAAGGTGACCACGGCTGTTTTGGCTGAGCCAAACCAACCCTGATTGTGTATCACTGATGTATCCAGGACTGCAGGGAGGTCAGTGGTCAAGTACATTTCTTGTGGGCCCCAGTACAACAGCTTGAAACTGCGAAAGGGGAGGGAGAGTCCCACTTCTACACACTTTGGTTTTTGCCAAAAAGTTGACATTTGAGTGATTGTGATTTTTAATTTATCACAGAGGTTCATATTTTCTTCTTCCTGTCACTTCCCTACCCCCAAGATTTTATGAAATGGTAAACTTCAGTTTTCTGAATGAAAAGCCACTGACTGCACTTCACAAAGTCCAGTCCAATACCAAAAACATTCTGAATCAACTATCTAAGTACTGAATGGTTCCTTTTAAGCTAAAAAGCATAATTAATAGTAAAGAAGAGAACACAGTCATACTGCTAGTGCTCTTGAGGAGGACTGAGAGGATCAACTCCCTCTCCACCCTCCCCCACTGGAACATCTGGAAACCAGAGATAGCTGTTGAGGAGAACCAGGCAAAGACATACTCCAATATAAACCTGTGGGACAAAGGTCCCTTCCCTACAAGGGACACATTACTTACTATGAACCCTCAGAACCCCTTAAATATAGAATGACCGGCACTGCCTCCAGTGACCCAGGTCTAGGAGGGTGGAGGAAGTATATATTTTACAATACCAAGTGCAGTGTGGCTAACTTAAAGATGACAAAACTGCTAAGGAAGAAAATAAAGCATGTGGTTTCAAGGAAAACTACAATGCACTGGATTAAATTCACTATACTAGACAATATAATTTTGAAATCTTCTGTTTTACAGATTAGTTAATGCTAAATATATTTATTTCTTAAACTAGGATTATCTTATGGTAACTGAAAATCATATAGATACAACATCTTACAAATGCCCATCTGAGTCCTGACATTAATAGATCACCCCCAAGTGTCTCAAAGAGAAAATGAAAAATCCTCAGTCTGGCATTGATAGTCCCTCACAAATTAGCCTCCCACCTCCCTTTCCAGACAGAGTTCAGATTTCTTTTTCCAACTTCTCCCATCCAGGGAGACTGGTCTGCTTGCTATTTCCATCTCCCTCTCCTTCCTCACTTAACTCTGAGCTACAACACAAAACCCTTCCTGACCCCTCAACTGTTAGCACTCTCTGTGCCCCTTGGATTAACTGACTGTAATTGGATAGAAAAGCCTAAATATGAAGCACAAAAACACTTATGAAAGTTTTTGGTATATGTAAATATTTAACTCTCAGCTGAGAGAATCCAAAGGACAATAAAAAAAGATGAACTGTAGTATGGACGCAGCATTCATTCCTTCATTCAATCAGGGAGCATTTATTAATTAGCTATGATGCACAATGCATTATACAAATACAAAACAAAACAAAAAGCCCTGGAATCTATAGTCTACTAAGGGAATATAAGTAACTATCACATAATCATCAATACCATTTGAAAAGGTTGGAAAGAACCAGGAAAGATTATCTGAAAAGTTAAGGAGTCTGTGAGGCTGAGGTGAGAAAAGAGGGCATTCTGGGGATACAAAAGCCAAGTTCAGTGTAAAGAACAGCATCTAAACCAGTGTGGACCATGTAAAGACTGGGAAGGTGACAAGACAGGCAAGCTGGGAGGCTGAAGTCCCAAATCAGAGTTTGTATCTTATCTAGGGAGGAAACCCCCTAAAGATTTTTGGGTGGGGAAATAAAAAGATCAAAGCTGTGCTTGAGGAAGATTACTTTGACCGCCACAAGGAAAAAGGACCTGGAGAAGAGCGAGAGTGGAAGCAAGAAGATGAAGAAATAATCTACAAAGTGGCCCAAGCAAGAGGTGGGGAGAAGTTGCAAAAGTAGAATGGATAAGATTTAGAAGCTAATTAGATGCAGGGGGCAGGGGAGAATATTCAACATGATTCCAAGGTAGCAAACTTCAATGACTAGTATCCTCAGCTTTGTAGGGGAACAAATTTAGGGGGGAAGATAATGAATTCTATTTTCGAACTTGTGGTGCTAGTGGATGTCTAGGTGACGACGCAATCCATAGAAACTGGTAAGATCACTAAGGGAATGGGTGAAATGAAAGGACAGAGCCTTGTTATGCACACACACAGTGATGGGGCAGTATATGGATGATGATCAAGCAAAGATGAAGGAGGTGAAAACACTGTCAGGAAAGCCTAGAGAAAGTGAAAGTATACAGGAAGGAAAGGTTATTGTCCTTCAAACTCAAGGAAAAGCAAAAAGACATCACTATGTTGGGGTTAAGGTACAGAGTATCCAACTGTGCCTGATCAGACCAATAGTGGCTCAGAATGCTCTGTCACAGGTCAGGCACAGATAGTCCATATGTATTCTGGATTCTCTAAATGTGGCTGCCTTGTGTCTTTCTCAAGCTATTTCTCATTGGGCACTCATTTCACTTCTCATTTCAAGCTTATTTCTCATTGCTCATAGGGTATAGCACCCTATCTCATGAGGGCATGCCATGCTGGATGGTCAGTCCCATGCCAGTGACTCCTATGCTACACAGTAAATTCTAAAGTTCTTAAGAGAGACCTTCAAAGAGTCCCTGTATCGCTTTTTGTGACAGTCCCCAGGGGAACTGTGTGAATTCTCCAGAAAATAGTCTTTTTGGTATGCATATGCCTGGCATTCTAACAACTAATCCAACATAGCTGCACTCTCTGAAATAATGTTGGAATGCTAGGCAGTTTAGCTTGAGAAAGAACTGGTATCTTCTCCTGTCAGGGCATCTTCAGAATCTTCCCAAGACAACTGAGATGGAAGCGATTCAGTTTCCTGATGTGGTGCTGGTAGACTGTCCAGGTTTCACAGGCAGATAGCAATGAGGTCAGCACAACAATTCTGTAGGCCTTCAGTTTGGTAGTCAGTCTAATTAATACTAATATCTCTTCTCTCCCACACCTTCCTTTGTAGTCTCTCAAACACTGAGCTAGCTCTAGTTATGAATATGCCAACCTCATTAACAATGTGGTACCTACTGGAAAGTACACTGTCAAGGTTAAGTGAACTTGTCCACAGCATTCACTATTTCTCCATTTTCTGTAACTGATAGTTCCACATATGGGTGGTATGCTGTTGGCTGGAGGAGAACCTCTATTTTCTGGGTGTTGGTTCTTAGGTCAAAATTAACACAAGTGGCAGAGAATCAATCTACTCTGTTGCACCTCAGCCCCAAAGACTGCATTGAGTGCAATCAGGGAAAGGTGGTAAACAGTATCAAAAGCTTCTTGAGAGAGGAGTCGAGAAGGGTGAGGATTGAGGAAAAAGTCATTAGATTTAACAACTACAAGATTGTTGGCAACCTTGGAGAGAGCACTTTCAGTCAAGTGGTAAGGTTAGACACTAGACTGCAAGGACTTAAAAGCGTGAAAGAGAAGAAGGAAGGGATGAGGAAGTTGAGACAATGAGTACAGACATACTGCCAATGATTTTTTAGGTGGGAAGAGGAATAAAAGTCAATGTCCCTCTGAGAAATGAATCCTTGATTCCTGGAAGGAAAGAAATTTCATATTCAATTAAAGAACAGCATCTCACACCTTAGAATCAACATTTAGGACTGAGTGGGCAGCAGCAATTCATTATGTGGCTGGCTTTCTATTCCTCTATTCCCACTGGGATAGCAACTAGACCAGGGATCTTATCCCAGGGAGAAAACTCCCTTCCCCAATACGTTCTCTGCAATCTAAGCTACCTGCTTGTCCTGCTAGAAGCAAGAACAGGAAAGTCGCCTGCCCAGGCCCACTCAGATCAGCCCTCAATCCACTACTGTGCTGTATCTCCTCATTCCACAGGTTAAGAAATAATTTTCTCTTCCTCTGGAGCACAATCTCATAAAATATACATTTAAAAATTCTATCTCCAGTTACAGACAAGAAAGTCACTGTTTTAAAAGTACATTACAGTGAGACTTCAATCATATTTGAAACATCATAGCAGGCCTGCCAGGTTAGAGCAAACTATATTTTCACAGGCAATAAAATAATTCACATTTAAACAATCCCTACTGTGTGTCAGATACTAGTGTTTTATGAATATTATCTCATTTGTTCCTCATAACAATCTTGGGAGGTATAAATCTCCATTCTTTAGTTGAGGAAAACAGGTTGAGTGACTTGCCCATGGTCACACAGCAAGTAAGTGTAGCTGCCTCAGAAGCTCACATTATTGTAGACCTAGAAAGAACCTGAGAAATCCATGTCTCTAAATACACAGATAAGGGAACCAAGGTCCATATAAAGGTTAACTGACTTGCTTAAGATCATGTAATCATTGGTTTCTCCAGAATTTCCTCCTTCTCTTGCCCCCTAACAAAGACTCCAAAATAAGCCCAATTTTTCTAATTCTCTGCAACTTCCACTGGACTCCTTACTTCAAAGGATTTGAATTATTATAAAAAAAAAGTTTCTGCATAAAACAGAAACTCAAATGTGTGATGAATGATTCCTACCACTAATAAAACACATCTAAAATGGAATGTACTGTCCCCCCACCCCCACCCCAGCCCATTTCTCCTCTAAATGTCCCCTCTCTCCAAGGAAGTCATTCTGTGCTCAGAGGCTCTGTTTCTGGCTCACCTCTTCTCGCCACTCAAGTCACTGTGCTTAGTATTTCTCACTGGGGCAACTGCAATAGTGTCTTAACTGGGCTCTCTACTTCTGGTCTCTACCTCCTCTAATTCATCTTCCTAACAACTGACAAAATCACCTGCCTTAATCAACCAACAAGCATTAATTCAAGAGTTACTAGGTACCAGACCTAAACCCTAAGTATATTAAAAACATTCTACTAGGGAGTCAACATCAATAAACCAGCTGAGATAAATACAGTAGAGCCTTCAAGGGATCCCCATTGCTTGCTCTCTCATGCACTCTCTCTCTCTCTCTCTCTCTCTCTCTCTCTCTCTCTCTCTCTCTCTCTCTCATCTCTGTGTGTCCGTCTCTCCCTCTCCCTTCCCTCCTCCTCTTGTTGACTGCTCTAACCAGAAGAGTACAAGGGGTCTGTCACCTCATTTGCAGAAATTATAGCCCTTCTGGAACATATTAAACTTGCTGTCCACTAAAACCCCCAATTCTTTTTCAGACAGACTGCTCACCATACTCCCTCACCTCTTACATGTACAAGGTTGACTTTTTAAAACTCAAAAGTAAGGTTTTGCATTCCTCCCAACATAATTTCACTTAAATTGATTGCTGCCTCATGCTCTGGTCTGGCATGTCCCCTTTGGATTCCAAACATGACCTGGTGCTTTAGCTGTTCATCCTTCCCAGTTCTGTGCTGTCTGCAATCTGGACTAGAGCACCATTTATGTTTTTATCCAAGTCACTGATAAATACTGATTAGTCTGGGGAAAAGAGACATCAATGGAGAAATCAGGGAAGACTATTTTGAGTCTCTTCACTGGACATTCAACCAATTATAAAACCATTTCATCATTAGAGTATGGTCTTTTCCACAAAAATGTTAATGGATAAGTACTATACCAAATTTTCTGTCCTGGAGAGCATTTTCCTGATTTTCCAGATTAGTCACTAACCTGCTCAATTAAGGAAAGAAGTTGAGGTGGGTGGAACACATTCAAAATGAAATCGCTTCTCTTAGGACCCATGGATGTAGTGGTCAAATCAGTCAGTCAATCACTAAGTACCAGGAATACAAAGAAAGGCAAAAGACAGTTCCTACTACATTTCTCTCCTTTGTGATTCCTGGATTTCCTCATGTGAGAATGCCTAACATAAAATGCCAACTCACTCTCCTTTTATCCATCTTGTTTCCTGTATACAATCATCCAGAGCCAGTTTAGTCATAAGTTGCAAATCCCCAAGTGTTGAGGAGATCTAGAGGAGATCTAATTTGCCTCCTTGTATATAGAAGTCACAGGTTTTATTATTTATTATTATTATTTATTGTTATTTATTAGCTTTTGTTTATGATGAGCTTCAGATAATTTCAACCAATATCCTCTTCTGTCACAATTGATCTAATACCTCTTCCCTCCCACATTTTCTTTAGGATCCTCCTAAAAACTGAGTTAGTACTGGCAATGCCAATGTCAACCTCATTGTCAATGTGAATTTCCTTGGAAAAGACACTGCCAAGGTCGGTGAACTTGGTCATAGTACTCAGAACTTTTCCATTTGCTGTTATCGATGGCTTCACATATAGAGGGTGTAGCAATGGCTGATGGAGGACCTGTGTTTTCTCGGTGTTAATTGTCAGACCAAAATGAGCACAAGCAGCAAAGAATCGATTCATCTTTTGTTGCATCTCAGCTTCAGAGGCTGCACTGAGGGCACAATCAACTGTAAAAAGAAGATCCTGCACCAACACTCCCTCCACTTTGATCCTGGCTTGTAGCCTTTTCAAGTTGAAGAATTTGCCATCAGTGTGGTAGTTGAACTTGAGGCCACATTCATCAAATTGAAGGTCTACAGAGCCGTTGTGCTGACCTCATTGCTATATGCCTGTGAAATCTGAACAGTCTTACCAGCACCATGCTAGGAAACTGAATCACTTCCATTTAAATTATCTTAGGAAGATTCTGAAGATCCCTTGGCAAGAGAAGATTCCAGACACTGAGTCCTTTCTCAAGCTAAATTGCCTGGCATTCCAACGTTACTTCAGAGAGGGCAACTACGATGGACTGGAAAAGTTGTTAGAATGCCATATGTACACTTGCCCAAAAAACTCTTTTATGGAGAACTCAGGCTAAGTGTTCAAAAGGGGGTCAGAAGAAGCAATACCAGGACTCCCTGAAGAGTCTCTCATAAGCCCTTTGAAATTAATTGTATAGCTTGGGAGACACTGGCACAGGAACACTCAGCATGGTGTGCCCTCATCAGTGAGGGGACTGCACTCTATGAGGAGGGCAGGATGGAAGCAGCTCAAAGGAAATGTGATATATGTAAGTTTAGAATAGCCCAGGTGTTCACATGGACTATTTGTCCCCAACCTGTGGCAGAGCATTCTGAACTCGTATTAGGTTGATCAGTCACAGTCAGACACACTGTTAATTTGTCTCAAACATAGCGATGTCATTTTGGTCTTCTTCAATAACAAAAGACAAGGATCAACCAACGAAACTTCAGTCACAGTAGCCACTCTCTATGGTCCCTAGCTTAAGGGAGATGCATAGATAATGTTCTTTCTCCCTCATCCTTTTTACTCATTGTCTGAACTCAATAATCTTCAGCAATCTAAATCACCACACTTTAAAGAGGTCAACTTCTCTTTGGCCCTATTCTTTCTGCCTTCTTCCTGTCCTAAAGTCATTTTATGAAAGACAAAATAAATCTATTTTCTTCTTCTCCCTCATTCTCTCCCTCTCCCAGTTCCTTTGGTGTCACCATTCATTCATCAAATTGATGATGATGTTTGTCCTCTGTTCTCAGAGAAAACTATGACATCCGTGAGGTGATATCATGACATCACCTGAATTGGATTTGAATGAGGGGAGCCATGCTAAGTCACCAGTCTCACTTTCTCCTCTAGAGCCATCCTGGGTCCATTGGCCAGATCTGAATCAGACCAACTAGAGATGGTCCTGGATGCTGAGGTAATCGGGGTTAAGTGACTAGCCCAAGGTCACACAGCCAGTGCCAAGTGTCTGAGGTCAAATTTGAACTCAGTTCCACCTGACTCCAGGGTTGGTGCTTTATCCACTATACCATATAAACAAATTTCTATTTACTTTGTGAATGTAAGTTCCTTGAAGGCAGGAACCAAAGACAGGGCTTTTGTTTTTGTATTCCCTGGGCCTGGTCCATTGGAGATTGAAAAGGAATGAAGAGTTCTTTCCCTTCCACTGCCCACCTTATTTAGCTCTGACTCAGAGGACAGTGCTCCATCCACTGTGTTACCTAGTTGCCTACAAGAAATGACACACTGAAAAGCTCCAAAGCTTGGATGGGACCCAACCCCTGGTCCAGTGGAAGCTCATGGTCCAGTGGAGAGATAAGATACAAACACAAAACGCAAAAATCCAAATCAAGACTAGGGCATCAGAAAAAGTGTCCAAAGTTCTCTGCAATCTCTTGGGGCTCAGGATTCCTTCTTTCCCCAGTGTGTCTCCTTCAAAGTTTTCATTGGTCACTGACAGCCCTCATACGAGTACAGCACAGTACTGCAGGTTCCCCAACATCAGTTTCTCTTATTATAGTTGTATTTGTTGTTCCCCTTTGGGCTCTTTTCTCAAGGTCTCTAAGGGAATTCAAGTTGGGATTTTCCTTCTCCACAATCAACAACCCAACCTTTTCATTTTAGAGTGAGATATAGGACCCTTACCTGGTCCCCCATAAACACCTGGGGGAAACAATGTAGTCCCTTTCAATCTACTCCAGCCTTTGTGTCAGAAAGCCAAAGTTCCCATATTTCCATGGCTTTCAACTGCCCTAAATGCTGTAGGTCGCATGGATGTGGAGAGTTCAAGACAAGTTGGATAACAAGGGGAGCAGGAAAATTGATAGGGGGTGAAAAAATAGTCAGGGTGATAAATAGGCTGGCAGAGAAGAGCAGGTGATAGATATGCAGATGTAAGACTGGCAGGAATGGAAGATGGTCCATTCTCAACAGATGGAGAGAGATGCTCAATCATTCTCAGGAACAAACACGCTGCTGCAGCACAAAACCCTGGCCCGTTCCTGTGGATATTTGTATTGGTAGCACCACTGCCTCATCCACTAGCAGTGGAGACACTGAGCATTCTCCCTGCCCCAAATGCTGTCAATCTTGGACAAACAAGGTCATGATGCCACAGAGAATCAAAGGTGTAGAAAGGAGAGATGGGCAAACTGATTGCAGGCTATATGCTCAGAAAGGAGCTGAATCATCTTCCTCATTTGCTTTCCCTTCCTTTCCTTGAGGTTTATTTATTTTCTAAAACCTTATTTCTGTTTTAGTGTCTTTGCTACTACCTCTCCAATCCCATCAAAAGACTCCTAAGACACACTGAGTGACCACCAAATTCTATGGTGAGTAGAACCTTGAATGCCTAATTTGATTAAAGTTCATTAATGGGGAATGACTCAGACTGCAGAATGGATCTCTTTTCTCTGTTCATCCAGCACTGGGAGAATGGTGTAAAAGGTAAAACATTAACTGATACATTTTCCCTAATAAATATGATTTCTTCAAAAAAGGGAATCAATGATTTTTTATCAACTCTCAATGAAATCCCCAAATCAAGAGCTTTTCAAAATCATTTTCTTGGCCCAGGCTCCTCCTAATCCATGTCTTTTGAATCTAAGTGTTAAGAGGACTACCCTCCCCACACCTTACACTTATCCAAGTCAACACTCACATTGCCAGTCCAGTCTGAGAACTAACTATATCATACTATGAACAACTGGACCACAATCTAGAAGGGGGTAGCAAATGGAAATAATCATAATGCCCCCACCCACCACACACTGGAAACTTGTCTGTTGGTTCAAGAGAAGGCTTTGTAGAGACTTCAGGCTTCACCAGGACACATTAAAGAATTAATTATAAAGCAAAGCTGAAGGAGAAAATTAATTTTAGAAACACAAGAGGTTACAATTTTTTTTTCCTGGAGGTGGGGGAGGAAACATAGTTATTTTCGTTTTCATCCTAGGGGCACAAGCTGGGAGCTGTCCAGTCGATAACCTGGCCATCAGAACAAGGTTTGTAATTAAAAGGTCAGTGACCTGGAAAGCTAGGGCCTCACTCCCAGGGCTTCTCAGTAATGGTGGAGCTATTAAATTAAGACTGCTATGAAATCAATGCTAAAAAAGCTTTCATGGTAACGAGATTCCATTCAAGGACATGCAAACTGCCTCATGAAATGGACTTAAATTATAAAAAAGAAAAGTAATAAAAGAGAGTTAAATTGAAATCTGTGTAAGAATTTACTCCCCTTTAAAATACTCCAGTTAGAGGCTCTCCTCCTCTCTACTGCCAAGGTTGAGGCCCAATTGGTTTCTTCCTAGGAAAGAGGTAGCTTTGCTGCTGAAGGCTTGCCTTCCAAGAAGAGAAATCTAGTTTCACTTCCAAGACTCAGGGACACTACCTGTTTTCCTTCCTCCAGGGGAGTGAGAAATATTTCCAACATGAGGCAGAGTAGGTTTGTTAGTTTATTCCTCAGAAAAGGGAACAGGCTGTGAATGGGTTGCTGATGGTCAACACCAATTGATGCTTTTTTGACCTGCACTCAAAGGGCCCACCTCCCAGGGAGACCCAGAGGAAGCTCCCATTGTCCCAGCCCTTCATTTTCCAAGACTTCGAAACACGCTGATAAACCACTAATCTCCCCACCAACTGCTAAAAGGTCAGTACTTCTACTGACCTCCTACTCATCTTGTCATGAAGCCTCCAGCACCAAAGCACCATAAATTGACAGGCACCAACTTTGGACACTCTCACTTCCTGGATTGACTCTGCTGGTGCTTTTTAGATTAACTCAGCCTTCTGGCCTCTAGCCTGCTTCAAGTCCCAAACTTGATGCTGCCTGGCAAGCACAACTTCTAAATCTAGGCTGTTTCAATGAGGGTTTGATCCCCACACATAGCAGATGAAGAGGCATCTGTAGAAGCAAGGAGTTGGAAGAAAAACAAAAACATTTATTCGAACACACTGA
This sequence comes from Macrotis lagotis, assembly GCF_037893015.1. Taxonomy (NCBI): domain Eukaryota; kingdom Metazoa; phylum Chordata; class Mammalia; order Peramelemorphia; family Peramelidae; genus Macrotis; species Macrotis lagotis. The sequence goes on from NC_133658.1 coordinate 883,066,058, forward strand.
AGGTGAACAGCTGCTTTTCTCTTTCATCCAAAAAGTTCTCGATAAAAAAAAATGAGGTAATGTTATAAATTACACAAAATGGCAGTACCAACTTCAAAGAAATGATAAATGGTTCTAATAACAAGTTTCTCATTAATGACTCCATATCCAGAGTTTGAAGCATCCTAAAGAGATCACAACAAAATGGTGAAAAGTTGAAATGAACCAATGCCCCCTTTTGAGATGTCCCCCCCACAAAAAATTCAGGGACCACCCACCCTTAACCCATGAGTAATAGGGGCAGGATGCAGGCACAGCTCCCAGCTGTGGTTTCATAATAAAACAAACTCAGCTGATGCTCCTAAAGTAACCTTCATTTTCCACTGAACTGACATGCACTACAGGGACCTCAATTTCTATATTAAATATTAAATAATATTAAAAGAAAAACAAAATTGGATTTGCCTTTTCAGGAAAGAGATGTTTATTAAAAAAAAAAAGTCCAGATTATAATTCAAGTCGGTGCTTCACTGCAATTCCCCGAAGTGACATTTGCTAGGAAAAGCCAAGACTACAGAAGCTGTGAGCCCCCCCAAAGCCAGGGCTCCAAACCCACTCACTGCAATGACTCCTTTGGGGAGAGGCTGAGAGGGCGGCTGCCAGTAGTTCCCCTGCAGTCAATGAGCCGCCCGGGTTCCCTCTCAGCAACTGCAAGGGGGCTAAAGGACTGTGGGCTTGCTGCCCTGCTGTGCTGTGCCAGGCCCCCCCTTCCATCCCCAACCAGAGGCTGCCAAGCTATTCTGATCCTATGAGCCCGACCCAGGGAACTAGTGGGAATTGGAAACAGGAAGTTTAAATCCACCAAGGGGCCTTTTCTTCCCTAGGCACCCATCAACCCTTGCAATACTCTACCCAGGGAGGTCGTGCCAGAACCCACCCTATGGGGATTCCACTCGGAAATGGCTGAGGACTGGCTCCAACAGCATCTTAAGAGGATAATGGAGTTGGATGATTAAGAGATATTCCTGGTCCTGTCAACGGACCGAGTATAACTGCTTATGGACAGATAGATGCCCAGCTACTCAGAATTTTTCCCCCTCAATTTTGGGTTTGAAATGGAACATTCCCGCTAAAACATTTCTCCTCTACAAATGAAGAGGGTTGATCACTACAGCTGATCACCACAAGCCCTTCAAGCTTTCTGCTCCTCTGGCTGGCTCTCTCTTTCTCCTTGTTCTTTGGTTCACAAAGATTCACATTTTCTTCGAGAGGTTTTTTGCCAAATCAAGGTACAGAGCAAGGTCTAGGCCCTGGAGTTCAACAGTTTAAGCAGTTTAGCTTCCCAAGGCGGAAACTTCCTCTTCCAATGCCAAGGTGCCTGGTGCTCTGGGAGGCCAAAGGACTTATCCCTAGGGTCACAGTCAATATGTGTCCAAGGCAGCCTGGGGTCTTCTGACTCCAAGGTCCCACACTGATGGGAAATTCAGTGAGCTGTTAGTAGTGGCAAAGATGAAAGAAGGATGAGAGGAGAGGCTCCAGAAGAGTTCTGGGACCCAGATGACCATCTGTTGTAAGCCACAGTTAGTCATTCTAACCCAAGACCTTTGTGGTAAGGGAAGACCCGAAGCAGCCAATCTGGGCAGGGGAGCTGGCCCTGGTGCTGAGCTTGGAAGAGAGCTAGAATTGGACTGGTAGGGGGAGAAAATGGGGACAAGGGCTCCCCATTAAGTGGCCAGGGACAAAATCACCTCACAGTCACAGGAACGGCAGAGGTAAGGGATCACTCCACTTACTTTATGCAGCTTTGATCTCCTACATTTCACATTTGTAACATTAGAAGAGAGGCAGGGAACATCATTACAAAGAATAAAAAAAGAACCAACAAATAACAGTTTCACCAAACAGTTTTTGCTCTTCAATAATTATTAGCCAAGTCACTCATAAGAAGTATTATTTAGGCCTCAATGTGAGGGGTGAGGGGTGAGGGTGGAGGGGAGGTATCTGACTGTCTCTACTTCTCTCTCTCTCTCTCTCTCTCTCTCTCTCTCTCTCTCTCTCTCTCTCTCTCTCTCTCTCTCTTCCTTTTTTCCCTCTCCCAGTCAGGGATTTATTAAAATTAAACAGATTAGATGAAGCTCTTGATACTAAAACTGCTCGGCAAGGCCTGCGGTGGAAGTGCCGAGCAAACACCAGAGACATTTGTCTCCAAATTGCTCTAAATACCTTCTGCAAATGAAATTCTAACCCAGCTGCGTTTGAGAGAAAATGAGGACTAACTGGTCACTGTCAGTGCAGAGCAGCACAATAGACTGGGGCCGAGGATCTCTCGGCAACAATAGATTTTGTATCAGGTTACCGTGGGTAATCAGCACAGCTTTTAGGCTCAGCTTTCCCCTGCTTCACTGCTTTGATGAGAGAGCTGAAATCCCCGAGCTTTTATGATTAATTACTCCCCATAGGTCTGCAGATTTCAAGGAAAAACTCTTCTCTGGCAGGATGCTAACACACACACACGCGCAGTGGAGAGCTTAGCCAACAAGCTCCCGAGTTTCACAATCTCCTAAGGGTGCAGAGGGCCCACAACTGGGCCAGCATGGGGATGCCCCTGCAGGCCTCAGCCACTCCAGAGGGGTTCCTGATGTCCTTCCTCCTGGCTGCCACCCCAAGGATGCCAGAGCCTGAACACACCCAGGGCCTCGGTTCACAGGGAACATCACTTGTGCCAAAGGAAGAAGCATCCCTTTACATGGACATCACAAAATAGTGCCTCCCGTTCAGAACCAAACAATTTCACCTTCTCTTCCAGTCAGTTCACGGGAGTTTTCTGGGCACAGACTGCTCTTCCAGTTCTAAAGAGAAAATAATCCTGATTTATTTTTCTCTTCCTTTTTTTTGACTGGTGGGAAAGGAGCTTGCCACAAAGCTAATTTTTTAAGTTGCATGAAAATCTATCTTCAAATGGTCAAAGGATAGAAACAGGCAATTTTTGAAAGAAATCCAAGTTTCAATTACGTGGGAAAATGGTACAAATTATTAATAATTAGAGAAAATACAAATTTAAGCAGCTCTGAGGTATCATTTTACACCCACCAAACTGGCAAAGTTGGCAAAAAAAAGAGAAATGACAAATATTGGAGAACTGTGGGGAAATAGGTCCATTAATGAATGCACTGTTAGTGAAGCTGGTTTAGTCATTCTGGAAAGCAATTTGGAACTGTGCTCCAAAAGTCACCGAACTGTGCGTATAATCCTTTAACCCAATGATCAAAAAGATCAAAGAAAGAGAAAGAGGATTCTGTATACAAAAATATTTATATCAACTCTTTTTTGTAGAGACAAAATAAAAAAATATAGAAAGCAAAGGAGGCAGTTATCAAGTGGAAAATGGTCAAACAAATCACGGTATGTGAATGTAATGGGATTTTATGCTGTGAGAAATGACAAAAGGAGAGAAATCTGGGAAAACACATATGAATAACCAGTGAAGTGAGAAGAACCAGGGAACAATTTATACACTATTTCCAGCACTGTAAAGACAAGTTTGGAAGACATAAGAAGCTGGTCACTGTTGGAACCAAACCCAGTTCCAGAGGAACAATGATGGAACCTGCCACCCTCCTCCTATTAGACTCAAAATGGAGAATGAGACATACATTTCTGAATGTGGCCATGGTGGGAATATGTTTTCTAGACTAAGTTTTGCTTTTATTTTTTTCCAATGTGGGAAAAGTGAGAGGGAGTCAACTGAGAGAAAAAAGTCCCATTCCCTCACCTTTCCTCCTGTCTTTTTAAGTTACTGAGACTTGGCAGGAAAAGGCCAATATTTTGGCGTCCCAGTACAGTCACCACAGATTCTGCTTCAGGCGGTATTGGTCATTCAACTCCAGTCTACAGAAATACCAGAGCACCAGTAATTTACCATTTCAGCCTATAAATCAGACTGACCCCAAGCCTGACCCTAAACTGACCTTGCCAAGTCCCTCGGCCTTTGCGTCTCTCCCCCTCTGCTCTTTTCTGAAGCAGGTGACCTCCTCACCCACAGCCGGCCATCCTGAGGCCAGGGTGATTCATAGCTAGAAGAGACCTTATTTGAGGGGGCTTTGGGGTTTTTTTTTTTTTTTTGGTCTTTTTTACCCTTGTGCATTCTGTAAAATAGTTCTCACTGGATGATCTTTCTGTTCTGAAGGGAAAAAAAGCCTGCATTCCCAACTTGACAGGCAATCAGATGAGTACAGAAGTTGTTTTTTGGGCACATGATCCCTGTCATTAACAGTAAGCTCCCTCCCCAAACCTGTCCCCAGGTCCATTTTTTGGGATGGAATTCACAATAATAAAGATAATCATGTACCTTTCTTCTTAAGAAATGCCCTCCTGGTTGAAAGTGGACTTTGACGGACCCGGGAATTCTGTAGAAACTTGACTGCAGTGGCGATCTGTTTGGAAAGAGAAGCACAGGAGAGATGAAAATGTGAGGAGTGTGAATTTTTAGGTTAAAAAAAAAAAACCATATGGTTCCATCCAGGTCTATGGAAACAAAACCTAAGTAGAAGTCAAATTTGAGAGCAAACATCTTTTGCAAATCAAAATTATCTTTAAAAAATATGCTGTTATTTCTCACTCAGCTCAAGAACTTCCAATAATACCTTTCCCCAAAAGTTCAACTTGAAATTCTCTTGACTTTCAGTCCCTCCAAGATCTAGTCCCAAGCTATTTATTTAACTTTATTCCTGCAGAACATCCCCCTCTGTTATATATCCCTGTTAAAACATCACCTCCAGTGCAAAGTGACTGGTTCACTTAAAATGCTTGTTGAGGGGGCAGCTAGGTGGCGCAGTGGATACAGCACCAGTCTTGGAGTCAGGAGGACCTGAGTTCAAATCTTGCCTCCGATGCCTAATAATTGCCTAGCTGTGTGACCTTGGGCAAGTTACTTAAACCTCATTGCCTTAAATTTTTTTAATTTAATTTAAAATACTTGTTGAATTGAACATACTTTTCCAATAGGCCCCAACATTCTTCCCACTCCCCTGGCCAGGTCTGGCTCTTTGGGTCTAGCTCACTCTGACTACTATAAGCCTGGCCCCTCTATTCTTTCCTTACTTCTCATTCTTCAAGTCTCAACTCCAGTTACAAAACCATGCAGCTGGAAGTCACATAGTATACCAATTGTTACTCAAATGTTTCATGTGGGTATTTCTTGTAGATCACTGGCTTCTCAAGGTAAAGAATGTCCTATGTTATATTCCTCTGCTATTCCTGCAATGGGTATGCAATAAATACTAACTGAATTTAATTCCTCAGACACTTATTAAGCATGTGAAGGGCCTTGTCTTAGGAACTAAGGAGACAAAGCAACAAGTTTCAGAGTCACTAAATTGTCTGTAGAGATCATATAGTCTAGTGTTTCTCAAACTTTCTGGGCTCAGGCCCCTTTATACTCTTAAAAATTATTGAGGACCCTCAGACACTTAATAATTATCTAGCTGTGTGAACTTGGGTAAGTCACAAAAAGAAAAAAAAAAGAAATGCAAACATCTTAGTATTATTGTGAAAACAGTTTTGATGTCAAGGACTCCTGAGAGGGTCTCAGAACTGCAAAGGGGTATGCTGATCACATGGTGAGAACCACTGATCTGGTCCAACCTTTCATTTTACAAATGGTCAAAATGGAGACAACAAAATGGAGCTCATCAATGTCTGTATGAGCCACCCTGCCCTCCTCCCACACAGACCACTGCCCCCCTTTTTCTTTTCTCTCCCTCTTAAGTAGTGGATTTTCTTCCATCCAATGCTTCTGACTACTGAGGGAGAAATTTGTTAGCTCCTAAAGAGCAGAGTCAGATTTTACACATCTTCTGTATCTAATTCCAAACCATGATCAATGATGTTCACCAAAAACTCAAGAGGCTTATCTGATATTCCTGGGAAGCTAAAAATCTAGGAACATCCTCCCTGGACCACCATCCTAAAGACTCTCTGTGGCTCTCAAGCAGTCTGAGCACTGAGCAGCTCCAAAGAAAACACTGGGAAGTCTGGGGCTAGAGCACAATATTTTACCTATAGCAAGGATGAAAGGAGGGGGAAGGAGAGAATAAAAGAATGGCTAAGCAACAATCTCCCCATACAGCTCACCAAATGAACAACATTGAACACAATCTTTGATTCTCCTCTCTCATAAGCCAAGTAGAGGATAACAAGATATCTGATAAAAAAAATCTTCACATCTACCTCCCTCCACATGTCAACAACACATAATGATATTGGGGCACCAGACAAGAAGCAGGGAAACCCCAGCCTGCCCCAGAGAGGAAAGGGGTCATGTCATATGACCACTGTGATGACACCTCATCACAACCAGGAGAATAATCTAATCTCCTATTCCAGGGGAGGACAACCCATCATCCCCTGAAGAAGCACTACTCCTTCATTGGCTGCTAAAAGATATTAACTGTTCAATGGATGCAAGGTGCTTATTTTCCCAACAGGAAAACTGTGATAACTGGTGGTCTCTTTTCTCTCCTTATCTGGCAAATTTAATGCAGGTTCCAGATAGTCGTTCTTGAAGAGTCCCAAGTAATCCAGAAAAGATAAAAGATTAGGATGGGAAATGGCTACTCCATAACCCACAATTCTTAAGACTAACCAAGACATATCCTTTTGAAGATAAACTCATTTTTGTCAAATGCTGGTCCCTCACAAACAACACACGACACATTGCTATCACTTGACATGCTATTTCTCAGGATCCAGGCTTAGCTCCAAGGAGTTTGTTGCTAACTGCCTGAAGCCATAAGCTTTTTCCAGAAAGCCACTATCATAATAATAATAATAAAAGCTAATAGCTCATGCTTATATAGAGCTTAAAGGTTTGCAAAGTGCTTTAAATCTATTATCTCACTAGATCCTCACAATAATCTAGTGAAGGAGACACTGCTATTATCCCCAGTCAACAGATGAGGAAATGAAGGCTCAGTGAGGTGAAGTATCACATATAGGGAGAGAGACAGTTGGAGTAACAACAATCTAGTAGACACAGCATTAAATGGACTGTCTGGGGGACTGAGGCTTGATCCTAGGCAGACATATACTACTTGGGTGGCCCAAGCTGGGCATTAATCAATCAACATTTATCAGTGACTGTTACTTGCCCTGCTCTGTGCTAAGCAATGACAATACAAAGAGTCAAAAGACTGTGCCTGCCCTCAAGGGGCTCACAACCAAGTAAGCTGAATACAGTATAAAGAGGAAATAATAATAGAGGAAGAGGCAAAGAGGTGGGTGCAGTGGACAGAGCACTGGGCCAGGAATCAGGAAGACTGGAGTTCAAATCCAGCCTCAGACATTTACTCTCTGTAGGACTCTGGGCAAGTCACTTAACTCCCTCAACTGTAAAAATGGGGATCTTCCAAGGCTGTTATGAGGCTCAGAAGACATCCTACTTGAAGACATCTGGCCCATGGCAGTAGCAGAAGCAGTAAGAGGGGTTGTGGGTGGCACATGGAGGTCAGGAGCCAGAGAGGAGAGAGAAAGTGCTCCAGGCCTGGGGAAACATTCAGAGACCAAGCCTGGAGCCAAGAGACAGCCAGGAGGCCAGTGTCACTTCACTCTCCAAATTTAAGCTGCTTCTTCTGCAAAATAAGGAGTTGGGCTTAGTCAATGATCTCTATGGTCCCTTTCAGCTCTCCATCCCACAATTTCTAGGATCCTTTCACTGCCTCCCATACAACTCACTCTTCTCCTCCCCAACCTCCACTTCCTGTCGGCAGAGAATTAGGCCTCCTTCCTCATTTAAAAAATAGATCCTTGGTGATGAGCTCCCTCTTCTCCCTGATTACACCTCCAAATCCCTCTAAAATGCATTCCCTCCCATCCCATGAATTCAATTATCCCATTTACACCAATGACTCAAAGATCTATATATCCATCAATCAGTATCTCTCTGGGATTCCAGTCATCACCATCACCACCACCACCATTATCAATGAATATTTATTCAAAGATTATTTTGTACCAAAGTGCTTAGTTCTCAGGATCACAACTACCTGCTCCACCAAAGAGATCCTGCAGGTACCTCAAATTCGAAATGTCCAAAGCAGACTTCTTTATCTTACCCATGATATCCGTCTCTCCTCCAAACTTCCCTAGTTTATACAGAGGCTCTACCATCCTTCCAGTTACCCAGATCCTAGAGTCCAGGGTCATCCTTGACTTCCCCACCACCACCATCACCATCATTCCTCTCCTCATTCAGTTGCCCTGCCCTATTCATTCTATCTCCACAATATCTTCAAAATTGCTCCCTGTCTTGCCACTCATGCTGCTATGATCTCTCCAGTTCTCATCAGCTGTAGCCTAGACTAAGGCATTCACTCCCCCATGGTCTCTCCTCTCTCCAATCCATCCCTAACAGCTGTCACTGTCAAATCTCCCTCAGGCACACAGGTCTGATCATGGCACCGTCCTACTCCAGAAGCTTTCTGAGCTCCCCACTAACTCTAGGATAAAACACAGATAGCTCTTCACACACTCTACATTCCAAACTGACCTCTTCGTCCCAGATCTCCAGGTCTTCAGATGAGCTGTTACCCTGTGTGAGTGAAATATACTCTCCTCTCCCCTCTCCTTCTAGACTCTCTAGCTTCCCACAGGCTCTAATTAGGTCCTGTCTCAATAAAACAGGCATGGTCACCCAGGTAGTTTATAGAACCAAAATCAGAAATCTCCATTTTTCAGACTTGCATTTATACCATGGCTACTTTATTTGGAGCTTTAAAATTACCAAATGGACCAGGCTAGGGTCAAATCAATGACAGCATAAAGATCTTTCTTCTCTGGCTAAACGAAATCATGACCCTCTCTCATCCTCAGCCTCCTTCAAATACTTATTATACACATATATAAAATAGCAGCTGATCTATCTTTTATATTAAAAAAAAGAAAGGAAGCCATCTTCCCCAATGCTGTGACAGGATGGGTGTGGTTAAGGAAATCACTGGGCATGGGTCAATAATGATCAAGACACAGCATGGACGGATAAGTAAGGAGTTACCATTCTCCACTGAAGGGAATTCCATGAGAAGATGAGAGTCTAGGCATCGTGCTGCCTTCTCTGAGTCCTGTTCTCTATGGGGGTACTGGAAGGTACAGAGGAAATGGGGACCGAGAGGTCTTCAACAGTACCCACTAATGGTATCATCCTATTGTTAACCTAGAGAGCTAGAAACCTTTCCCTTATCCCTCCAAAATTTTCCAGGGCAGAGTATGGAAACACAAAATCCCACCACTCAAATGAATGTGTTTCACCTTGTTTTTGAATACAGTCCTGCGTCGATGCATTTCTGGTCAGAGAGCAAAGTTTTGATGGCTTTAATGGTGCACTCAATGCAGGGCTTGGCGCATTCCATCAATTTTTTTTTTAAAAATTGCATCTCTTATTTCTTTAAATACATTAATCAGGCTAGTGTAGGCAAAACGGATCCATCGGACAATGCAATAAACATGAATTATCATCTATCCAACACGCATAATGGCTTAAAAATACATAATAGCAGGTGTAGTTTAAATGATTAGTTATTACACCTGCGGTGGGTCTGATTCAATTGGGAAAAATCATCTTTAATAGGTTAAAAGGTTTAGATCACCATGCTTTCCTTAAAGTGGCTGTAGAGAGGGGATGATGGAGTGCTCTGTCATTAGTAATTCATTTAAGAAAAACGTGGGGGATATAGCAAAGAACAGCATAAACGAGCGAATCCAATTTAAACATCAGGTAAAGTAGAAAACACCTTTTAAAAAAGCAAGATAAATGAATTTGGAAGAGGGATGAAATTGACGTATTTATTTTAACGGGAATTTGACAAAGTCCCGGCACACTTCAAACTTGCAAAAATATGAACAATTTTTTTTAAAGTTTCCATCGGCTAATTTCAAGCCATATAAAATAATTCAGTCAAACACCTGCATAAAGTGTGTTTGGGGCTGGTTTATGCCCCTCTTGATCTCTGTCGGAAAATGCAGGCGACAGGCAAATCACATATTTAACAGCATCGATACCACTGTGCCAGATGCAAAAATATAAAGCATCCAAACTAATAGCCTCCTTGTAATGTGCTGAATAAGAAAGATGCCCAAATAAGCAGCTACATCTAAGTGTGAACAGAGGAAAACCTCTCTCCTCCTTTCACTAATTGTTTCTTTAGCTACTCCTTACCCTTTCCTCTTCTCTCCCTCCCTCCCTCCCTCCAAAGAGCTGGTAGCACAATAAAAAAAGGGCTTGGCAGATCGAGAATTTTATAAGCCCTGTGATTCATACACAGATGTTAACAGATTTTCTAAAAATCTTTATCCATAATGCAAAGACTTTAATGGGCCAAATTACTGAAGAGCTTTCGGTCTGTTCCCTTCGTTTACTTTTGCAGTTGGGCACTTTTCATTAACTCCAGGAGACCCTGACCTTCATTGTGTAATATATACACAGCATGCATGCACGCACACACATACATTCTCTCTCTCTCTCCTTCTCTCTCTCTGTCTCTCTCTCTCTCTGTGTGTGTCTCGCTGTCTCTCTCTCTCTCTCTCTCTCTCTCTCTCTGTATGTCTCTGTCTCTCTCTCTCTCTTCCCCCTCAGGATTTTGTTAGATTAAGTGATGGGGCTCCTGTAGCCTGTCCCATGATATCAGTTGATTTTCTAATTAGAAGATGAATTTAACTATTCAAGATTTCTAGTTGTGCCCAACCAAATGACATAAATCCAGGCCAGATCCAGATCTTCTTCCTCAATGTCAAAGATGTAAAAGGGAGCCAGGAACTTGATGGTACATGTTCTGGGAGTGCAGCAAGTCAGGGAGGATTCTGGTATGAAGCATTTGGTGCTGCTATCTTTAAGATACTCACTGAGGGGTTGGTGATAAATAGGAAATTGGGTTTTTTTGCATTATACCTACCTTGATGGCTTCTTAGGAAATCTACATACACACACAGATAGACAGACAGACAGACACACACACACACACACACACACACACACACACACACGTGTGTGTGTGTGTGTGTGTGTGTGTGTGTTCCCCTAAACTAACCCTCAACTTGGAAGTAAAGCAGTCACTCTTTTTGAAATCACAAAGTAGAATTCTTGGTCAAAGAGGAAGACTCCAGTTTTTTTCCTGCATGAACTTGAAGCACCATCTGTCACACTGAAGTGAGTGGCAGCAACTTAAGGAAGGAACTTTAAGATGAACTTCTAACTCTGGCCCCTCAGACCAGCTGCCAAATGGTGTGAGATTTGTGTCTCCAAGACCAAGCAGCATCTCACAGCAGGATCTGTACAAATCAACAAGCTCCACCACCGGCAGAGGCTATCTTAACCTGAACTGTGTTCTGTATTTAGACAGGAAAACGAATATCCTTTGGCAAGAGGTGCTGGGAAGAAGTCATTTCTTAGGTATAATTCTCGTGCAAGCTTCTACCTATCCAGAATGTAGATGGTGCTTTTTACAAGGGGAAAGGACATGCAACAACTACCTAAATTCAAACCCCAGATTATAAGGGAGTCTCAAGGAAATCCTTGATGCATTATCATCAGTGACATATCTTTGGAAAGTCCCCAGTTCCCCACTCACCCCTACACACACACACACACACACACACACACACACACACACACCCCTCCTAAAATGTGAAAACTCACCAAATATTAATTTTAATTTTAAAAAATTTGTGACTAAAAGCATTCAAGGTCAAGTCCTTTCAGAGCATACAGATATGAAGGCTGAAGAGCAAAAGGAGGTAACTACTGCCCCCAGACCCAAGTCACCCTCACTGCTGTGTCTCTGTCCTGCTCAGGGGGGCCCAGGAAGGTTCCTACTCTCCTCCTCAAAAGGAGACACTGCACTCAGAACCTTGCTAACAAGCATCAGGCTAAAGCTAACTCACACTATAACAAGGGCTGGCTTAAAAAGCTAGCATTGCGGAGAACTTGAGAACCCCCTTCAAACCAAAATGTTGCGTTTTCCTAAGAAATCGGTGCTCTGTCAGGAGTTCCTTGACAAATATGGTCATCGGTGGCATGAGGAAATAGTAGCAAAGCAGCTGTTAATCAGAGAAACACATCGGAGAACGCTGATGCCAGCACTCATGAAAGAATGCAAGGGGCTAATTAGGAAGCTATATATCTCACTAAAGAGGCTGGGCTCCCTGAGACTCCAGGAAGAGCTCGCTTGGATTCTGGGTACGGGGATGCCGAATTCTGCCCAGGATCCTCCCCAGGTTGAGACCCCCTGGTTTAGTCTGAGTTTTCCATGCAGAATCCAGTGCTACTATCTCCCAGGCTGCCCGGGGCACTCTCGTCTTCAATTTTAAAGGTTCAGTTCTAACTAGAAGACAGACCAGGCAGGAAAGGAAACGAGGCAAACCAGATTCCCTGCCCACAAGTAGTGTATAAATGCCTTCTAAAGATGGCAGGTCCCAAATAAAAGAAAACCCAGTAGATTAAAAAAGAAAAACCATCAGAAATTCTGGAATAATGATCCTCTATTCCTTGTTAAGGAGGGAAAATGGGACTGGCAAGCAGATTAAGCTACTAGGTGGCCCCTAAAATGGCTAGAGAGAAGAAAACGGTGAAGGAAAAGGGAAGAGCCTGGAAGGAGGAGGATCAGGACTGCCACCCAAAGGGATGCCAAGATTTGGTTGAGTCAGACAAGAGCTGGGAAAGTTATCACACAGAGGAAGGCTCGGGAAGTCAAAATCCAACCCGCGGCTCGACGAGGACACAGAGGAATTGAGTTCCCCGAAACCAGCCCGGTGAGGGTGGGCCAGGGATCGGCCAGCCTCTCTGCAGAGCCGCGGGAATGGCAAAAAGGGGATAACCTTGAGGTGGCCGGGCACGGCAGGACGGGCCGAGCACGGAGCCAGCCCGCCCCCTAGCCGGGGCTGCTGGGAGGTGCAGGCCGGAGGAGGCCCAATCTCCCCAACTCAACAGCCCAAATTAAGTGTTTTCACTCAGTGAAAATGAAATGTTTTGCAAGATGAAACAGAATGAAAATTGAGGTTTTAGGTAATTACTAGTTGGCATTTACATATCACAGGCTGGTTCAACACCTATTCATTTTCCTCTTTTATTTTCAATTTTTTAAAATTGCTCATTAAAAAATGAACAGATGACAGTGACAGGGATTTTTTTTTTTACTTTCCCCTTTTCTGAGGGCTACAAAATCAAGAGATACTTTTAGCATAGTTAGCTACAATTATTCCCCACATTCAAAAAATGTGTTTCCTTTACAGTTAGAGGGTGAAGGAGAAGGCAGGAGAGGAGGTTAGGGGGAGGTTCAGTGTGCCTAGGTCAGATGTGTGTTGGGGGGAAGGGTCTCACATCCCCCTGCCCCCACCATTCAGCCAACAGGGAGTTAAAGGAAGGAGTCTCCTGTGCGGCCTGGAATTTCCTGGGTTTTGTCATCATGCCCTTCCCATTGTTGATCTGGGCCACAACCTGGCCTTAATTAAGCTTAGAGGAGCAGGCTTCATTTCCTTTGTTTTACTTTGCTCCATTTGTGCTTGGGGTTTTTTCGCAGGCAGGGAAGCAAAGCTCTGGAGCTTGAAGGAGTAGACACGGGTTGACATGATAGAACACAACATATTTTCAGGTCTATTGTGCAAATCTGTATTTAGGGAATTCTAAAGCATGCATTATTGACCCTGGTCTCTCTTAAAACACATTGATATATGCAGTAAAAGCCCTTATGAAAAGTAGCAACTTCACATGCGCAGGAGCCTCCCTTTCAATGTGAAATATCTCTGCCATTTTAATCTGTTTTCACCCGAGTTCAAATATATGACATGGACTCCTTAACAAAATGTTGTCACAGAGAAATTTTCTTTAGGATGGTTGTTTTTGAAGTCAGGAAGGAGTTAGTAAAGCCTCAGAGGTGACTGCTCTCTGGCGAAAGCTGAAGATGATTTGGGAAAGGATTTGTTGTCTCACTATTATTTGGGGTGCCCATTTTCAGCCCAAAGTGAATTTTTAACGGCTGAGTAAAAAAAAAACCAGAAAACCACAGTTTCTCAACAATCTGCTGACAGCTCCTCTAATTGTAGCTCAGCTACCAGATGCTCTTTTTCTCTCCCCCCCCACCCCCGACGTGCTGCTGTGAACAAACTCGAGACCCCTGCTTCAGAAAGAGAACACGGTGTCTTTGGGGAAGCCATGGAAAAGGCACGGCATCCTTTCGGGTTTAAAGGGGAAAAAAAGGCAAGCCAATGTAAATAAATGCCTCTTGTCCCCATGCACTCCTGCCTAAAATTAGACAGCAGCCCACCTAGCATTTCTTATGCTGCCAACAAAGAGCAGCACCAGAGCAGGGTAGGAGGGAAAACAAAAAAAAGGATGACATTTGCCTTTTCCTTGGCTTTGAAATCCAACTGGTAGCAAATTGTTTGAAGTCCTGTTTACAGAAGAAACTGCAATAACCTCCATGCTGAAAAGGGGAAGAAAATGCCAATCTGCAAAGATCATGGTGGCAGTGACCTGAGGGGGCAGGGGGAAACAAACTGGCAGAATTCAAGGCTGGCTCAGTGAGGGCTGGGGCGGGGGGGGGGGGGGGGGGGCGCCAGGGGCCAGAGGCCACAATTCTGGTGCCGGATCCTAGGAGGTGCGAAGGATGCTGAGGAAAAGCCAAGCCTTCAACGTTCAAGGGCACTCTCTGCTTCCCAGCCTCCCTGGATGGGTACTTTCCTGAATCCCTCTCATTTCCCTGCATTGTAAAAGAGGAAGCAAAAGCATGGAGGCTAGATGCTGTCAAATTAATGAAGGTGTCATGCTGACTGGCTGAATCACTCCCGAGGAATGTAATGACTCAGTGTCCGAGATGCTCCTGGGAGGAGGGTGAGATCAGCCGGTAACTCCAAGGCGAATAATCTGCGGGCTGCGGCCACCCGGACCTTCCTCAGATCCGCCCCGGCTCACCTGCTTGCTACCCTCTGAAGGTTACTGCTCCTGAGCGCAGGTTCTTTGAGATGCCCAGAGGATGAAACAGGGCTGCAATTTCAATCTCAGGACAGACAGATTGGGGAAGCTCTAGTCATGCACTATTGAGCGGGCAGATGATTAGAAGGGGATGGGGAAAAGGTTGTGTCATGGATAATGACAACTTCAAGCATTAAGTCTTCACTGGATGTTAGCCACTGGATAGATCATCACCAGGAGAGATGGACAAGGGCAGAGGCACTTCACAATGACTTAGCACCTTCCA
The DNA here is from genome assembly GCF_037893015.1 of Macrotis lagotis. Classification (NCBI taxonomy): domain Eukaryota; kingdom Metazoa; phylum Chordata; class Mammalia; order Peramelemorphia; family Peramelidae; genus Macrotis; species Macrotis lagotis. The sequence goes on from NC_133658.1 coordinate 883,081,279, forward strand.
TTCCCACAATGACAAGACAAACACTACAAGCACTGGTGAGGAGAATGCCACCTCTGATAACCCCACATGCCAAGGGGTCGATCAACCCTCTTGGGAAAATAACCAAATGATACTTGAATGAATATACACAAAGTGTTAAGAAAACTAACAAACCAAGCATTAGCTTCCCCAAATCTAGTTCCTGAACTTCCTTGCACCCTCTACCTCAGGGGTGGAATCCAGCTTGAGGGTCATGGAAGATCCATGAAATCATCTGGTCTGGCGCTGCCAAGACAACAGCAGGTGGGACTCAAAAGTCAATAAATCTAGGAGCTTTAGGGGTGAATTAATTAAACGTTTGGCCAAATAGAGCAGACTAATTTTTAAGTTGATAACTTTGTATGGCCTGTGAATGATGTAATAAAAATCCAAATGGCCTTTAGCAGAAAAAAGGTTCCCTACCCCTGCTCTACTAGAATCATGAGTTAGGACAGGGAAGGACCTAAGAGATCATCTAGCCCAACGTTTCATTTTAGAGAGAAAGAAAGACAGAAAAGATGATGCAAGAACGCAGATTTGGTGCCAGATGGCACTTTAGAGAGCTTCTAATCCAACCCAGGGAAGTAGAGTGACCTGCCCAAGGTCACAGTGCAGGGAAGGAGTGACAAGGCAAGGATTTGAACTCAGCATCTGGATTGCAAAGTCCCAGAGACTAGGTTTTAAACAAGAGGAGGTGTGATCCTTCTGGTGAAGCCCAGGTGGCCATCAGCTGGATGGAGTATCCTCAAACCTGGGTTCACAGTTTCAAAGGCCATCAGTTAGTAGTGCCCTCAATAACACCGGGCACTCCTTGGGCTAGATTTATTCAGAACAGGAATCTAGAGCAAGGACAAGAGGTCAGGAGTCTTTCCCCAGCCTCTCCCAAAGGGTCATAAATGTGCCTTTCACTGACGAGCCCTGCAACTAATAAACACTCATCCACTTTTTGAAAATAAATAATTAAGTAAATGCCTCTTCTGGGTTCCAAATGTCTGTCTGATCTACATTAGTCATGTGCCATTTTCCTCTACCAGAACGGGGTCCTGAAAAATAACGGTCTCTATAGGATCCAGCTGATACCTTTGCTGATTTCCTCTAGTTTCACAGTCTGTATGTATGTGCACATCCATTTCTTCAAATTAAAACAAAAATTTTAGAAAATCCACACCATTAAACAAATCAGCCCTCCTTAACATCCTCCTCCACTAAATCAATGATAACCCAATTCCAATGCCTCCAAGCCCTGCCTGGGAAACAGAGGAAGATTCAACACTTTTTATCTGAAGAATTATAGATCACCACCTTGCTGGGGCTGATGGCTATCTCCATTCCCCATGTCCTTCTCCAACTGGGAAACATTTCTAATACAACAAAATCCCCTAATTTTACAAAAGCTTCCTGAAACTCCTCTCCCCTGTCCCCACCCCTCATTATTTTCTGCTTATCTTCCTCTCTCTTTCCTTGCCTGTTTAAATACATGGGCAGAGAGTTATTAACTTTTACAGTAAAACCAGATAAAATAATGTTGAAGCAAAAATGCAGTGATGTAAGGGCTGCAGCTAGCACCATTTATCTGTGGAAATCAGATTAGCCCTCAAGTGCCAGAGATACCTGGAAAAGTGCTCACAATCAAATCAAAAAAGGATACAAAAACATTAACCTGATGGCTAAAAACTCCACATTTAAACATTTAAAGTAATAAAGGAGCTTTTATTGAGTATTTTTTCTATTTCATTAAGGCATAAATTGACGAGGACTCCAGGATACATTTCCTAGACTTTGGGATCTTCAAATCAAATGCTCTCTTGGACTTTTTTTTAACCTAAAAGGAAACGGCATTTCTTGTAAATTTGAACTAAAGGATTAAAGCTTCTCCTACAATATCAATATCAGCCCTGAGTGCAAACACAGCAGCAAACACAAGGCTTTTTGGTCTAGGTATATTCATCTTGAGCCCACCCCCAAGCTAGCAGAAAATTATGGAGATGATCTGACCGATCAGATATATCTCCCTTTTATGTGCGATCTGCACAGGAAATAAGAATCAGAATAAAACACCCTGCCATTCTCTCCAAATAACAAAAAAACTCAGATTTCTGTAGCACCTCAGGGTCTATGAAGCTTTTGGCTCATGACAAGCAGAGAACCAGAGAAGATAAGGGCCCAGGCTCTTCCTCTAAACCTTTGGAGATGCTGCATTAGCTTTTTTAGGAGGGCAGGTATACAAAGAAACTGTAATTTGATTCTCCCTAAATCTATTTTTTTTTTTTAGGTTTTTGCAAGGCAAATGGGGTTAAGTGGCTTGCCCAAGGCCACACAGCTAGGTAATTATTAAGTGTCTGAGACCGAATTTGAACCCAGGTACTCCTGACTCCAGGGCCGGTGCTTTATCCACTACACCACTTAACCGCCCCTCTGAATCTATTTCAATAGCAAATCCAAATACCTCAGACAGGAAGGGAGTTCCAGTTCAGATAGATAAGGGATGGCTAGCATGGCACCTCCCCATCTGGAACTCAGCTCTCTGGCCACATAGGGCAAAGCCTACACCCAGGAAAAAGCAGTCAGGGTATCTGGGATCCAACACAGATGTCACAAACCCCATTTCACCTAAGTTCATCTATTTTATTTGAAGAAAGGAGAAGCCTGGAGGTCCTCCCTCAGAGCAAACTAACTACTTTAGACATAGTTCATTTGGTGTTAGAAAAGACACTAAATGAGGAATCAGGAGAGACCTGGATTCAAGTCCAAGTGCTGGTCCTCATCAGCTAGGACATTTGTGCTGCCTGCTTCATGAGACTGTTGTGAGGAGAGTTCTGTTAACCTTAAAGCATCTACCAGAAAGGGAAAGGATCTGGCTTTCCTAACTCCCAAGTCCACAGTTCTTCTACTGCTTTGTCCCAAAACTTGCCATCTCTGTGCTAAAATAATGTGTTCCAGGTCCTTCTGGTGATTTCTGAGGAGCTCAGTTTACACTGGGCACAACTGCCACACTGTCTCTCCACTTGAGAGCAAGGGAGACCAAATGCTACCTTGAAAAAGCCTAAAGACAGCCTGACTTCATTCTGTGTAAAGCCAGACCACCAGCTCCTCCTTCCATACATCCCAGGCATATCCCAGTATCCCAGTGTTCTAGTGTAGAACTGAATCAGACAATGAGCCAACCCTCCAGAAAGTGTAAGTTATGCTCAGCCAGGATCTGGATGGGTCAGGGAGAGAGACTGGAGTTTAGAGTCTGCAAGACTGTCAAATCCAGCCCCAGACACACACACATGTGTGACCCTGGGTAAGTCACTTTACACTCTTTGCCTCAGTTTTCTCATCTGTCGAATGAGTTGGAGAAGAAGATGGAAACCACTCCAGTCTCCTTGTCCAGAAAAGGCTGGGGGTCATGAAGAGTCAGATACTCCAGAAATGGCTACACATGTGTTCAAGAATCTATTTAATTAGGTAGGAAAGGGTATAATCCACTTTAGAAAATCTGCTAAACAAAACAAAATAAAAAAAGGTTGCTTTAAGTGGGAAATTCAGTTCATTCTGACAAGTCTGATATGCCTCCTTTGGGTCAGACCCAGTACTAGGGAGCTAGGAATGGGGCAGGGAAAGGAGTAGAGAGAATTAGTTACTACAAAGTAAACATCAATCCATCAACAGGAATAGATTAAGCACTGGCAATCAGGATGAAGTGACTTACCCAGGGTCACACTGTTAATAAGCATCTGAAGCTGGATTGAACTCAAGAAGATGAGTCTTTCAGACTCTGGGCCTGGTGTTCTATCCATTGCACCAGCCCTGGAGTCAGGTGGTCCTAAGTTCAAATCTGATCTCAGATACTTGACTCTTACTAGTTATGTGACCTTGGACAAGTCACTTAACCCTGATTGCCTCGCCTTCAGGATGATTTCTAGTCATCTCATTCATATCTGTCCACTGGACCCAAATGGTTCTGGAGGCTGGTGACTTAGAACAGCACCTCCTCACTCAGATCCAATTCTCAGGCTTGTCATGGCATCACCTCCCCTAATGTCATGGTCTTCTCCAAGAACATAAAGACAAACCTCACCATCATCATCAAGCATCTACTTACTATGTGATGATGATCATGGGAGGCTCAGGTACAAAAGACAAAAATAAATCTGTTCCTGCCCTCAAGGGGCCTACATTTATTTTTTCTTTTCTTTTCTTTTTTGCTTTTTTGCAAGACAATGAGCTTAAGTCACTTGTTCAAGGTCACACACTTGAACTCAGACCCTCCCGACCTCAGGACTGGCACTCTATCCACTGTATCACTAGCTGCTCCCAGGGGCCTACATTCTTTAGGGAAAAAACACATGCACAAATATTAGGGGCAAAGGGTTCCTATCAATTAGGGAAATTAGCTGATTTTGTATGCCTGATCCAAGGAGCTTGAAGGGAGCTAGGAAAAGCCTAGTGGTCCTGTTTTAACTATCCCAAGACAAGGTCAGTATTCAAGGACCGAAGGCCAAAAGCTCAGCAATGATCAACAAATCTTTATGGAGTCCCAATAGGCACATCATCTAGGATACATAAGTTTTATTATGGAGCTTAAGAGACCCAAGAAACAAGAAGAGATGGAAACTCACTCCTCTCCTAATTGAAGAGGCCAAAAACCCAGAGCTGAGATGAAGGATGGTCGTTCAAGACAGAAATGGCAAGCTGAGATAAGACAGAATCTTTGCAGTTTGAGAGGCATGAAAAAAAAAGGATCCTATTAACATAAACAGAGTCATGAATGCTCTAGTGAAAAATTCACAGGATGCCACATGCAAATTCTTTTTTTTAAACTGTGCACAGGGGAGAAAACAACTAACCAAACCATTTTTGAAAGTGTGTATGGGGGACAGTTGAATTAGGAAAGAATATACGGGGGGACCTGGGTATCCCTCTCTAGTGGTCTACCCTTCCCTGCATTTCTATATTTTAACTCTGCTTTCTAGTCATTCAACAGAGTCCTGAATTCTGTCTGTGGGCCCAATAAGGATGCAGCCTTGCCCTGGGGAGGGAGGGGCAAGCATAGGGCTGGGTTAGACAGTCCAGGCCACACCTGTACTACCAAACTACATTAGCAAGAAAAATGCGAGAGAAGATCTCCAACACACACGTCATTCCAGAAGGGCTAAATTCAATCAAAGATGGCAGCTCTTCCTACAGGGCTGTGATCATTAGAGATGGAGAGCTGAGCCCCGGGGCTTAAGGGAAAGTTGCTATACCAAGACTAGGATGAGATGACAAATGGGCCTTCAGGGGAAGAAAGGGCAGGTCCCTCTGCACATCTTCAGGATGTGAAAAATAACTGCACTGGAGATGCAGATACTTGAACTTGGCACCAAAGCCTAGAGATCAAGATTGTCCAGGCCAGATTCTATTTGTTGGCAACTTTCTTTGGGCATGTTATTTATCCTCCCTATTTCAGACTCTTTCAATTTTTTCATCTGTAAAATGGGACTAATACCTACTCAAGAGATCACACCAATGTGTTTTAAGGAATCATTAGCTGCCATTTACATAGCATTTTTCCACTTCAAAGCAACTGAAAATGCTGTAAAATCGAGTATATGCAATTTGAAATATTTTTTAAAAGGAAAATGAAAATAAACACAAATTCAGTACAGCAAAAATATACTGATATCATCTTGTAGAAGGCTAAATTTCCATGCCAGTGGAAGGCACCCACCTGCATCTGTCCTAATTGCTGTTTGTATGTGAAGGCAAAAGTTTACAAAGATTTTATTAAAGGGGAGGGGATGGAATAGAGAAAGGAAGAGAAGGTAGAAAGAGAGGGAGTAGAGAAAGGGGAGAAATGGAAGGAAAGAAGAAGAGCTAAAGTAAAAAAAAAAGGCAGTGAGAGTGGACAAAGAAAGGCAGACTTGATTCTAGGAGAGATGGAAACATCAGGAGAAAGAGGGAATGTGTGGGGGGGGAGTTAGGGGGATTGGGAGTGGTTAGAAAACTTCCCTAAGAGAACAAACAAAAAGGGTTTCTGCTTTCAAAAGAGAAGGGAAGGAGAAAAGAAAATGAGAATGAGAGAAAAAGCAGATGAGAAGGGGGGGGGGCGCAAAAGAAAACATCAAGCTCTCTAAAGTGTGTCTGGAAACCAGAAAGCTAAAGGAGAAATCATTAGCAAGTCCATAGTGCGTCTACAGTGATACCGTGCGGATCAATTCATTTAGCGTTGCCCTGTACATTTACAGAAAAGTACCTCTGATATAATAAAGGCTCATAAACACGCAGAAATTGGGTTAGGCCCGTTTCGAATTCCTGCCAAACAATGGTTCAGAAAAATGAAGCTCTATTTTAATTAGCTGGATTCACGAGTGATTTGATAACAGCAGATGCCGTCTGGTTGCCTTCAGCTCCATGGGCTCCACACACATGAACTTGGAGTGGCTCTGATACAATTAGACGACTCTCTTCTCTGACAAGGCGGGCCAGGTGGAGCCCTTCCACGTTGCTGTATTCTGACCACAGGAAGGGATCGAGAATGGGACAAATGGACATGGCAGGGTGGATGACAAGCAGGACACATCCCCTGCCCTGGCAGTTCTACTGGAAGAGGTGCCTCCTCCCCCATGCCTAACCCTGTGGAGGCCACGTTGGAGCAAGGTTTAGCAGTCTGGGGCTTGAGGGCCAGCCTGACCAGCAGGCCTGTGCCTGGGTCTGCTGCCGGTGCAGGGCAGCTCCAAGGTTAGCCAACTCTGCAGGGTCCACACTCTCAGTTCTGCGGCTCACTTCGTCCCACTCACACATACACCATGGACCCCAGAGAGGAGGGCCTGACTGGGCTGTGGGAGAGGGAGGAGGACAGACATGAAAAGAGGGAGGGAGGAAGGTGGCTAGTCCACTCTGACCTTGCCATTCTTAATTTCTGGCCAGGGCTGTCAAAAGCCCTTCACCCACTGCAAGAAGGCAGAGAGGATGGAGAGAGGAAGCTGGCCAAGGTTCAGCCTAGTTCCAGCAGAAAAGGGACCCAACCATCGCCCCCTGCTACCAACACATGTTCTCTTTCTCCCTAAGAGGGCAAAACGGACACAGTGACCTTCACAGGAGCTCCCATTTGCCTGGCACAGGCAGAGACGCTAACAAGCCGAGCACTGTAAATCAAGGGTGAAATCCTGGTGCCAGGAAAGTGCAGGAGCCACGTTTATTCTGTAAAGAGCCCCAAAGATGCTGCAGGCTTCTGAATCAGCGTTTCAGGGTGAGGGTTGGGAACCCAGGAAGTACAGAACCAGCCGGAGAGCAAAAGGAAACTAGGTATTTATTATGTACAGTCGAGGCCTCTTCTGGAAAAGTCATTTATTTCCTAAAACCACTTCAGGCTAAGGAGAGGTTTCGCTCTCTCTAGAATTACAACCTAGAATTACAAATGCACTGAGCACTACTACGTAGGGCTTCCTTCTCTTGCCTTGCCTTGCCAATCCCCAGGCAGGAGCGCTGTGGGCTGGCCCAATCACCCCTTTTAATCCCCTAAGCAGGGGGCAGAGGGTCCAGGCTATGAAATGGGATCAAGTATGCAACACCCCCAGAGAGACAAAGCCAGCCGAGGATTTGTTCTAAATGTCCCTGGCTCTTCAATCCGAATCAATGTGGCTCTTACAACAGGCAGGTCTTGGGAGAGCTCTGACCTGCTCATCTGCTCTCTAGGGTTTTCATTCATATTTTCCTTCATGTGTTCCCTCCTCAAATTAGCTACAGCAACCTGAAAAACATGAGAATTTAAGGACCCAAGGAAAGGTAAGGAAATTCAAAGCAGACCATCTCAAATCATGAAAGGAGGTAAGATAGCAGAAAAAAAGGCAAACTGAAGGGATAGAAAAAAAGGCAAATTGAAGGGATTAAAAAAAGTGAAAGGAGAGGGTCAAGGCAGGAGTCCCCCAGGTGGCCTTGGAATTCCTGTTTCTGACCCAGGCACACAATGGAAAGTTATTTGCAGGGTCTGGGAGACATCACCCTGGGAAAAGACAGGAGGGCAAATATTCTAGCATCCCACATCAGACCAAGACTCGTCTGAATAGATTTTAATAAAATCAAGTCCCCCAGCTCATCATAGTCCTTTGCCCCTCTGAGGCATCTGAAAGCTTGATTCTTGCCAAGCTTACTTCTCTGGGGATGCAAAGATGCCCCTCTCTCCTTCCCTTCCTCCCACGGTTCACTATTTTTTTCTTCTAAACTCTCCTCTCTCTTCTCCAGTCCTTCAGTTAACAGGGTGTAACCTTCATCAAAAACATATACAGAGGTTCAGCTTAAAAAAAAAAAAAAGAATAAATATGAATTTAAAGGGGAATTCTGCCCAAACCTTCACCTCCCAAATCTGGTTCAGCCACATTCTTGCCCACAGCCTGTATTTCTCGGTGCCTCCCTACATTTTTTCCAACGCAGCTGCACAACCCTCTTAAAATTCAGATTTCTAGCACCTATAATTACAGGCCTCTCAATGGCAGGCTCCTTTAATTAATGAACCCGACTCCTTTCTCTTCAAAGAGAATCTGCATGAGGGCTACCACAGGGGTGAAATGACCCCACATCAGAGTGATCTGTTCCCTCTTCCTAGGGCAGCTGGATCTCTGAATCAGAAAAGGGAAGACCAAAGTCGGGCTCCTGCCCGGATGCCCCTTCTAGCTCCCTGGAAGCTCCCAATTTAGCCCCTCAACATTGTGGCCATAAAGGATTTCTGGGAACTCCTAGGAAAAGAAGGAAGATTTCCTGGGTGTGCCCAGCCAGCTCCAAAGAGAACTCGCCCCTTGCTGTCTGACTTTAAGTGAATCCTTCACTTCCTCCCTTCAGTTGATAAGTACTGTGGCTGGGCAGCAATTCTAGAAGCCGCAGCGGTCCGTCAATGGTGGATAAACAAGAGAGGCAAGTGGGGATGGGGGATCTCTGAAGAAGGGATGCAGGAAGACCTAGACTATGGGCCTGAGGCTGAACCTAGCCATACTCTCAAAGACTGAATACAAAAGAGAAGTAATTGCCAAGATTTAAGGAAAATTTCTGGCCCTGAGAATCAGAGGGTCTGAAGGTTGTCGAGTCTCTCATTTTACAGATGATGTAGGAAGCAGCCGAGATGGGGCTGGCCCCCACATCCTCGTCTCTAGAGCTCAGCCTTTCCACTGTCACACACTGTCCTCCTGGGCCATTCCGGAGGCCTCAGGAGCTAATGAAAAAGATTTCAAAGACTCTATCCAGGTGATGACACAACCACACCCTCCATGCCAAGCGGGTTTGTAACAGGAACTCTGAACATCAAGACACCCTGCTTTGTCTATGGGAAGGGAGACTATCTTAGACTTCAGCCGAGTCTGAAAAAGTCTCTCTCCCAAAAGGTGCAATCCCAGAAAGGAACCCACTGAGCTCAAACCAAAAGCCACCCAGGCAAGATTTCAGGTAGAAATTTGGGAATATAATCATTTAAATGGCAGCAGCAACAATGAGCACAGACCAACAACTAATAACAGCTTCCTAAGGGATCTTCCTCAGGTCCACAGCTAAGTCAGTAGGAAACTACTGACCCAGTCAAGCAAATAAACAAACCTCTCTGAGAGGAAGAGGAAAAAAGGCAAAACTGTACCCTCCCATTGCCCAAGTCTAGGCATTCTGAAGAAGCCTTGCAGTAGTTTCTTAAGTAATTCTGACTATCAAGTGAGGCTTAGCAATGATGTGAGCACAGCAACAGAACTATCAGGTTCAACCCCCAAGTTCATCATCCTGTGTTCTCAGGGACCAGATCCTGCCTGGGGCTATCTGTGTACAATAGATCACTTAAAAATACATCAGGAAAAAATGCATTTGAATGAAAACACTGAGATTTCTGCTCTTTTAAAGATCTTAGGGGAGGCTGACCTTACTATCATTCAACAGTTGAAAATACAAACAGGATTGATGTGGCTGTGTAGCAGGGTACTACAGCCTTGGCAAGGGCACTGCCACTGACCAACTGACCAGATGATGATTCTCCCCATAAGGTATCTCTCTGAATTGACTTTGGATATATTTTGAATTTACTCATCTGTATAAAAGTTGTGGTTCCCCCTTGCCCCGCCCCCCATCCCTCACTGCCCCATCTCCCCATTACATAGGGAGTCCTTAAAAAATGCTTAGTGATGTGGACTGAAATCCTGCTCCATCTTCTTCCCTGAAGAAAGTAAAGGCAGTTGAGTTGCCTCCATGCCCTCAAGGCCCGAAGCTCTTTAAACCAGTCTTGCCACACTCCGAAGTCATCCTTCTTTCTCTCTTTCCCCATAATTTCCCAAATGAATCTGCCTGGTGCAGGCCAGATCCCCCTAACTGCCACTAGGATTTAGAGTGGAGCCCAGAGGAAGCATCCAAGGCCCTGGGGCTGAAAGCACCTCTGATTTTAAGGACAAGCCTCCTGACTCCCAGATGGGCAGACACGCCTATACACACAGCTACATACTTCAGCTTTGTTGGGCATGAGAGACTTTGTTGTTGTTATTTGGGGGAGACTGGAGGGATGCATGGCTGGTTGTTTTATTTAAGGGTAAGTCTAGTTCAAGGCTGATCCTTTCTTAGAAGTCACAATCTCTGTTTTTCTAATGAGCTGTAATTTACAGGCCAGCAGAAAACGGCAGAGATTTTAAGGCTAATGGGGAACAGAGAGAGCAGAATCCAAGGCTGACCAGGGATTCTCATCCAGAACAAGTGCTCACTCCAGCTCCACTGAAAAAATTTCTCCCCCAGTTTCCTCAAGGGGAATTCAGCCATCGATCGTGGGACACACAAGTTCTAGGACCATTCCCTACCTCTGCCTCCAATTCCTGCTTGTGCTTTAATGTTTAAATTATTAAATGCATTAATGTATTTACATTATTCAAGTCTTATGTGCATTTTTCTAAGATAATTTATGTATAAGAGTTTGAATGTCCATGACTGTTAATGTCTACAACCCTTCCTGTTCATTATTGATTCTGGAAGAAAAAAAAAAGTCCGAGTTTTAATGCCTTATTTTTAATGTATTAAGAGTCTGAATAAGTGCATTCTCTTTTTTCTTTTGTAATTTCATAATTTAAGTAGTACATTTATTAAACTGACACAGTATGAATTGTGGTGAAGTCTGGCACAGCTCCATGCTGCCGGCATAGCCGGACGGGGAATCACGCTACTCTGCAAATGGAACAGAGAGAGAGAGTGAAAGATGGAGAGAGATGGAGAGAGGGAGGGAGAGAGAAAGAAAGAGAGAGAGGGGGGAGGGGAGGGAGGGGAGAGGAAGAGAGATGGGGAGAAAGAGAGGGAAGAAGAGGAGAGGGAGAGGGAAAGGGAGAGAGAGAGGGGGAGAGAGAGAGAGAGAGAGAGAGAGAGAGAGAGCACCTCTTCTTTGCTTCCCTCTAGGATTATCCTGGTCCTGTCTCTGCCCTTAAAGGAGGGGTGAGCAGAAAGGGAGGAGGGTCTCACCATACCAAAAAGGCTTCTGCAAGTAGATTTCTCTCTGATCCCACAGTAGCTCCTCTCTATGGCCTAGTTTGTGTCCTGACTCCAGGCTATCTGGTGAAACTCATGGACCTTTCTCAAAAGAGTGTTTTTAAATGCAGGAAATAAAATCTATAAGGCTATAAAAGAAATCAACTATATGTGTATTGTCTAAGTGTGCCTGTACAGCATTAGCAATCATGAACCCCAACTTAAGAACCCCTTGCCAGTGTAAACTGAAAACTCCATTTTCAAAATGGGGTCTATCTGTATTATTTTTTAAAGGTTAACAGTTTGAAATTTAATTTAAAGTTTCATTGAAATGAAAGCACAAAGGGTGGCTAGGTGGCGTAAGTGGATAAAGCACCAGCCCTGGAGTCAGAAGTACCTGGGTTCAAATCCGGTCTCAGACACTTAATAATTACCTAGCTGTGTGACCTTGGGCAAGCCACTTAACCCCGTTTGCCTGGCCAAAAAAAAAATAAAATAAAATAAAAAAAATAAAAAAGAAATGAAAGCACAAGCTGCCTCCTCCTTCCCAGGATGTTCTTCCCTCTCTCCTCTGCCTGCTGGAATCCCTTGTTCTCTCCCCATAGAAGTTACAGGTCACTATCCTCCTCCATCATCTTGGAGTCCTCTCTACCTTCCCCATCACTTCACTGTTTGGGCACACAATCTGTACTTACTTGTCTGTATGCATGTTGTCTTCTGCCCCCTAGAAGATGGTAAGCTCCTTGAGGGAAGGCACTTAGCACAGAGGAGGTGATTAATAATGCCTCTACAGACCCAAGAACTGCCTTAAAATCAGCATGAGTGCTTTCCAAAAAATCATTTTGAAAAAAAAAAAAATGGAGCTGCAGTCTACCTGAAACAGCTTTACAGAGTGATCGCAAAACTAAGGCCTCCCTGCTCACCAGCACCCCAAATTTGGGCAAGGAAACTTTACTGTTATAAGTCCAATGATCAAGATCAGGGGGGAAGAACCACCTCCTTGGCCTCATCAGTGGAGCGACAGTGACACCCACCGGCTTGTTATTCCAGCCCCAGAACACTCGCTCCCCCAGTGGATTTCCCCAGGGATGCGTCTTGGGCTAAGACAGAGGCTACAATGAAGATCGGCTCTGGTTAGTCCTCCCAGTCCATACACTTCCTGCTGGCCCAGTGAACCCCCACACATGTCACTCCACATGTATGTGCAGAGAGAGCTCAGGACGCCCCCCGTCGAAGGGCCCCCTCGCTCAGTCACCTGAGCCCCCTGGCTGGGGCTGTGCCTCACCGCACACAAGGAAGGCCCAAAGTTTCGGGCAGCTGTTTTCAGAGCTGACACAACCATTTCCAAGGTTAACTTTGCATGTTTTTTCTTTTTCTTTCTTTTCTTTTCTTTTTTTTGCTACTCATTACCATTCTTTAACTGTTACAATTTATATCAGCATATAATGTTAAATAATTACAGGGAGCAGCGCTCACTCTAGTGAGGATATAAACGCGCTGTGGGAATCTACAGATTTAAACAAATAACGCTCCCAGCAGGGGGTGAGCAGATGAATTAGCATTAATATCCTGCCTGGGAGATCCCAGCGCACTGGTCCTGCTTAAATACAGATCTTTTCTGTAACAGTCAATATGACAGCTCCCGGCAATGCGGCCCCTTCCCTCTGCCCAGTCAATATAGCAGCCAGTGAAAATAGAAACGTCCCTATAGCAATCAATATAGCAGCCAGCTAAAATAAACCCTTCCCTTTTAGGGGCTAGCTAATAGTCAGCTAAATGGAAGAATTGGCACCCCTGCTGGAGCGCTCTACACAGCCGCCAAGCGGCTCAGGGCCGTGAACACTCAACGAGCCTTCTGCTCCTCCGCGAGGCGGGCTCTGGGATAGAGAAGGCACCCACCTCTGGGAAGGAGCCGAGGGAAGCCAGAGTCCACTTCCCTGATTGGTACTGGGCCCTGCTCACTGGGGTTTCATTAAAATGAATCCATGAACGGTGGCATGCATGGCAATACTGTCACAGCTGGAATATCTGTCTTTGGTGGGAACCAGAGCAGTCTGATCTCAATTAGGGAAAAGTCTTAAATAAAGGTTAATAATAGTCTGGGATTTGCAGCTTTCTAGCCAGAAAGAATGAAGCTAGTCAGACACAACAGCTATCTGGGTGAAGAACACAATGCTATCCACCCTGTGGGGCTGGATACTTGACCCCATCGTGTTCATTTTTTTAAACTTTCAACTACCAATCCACAAAGTCATATTATTAATGCAATTTCCCCCTTGCACAAAACATAAGAAATATTTTAAATTGAAAAAACAAAATCTCCTTCTCATGGGACACTGGAGTAAATAAATTTTTGCAATAATGGGATTCAGAGGCTGACTTTACCTAGGGAGCCCACAAATGGACTGAAGGCATCTTAAGGGGTGAAGACAGGGCCATCTGGATAAACAGATTGCTCTAAGTATCAAGCTAGCATCCCTTCTCTTTTTAACTGGCTATTACTCAAAAAGATCTTGTTGAATTTAAGAATTTGACAATTGTAGAATTTTACTACCAAAAGCTACAACAATCATGTGGTCTCCAATCACCAACTCCAAGAAGTTAATATTGGGATCGTGTTACGCTCCAAAGCAGATGAACAACGGGGACCCTCCAGTCATTAAAATTCCATAATCTGTCTTCGTACTCTGGGTAAAGCCAGTGAGGGTCCCTGTTTTCCTTAGCCAGGTGTTGAACACCCAAGGAGGTTCCTGTTCATAATCAGGTGACTCACTCAAGAAACACAGAACCAGGTAACAGGATGAATGGATCCAGAAGTTTCTTGAAGCCCTGGTTTTAAGTGCTAAAGGTCTTAATAATTTAGATCCTGTATCTTTTCAGAGCTACCAAGATTGAGCAGATGTCTTATCTATGCCAATGAAATAAGATTTTAAAGAAAAGAAGCATGGTCAAGGACCAGGGGTTTTTTAAAATTATTTTTGGTAACCATATTTAAAGATAATTGTGTTTCTTTATTATGTTTTTTATTTTATTTCATGTCGTGTATTTTGTTATATGTTATGTATTTTATTTTGTACATTAAAAACCTTTTGAGGAAGGATCCATTAGATTTAGCAGACTACCCCTGGGGTCCAGAAGGAAAATAATTCAGCCCCTCCGGACTAGAGAGACCCTCCAAATGACAACTCTCTGTGATGGATTACCAGTGCCTAGGTCCCTACAGGAAGACCACTAGAGGTCCTAACTAGGAGACAGAAAGATCTTCCTAAGTTGATGGCCACCTGAGCCACTGCATAGGTCGCTCACACCCCAACCCCTTTTCCTAGTAGGTTCACTCTGAGCTGCAGGATAAAGCCCAACAGGCCGCCAAAAACTCTGCTGTGTCTATGAGCATTTCCATCTCTAAACCACATGCAGAAATATGAAGGTGGGGCTGTGCTTTGTGCATTCTCCCTCAATCCCTGAATATTTAGCCTTAAGCAAACTCACTGTGACATCAGCAAAACTAATTCAACTGGAGAAGCCATTAAATACAACCAAGAAAGAAGGGGGAAGAGATGCAGAGTCAGAAACAAAGAACTGGGAGAAAACATGGAAATGAAGAAAGAAAGAAGGATGGAAGAGCAAAAGAAAAAGAGATCAACTAGAAAAAGAGAAAAGAGAAAGAATTCAGTCACAGAAAGGAGGGGATGAAAAGGGGGGGACTCCCAACTTAGCATCCTCAGCATTTGACTTGTCAGGGGTTTCATGAAGTGACAGTGGCAGTCAAACAAGTATCACAGTGGGTTACCTGGTTCCTAACTTCTGAGTCCAAAGGGACTATATTTCTAGCCAACTTGAGAGCTCCAGTGTCCATGGAAGTAAATCAAAAGAAAAGAAAGGGAGGAATCTGGATCCCTATACTGATGTCAGTGGAAACAAAAGATCTTTCTGAGATTTAAGTCACAATAACAGAAAAATTCATCAAGGTCCCTGGAGTAAAGTGTCCTTCGCTAGCCATGGCTCTTCTTCATGTGGTGTGATCAGCAGGGCCATGCTCAGAAGCAGGTGTGCACCCTGGTAGGTGGGCACCCCACACACCAGAGCACCCCAAAAAGTGGCCCTGTCCTGTAGAGCTCCAGAGCCAGAGGGATGGAAAGGCAGAGATTTCAAAAGGTCATAATTCAGCATCCCCACTAGAGAGATGCCCATGCAAACTGGCCCAATGATGCCAGAAGAGGGTGAACAGGATCTAACTCAGAAGAGGGTAAACAGGATCTAACAGCTCCAGAAAGCACAAAGACACCAAGGCCCTGGGCACCGGGTCTTGGTGCCAACAGCAGGTATTTCTGTCAGCTGGTACTCACTCTGCCTTGTTTAGAGGCAGGTTTGGGAAGTATTCTGCCCTTTGTTGGTGTCTGTTATTGATTATATTGGTAATAAACCCCTATTTGAGGGAGGGTCGATTAGGGAATCTGTGAGGGCAAGAACTACTGCCCAGGGATCACACCCTGAGCCTGGCACTTAGAAAATGCTTCTGGACCTGAATAATTTTTTGAAATGTAAATGTCATGGTTTTCAAGGACACTTGTAGGTTACTTAGGTGTCCAGATGATGCCCTGAAATTTGAGGTGATGCTATCTTTCACATGGTCCCTCCCTTTTGTTGGGAGGCAAACAAACCCCACCACTGCCCAAACTTCATCTCTTCCATAACTGAGCCTGGCACTGCCCAGTCAACAATCAAGCACATGCCTTCCCTAGGCTCCTTCCTTCCTCTGTTTATAGGTTATTGAAAAGTCTGTGACAAGGGAGCCAGTGAGCTTGGTGCCCCTTGAAGTGAGCTGAGAAACAAAGGAGATGAAGGAGCAACTAAAGGCTAGCAATGTCTGAGGTCTGAGCGCAGACAGAGACTCTATTCCACACAATTATTTCTACCAAGTTTTTTTTAAGTCATTCAGAAAATAAAAAGTGAAAGAATAAAATAAAAGAGAAACTCAATTTTCCTCTCTCTTCCTCCCAAAACCACACTTAGGATAAAATGAGGTTTGAGCAAGTTAATCCTTATGAGGTAAGAAAAAATGATTAAATACATTAAAAAATCAATTGTACATTAAACACAATCCAGGAACTGCAAAAAACCAAACCCCACAGCTTTCAGCCAGGATGTATGAGCAATGCAATGCTAAGTCAGGAGAGGGGACCCCCACTGGATAGAACTAGAGAAGGTAGAAGATAATGGAGGATCCAAAGTGGGAAAAGAGACAGAGACAGAGAGAAGGAAATAGAGAAAGAGACCGAGACAGAGAGAATCAGAGAGAGGCCCTGAAACTTGATTTCACGGGAAATAAAAGTTATTTACAGATGATCAAAAGGAAGGGGGAGGTCCACAAGAAATAAGACTCTAGAGACTGACTTGGAAGCATTAAAAAGTCCAACAGAAATTGCAATAACGATAATGATAATAATAATAATCACTTTTATTATTTGATCAACTGAAGTTACAAACCACTTAGCTGCCCAGAGAGTTGTCTTGATTCTCTAGTCATTCTTCCTGCTTGTTAACAGATTCTGTTAACTGCCATTTTACATGAAGCCAACTGTGGCACAGGGAGAGTAAGAGGTCATGAGGCTCTGAAGGAGGGGGCTCCCAGAACCGGAATTAGAACTCGGTGCTCCAGGCCTTCAAATGAGAAGGTGGCAGAAAGGTCCAGTCAGCATTTCATTCCCATGGCTGGGAGAGGCTGCCAGTCACCTCCAATAGCTGTGTCAGGAACTGAGAATTCTTGGCTAATCCTAAATAAATCCCACATGGCTGAAATGTCATGGCTAATTTGCTTCTCTGGGTGTACTGCGACCATTCTGGTCCGCCTGCCCCCACCCCCCTCCTCTTTGTCATCCACTAATCTCCCGGTTGCAGTCACCCCACTGCCAGCAGGGGCCGCGCTCAGCAAGACTGCCTGGTTCTCAGGGAGGTGACCGATCTCTGGCCGCTCCAGCTTAGGGATGGACTGGCAGGTCCGTCCAGAGTCTGGCAAGCTGGGAACACTGAGCAACCATGATAAACAGAGAGAGACCTTATTTCCTCACTAGAGAACAGTCTGGGACACAGCTGAGCCTGGGCCAGAATCCAGCCATGGGGGCCCCAGGCCAATCAGGTCCCTTCCCTTGTGTGACTCAATCTCTTCATCTAGAAAGAGGATTATGACAGCCCCCAGCCCACCTCACAAGGCAGTGTGGGAGATTCCAAGCGGAGAGTGGAGGCAAACCATCTTGTAAACTTTCGATCAATATAGAAAGGTTTAACTATTATAATGACTATTAGATGGCCACCTTGTGAAAGCTGAAGTTGAGGCTCAAGACACTCATCTAAGAAGGTCTGATGCCAGAATTCAAACCTGGGTCTCCTGACACCACACCAGCACCCAAGAGAGAAAGGGAGGTAGTAGCTCAGTGACATGACTAGAGGGAAGAGTACAAAGGGAGGAGAGAAGGTTCTCGGAGGGCATTGGTTTCAGCTAAGCAGGTACACAGAATAACATCCCCAACACAACAATGAAGCTTGGTCAAATCAAATGAACTTATTCATTCATTAATAGATGAATGAATGAAGCATTTATTAAGAGTTTACCATATAGTTCAGGAGGAAAGTAAGTAAGACTGGTGACTTTGCACAGCCTTCCTGCCCTTGAATTCAATTCACTTTTGAGTCGTGACACCTTCTCTCCTGATGTCACAGTCCTCTTTGAGAACAAAGATCAAACAATGATGACTATGTACAAATAGATACACAAGGAAGATCCAAAAAACCCTACTCTCAGGGGAAGCCAGCCCGTGGGGATGGCTTCAGCCATAGGTCAGGGAGAAGGCATAGCTCAAGTTTCATCGTGAATCTCCATCAGTTTCTGATTGCCAGGGCCAGTTTGTATTCAAAATCCTCTCCTCTAGTCACCCCCCAGGAGACGCCAGATTATAGGGAGTGCTTTAGGGTTCTCCAAGCACTTGACAGAGACCATCTCCCTCTACTCTCACAACAACTCCTGGAGGTGGGTGCCAGGGGGTGGGTCCACAAGAAATAAAGACTATGGAGACTGACTTGGAAGCATTAAAAAGTCCAACAGAAATTGCAATAACGATAATGATAATAATAATAATAATCACTTTTATTATTATTTGATCAACTGAAATCATTTAGCTGCTCAGAGAGTTGTCTTGATTCTCTAGTCACTCCTCCTGCTTGTTAACAGATTCTGTTAACTGCTATTAACCAAGACAGAAAGGAAGGTGACTTGCCTAGGATCATACAACTAAGGAGCTGAAGCAGGATTTGGACTCAGATCTTCAGAGTTCTCTTCCCTGTGCTACCTGGCTGCCATCAGGGTGGGCTCCTCAAACCCCTACAGGGATCAGTGATCCTATCACCCCCGCTTCAGGACATCCTCAGGAGCCTCTACACTGGGTTCTTTGGCTATCACAAGGATAACGGGGAGGAGCAGCAAGGTAAAATGGGGGTCTCATTTCACTCTCAGTTTCCAAGAGAGCAACAGTCTAGTTAGAGAAAGGAGATTCCTTAAGTGGCTCCACATTTGAGAATGAGGAAGAGGCAAGCTGTTTAAAGCATGGATGCAATGTTAGAAATAGGACAAAGAGTCAGAAATGGAGAGAGTAGGGTTTTTCACTGCATTTTTGTTTGTTAATTCTGCACAGGCAGATGAGTCCCTGCAGATCTCTCAGAGAGATCTTAAGAGGCAAGGAGTGCAAGCCTGGATCTCTCACTTTACCACCGAGAGATAGAACCATGAGCATCTGCTGCCCCCTAGAAGCAGGCCCGCACATCACACCTTGCTGCATCAGAAAAGATGAAAAGGTCCTATTATCTCACCTCAATCCCACAACCTGTCATTAGGGAAGTACAGGGAGTGCAGACGCCTCCTCCAAGCACACCGTCACCTGTGATAAATTAATAGGTGCCCTTTTCAACAGGCAAGATGCATACAAAGGGATCCCAGCTTCCCGGGGAGGGCTCCCCTGGCAGCCGACCTGCCAACCAGTACTGAATTACCAGCTGGCACCCAGAGCCAAGCCAAAGAGACAGGAGTGTGTGAGTGTGTGTATGCGTGGGGATTATAACCTCTCCATTTACATGAGAGCTCTTTACAATGGAATATACAAAACGAGATTACAGGTTGTCAATAAGCATCACTTACCATAGGGACTGAGGGAAAACCTCGTTTCTGAGAACCCCAGGAATGAAGAGTAAACCAGCACCCCCAGCAATCAAACTGCTGGGCCAGCCCTGCCTCCTCAAAACTCCCCCCCATATGAGGTCTCCAGTCCCCAGCCCTCAACATTGCCTCCCCCCGGTACGAAGTCTCCAGCCCCCAGCCCATGTCTGCAGTGGCAAGGAGATGGGCAGGGGCCCAGGCACCGTGCCCCCGGGTTACTGCCCAGGCGAGAGGTCGCCAAACTGGTCACGCTGCTTCCCCTGCCTGCAGGAGCAGAGCCTGACTAACATCACACTGGGGGCTATGAGTTAGGTCCTCGCTGACTCAGGCTGTCAGGGAATGCCCCCAGAAAGATTTACTAAGAGAATCACTCAGTGTCGTCCGCATCCCTTGGCTGTTCAGACAAACTCTGGATGGCAGAGAGAAGATTTGTGGAGCAAAAAGCATAAATCTTAGTTATAACTACACACCATAAAAGAGAGAAGAGCTGGGAGGAGAGAGGGGAGGGCAGGAATATGCCTGCCTCAATCCCCGTCTCCCTGAAGCTTTCCATTGCAAAGAAGTCAAGCAGAGTAAGGAATCCCTGGAGGTCTCCAAATGTGGGGTCCATTCTGAGAGTTAGCCTGAAGCAGCCACTTGAAATGCTCATCCTTCTGTACAAAATTTCCGTAAGGAAATATAAAATTAATTGAACAGTGGCACACTTATAAAGGACAATGTTTCTGAGTCAGGTGACAATCCATTTCAGACAAAAATAAAAACTTTTCAGAAAGTCCCTCAATTTTCCCCAAATGAGAATTTTTTTAAATCATAGCTACATGCTGAGAAGAAGAAATGACTAAGAGCCTAAGACAGGTGAAAAAGGGAAGAAGGGAAAGGGAAGTGTATGGTGAGAATGAGGGGTGGGGATGGGGAGGGACCCAGGGTCTCTGAGTCTGAACTCTCCCCTAAAAGTAGTTTGGGGAGTTGGGCAGTCAAAGAAAGGGCAAAGGACGGTTCCCAGCTTCTAGGAGTTCAGAAGCTGATGAGATATAAAACATAAATCTATGTTCAAACAAGCTATATACAGGGAAAACGGAAAATAATCGGTAAAAGATTTACAATGAAGAGAGTTTGGAAAAGGGAGATTTCAGCTGAGTTTTGAAGGAAGTCAGGAGACTGAGATGAGGAGCGAGGGCATCTCAGGCATAGGGAACAGCCAGAGAAAATGCTAGGGAAAGCTAGTTCAAATCTGCCCTCAGACACTTAATAATTACCTAGCTGTGTGACCTTGGGCATGTCATTTAACCCCAATGCCTTAAAATAAAATTAAAAAACTTTTTTAAAAAATGCCTGGAAGTGGGAAATGAGGGTTCTTGTTCAAGTAACAACCAGGAGGCTCTTGTCCCTCGGCTGAGGTGTATGTTGGGGGAAAGACAGGGGAAATAGAGAATCACAAGTCTGGGGAGATAAAGGATTGTAAAGTTGTAAAGGGCTCTGAATGCAAAACAGGATTTTATAACTGATATTAAAGGTGCCAGGGAGCCACAGGAATGCATAGAGTCAGGCTGTGACAATGACAAGTCCAGGCCTCAGCTTTAGAAAAGTTATTTTGGCAACTGAGTGGAAGGAGAACTTTGTGGCAGGAGACTGTCCCAATTCAGCTGTGAGCTGCTGAGGGCTTGCACTGGGGTGGGAGCAGGATCAGAGGAGAAGAGGGCTTAACAACAGACTGGATATGGAGGGGTGAAAACAGGAAGGAGTGGAGGAAGGCTCCTGGGTGAGCACCTGGGGTTCACTCCATGGAAAGTGAGGAATGGGAAAGGATTTGGAGGGGGGGATATTTAGTTCTTTAGACCTATTAAGTTTAAAATGTTATTAATGGGTAGCTAGAGATGAGAGACTAGAGGTCAGCAGAAAGGCAGGGGCAGGGGCAGCGGCAGCAGAGAGATGGGCATTTAATCAATGGAAGCTGATGAGATCACCCAAGAGGAGCAGGCCAGAGAAGAGGGCCCAGGTCAGAACCCATTGATAGAGGGCATGAGCTGGAGGGGGATCCAGCAAAGATAGAATCAGGAAAGAGGGGTGTCCCAAAAACCTGGAAAGAAGAGAACATCAAGAGGAGAGTGATCAGGGGTGTTTGACAGGAGCAGGCACTGTGTTCTAGGATTACTTATAGCACTGAGACCACCATTCTTGCTATGCCATGTCTTATTTTCCTCAAGTCCAAAAAAAAAAAAAAGAAGCACCATGCTTAAGGGGGAAATTGAGGGGTTCTCCACACGGCCTTCCAAAGGTCCCCAGCCACACAAAGGGCTGGCGCTGGTTCAAGTTCAGACAACCAACACCATTTCTTTCACTTTGGTCCAAAGGGTCATGTATTCAGAGCTGCCCTGGACTCAGTATTTACTGAAAACTAACTCCATTCACTACTTTCAAAGGGATATGAAAACAAAACTCAAATTTTCATTCTATTAGAGTATAAACAACATGGGCCCAGATCGGCCCCAGGAGGGTCTGAAAAGGTTTCCGGAGCAACCTAGAAAGGGGGTTGGGGGAAGGGGAACACCCCTTCAGAAGCAAAGGTCAGCCTCCAAGGAGCCTCAACTCCTTCCACACTTGCCATTAAGTCAATTTTACATCATCTTTGAATAGAATCAACAGCTTCTGATATTTAATAGAGGAAAAGGGATAAGACAGATGCCCTACCGACACGGTCCATAGTGAGGTCACAAGGTTCAGAACAAGAAGAGGGGACAACCTGCTGCCAGAGGAAAGAGCCCAAAGGCACAGGGTGAGGAGCGGGCCACCACGAAGGTAGCCCTGGTCATGCTATGTGTGGGGGAGGCATCCGAGAGAAGACACAGACAGGAAGTGACAAACCTTTATGGAGGAGACTCCTCCCAAGAAAAAGAGGCAGCCAGGGAGTCAGCTAGTCAGTCAACACACTTTATAATGTGTTCACACCAGGCACACTCTAAACATCAGAAAGACAAAGAAAGGCTCAGAGAACCAAGAGGTGCCACGCAGAACCTAGATGCCAGCAGGAGAGAACCTCAGAGGGAGGCACCAGCATAGGGGAGGTGTGCAAGTTGGCAGAGACAAGGAACAAGGGGGCTCCTTCACCTGGAGGGAAGGGATGGAGCCTCTTGCCTGAAGAACAGGCAGGGGACCGGAATCACTGGAGGGAGAGTAGGTGGATGGAGAATGGTCAGGTGGGAAGAAGACAAATTGTGGAGGCTGTGAGAGGGAAACTGGACACCGGAACAGATTGTACAGTGGGGCAGGAAGGGGTTAACATGGCACTTTAAGGTCAACTGGACCCCCTCATGGTGGGAAGGCTTCCAGGAGGAGACCACCAAGACTGCCAGGGATGGCTTCCTGTAAGCAAGAAGGGGAAAAGACATTGGAAGAAATGCAGTGAAGTAAAAACAGAAGACATCCATTTAAAATGATTTTAAACATTTGAAGTCTTCAGTGTCTCCCTATTTCCTCCAGGATCAAATATAAAATCCTCAGTTTGGCTTTTGAGATCCTTCACAACCTGACCCCTGCCTGCCTTTCCACTTACCCCCCATATTCCTCCATTCGGTGGACTCCACAGTCCAGGGACCCCAACCACATGGCTATTCCTCCCACGTGATATGACCTCAGGCCCTCATGCCATGTCTTCTCCATAGCTGCCCCACTAGCAGGGGTCCTGCTTTCCCTCAGACATGACCTCTGCCCCAGACAGCCTGGGTGCACTCGGCTGTTGGCATGCTGTCCCTTCCATTCCCCTCCCCCCCCCCCCCCGTGCCTAGCACTGGGCCTGGCCTACATGTAAGAAACGCTCCCCTCTCAGGGGTCCTGGAACAATGCTAAGCCACAAGGAGCCTTAATTAATAAATCTCACTGACTTAGCATTAAGGAAAGGTTTTGAGGACCAGACAAAGTCTTTACTGGGGTGACATGGTCAGGCCTGTGCTTTAGAGGCTGAATGGAGAATGGCCGAGAAGGGAGGTCTAAGTCAGCAGTCTAGGCAGGAGAGAAGGGGGTCTTCAGCAGAGGAGCACAGTGTCAGGAGACAGACCTGGACAACACATCGGGTTTGGGAGGTGAAAGAAGGTGAGGAACTGAGAGGGACAGTGAGATTTTAATTTTGGAGACTAGGAAGATGGCGGTGCCCCAGAGAGGTATAGTTATGAAGTTATGAAGAGAGGAGATCTTGAGGGAAGGGGCAGGGAAGAAACACAGGTCCTGTGCTAAGCACTCACAAATACTCTCACAGTAATCCTGGGAGGAAGAGGCTATATTTAATGCTCATTTTTCAGGTGAGGAAACTGAGGCAGAAAGAATTACAGAGTGCTTGAGGTTAAATTTGAACCCAGGTCTTCTTGATGTCAGGTTCGGTATTCTATCCATTGAGCCAATCACCTGATTCCAAGGATAATACGTATAAATGAGATTTAGATCTGTACTAGGGCAAATTCATGCTGCAGGTACACCTGGAGAACCAGTCCCTAGTTGGCTGAGGCTGATATTCAAAGCCTTCAAATCATTAATAATAAGAGAAATGCAAATCAAAACCACAGAGACTATGCCTCCAACTCTGTAAACTGGCAAAGACAACAAAAAATGAGAATGCTGGGGAATCACTGCAAGGCAGGTCCACTAGGGCACTGTGGATAAAGCTAGGAAACTGTACAACCATTTTGGAAAGTAATTCGGAATTACATAAATAAAGTGCCTCAAATGCCTAAAATTTAGACTCTAAGCCTTTGACCCAAAGATTCCATTATGTACTAGGCTCATACAACAAGGAGGCAACTGAAAAGAAGAAAATCCCCATATATTTATAACTTCACTTTGTTGTGTGATAGCTAAGAATCTGAAACAAAATAAATGTACATTGATGGGGAATGACAAAACAAATTATAGCATACGAATGTAATGGATTATTACATCTAAGAAATGATTAAAAACTGCAATGTTTATATGGAATCATGGTAGCTATTACATGAACTGATACAGAGTAAAAGTAAGCAGAGCCAAAAAAGAATAGTGACTACAACAATGGAAATGTAAAGAATCATAAAAAATCTTGGTGTAAAATTATCAAGAACACCTATGTCTTAAAGGAGGAAAGAAAAAGGCATTCTTCCTCTTTTTCTAGGGGAGGGAGGCCTACAAGTTTTACACAGTGTACATCCTTTCAGATTTTGTCTGATATGTTACCAGTTATGCTGATTTTTGTTTTTTTTCTTTTCATTTTCTTTACATAAATGTTATTTGTTGTTTTGGGGGTTTTTTTAGGTTTTTGCAAGGCAAATGGGGTTAAGTGGCTTGCCCAAGGCACTTAAGTGTCTGAGACTGGATCTGAACCCAGGTACTCCTGACTCCAAGGCCGGTGCTTTATCCACTATACCACCTAGCTGCCCCAAAATAAGTATTATTTGTCAGAGGAGATGGCTCTTTGGGAGGGAGACATAGGGAGGTAGAGAGAGCCTAGGGGAAACTATGGTAGTGTAATAAAAGGAAAATACATTAATAAAAACTTAGTTTTAAATCAGGGGGAAAAAATGTCTACAGCACACCTGATTAGAGATCTCCAAGAGGCAATTGGAGATGTGGAAATGGTGGGAGAGGTTAGGACTAGATAAAGAAATCTAAGGATCATATGCATAAGGATGAGAACCGAATCCATGGGAACTAGTACTGAGGAAATTGTAGAGGAAGAGAAGAAGGTCTAGGACAGAGCCTTATGGAATATCCAATTAGTGGACATGATCTGGATGAAAATCTAGGGAGGATGGAAATATGTCAGGTCTACTGGGGCCCTGGAGAGAATGGTGGCCAGGTGGATAGAATGATGCCCCAAACTGGCAGAGCTCAGTGGGTTTTGACAGGGTTCTCATGTAGGCAGAGGAGGTCTAAGCATTGGGAGAAAGAAGAGAAATCCTGGAGCCTCTATTCAGATAATGGTTTGGGAAACTGGTACAGATTCTTGCTAGGGAACAGTTAAGGAATACTGGAAGCCTCTCGCTGGCCAGTGCCTTCTGTCTGCCATCTGACCGGATCTGAGCCCCCTTGCTCTGGCAGTCTGGCTTCTTCATTCAAGTCCTTGCAGAGGAGCACAGGAAAAATGAGAGGAGTGGCCAGGAAAGAAAACAAAAAAAACTGAACACTAACTAATCAAACCAGGCAGGCTTTCCATCCTAGCTACTTTCAGTTGTCTTACTATGTACTTTCACCAGAGCACCAGAAGTGAGGAAAGCACTGGAACACCTGCTCTGCCTGTGCCTCAGTTTCCTCATCTGTAAAATGGAAAGGACCCTCACAGGGCTGCTGTAAGCAAAGTGCATGGGGAGCACAGCCGAACTGTTGCTGCTGTCTGAAACCAACAGGGTGCAGCTCAAAGGACATGGCAAGCCTTGCACTGGCCCATATCAACCCTGCACCGACAGGCCCAGTTTTGAGAAGACAGAAGGCAGAGGCTTGCTCTTTTTTTCTCTAAAAGCAAGGCTGTTTGGCCCAGAAGGTGGGGAGGGGATGCAGAAGAGTTTTCTTCAGGCTGAAAGACACCCCAACCTCTGCCACAGGCCCTTGGCTCATCCTGAGAATGGCCGGGTTATCACTGCTGCAAGGAGCTGTTCTCCCCGAGGTCAAAGGAATCTAAGAAAAAAGAACCGTCCCTGTGCCATTCTGACCTGACTTCTACATGACAGACAGATGCCAAAGTCTGCTCCCTGGAGAAGAGGCTGACATCCATCCCCCCATCCCCGGATCCATCAAGGCCTGAGAGCCTGAAAACCTGTGAACCTGCGAGAGTCTTGCAAGCCAAGGAGTGAAGCAGAGGTTGACCAGAAAAGGTAGGCTTCCTTAAGACTTCTCAGACCATTCTCTGTCGCGGCCCCCAGGCTCTGTTTCATGCTCCATACAAGGGCTGGCCCACAGTTCATAATATCTATTGGATTATTGAAGATAACAGAGGCAGGACTCAGAACTCTTTGGAAAGAGTAAACAAATGTTGTTAGAAAATAGCTCTGTGGCCTCCAAGGCACTAGTTAAATATGGTCTTGCTATTTGGGAAAGAAGTTAATCTGGTCACAGTGAAGCCCAGGGACATGGTGGGAACATCCACTACTTTTCACTCCTCAGAGGATGAAGTCAAGGGTGGCAGAATGAGGCCTACCCAGTGTCGGGCATGGCCCATGGTTTGGCTGGTGTGACGTAGCTATACTTTTTTTGGTCCCCCATTAAGGGGAAGGAGTCACTGAGAAATGAGAGCAATATAAAAAACAGTAAAACTTCTTAAGAAAAGAATGTAAAGAAGTAAATATTCTCATTTCTCAAGAGGCGGAAAACTAATATTTTGTTAAGTAAAGAGAGGAGAAAGAAGGGTAAGAGAATAGGAAAAGAGCAGGTAAAAAGACAGTGTCAGGCCAGAGGTGCTCACTCCATCCCTTCATGGAGGAAGCCCATGGTTAAAAGCCCACAGTATCCTCCAAGAACTAAAGAGCCCAGCACACACGAATCAGAGCAGTGACCTAGGGCCAGATAATAAACAAGGAAAAGAGGGAGGTGGGCTGGAGATGTGCACTCTCACCATGCCAGATTAGCAGCAGCCCTGAGGCCATGGTCACATAATTTGTGAGATCAGGAGAGCTTGAACCCAGATCTCCCTCTCATGCAACATGGCATCTCAGAAGAGGTTTTGACCTACCAGAAACTAGGCCAGGCCTCCACCAGGTCATGCAGTCCTGCGTCTGGGCATCTCACACATGTGGACCCATCTGTAAAGCTCTTGAGCTCCTGCCAAGACTGGGCAGGGAGTCAGAACAAGGAGCCCCATGTGTGTAGTGGGGAAAGGATGCAGGGGAGGGGGTGCAGATGTTTGTGTATACACACATCTGTAAGTGCTCCCACACCTGGGAAAGGAGGATTCTCAAGGGGAGGCCAACAGAAAGCTTTGACCAGACCTAAAAAGACAATGGAGCTCAGGGCACTTGAAGGTGGTTGAGGAATCCTTCACTCACATTGGCAAAGTTCCACTGAGGCTGAGACAATAAGAATGGGCCATGAGCCAGGCTAACTTTAGCCAAAGGGGTCTGGGGCTCTGGCCAGGCTACGATTTCTCTAGGACTTTTCATCACTGAGGCAATATGGCACTCCTGTCCCACCAATAAAAGCCAGATGCGTTAAGAACAGTGGGCACCACAAAGTGTCAACGTGCCCCTGCTCCACTGGCCAACCCTGCGCTGAAGCTGACAAGCTCAGCCAGCAACAGCCACAGAGCCAGATGCTGACATTTAGCAAACAGACACAAGGTTATGCTGCCCACCGCAAAGTTAGCCAACAAGTTTTATGATCCACAGAGGACAGTGAGAATAGCAGTCCTTGCTCCTAGGAAAAGGACAAAGCTGGTCCATGCTCTAACAACCACAGTACCCAGGCCCCAACCCTCTCTCTACCTTTTAACAGCCCACAGACAAAAACATCCACACAACCACCCCCCCCAAACAAGGTTTCTTACCCTACAATTGTTTTTTTCAAGAGACCAAAGCTCTTGCAAAATCAATCAATAAGTCCTCCTCAATCACCTCCTCTTCACTCAGCCCTTGGGGATGATGCAAAGACAAACTGAAATGACTAGGCTTTCCTAGACTATTCCCTCCTAAATCAACAGCAAGGTAAGGGGTCCACTTTCTGTGTCTCAGGGAAGACGTGGGACAACTTCACCTGGCTTCATGGACTAGGAAAGAGGGAGGTTCAAAGGATTTTGAATCTACATCCTTTCTCCTCTACCTTCTCCACTCACCCAAAACCAACCCATATTCAAGATCCAACCTTAACTCTCACCTCTTTTCCAATGCCTAGGAGGTTAGGTTGGTTCAGTAACTAGAGCATCAGATTTGGGAGTCAGGGAGCCCACACAGCCAATGTGTGGCAAATCTCTTCACTTGAGTCTCAGTTGCCCCCTCTGTAAATGAGAGTTCAACCCAATGGTCTCTACAATCCCTTCTTCCAGCTCTCAATCTATGCGCCTTTGATAATCTGTTGACAGAGCTATAAACCAGCATTTTCCCTTTTCTGAAATGACACAGCAGGAAGAGAACTGGATTTGGAGCAAGAGGAATTGATTCTGAATCCCAGGTTTGCCTTTCACTCCCTGTGTGACCTAGGACAAATGACTTCACCTCTCTGGCCCTGAGCAGGTTGAACTTACCATTAAGGTCCCTCTGAACTCCCAGTTGACCTTATGGAATCCTACAGCACAGATTCTGCCCCATTCAGAGTCAACACAACCTGGCAGAAAGGTCTGATTTCACACAGGGAGCTCTACGGGTGGGAGCTCCCACTACCAAGGAAGCTGCAACCTTTCTAAGTAGTGACATCCAAGGGAGCTGAGAGTGGCAGGGATGAGAGAAAGAGCCAGAGCAAATGGTTCAGAAAAACTATACTGAATTGGGAATCTGAAGTCCTAGGTTCAAATCCTCCCTCAGGCCTTGGGACACCAGCAAGGATGAACTCTGAAAGATCCTGGAAGTCACATAGCTCATCCCCTTTGTCTTACAAATGAGGAACCTGAGGGTTCCCCTAGAGGGGGGAGCGAGAACATGGCCCTGGCTCTCCAGTCAGAAGCTCTGGGTTCAAATCTCACCTTGAATACTTATTCTCACCCTGGCCCTGGGCTTCAGTCTCAGAGCTGCCATCTGTAGTACCTAAACTCTGACTCTACAAACCCAAGTTTTCCTGACTGTGGCCCAGTATTCTCTCCACATCTACTACCTTCACTGGGTTCAACTGATACTCCTGTAATGCTGGAGATGAAAAGATCATTGTGCTGCTTGGCCTGGGCTTCAAAGGGGGGGAAGGTCAAACAGCACTGCCCTTAGAAATCTTATGATCCAGTGCCTGGAGAGATGGGAGCCACAGCACGGAGAAGAGTCTAGGGTATCAATTACTTTCAGGCCAGGTGGATCCCTGAAGAAAAAGGGGCAGAAAGAAGGACTAACTGCCCCCTACCTCTCCTTCTCCCCCCGCCCAAATCCTCCCCACCAACAACAGAACTAGACCAGAACCAGACCAAACCCTGACCAGGAAAGTTTTCCAGGCATTTTCCAGGCAAGATTCACAAAGAGAGGCAGACAGACAAGAGGTCCAAGGACTGGAGCTGAGGTCTAGCCAAGAGCTCAGAAGCCCAAGAATGCCAGCCCAGGGAGAGGCTATACCCCCGGGCAAGCCCCAGAACTAGCAGAGAAGATACTAACCTTGGCTCCACAAGAGGGGCCAAGCAGTAGGCCTCGTGTTCTGCCACACAGACCCAGGTTATCTACAAGAGCAGTTGCTCAGTGCCAACTCCCTCCCCGATCTGAAGCTTACAGAATAATCAAGGCAAGAATCCCAGACCACAAGGAGGCTTACAATTTGGACAAGAGATCCTGCTGGCTGATGGTGTCTTGAGTTATCAGTGCTCTACAAAAACTTCTAATAGGACAAGCCCACAAGCCTGCTGTTCAAACCCAAAGTCAGCTTAGGATGTTTCAGATCTCAGACCGCGAGTCAGTAATCAAACTTTGCCTTGCATCAGACCACCCTGGGAGCCCAGAAAGCTTCCTGGGCTGTCCCTGAGAGCACCTAGAAAGCACCAATCAAACCTGCCCAGACATTTACCATACATGTGTCCACAACCTGGGCTTGACATCAAGTCCAAAGTCAGGAAGGAAGATGGAAGAATTTAGGCCAAAAAAAAAAATTCCACCCTAAAAAGCCATTATAGTGCCAGAAATGTTCAAGACACAAACCTAGCAGCCTAAGTTTAACTCTAAGCAAAGATTTGAAGAAAAGAAAGGCTTGGGCACAAATTCAACTAAAATTTCAGGAAGAGACAGGCAAGATTAATTACTTTAAAAAGTTCAAAATATTTTTTGTGAAATAAAATGTGCTATAGGGAAAAATTAGAAAAGAAATGAGAGCTATAGAAGGATGAATAGAAAAAGGGAACAAGTTGATAAGGAATACAAAAAAATCTTACCCAAGCAACAAAACCCCCTGAAAATTAGAATGGCAATAGAAGCTAATGACTTCATGAGACAACAAAGTCAAAGGCCAGAGTAAAATAAAATGATTGTAAATACAAATGGTCTGGGGGAAAAAAAAAATCAAGAAAAAAAGTTAAAGTATTACTAGATTTTTTTGAAAGCTATGATAAAAAAAAAAACCCAGCCTAGTTATGTTTCAAGAAATCAAACTGCCCAGATCTCTTGGAACCGGGAACAGAATGGAAACATAAAGAAACCCATTGGTCATCTCCTGAAAGAAGCCCTAAAATGAAAACTCCTAGGAACATTATAGACAAAATTCAAAACTCCCAAGTGAAAGAAAAACATACTGGAAACCAGGAAGAAAGAACTCAGGGGGATGAGAAATCACAGTTAATATTACCCAAGACTTAGCAACCACTTAAAAGGAACATAGAGCTTGGAAAATGACATTCTAGAAGTCAAAGGATATAGGCTTACAAGCAATAATAACCTATCCAACAAAACTAATATAATGCACCAGGAGGAAAAAAATGAAACAGAGAACTTTCAAATTTTCCTGAAGAAAAGACCAGAGTTAAGAAAGAACTATAAAGTGCAAAGAAGAGCAACATAAACAGGTAAACATGAATGAACAATCATAAGGGACCAAACAATTATTCTTAGCATACATCCTAATACGGGAGATGAAGCAACTGTTAGAACACTATAATTATCAGGAATTATACAAATAGTCTAAATGAACAAAAGGCCAGGGAGTGTTTCTATTCTCTTTTGAGGATCTTAAGAGAAGACTGGAAAGGGAGGGAAAAAGGAATTCAGTAGCAAGAGAAATAGGGAGAGAGATTAAGGCTGTTATCTTACATAATTAGGGGGCATAAATAGATGTCTATGCAAACCAGGAAGGGGGTGGAGGAATTAACTGACAACTTCACTCTCATCTGAACTGCTCTAAGGAAGGAAAAATACACATAAACAGTTGGGTACAGAAATACATCTCATTCAGCAGAATAGGAAGGGAAGGGAGAAAGGGGAATTAGAAAGATAAACTGAGAGATTAGTCCTAAGCAAAACAACTCTAAGGATCTACAAAACTATTTATAGCTCTTTATGAAGTGTCAAAGAACTAAAATCTGAGAGAGGTGACCATCAACCAGAGGATGGCTGAACCAACTACTGCATATAAAGTATGATGGAATACTATTATTCTGATAGTAATGAAGGTGATAGTTTCAAAGAAACCTGGGAAAATTTGTATGAACTGGTGAATGAAGTAAGCATTACAATGTATACAAAT
This sequence comes from Macrotis lagotis, assembly GCF_037893015.1. Taxonomy (NCBI): domain Eukaryota; kingdom Metazoa; phylum Chordata; class Mammalia; order Peramelemorphia; family Peramelidae; genus Macrotis; species Macrotis lagotis. Next base: position 883,113,230 of record NC_133658.1, read on the forward strand.
ACAGCACGGTAAAGACAAACAACTCTGAAAGGCTTAAGAACATTGATCAGCATAGTGACTTCCCATAATTCCAGAGTCTCAAGAGGAAACAAGCTGCCTTCCTGACAAGGAGGGTCAAGGGCTCAGAGAGTTTAAAACGTCTATATTTTTACATGGCCAACATGAAACTTTGTTTTGTTTGGCTGTCTACCTGTGTATGTCTGTAAGTAGGGATTTTATTTTTCTTTGTTTTTCAGCAGGGTGATAAGGTGAAGGGAAAGGAGATTTTTGCTGACTGAAAAAACATACAACTCTATTTTTTCTAAAAAGTTAAAACATGATAAGGACACAGTTAAGCTTCAACAGAAACTTTCAACAGAAACTACCCAACAGAACTTTCAACAGAAAGACATGAGAGATTGAGGGAGATGGGATCACTTCTAGCAGGGAAGGCTTCATGGGAGTAGCACCTGTACTAAGGTCTTGAAGATCCATTTCAACTTTCATAAAATTGTGAACTGATGCCAGGCCCAAGGGAGTGGCTTGCACAAATGAATGGAAGCTGAGGAAGAGCTGAAGTAAACAGTTCAACCAACCATCTTATCAATCACTAAGTATTTATTAAGAGTCAGGCACTATACTAAGCACTGAAGATATTAGTACAAAAAATGAAATCCTCTCCCACTGGTCTTCTGTACCCAGTAAGATTATAAATTCTTCAAGGACTTCTAACCACCCTTTATCATTATCTCCAGTCTCAGACCATCACCTATGCAATCAGTCTATTCTCTGCCCTTTCCCTCTATCCCTTGGTTACTGATTTCAATGCTATACTATGTCTCTGTTAAGACCTTGCTCCCCGGTCTTGAGCATGCCTTGATTTACTCTCATCACAGCATCCTCTGCTTTCTTTCCTATACATGAGCTGTTTAACAAAGAAAGTGAGAAAGCCATCCATCCGGCAGGGATCCATTACAAGATTATGTTAGATAATCTCAACTAGGTCCTCAATGCAACAAGGCAATGCTTTTATACCTTCCCAATAGATGTGTTCTTCCCCCTACCCATAGGGACAGCTTTACAAATGTTTTCATTACCCCTCAAACCTCACAGTATCTCCAACCCTCTCACTTAGCTAAAAACCTCATAGCACATTTTTTTTTAGGTTTTTTCAAGGCAAATGGGGTTAAGTGGCTTGCCCAAGGCCACACAGTTAGATAATTATTAAGTGTCTGAGGCCAGAATTGAACCCAGGCACTCCTGACTCCAGGGCCGGTGCTTTATCCACTGCACCACCTAGCCGCCCCCCTCATAGCACATTTTACAGGAAAAACAAAAGCTATTTACTAAGCATTCCCTCTTCTTCCCCCTTCCTCTTTATCTCACATCACTTGGACATCTTCCATTATTATATCCTCCTTCACTCCTGTTTCTCATGAATAGTCAGTCCTTCTTACTGTCTAACATATTCTCCAATAGACTGTCACCCCCATTCACCTTATTCTTCAATCTCTATCCACTGGTTCCATAACTGATACCTACAGACACTCTACTATCTCCCAAGTCCTTTAAAAAAGAATCTCACTTCACCCATCCATCCATTCCTTGAGAAAGCCATTCACTGCCTCCTCTTCCTCTCCTCTCACATTCTTCTAAGCCTTCTGACTTCATCATTTAACTGAAACTCTCCAAAGTTATCCATGATCTCTTCTTAATAGCCAAATTTAATGGTCTTTTGGAGTATTTACCAATAAAAGAACTCTATAGTTTCTGATATTGTGGATCACTCTACTGACTACTCTCTTCTCTCTAGGTTTTTCTGATGTTGCTCTCCCCATTAGCTTGGTCTCCTTTTATTCAGGCTATTCCCACTATCTAGGAGTTTCCCCCAAGGCTCTGTCCTGGGTCCACTCATCCCTCAGCATCATCTCCCTTGATGATTTTATTAGCTCTCATGAATTCAATTATCATCTCTACGCAAATGCATATATACGTGTACAAACAAACATAAAACCTCTATTCTGGGCTCCAGTCTCACCAACTGCCCCTTGCACATCTCAAACTGGATGTTCTGTAAACATTTCAAAGTCAATTGTCAAAACTGAACTCATTAATTTTCCTCCAATCCCTCCCTTCTTACAGACTTCCTTATTACTCTCAGGGGTATCAAAATATTACCCAAAATCACAACTTCCAGATAATGTTCAACTTCTCTCTCACATTCACTTCACAGATTCAATCTCATTGGATGCCAAGTCTCATTTCTACCTTCACAACATCTTTGGATGTGTCCCCACATTTGGATGTGACAAAATCAATATGCTGGTACAGGCACTCATGCCCTCGTGACTTGATTACTAGAATAATCTGCTGTGGTCTGCCTGCCTCAAGTCTCTCCTTACTCCCATACACCCTGTACCTAGCCACTAAAGTGATTTTCCTAAAACATATGGTAGACCATGTCATCCATCCTACTCAATAAATTCCAGTGGTTAGTGAATGTTGGGAGATTGAAGCTTGAATCAGTAAAACCATTTTGGAAATAAATTTGGAATTAGGCAAATAAAGTGCCTGAAATGTCAATACCATTTAATCCAGACATTTCTCTAACAGGCACATGCCCCAAGGAGATCAATGACAAAAAGAAAAGTCCCAAATACACCAAAGTTCTTATAGCAGCATTTTTTGTAGTAGCAAAGAAATGGAAACAAAGTAAATGCCCATAAAGTGGAAGATGGTGAAACAAATTTTAATGCTTGAATGTAATCACAAATGACTGTGCTGTAAGAAATATGCATGGACAGATCTCCATAAGCTGATGCAGAGGGAAGTAAACAGAACTAAGGAAAACAGCAAATACAATGACTCTGATGAAAGAACCACTACCAAACAATCCAAAGTGAATGCTGAAAATTACAAAGATCAGCGTAGTACCACAGAAGAGAAAGAAAAAAGCACTCCTCCCCCCCCAACTACTTTGTAGGGAAGAAAGATGCAACAAGGAATGAAGGGAGAGAGGGAGGGATGGATGGATGGAGGAAGTGAGGGAGGAAGAGAGAATGGGAGGGAGGAAGAGAGAAAGGGAAGGAGGAAGAGAGAAAGGGAAGGAGGAAGAGAACAAGGGAGGAAGGAAGAGAGAAAGGGAGGGAGGGAAGAAGAGAGAAAGGGAGGGAGGAAGAGAGAAAGGGAGGGAGGAAGAGAGAATGGGAGGAAGAGGCAAGGAGAGGTTGAAAGAAGGGCAAGAGGAAGCACATACTATATGCCAGACAATAGGCTGGCCAAGTACTTTACAAATACTATCTTATTTGACCCTCAAAACATCCCTGGAGGTGGGTACCATGATTGTCTCATTTTATAGTTGAGGAAACTGAGCAAACAGAAGTTAAGTAACTTGCACAGGGTCACACAGCTACTTGGTATCTGAGTTTAGATTTGAACTCAGATCTTCCTGAGTCCAGGCTCACCATTCTATCCACTGAATTATGTAACTGCCTAGCCACAGGTGTATAGACATACATTCTTCAGATCAATTTTACTAATTTTTTCCCCTCTTTTTCTTTTTTTTCTTAAAAAAAAATCTTTATTATATTCAAGGCTATCTCCAAGAGGGAGGGAAAAGAGAGCAATCTAAGTGGTATTAAAACAGAAGACATCTATTTAAAATTACTTTAAACAATGTTTTAAAGGCTTCAGTGGCTCTCTAATTCTTCCAGCATGAAATATAAAATCTTCAGTTTGACTTTTGGGGTCCTTCACAACCTAGTTCCCTTCCTGCCTTTCCACTTTTTTCCATTCTCTTCCATTCCATGGATTCCACGGTCCAGGGATCCCGACCTCCCAGGTATTCTTCCCATGTGACCCCAGCTCCCCATAGTCCCTTCCATGGGGCTGTTCCTGGCCTCCACCCTGCCCTGTTTTCACTCAGAGTTAACCTCTGCCCTAGGCAGCCTGGGTGTACTCAGTTGTCGGCACACTGCCTCCCCAACTAGACCGGGAGCCTGTGGAGGCAGACTGGATTCCTGTCTTTTGTACAGACCCAGACCTTAACAGTGGGAGCATTTCCTAAATGCTTGCTCACTGACCACAGGTCCCTCCCTTGTGCTGCCTCTGTGGGAGCCCCTTGGTGACTGGCACAAGGCATTATAAGAAGGCTCCCTAACTCGGTTTCCCATGACCAGTCCTCAGCAGAACATGATCTCTCTGGGTCAGCTCTATGTTTCCCTCCAGGGCCTGGCACCCCAGCAGGGCCCTGCTCACAGGCAGAATCCTGGGCCTCCACCAGAGCTCCAGGACTCTCCCAGCTGCCTCTTGTATCCTCTGCTCCCCACCAACTCTAAGGTATTAGCTCTCTCTGGGCAGTCTGCCATCCCAGCCCACTGGACTCTCTACTGATGCTTCTGCCTGGCAACTTCCCTCTGGAATCCCCAGGTTCCAGAAGGCAGCATCCCAAGGGGTAGAGACAGCTCGCACAGGGCTAGCCAACACTGCTGGTGCCCTCATTTAATCAGGCTTCTGCAAATGCTGGGCCAAAAGCAATAAGGACATGACTGAGAGACTGTGGGAGTTTAATATAAAAAAATTAATAATAAAAAAAAGGGGAGAAGGAGAAAGGGTCCACCTTTTAATAGGGCCCTAATTACCCAACTCACAGGATCAGCCGCAATGAGACGGGAGTTTATTTCGGGGGTTTTTTTAATTATTGGGTTTTTTTATATATATATAAATTGCTGCTATGTGTTTTCTTTCCTCTGAGCAATTATGCAGTAAGTATGTAAAGAGGGGAAAAAATATTAATTAAATATAAGGTAATTGTGAGTTGGCCTGGAGAGAGTGAGTCTGAACTCTGGACGATCACAGACTACTAGGGTTTGAAGACTGCTCAGAGCCTCCCGGAAAAGAAAGAAATAAAAATAAAATCAAACAACGGGCAGATGCCGAGAGCAGCAAGAAATCGAGGATGAAAGGAAAGGAGAAGAGCAGAGAGCGCGTGCTCAGGTACACGGGCAGCTTCGCCAGGCCACTGCCTCCATCAGAAGGGCCCTGGCTGGCAAAGAAGATCCGAGGACCCAAGTGGAGATAGAGCGCAGCCGTCAAGAGTGTCAGCTGCACCTGTACAGCAATCCCCCCAATGGGGCTGCCCAGGTGGAAGAAGCAGCACACTCTCCCCCGTTAGCCTGGGCTCCTCGTAGGTAGCAGCTGTCCTTGGTCTTTCTTTGGGTTCTCAGCACTTAATTCAGGGCTTGGAAAACAACGAACACTTATTCCACGTTTATGGACCTGTGGCAAATCATTCCATTCTGTCTTTGCTGCCACCACTCTGATGGAGTCAAGATGAAGGGAATTCTTATTCTGGGATGGGGTGGATTCAAAAGTTTGTAAGGTCCCTTTCAGGTCTTAGAAACTCTTTCCTTATACAGAACTTCAAATTCTCCCATTATTCCTAGGGTCAAGCAGAGCAAGGCTAATCCCTGAGACATGGCAGCCCTTTCCAGTTCTGATCCTTCTCTATCTCCAGGATAAACATCCCTCCTTCATTCCCAATCCTCCTGTGAAATGGTTTCTGAGTCCTTACCCACCCAAATGGCCCTTTTCTGAGTATGCTCCTAAACCAAAGCCCAGAAGTGCCAGTGTCACCGGCCTATTTGGGGACACTAACACCCAGAGAGAGGATTCTCCATCTGGGCCGCCATGGTGGGGCTGCTGATTCATACTGCTAGTGTCCTAGGCCACACACACAATTTCCCAGGTTAGAATCTCAAAGCCGGAAGGGACCACAGAGACTTAAACAAGAATGTGGTCTGACACACAGTCATCTAGCAGCCCCATCTAGAAGACTGCTTGTCACCTTTCCAGCCAGCGCATTCTACTTTGGGACCGCTCCAATGGTTACAAAGGTTACACCAAACCTGAAGTACCTTCTTTACCACATGTGTTCAAAGCCCCTGCTTCCAATTCTGTCGAAAAAGTGCTATCTAGGGGGCGGCTAGGTGGCACAGTGGATATAGCACCGGTCCTAGAGTCAGGAGTACCTGGGTTCAAATCCAGTCTCAGACACTTAATAATTACCTAGCTGTGTGGCCTTGGGCAAGCCACTTAACCCCATTTGCCTTGCAAAAACCTAAAAAAAAAAAAAAAAAGTACTATCTATTCTTGCACATGACAGACCTTCCAAAAGCTGAGGGCAGAGATCATGTTCTCCCCCACTTCATTTCTTCACATCTTAAACGTGTCTTCCATGGCACAATCCTAAAGTCTTCTTCAAGCACAATGCTCACAACATTTTAAATCTAGTCTGAAAAAGGTACAGTTCAACAGGACCACCACCTCCTTAGTCCTGGACCCCATGCCTCTCTAAGCACAATCGGAGACAGCTGGAGGATGGGGAATGCCATATCATGCTGTAGACTCATGCAGTTCACTCAGGACCCCAGATCTTTTCCAGATGATCTATGTCTAATCTAAATGGTTACAGGACATAGACATAAAAAACAATACTATAAGCAAATTAGAAGATCAAGGACTAGTCTACCTGTCAGATCTATGGTTATAGTTTATGACTAAGGAAGAGTTGGAGAACATCACCAAAAACCAATTAGATGATTTCGATTACATTAAATTAAAAAGCTTTTGCACAGATAAAACCAATGTAACCAAGATCAAAAGAAATGTAGTAAATTGGGAAACAATCTTTACAACTAATGATTCTGACAAAGGACTCATTTCTAAAATATACAGAGAACTGAGTCATATTTTTAAAACAAAAAGCCATTGCCCAATTGACAAATGGTCAAAGGATAGGCAAAGGCAATTTACAGATGAGATCAAAGTAATCCATAGCCATATGAAAAAATGCTCTAAATCATTAATTATTAGAGAAATGCAAATTAAAGCTTCTCTGAGGTACCACCTCACGCCTCTCAGATTGGCCAGGAAGGATAATGATCATTGTTGGAAGGGATGTGGGAAATCTGGGACACTATGACACTGTTGGTGGAGCTGTGAACTCATCCAACCCTTCTGGAGAGCTATTTGGAACTATGCCCAAAGGGCAACAAAAATGTGCATACCCTTTGACCCAGCAATACCACTACTGGGTCTATACCCTGAAGAGATGAGGAAAAAGGGTAAAAACATTACTTGTACAAAAATATTTATAGCAGCCCTGTTTGTGGTGGCAAAGAATTGGAAATCCAGTAAATGTCCTTCAGTTAGGGAATGGCTTAGCAAACTGTGGTATATGTATGTCATGGAACACTATTGTTCTGTTAGAAACCAGGAGGGATGGGATTTCAGGGAAACCTGGAGGGATTTGCATGAACTGATGCTGAGTGAGATGAGCAGAACCAGAAAAACACTGTACACCTTAACAGAAACATGGGAGTGATGCTCAACCTTGAAGGACTTGCTCATTCCATCAGTGCAACAATCGGGAACAATTTTTGGCTGTCTGCAAAGGAGAGCACCATCTGTATCCAGATAAGGAGCTGTGGAGTTTGAACAAAGTTCAAGGACTATTCCCTTTAATTTAGGAAAAAAACATATATCTTATTGTCTGATCTTGTTACCTCTTAGACTTCTCTTTAAGGATATGATTTCTCTCTCATCACACCCAATTTGGATCAAGGTACAACATGGAAACAAAGTAAAGACTGACAGAGTGCTTTCTGGGGGGCGGGGGAAGCAAGATTGGGGGAAAATTGTAAAACTCAAATAATATCTTTAATAAAAATAAATTTAAAAAAAAAAGATGAGCTATGTCTAAACATACTTCTCTACCTTACTTTAATAAGTTGATTCTGTTTTACCCCAAGCATTAGTATAACATTTCTGCCCAGGAAATTTCATCTCCTTAGATCTGTCTCAACACTATAGGCCACTGAGAACTTTGGATCCTGACTCCACCATCCAGTGTCTTTAGCAGTTTTATTTCATCATTGATACAAAGGTCAGCCAAGGACAGATCTCTGGGGCACTCCACTGCAAACTTCCTTCCAAGCCAAGCCAATTTCAAATCCACTTAACTGCACTATCTTCGAGTCCAAATACTTCCATCTCTTTCACAAGTAACAAGTTAAATACCTTGCTCCAGTATTGCCATTTTCTGATGGCCTAGTAACTCTGTCAAAAGAAGAAAACAAAGCTAACCTTGTTCCCATAGACATCTAGCCAGATGCATTATCCTATGCTCACTATCCCATGAATTTTGCCAGTAACCAAAGTCAAGCTCACAGACTGCTAGTTAAGTAACAGAATCCGTAAGCTTCTCTTTTTTGAAGATTAGGCCATGTGTCCCTCTCCAATCCAGTGGTACTCCGCCCATTTACCAAAATCTTTAAAAGTCACTGACAATGGATCAGCAATCACTGCTGCCCATTCTTTCAGTACCCAGGAATGAACTTCATCGAGTCCAGGGACTTAGGTTCACAAAAGACAACTAGTTGGGTATTCTTACTAGCTCCCCTTTTGCATCAGCTGGTATTAGCCACCATTTTTAGTTCCAAACACCATTCTCCTGGGCAGAGAAAACAGAAGCAAAGTATAAATTGAGCAGTTCTATCTTCTCTACACTGTTCATGACCATCACCCTATCTCCCCCATCCTCCCCCCACCCCAGCACTCCTGCAGTAGGTCAAGTATCCAGATTGATAAAGCTAAAAAAGAAAAAGCTCCTTTCATTATCCTTCTCTTTACTCATCAGTCACAGCTCATGGAGCTCCAAGTCTGAGGGCACTAATTTTATACCACCACGCCATGCTTTTCTGCTCAGCCTCCATTATTTGCTTGCTTCTTCTGGACATGGCTTTTTGAAATCTGAACTCATTAAAGAGCTTCCTTTGCATCCAGATTTAGTTCTTCAGACATCTCCTTTTCCTCCTCATCAAAACTTTGTCTTCAGAATTTCATTCCTGAGTGCTTGCCTCCTGGGATGACTTTCCTAGCAGAAGTTTATACCATAGGTTTCTACTCATTCTTTCTCTGAACTTTTGAAATATGCCCTATTAAAATTCAAAGTGCCCACTAAACTATGTTCAGCTTTTCTCTCGTCTCTCATGACTTCATGAGATGGATTGTTCACTTCTCAAAGTCCCCATCATTCCACCCCAACAACGATCTTCCAAGAGATTATTGAAAATCAGATCCAAAGACAAGATTTTCCCTTGTGGTTCCACTAATTTGAGAAGGATGAATTTATGTTTAAGGCAGTTCAAGAAATCATTAGTTACTTTGTATTTGGCAGAAAAACCATTCCAGCAAATGTCCAGATAACTTTAGGTCCCCATCCTTACAATATCAAGCCTCTATGCCAGGCTGGTGATGCCAATTCATTTCCTCCAGGTGAGAGAATCACAGCTGCATCTGCCTTCAATGATCTTTACTCCTATGAGCTCTACCATGCTTCCTTGCATGGCTTTTGGATTTCCTTCTTGGGCAGCTTAACTCCAGCACTCATATCACTCCCTCAATGGTCTATCCTTTTTCTTTTGTTGTTGGGTTTTTTTTTAGGTTTTTGCAAGGCAATGGAGTTAAGTGACTTGCCCAAGGTCATATAGCTAGGTAATTATTAAGTGTCTTAGACCAATTTGAACTCAGGTCCTCCTGACTCCAGGGTCAGTGTTCTATCCACTGCACCACCTAGCTGCCCCCTATCCTTTTTCTTTTAAATAAGTTATGCTACCCCAGAGCCATATTCCTGTTGCAAGTCTCTTCTCACCAAGTCTCAGTCACACCTGAGGTCAAACCTATCTTCTTTATGTTAGCACCTTCAGTTCTTCCTGCTAGCTGCCCATATGTTGTGAATGTATGTAAGAGGCATCTGGAAGAGCAAATTCTATTACCGGTTATTTTCTTGGATTTTTGTCTCCTGTGAACTTCAGGCTATATCTACAGCTCTTCTTCCTATAATGGTTACCATTCTCCATGGCAATATCTGCTTTAGTTAATATCCAGAGGCAGTCTGTTCTTTCCCTTTCTCTCTCGTTTAAAGCCCTTTTGATTAGATTTGTAAGACTCCAGGCAAAGAATTCTGACCCTCTTTTGTTAGGTGCCAGGAAGCTGTCATTCTTAATAGTTTAAACTGTGGTCCACGAACATAAATTCAATTCTCCAGGATCATCTTGTTAACCAACTATTTTCTTCCCAAATCTGCCTCTGTCTTCTAAAGCCCTGGCTGTCATGAAAACACCATCTAGCCCTTATTGTCTTTAGTTTCTTGTTCAAGACTTCTGTTTCCCATAATGCTTTCTGGACTGCTTTTGCTAGTACCACTGAGGGCCACAGGAATTAACAGAAGTGGGGAATAGTGATTTCCCTTGATAAGCCTTGAGAGGTTGTCTGCCAAATCTTGGGTACGTGCCCCACACAAGAAGACATTCTTATTTTTACATTTTTAGATGGTTGTTATCAAGGCAACAAAAGCTAACTCAGTCCCTGAATCTTGGTGCCCATTCAGTGCCCAGACACCCATAGCTACATCCTCCCTTGAGTGGCTCCCTCCTTCTGTTGGCTTCAAGGGCTCAGTACCCCTTTTCCTTCTATTTCTCTGCCTGCCTTCAAGGCACCCCACAACAGGTCACAAGTGATCTCCCTTTAGATCCCTCTCCCTTCTTGGTTTTCAATTTTAAGCCCTTCTGTGGCTAACAGGGATGCTTCCTTCTCCTTCAGAGTTTGCAGAAGATAAGGCATCCATAAGCCCCTGTAATTTCTCCTCTGGTATGAACAGCTTGCACTTTCAGTACTCAGCTGTACAGAAACAGAGCCAGAACCATCATATGCTTCATGCAGGTCACTGTCAATGTTTCTGTACTCTCCAAACTTATTGACTGTGAGATGCTAAGTCTCGTCGTTCTGACTATCCCCTGGACGAGTTGCTTGTGGGTATCTCCAATGGCCCAGTAATAGTACTTCCAATCTGGTGTACTTTTGAGACCTTCTTTTACTTCCCTTATTAAGCTTTTACCAACTGTCTTCTTAAGTCTCCTTCCATAGCTCAAGCCTTCCTTTTCTCCTTTTCCTCTTTCTCCTCCTCCCCCTTCAGCTCAACAGCTTCAAGTCCTCCAATACATCACCTCCTCAAATTCAACCCTAGACCTCTAAAAGTCTTCCAAATCTCCTTCACAATTCCTTTTCTTGATCCTTCTTCCAAGGAGATAGAAGTCTGTTCATATGAAATGTGGTCTAGTCATCCTGGAAGCAAAGGGGTTTACAGTTATCCCTAATGAATCTCATTTGATTGGATTTGGTCCATCCTTCTGTTCTGTCAAAATCTTTTTGGCAGCCCCATGTTAGCTAGCCTAGTCGGCTCCAAGCTGTCTACAAATCTGATAAGTGTGTTATCGATGTCTTCATTCAAATAACTGCTCAATCTGCTGAACAGGAATGTCTGTAGTTAGCCACTTTCTCAACACAACAATCTCAACAGCACTTAGTTTAGAGCCACGTTAGTCCACTTCTCATGTGGTAGAGTTCATCCCTGGAGGAGCAGGGTCAAATCCCAGTTCAGATGCTTCCCAGCTTTGGGAACCTGGGCTTGTCATGTGACTCTTCTCAGACTCAATTTCCTCACTGCTTAAAAAAAAAAAGACAACCTTTTCATCCCCTACATCATGGGACTGCTGGGAAGCACTTGGCCCACTTCTAAGTAGATCAAGTTCTAAGTAAATGTAGATGTTCTGTTATGCTCAGATCCCACTTTCACTCCCAAAGGATGTCTCTATCCCAAGGGAAACAATAACAAAGTCCAAAGCTCTAGTCCTGTCTCTAACACATCCTGGTTCTATGACCCTGGACAGACCACATAACCAGCAAGGCTAAGACCGTGACACCCAAGGTCCTGATTTGCTTTGGTGGATGAAGGTTCTGCATCAGGATGGCATAGTAGATCCAACTAAAAAACCAAAACCTCCAGAAGTGAGTGAAAAAGGTAAGCATTGAAGAAAGCTTCTAAAAGAAACAATGTTCAGATTTGTCCAAGAGCACCCATGGCACTGGGTTTATGGGAAGTCAGGGTAGATCCTATGGAGAAAGACTAGGCCCTAAAATGGTCTCCTCCTCTAGAGGACAGGCTCAGCCATCAGGACCACCCCCGCAGCTATGAGAAGGGGCTCTGGGGACACTGCTGAGGGGGCCAGGGGGGTACAGGAACTGTGCCATCCTCTTAGAACAGAAGGTCACAAGTTGTAGGTTATGTATAAGGAGCAGAAAGGCATCATCTTTCCTCATCTGCCAAGGAGAATACCACCCTGCAGTAAGCACCATCTCTGTTTCCTGAAACGTGATGCAATTCTATGAGAGCATCTGATCAGGAAAATACAAATTCAGAAAAGACATAGTCCCAGGTCTCATGGGCCCAGAGTTCTCTCTCCAAATATCTATACTGACCATAAACAATGATCCCTAAGCACATCATGGAGGTACAAACAAGCTCTAAATGAAGTCTGAAGGAAAGACCACTGCCAGCTGGGAGATCAGGCAGGTTTTGTAAAACAGGGGTATCAGGGACAGGTTTTAAAGGCCTGGCAGAAGAAAAGACAGAGGATCTCAGGAAGAGGGGGCAGGTGAAGAAAGACCCAGAAAAGAGAAAGAACAGACTTGAGTCAAAGAGAATAGGAAAGGGATGATGGTGACAAGGCTGAAACCCCTGCCCTCCCCCCATTGATTCCAAAGACATACATCAGGTGCTAGGAAAGCTCCCCAGAGAACCAAGAGACCACCGTGCCCTCTGGAAGCCTCAACTCAGGAAGGGGGACAGAGGAGGGGGATCAAGAAAACCACAAAGATCTGCATGAAGATGAAAGAGGTCATGCTGAGCTGACTCTCAGCCTGCGTGAAGCCCCCAATCCTGGGAAGGACTGGTGTGAAGAAGCGCCCTAGTCCCCCAGCTTGTTGGCCTGGCCCAGAGGTCTCTGGCCTGCCTATACCTGAGGCACCAATGCCTGTGGAAATCCCGAGGCCATGGAGCAGGCAGAGGCCCCAGGACAAAAAGATCAGAGACTGCGCCTGCTGCTCAGAGAGACCTGTGCAGCCAGCAAGCACACCAAGAGGACACTTCTCAGGGGGCTGACCTCCCTGCCAACACTGAGCCTCAAATAAGCAGAGCTCAAACCCCTGCTCAACATCCAACAAGACACAGGTGGAGGTCAGAGAGCAGAAGCCACAGACAGGAAAGTTCTTAAGTACTGGAGCTGTATGATTTAAAGGATGGTACCACAAAAGTGGGTCAGTATGCTGCTTGAAAAAAGCTCACATTGGAATCCACAGGATCACAGATTTCAAGCTGAAAAGGAATTCATTATTTGAAAGGAAATAATACCCATCTTGGGGACTCACAAGGGGTTTCCGAGGCACCACATTTTCGTTTTCTGGGGTAGAGCCGGGCTGCAAAGAAAAAGAAAAGACAAAAGTGAGATGACAGTGCCACCCACTGGACACCCCAGCCCAGAATATGGAGGAGCACTGCCCCCCACAAGCAATCTGACCTTGTAACCCTAGGGTGTGTGCTGAGGTTGGCAACTGGAGCAGCAGGGCTGGAGTGTGACAAGGGGGATGGAAGGCCCAGGTCCAAGCCGCAGACCTCAGGTTCCTAGCTCAGTCTCGTGCTCTTTCCGCCATCCCAAGATGCCTCTCTATGAAGAGCCTGAGCAAAGGTACAGGGGGATAGGCAAGCTCAGGGACAGTTCTCCTGTCTGGCCCTCGAATCCCAAGGAGGTTTCTTAAGCAGAGAATTCAGGGCAAGGCCACCCTCTCCTCCTCCTTTATATCCCTGGATTCCACAGCGGACCTTGAACTGCGATCACGCTGGGAAGGCTAGGCTCTGGCCACAAGAGGGCCCCAGCCGTCCATAGCTGCCCGGGCCTTCTAGTCCCAGTAGTCTAAAAGTCAGCTTCGACTCCTCCTCACTCACCCTCCCTCTTTTGTCACCAGCCTAGGACCACAAACCCTCCTGGCTCCCCAAGGCTCTTCTTCCCTGCATGGGCACCCCCTCTTCCCCACTGTCACGGTTGTCTTGCAATCTCTCTGCTCTGATCAAAACTCCTAGAGAGAAAGATAAGGCTCAAGGAAATCTAAAAGGTGAAAAGCAATTTGGGTTCATTTTTTAAGGAAACTGAAACCAAAAAAGTCAAGACTCAGGTATCACAACTACCAAGGTTTCCTCAAATGATCTGCAATCAGGGACCATGCCTCAGGATCCATCGTCCACACCCCAGGACCTTCCTGCTGAGATCCCTTTGCCAAGAGGCCAGGAGACATAATACTGTTCTCCCGGTCCTGGGACAGACAGTGGGCAGCAAGGGATTCTGTCAAGGTCAGCACAAACTCAGGAGAGAGGGGCTGTGGGCAAAGAGGTCAGGCCTTGGAGCCCAGGGACCAGAGCAAGAATTCAGGCACTTTCACCTACTACATAGACTTCAGCAATTCATTTCAACTACTTTCTCAGTTTCCCCACCTGCAAAACAGAAGTGATAATGCTCACAAAACCTACCTCCCAGATCTGCTGAAGACAAGGTGCTATCTAAACATAATGTGCTGAATGCATGGGTGATCATTCGAAACCACAGTCCCAGGCCCCCTGATACCCTAGAACCCTAGAACCAAACTGCTTCTTTTCTCTCAGTTCTTTCACTGAGCTACCCAATCAGCTCTGTAGGTTTAATAATCATAGCAAAGATGATTTCTCCATCCGTCCCCCTCCATCCCAGTTTCTCCCAACATACAACTCACGGCCCCAAGAATAGTTCAGACTGGATGTTGTGTGCCACATCCAGAACAGAACTGGCTCTGCTTCCCCCAGAACTCCCTTCTTCTGAGGCCCCCCTTACCTGGCTCACAACCCCAGTTGACTCCTTCCCTCCTAACTCTCTTTATACACACAGTTCGGCACTTGCCAGATCTCTTTTTCTCAGGTTACCACAACCCCACCAGGGGACCCTGGTACCACTACAACCTCCTACCTGACCTCCCTTACTTTAAGCCTCTCCATAGTCAATCCCATCCTCCACTCAAGCTACCAAAAGGAGATTCCTTTATGAAGGATAGGTCTGAATATATTAGGGCAGCTAGATAGTAAAGTGGATAGAGCACCAGCCTTAGAGTCAGGAAGACCGAAATTCAAATCTGCCTTTGGCCAATCACTTCACTCTGTCTGCTTCAATTTCCTCATGTGTAAGGTGAGCTGAAGAAGGAAATGGCCAATCACTCTAGTATCGCTGCCAAGAAACCCCAAGTGGAGTCATGAAGAGTCAGAAACGACTGAAACAAGTGGATAGATCACCACATGTTAAACCCACCATGACCCCAGGATCCAATGTGAACTCATCTGTTTAGCTTTTAAGGCCCTTTACAACTGAGCCCAGCTTATTTACAACCCACCTTCACACTCTATGATCTGGCCAAGCCAAGCCAACAAGTACTAAGTACAAACACAGCACTAAGCATGAAATTACAAAGAAAGGCCAACAAAGACTACACTTCCTTCAAGGACTTACATTCTGAGAGGCAAAAGCAAGCTGTGAAGAACTAAGCAATCTACAAGATACAAGGGGGGGGGGGCGGCGCAGTGAAGGTTTGAAGGAAGTCAAAATTGGGAAAAGTAGGATATGGTAGGAAGGGGAAGTCAGCCCCTCGGGGAGAGCAGTAACAGAGCAGAAGCTCAGAGATGGGGGATGATAAAAAAAAAGTCCCATCACCGACTCAAAGAAAACTGTGTGAGGTGCCAGCCTTCAGGCCCAGAATGCTCAGCAACGCCAGAAGGCCTTATTTCTGTCAAAGCTCTGCTCGGGCGACACCACTTCCAGGAAGCCCCCCCCCCGCTGCACATGTGTTCTCTCCCAGAAGATCGGAAGCTCTCTGGAGACAGGGAGGCTTCCCAATCACCTGTGCCACAGCCCCTCACAACAGTCTTGTCTGCCAACAAAAGCAGCATCACAGAACTTCAGAAATGGAGAGGGTCCTGGAGTCCATCTGGCAAATAGGGTTTTTGACCCCAAGTGTCCTCTATGACAGGCCCAACAAGAAGGAGGTACCCCACCAGGAGGGGCAGGTTACACACTTGGGAGAGGACTGTTGGCCACAGGTTCTTGATGTTCAACCTAAAACTACCTGTCCAATCCCCAGACCTGGCATCTTCAGCAGGAGTCCAAGATCTAGGGGCCCAGAGTAAGAGCTTCCCAAATGCCAACTGACTGATAGAGCTGGAAGCACCTGAGCTGAGCCCCTCCTCCTCCTCCCCTTGACCCAGAAAGGGAGTCTCTTCTGGCAGGGTCCCCTAGCTCTACTTCTTACCGTGCCTCTGCTCCAGGGGACGTGACAGAGACCCAGCCTCCCAAACCATCCCCCAGCCTGGATCAAGAGCCACTGAGGTGGGCTGCACTTCAAGTCCACTGCCCTCCCTTACAGATGACCAGAGGCAGATGGCAATGAGTTTATTAAGCTCCTTGTGGGTAGGAACAGCTCTTTTTTGGTTCGTGCCTCATGCTCTTTCCTGGCACATGGCCAGTGCTTACCATTGGCTCCTACTCTCTCAAACCTCCCCCACTCCTGCCCATCCTCCCCTCAGCAGTCACTTTAATCTTCCTACAGCCCAGGTCTGACCCCTGTGCCCCGGTCATTAAACTCCTACTGCTCCTCTCATCTTCAGGTTCACACAATAAACTCCTGCTCGGCATCCGGAGCCATTCACAGCTTCCTAGACCCAGTCCTACCTGGCCTTCTTCCCACAGCTCTGCTTCCAGTTTCAGCCTCCAGGCATCTGCCCCAGCTCTTACCTGGCTTCCTTGCTTCCCTTCCTACCTAGATATGGTTGCACCTAGGAGGAGAAGTCTCTCCCAGATCTCCTTCCCTCTACTGATTCTCTCCAGTTTCTCTAGTTTGGAACTTGCTTGTACAAGTCATTAGACATGAGCTCCTTCCTATGCAGTCAGCAGGTGCTGACTTTCACCTTTCTAGTGACTGATGCTTAAATGTTTAAATGATGGGTTGGCTGGACTATCCCTCCTCCTCTCAATTATAACCATAACCCAGAAGTCCTTCTCCTCATTCATTCATTTAACAACGACTTCCCAATCACTTCCTGTGGGAAAGTACTTGAGAGAGAGAACCTGCTGTCTTAAATAGACTCAAGGAAACACAGGAAGACTTATGTGGACGGATGCAGAGTGAAGTCAGCAGAACCAGCAAAACAACAGACACAAAGACTTTGACATACAAAAGGAGAGACCATGACCTTGGGATCCTGGAGACCCTTTCACTAGCAAGGGGAGTTGTGAGGCTGTCAGTTGACTTCATTTAACTATGGTTTGAAAAACATGAGGAAAAAAAGCTTAGGGGAAGGGTAGAAGAGTGGAATATTCTTACAAATGAATGTTTCTTATTGTGAAGAAGCAAAAGTCATCAATAAACATTTATGAAACAACTACCACGTGCTAAACAAAAAGAAGGAAGACTAGGGGCAGTTAGGTGGCACAGTGGATAGAGTACCGGCCCTGGAGTCAGGAGGACCTGAGTTCAAATCTGGCTTCAGGCACTTGATAATTACCTAGCTGTGTGACCTTGCCCAAGCCACTTAACGCCATTGCCTTGGAAAAAAAAGGAAGGCTGCAAAACGGGGTTAGGAAAGGCTTCTGGAAATTAAAAGAAACCAAGGATGTCAGCGGTCACAGCAGAGGAGGGAGAGTCTTCCAGGCCTGCAGGGCAACTAGAGACAATGTCTGGAGCTGAGAGACAGAAGCCTTTGGACTTGATTTTAGGCATTTCAGGAAAGGTGCTGAAAGCTTCACCTGACATTGCCCAAAGAGATCTAAGACCCACAAACAGTAAAGAACCCAAAGTCTAGGCATCTCCCCAATAATTCTTTCAGAAGGTAGACTGTGATTGAAGGCCTCTGGAAGAACACAAAGGTTTTTTGTTTGGTTTTTGTTTTTATTTTTGCAAGGCAATGAGGTTAAGTGACTTGCCCAAGGTCACACAGCTAGGTAATTATCAAGTGTCTGTCTGAGGCCAGATTTGAACTCAGGGACTCCTGACTCCTGGGCCGGTGCTCTATCCACTGTGCCACCTAGCTGCCCCTAGAACACAAAGGTTTTAATGGAGGAGAAAGAACTGAGCTGAACTTTAAAGGATGAATAGAATTCTGACAGAGCAAAGGACCCAAAATAGGGAAATATGGGGCTTATGAATGATATAAAACACCATTTGGCAGATTCAGGTAACATGAAGTGTGATAATGGGAATAAAGACTGGAAAAATAGAGTAGCATCAGTATGGAATGGGCCTTGAATGCCAAGATAAAGGAGTCTGGATGGAATTCCATGATGAGCCGCTGAAGTTTTTTTAAGGGAGTATGGGGAGCAGGGACAACAATGATCACAACAAATATGTTGAACAGAGTAATCTGGCAGCAGCATGTAAGATGGATTGTTAGGTGAGTAAAAAACTGGAAACAACAAGTCCACATAAGAACTTATTGAAGGAGTGGTTAAGTGGCACAGTGGATAGAGCACCGGCCCAGGAGTCAGGAGTCCCTGAGTTCAAATCTGGCCTCAGACAGACACTTGATAATTACCTAGCTGTGTGACCTTGGGCAAGCCACTTAACCCTATTTGCCTTGCAAAAACCTAAAAAAACAAAAATCAAACTTATTGAAGAGAAAGATCTATAGGATCTGCTGCAGAGAATGAGGCAAAGGTGAACAGGAAGTGTCTCCAAGGCCTGCAGGCAGCCAGGGAGAGGGAGAATAGAGAAGAGGCCAGTCTAACTGGATTGCAGAGGACAGGAAGGGAAGCAATGTCTCACAAGAAAGAGATGGGAGCCAAGTTGTAAAAAGTTTGAAAAATGAAAGATTTCCTATCATAGATCATAGAGTTGACGGAACCCATAAAGTGGGTGAGAGGGAAGAGTGGCCCAGTCCTATCAGCAAGGGGGTGGATTGGCAAAGAGGAGTCTGAAGGCAGGGAAACCAGGTAGGACACTGTTGCCCTAAACTAGGGGAAAGGTGATGAGGGCCTGAAGATAATGTTAGGGCAGGTGGAAGAGAGACTGGGGGATAGAAACAGCTCAGTGGGCAAGGGAATAGCTAGGTGGGGTTTGACAAAATGAGACACTGAGGTTAGGGACCTTATTTAAGCAAGAACCCTATATAAGCAAGAAATAAGTGTCCTGAGGGTATAAATCAGAATTAATGCCACTTGAACCAAAATAAAAGGCAAACAAAGAAAGAAGCAGAAGGCTGTAAGACCAAAAGGAAAAAGAAATACTCTTTTTGGGGGGGAGGGGAGGGCACTCTCCCCCCAACACCCAGAGGGTTGGCTGGCAGGCACTGTGTCAAAGACTCCAGACAGGTCACCAATATGTCTAACTAGCTAGCAGCACCTGAGGGTTCTGCCCTCTCAATCTCCCTCTCCTACAAGTCTGAGGTTAGCTCAGGAGAGACCTTAAATCAGCTTGGCCAATCCAGCCCATACCGGTTGGAGATAATGGGATTAATCTTTGTTTTAAAACAACAGGTGGGGGGTGGCTAAGTGGTGCAGTGGATAGAGCACGGACCCTGGAGTCAGGAGTACCTGAGTTCAAATCAGACCTCAGACACTTAATAATTACCTAGCTGTGTGGCCTTGGGCAAACCACTTAACCCCACTGCCTAGCAAAAACTTAAAAAGAAAAAAAAAAAGAACAGGCAATTCAGTGCTCATAAACCACTTTACAGATATAAAGTTCTTTGCAGCAGGTACTCCAAGTACTAGGAATATTAACCAGCTAAGGATTTCTTTTCATAACACCAAACTCCAAGAGGAACCCCAGGAAGGGGTCAGGATATGAGGTGCCAGTCACTATTTGCTGAATATCTCAATTACATTAATTCACAGAGAAAGCAGGGACCTCATCTCTCCAGAGAGAACCATAAAAGCACTGACTCTCATAAATGGAAGAGATCTCCAGGGCCACCTGATCCTATCCACACCTTCACCAAATGCCTGGCAATGTTGCTGAAGCTCTCTAGCATCAGGAAGCCTACTAAGACAGCCAATTTCACTTTGGGATAAGTTTGTTAGGAATTTCTGTCTTATACTGAATTGTCTTCTGAAGCTTACCACATATTCACTGTGCTGATGGGCAAGGCCAAGCTGGAAATGTATTTCCCCCATATCTATTAAGTGGTTTCCAACAAGGCCTGTGAACCTCTAGAGAAAGCAAGCTCCCTGAAGGTAGGACAGCTTTCTGTTGTCCATGTACCCCAGTAAACATACCTGCCACAATCATCAGTGCTTAATGAATCCTTGTGTATTTGCATCCAAGATTACTCTACAGATCTCTCTCTTACCAGTGTTCAGATAAATGTAAAATGTTTAGAGGCCCCTAACCCAAATTAGGGAGGTTTGATGGAGATGGCTTCTCCAGAGCCCCAACAACTCCAACCAACCTTCTCATTTTCCCCAAAGTCAAGAGGATTGATAATCTCTATTTTCCTAATCGCAATGCTCCTAACAATCACCAGGTTGAACTCTACCCTAAATCACGGGCAGCTATATGGCACAGTGGGTAGAATGACAGCCCTGAAGTCAGAAGGACCTGAGTTCAAATCTGGCCTTAACACTTACTAGTTGTGTAACCTTGGGCAGGTCACTTAACCCCAATTGCCTTGCATCCAGGGCCATCTCCAGTTATCCTGATTCATTTCTGGCCATTGGACCCAGATGGTTCTTGGAGAAGAAAGTGAGGCTCATTTCTTAGCACAGTATCCCCTCATTCAAAACCAATTCACATGCATGTCTAGGCATCACCTCCTGATGTCATGGTCTTCAAGAACAAAGAACAAACATCAACATCAAATCATGGCAACACATCGGTGCTTATAGAGAGGACTTGTTTACCTTGTTTACAACAACCCAAACACCACAAAGAAGTGAGAGTCATATTTTTCCTCATTTTCTAGATATAGAAAGAAGGAAGTGACTTGGCTAGGGGAGAGAAGAAAAGAGAAGAGAAAAAGTGGTCCCCAGGTGTCAAAGCTCTTTCATCTTCATGGGGAAGACTCCATTTACAAAGGGGCAGTATCTAGGGCCCTAGAAGACACTGGGGTCAGCAGCCAATCAAGGAAGGGGTTCAGGTAATTTTTTTTTTCCTCCTAATGAAAAAGAAGCTTAAAATCCTCTCTCTGTAGTGAGAACCTAGGAAATGAATGCAGTAAGTAGGGTCACACTTCCTCCCACAGGAATTCCCCACAGTTCAAAAAGGTATCAAACCAATGAACTGAATTCCAAAGGTGACTGGAAATGTGAGTGAAAGAGTGAGAGGGTCATCACACTGTAATATGCACTGCCTGGGAGACAAGAGATCTATCTACCCACCAAATCGCAAGGAAACAAATTGAGGGGTCTGGATAATGGCCTGGACTGAAATGTCATTTCCCTGGAAGATTCCTCTCCTTTCCTGGGTCAGCAAACTGTGGATGACAGCAGTCATCCTTCCCAATATCTGTGATAGGGCGAATGGCACAGAGAAGGCTCTCAAAGCAAGGGCAGAAATCTGGAGACAGCCACAGCGTGAAGGAAGCATCCTCTTTTAACTACTGCTATTATTCTTGTTAATGAGGCAACAAGCTCTGACATTTCTGAATGGGGAACCAAGAGCCTGGGACACCATGGTCAGGTCTTCTAAAATCCCGAAGTCCTGAGACAAAGCCCCAATTACCCCACTGTTAAGAATTTCAAATAAATGGATTGTAAACAGATTCTCAACCTTTGTTTTTACATAAATACAGATATCCTGGCACTAGAACAATGTCAAATAAGAATTCCCAAAATCTCTGAGACTTTCTGGATACTGTGATGGGGAAAAGTTAGTCAGGTATTAAAAATAAGGGCAGGTAATGAACATCTGGCTCTTGGGCAGTTATGTAAAAGGATGTTGGTATTTGATCTCCCACTAATTCTCCACCTGTCCAACGAACTGTCCATGGTAATTTCAGCAAATCAAAAAAAAAGCCCATCTGAGGTCCTGAATATGAAGGAGTCTTTCTCTTCAGGATCAAGTCTTAGGGCAAATTTAATCAATTCAAATCCTCTCCACCTGCCCCCCCCCCAAGCTCCCAGATCACTAAATAAAACACTAGGTTCCTAATTGGTACCCAAGTCTCACATCTTGTCCCTTGTCCAACACACCCTTCACACAACTGCCAAATTAATCTTCCTAAGACACAGGTATGGCCTTGACACTACCCAATGCAAAGATCAGCACTGGTTCCCTAGAGTCGCTAGGATCAACTACAAACTCGTAGACCAGCCCAGGCCCAGCTCCTATTTCCCTTCCCAGGCTGATTTCATCATTGTCTCCTTTTAATCCTCCACATTTCAAGAAACTGGGCTATCACTTCTTCTGTGAACTTGCTTTATTCATATAAGCCAGCTCTGGCCTGGCCACCTCCTCCTGGAAGCCTTTGCAGAACTGTGGGGTTGTTTCCCCATAGCCCTCAGCACCAAATAGGCCCTAAATAAAACCCCAGACAACAAATTCCTACTCCTGGACCACAGGGTTCAGAAGCCGCAAACAGAACAGATCCACTGGTGTTGGAAAAAGACCTTGAGAATTCCAGCCATACTGGCTGGATAAATCAGATTCTTGGATTTATTCCCCATCCCAGACTCACTCTGTCATCCAGCTACACTGGTCATCACAAGGGGCACACAGTCTCCCATCTCCCTGCCTTTGCACTGGCTATGCCTCACTCCTTACCCTGACTTTTTTAGCTTCTCTGGCTTTTTTCAAGACTGAATTCAAATGCCACCTACTTCAAGGAGCCTTTTCTAGTCTTCCCCAGGTGTTAGGGCATTTCCCTTCAAGGTTACTTTCTGTCTATTTTCTCGAGTACATCGCTTGTATGGACTTGATGATTTACATGTTGTCTCCTCACCAGAATGTGAGTTCCTTGAGGGCAGGGACCATCTCTGCCTTTCTTGGCATCCTCAGCATAGCAGCTGGCAGGATGGTCAGGCACTGGCTGTCTGGATCCCTCACCCAGACACCGGGGTCTGAAATAAATTTTCCTGTGTTGGGGGGAGGGAAGAAGAGGAGGGGAGAGACAATATCCTCCCCCCTTCTCATGAGCCATGACATTTGTGGGAAAAAAGACTTTGGCACAGACTACCCAAGATGATTCTGCCAAAAAAGAGAACAAAACACTGAAGCAATGATCTTAATAATTCATTAAATTTTCTCCATGAGAGACCAAAGAGATCTCTGACTTTTCGGTCCAGAAGAAACAATAAAGTCTATAAAAGTCCAATGGATAGAAGTGAGCACTAGAAAAAGGGGAGGGGTATAATCAGAAGTATCCCTAAAGGAAGCTATTTTAGGAAACATAAAAGGAAGAAGCACATTATAAGGAAGGAGCTAGGTAGAGCAATGGATAGAGAGCTAGGTCTAGAGTCAGGAAGACCTGAACTCAAATCCAGCCTCAGACACTTACTAGCTGGGTGACCCTGAGTTAGCCACTTCACCCTGTTTGCCTCAGTTTCTTCCTCTGTAAAATGAGTTAGAGAAGGAAATGGCAAACCATTCCAGTATATCTGCCAAAAAAACTGAAAATGGGATCACAAAGAGTCGGAAAATAATGATAACATCTGAACAATAATTGACAAATAGAAAATATCAAGAGGCTTCAGAGGAGTATTAATCCTATATGTGGGTAAAAAATATCCCGAAATGATTTGTTACTAAAGGAAAAAAAAATAATAGAAATAGAACCTTAAGCTCGAGACATGAGTCTTAGCCTAGCTCACTGGGAACAATTTCTCAAGCTGTCCCACAAAATATCCTTAATTGTTACCATCAGAAATAAGATATAATAAGCTAATAATAGTAATAATAATAATAATAGCAAACATCTAGAAGGTGCTTTAATATTCACAAAGAGTCCCTAACCTGGTTTTCCTCAAGTGTCAGCTAAAATCCTACCTCCAACATGAAGCCTTTCCCCATCCCCTTACTTCTAGGGGGCCTTCCCCATTAATTATCTCCAATTTATCCTGTATATAGTTTGAGCTCAGTATGAGCTCCTTGAGAATTCTTGATGTTTTGTTAAGTCATTTCAGGCATGTTGACTCTTCATGACCCCATTTAGGGTTTTCTTGGCAGACACTGGTTTGCCATTCCCTTCTCCAGTTCATTTTAAAGATGAGGAAACTGAGACAAACGAAGTGAAGTGACTTGCCCAGGGTCACTCAGTCAGTATCTGAGGTCAGATTTAAATTCAGGTCTTCCCGACTCCAGGCAGCTAAGTGGCTCTTGAGAACAGAGGCTATTTTTCTCTTTTTATTTTCCCAGCACTCAGTTTTGGCATACTGCAGGTGCTTAATAAATGTTTACTAACTGACTGATGGACCACAAAGCATGTGCTCCTCAGAACAAACACTGGTCATTGCTGAGCTTTCCAAGTTCTGAGGCAGGATTCATAGGAATGCCTCCCACATTCCAGGCCCAGCCTCCTGACTGCCCCTGGGTCTGACCTTCCAGGGCAATGTCTCAAGTCCAGAAGCAGCTCAAAGGCCAGCAGAGGTCTATACAACCCAACATAATTTTGGCTGGGAAGTCTACGACAGACCATACTCAAGAATAGTCTCGCCACCAGTTTCACATAAGGACAAACTTCTCAAAAGCATGGAAGACCCCAGGTTAAAGGAACTTTGGGGAGCAGCTTGAGGACAGAAGCTGCAAAGAGCACAGGCTCTCTTCAATGATGGACACAGATCTACCCTAGCAGCTCCCCAACCCCCCAGCAGGCTGCTCTGACGCAATCTCCCCTCCACCACCAATGGCAAGAAGGGCAGAGAAGCAGGTATTGGGGCTCTTCACAAAAGTAATCAAGGCCATGTGTCCTTGTATGGAAAAGGGAAGGGAGGAGAAATATCGGGTTCAAAGGGAATTGCAATGGCTTCCAGGGACAAGATTTTCAGAGCTCTCCCAGAGCTGACTCAGTATCCACTGTCTTGCTGCCTAAAGACCCAGCCTGTGGCATTCCAAAGACAGAGACTTGGGCAGGGCTCAAGCACTGGCCTCCAGGAATCTCAGTCCTTCAAAGAACTCCAAGGGCGGGGTGGCAGAGCTCCCTCTCTTTAGATCCCTCCTGGAGCTTCTTGCAAAGGCAGTCTTAGAACTGCAGGCAGGAAACTGAAGTTCCCCAAACTATCCAAAAGTCCATGGCCTTCCCCAACATACAGCAGCAGGAGTGATCTTTCCAGGTGACTGATAAGAGCTTCTAACAGATTCATGACTACACCTTGTGCCTTAAGAGGGGGAAGATGTTTTGGGACTGAGTGGACAAAATAGAGCAACCCAAGAAGGGAGGCTTTATTTCTAGTCCTTAAAATGTAAACACCATTCTGAGCTCATGGAGATACCAAAAAAAAAAAAAAAAAAAGAGGACAGCTTGTCAACTGGCTGTAGTCTGCCCACCCCGGGTTTAGAAGACTGGGAAGAAAGTACTCGTGGGACTAAGACAATTCATTCACCCTCTCAGGTTCTTCATCCATGAAATAAGGGCACTGAACTACACAGTCTCTAGGGGTTCCTGTATCTTGGTCCTAAGGTTCTCTGAACTTTAGTGTGTCCCATCAGTAAGATAAGGGGTGATCTCTAGGAATCAGTATCAGTAGGAATCAGTATAATATTACAGAAGAACTGGATTTAGCACCGCAGGAAGGGGTTCAAGGTCATGTCTAACCCTGGGCAAGTCTCTTCCCACCCTGTAAAATGAAGGCTTGAACTAAAGGAGCCCTGAGGTGCCTTCCAACTCTCAGCTAGGAAGCCATAAAGTCCTGTGCAGTCCCATAGTGTCCAGGGAGGTATCTCAAAGCCCCAGGGGCTGGCCAGCAGAGTGCAGGGTCACACACCCATGGGATGGCAGGGTTCAAAGAGCCCATCAGAGCCCTTTGCTTCAGCTCCTGCAGAGGCCAGAGATGACAAATCACAATATGGGGGTGGGGGGTTTTAGCTGTCATCTAATCCAACTTCCTCCTCTGACAGATGGGGAAACTGAAGCCCGGCTAAACCAGCCGGTCCTAAGATTGGGGGGAGCTGGGGGATATGGAAGAATAAGAGATCACCCCCCCCAGACAACACGGGCCGCCCAGACCAGCACAGAAGCACCGGCTCCGGTTCAAACAACAAGTTATGCCCGCACAGCTCACTTAACCCCCCTAGAACTTTTACAGGGGAGGGCCTGCAAAATGGGATCACAGCCGTGGGCGCAGATCAAGGATCCCGGGAGCCTGAGCCCCAAAGAGGATGGGGGCTACGCGTCAGAGCCAAGTTCGAGTCCGGAAAGCCGCAGGGCTGGGGGCTCCCACCTTGCAGCTTCCCTCCCCCAGCTCCAGGCTCTGAGCACGGCCCCCCCGGGCCCCTCCCTCCTCATCCCCGCCCCCTCCGCCCCGCTAGCACGGGAGCCCCCCGAGGCCGGGCTGCGGCGGCCTTTCTGGGCAGCCCCGGCAGCATGCCTTGCCCGCTCCCGCGGGGTGACCGGACTGAGCCCCCCGGGGAGGGGGGTCCCGAAGGCGCGGAGAGCGGGGCCCCGGGCTCCGGGGCTGGACGGGGGCTCGTGGGCCCGAACCTGGCCCTTTGCAGGGAGGGAAACTGAGGCGGCGCCCCCGAGGGCCGCCCGGGGCCACCAGGCGGGGGGAGGGGCGGGGCGGGGGGCGCGCGGGGCCGCGGGGTGGGGGAGGGGCCGCGAGGGGCCTCCACGCCCCCCCCAGCCGCCTCGGAGCCCCGGGCCCCCGGCCCCAGCGCCCCGCGGGCCCCGGCGCCGGAGGCGGGCCCCCGGCTGCCCCGGCTGCCCCGGCTGCCCCGTACCTGGCTCGTCGGCTCTGCCTGCTCCGAGGACGCCATCTTCCTGAGGCCTGAGCAATCGATCCCCGCCCGCCAGGCCCCTCCGGAACGGCCGCCCTCAGCGGCGAGCCAGGCGAGACCAAGCCAGAGCGGAGAGATCGATGGGGGCGGGGCGGGAGGGGCGGGAGGGGCGGGGCGGCGGGGCGGGGCGGGGCGGGAGGGGAGGGGCGGAGGGGCGGGGCCGGCCCGGCCCACGGCCCTGGAGCTCCTCAGGACTTACTCAGAGCTGCTGCTGCTTCTGATGATGATGATGGTGGTGATGGTGATGGTGGTGGTGATGATGATGATGATGGTGGTGGTGATGATGATGATGGCGGTGGTGGTGATGATGAAGATGGTGGTGATGGTGGTGGTGGTGATGATGATGATGATGATGGTGGTGGTGGTGATGATGGTGATGGTGATGGTGATGATGAAGATGGTGATGGTGATGGTGATGATGAAGATGGTGGTGATGATGATGATGGTGGTGGTGATGATGAAGATGGTGATGGTGAGGATGGTGAAGATAATGGCTGATAGTGATGGTGATGGCACTAACATTTATAGGAGCTCACCAAATGCCAGATAATGTGCTGAGCGATTTGGTTTTATTATCTCAATGAATCCCTACAACAAAGGAGGGGGGTTACTTTTATTATCCCCATTTTACAGATGAGGAAACTGAAGCAGACCAAAGTCAAGTGACTTGTAAAGACATTCTATTTTATATTTATCTTGTAAACATGTTGACTCCCATCCACCTCACTCCCCCAAGAGAATATGAGCTCCTTGGGGCAAAATAGTTCATATGTGTCTTTCCAACCCCAGTGGCCAGCACAGTGATTTATAGAAAGTAAAATTCCACATTGTCTCGTTAGAGATTTTATTTGAACTATGATTCTAAATGAAATCAAGCATGGATGCATTAGAACTCTTAGGTGGGCTTAATTGTATTTGATGATGATGATAAACCAGAAATTACAGGAAATTATCCTACATGAAGAGAATCAAAACTAGCCAACTACACATGTTCATTCTGCACTAAAAGATTTCTTAATGATTATATTTTGTATCCTTCATCCTACTCCATATTTCAAGGATGAGGGATGTGATTGGATAAGTATTACTGCCTCTTTTAGTTGACGGTCTTCAAGATTGACTGTGGCCAGAAGATCCACCCCAAAAACTCAGTTGGGGATGGCCTCCCTGGCCCCAAGCAAACATACATCCCATCACAAGGCTCTTCCTCCATGGTCTAACATAGTAGAACCTGTTCCACTCAGAGAGCCTCCAAGTCTTCAAGGTGAATTCCACACTGTGATGTGTCATCAAAATAAGACTTTAGCTTCCCATGACTATACAATGTTATAATAATGATGACACAATGTTATAAAATAATGATACATTGGAACAATAATAAATAATGATAATGATACATTGTTATGATAATAATACAATGTTATTATAATAATAACAATACATCTATCTTCAGGGATCGTCAATTACCTATAGAATACCAGATATCCCATTTTCATCAACATTTCTTCTGGTCCATTAAGGCCTCCAGGCTGCACCTGATTTCCTTTGGAGTGCCTGTTATTTTGAGTCTTTTCTTTAAATACCTCTAGTGGTGAGAAACTCATGACCAATCTGAAAAGACCCTTCCCTTTTAAGAGCATACCTTAATGATTAGAAACTTCTTACTTAAAATTATTATTCCATTTTTTTTTTGTTTCATTTGTGAGTGACCTGCCCAAGGTCACACTAGCTATATTGCGAGTCTGAGGCTGAATTGGAACTCGGGTTCTGCAGACTCCAGTGCTGGTGCTTTTTTTCTTGGCCTCCCTCTTCCTTAGAGTTGAACTAAAGTTGGCCTCCCTGTGGCTTTATGAGAAAGCTCAGCTAGGTGGCGCCATAGTGCACAGAGCACCAGCCTCAGTCCCAGGTCTGCTTCAGGCTTCCTCTGGGAATCCTGGTGGATTCCTGCTGTTGCCAAGGTGGATCGAGTTTACCTGGGCTACAGCTCTCCAATACACCCCCTTCTCTTCACTGACTCACCTTGGTGCAGGCATCATCACCTCACCCCTGAATTATTGCAATAATTCCTAGCAGGTCAGCCCGCCTCACATCCCTCTCCCCAATTCAATTCATTCTCCATTCAGCCACTAGTGATTTTCCTAAAATAGCAGTGATCATGTCACATACACCCCCCCCATTCAATGAGCTCCAACTGTTCCTTATATAATATCAAAAATAAAATAAAAATAGTATAATATAAATATAATATAAAATGCTCTTTGGCATTCAAAGTCCTTCATGGCCTAGCCTCCTCCTTTCCAATCTTCCCAAAATATATATGCCCTTTCACCCAATGGCACAGGTCTCCTGGCTGTTCCACAAACAGTTCCAGGCATTCTCCTTGGCTGTCCCCCATGCCTGGAATGCTCTCCCTTCTTCCTGACTATTAATTTCCTCCATTTCCTTCAAGTTGCAACTAAAATCCCATCTTCTATAGAAGCCTCCCCCAATCCCTCTTAGCTCCAGTCCTTTCTGTCTGTGAATTATTTCCTATTTATCCTAATGTCATATTCTTCTTTGAAAATGAAGGAAAACATTATTATTATTATTATTATTATTGTTTATCCTATATATTTTGTTGCTTTCTCCTTTATTCTCAAAGGAGACCATGATGTCAGGGAGTTGATGCCATGACGATCACATGAATTGGATTTGAGTGACGGGATGCTGTGCTAAGTCACCAGTCTCACTTTCTCCTCCAGAACCATTTGGGTCCAGTGGCCAGAAATAAATCAGGATGACTGGAGATGGCCCTGGATGCGAGGCAATCAGGGTGAAGTGACTTGCCCAAGGACACACAGCTAGTAATTGTCAAGTATCTGACTTCAAATTTGAATTCAGATCTTCTTGTCTCCGGGTCTCTCTCCCTATTCATTGCATCACCCAGCTGCCTAACTTTACATTCATACACATATGTCTTGTTGAAGTATAATAAGTTTCTAAACCATATTCCTATGGGGGGGGTTGTAAGGCAAATGGGGTTAAGTGGCTTGCCCAAGGCCACACAACTAGGTAATTATTAAGTGTCTGAGACCGGATTTGAACCCAGGTACTCCTGACTCCAGGGCCAGTGCTTTATCCACTATGCCACCTAGCTGCCGCCTTATTCCTATTTTTAAAAAAAGTGATTTCTTTTGGTTTTCTCAGTCTTTACATCTGTCACCTTTGCCCCTAGGTGAGAAGTTAAGGCCTGTGGATATCTCCCTCTAATGTTAATTGTAAATTCAGGAAGACACTAATCAGGATGTAGGAAAACGTCCAGAAAGTTCATAGTTCATCAGATAGTATTAAATAGGGAAGAGCAATCAAGCAATTTAATATTATGCAATTAGGGCAGCTAGGTAGTGCAGTGGATAGAGCACTGGTCTTGGAGTCAGGAGGACAGGAATTAGAATCCAGCCTGACACTTGACTGTTACTGTGTGACCTTGGGCAAGTCACTTCACCCTAACTGCCTCTCATCCAGGACCATCTCCAGTCGTCTTGCTTCATATCTGGATACTGGACCCAGATGGCTCTGGAGGAGAAAGTGAGGCTGGAGACTTAGCCCAGCATCCCCTCACTCAAGTCCAGTTCATGTGCTTGTCATGGTTATCATGGTTATCACCTCCTTTATTCTTCACTAAGTATTTCCCTCCCTCTCAGTTCAGGGTGTTCACCTTGGAGTTTACCAGAGAATAAAGCTTCTTGTCTAACCTCTATTTGCCGTCCTTTTGTTTTAACCCTCTGTTTTTAAAGTTTACACTTTAGGGTCTACAGCCCGCCTGTTGTCTTCCCCATTGGACTGTAAGCTCCTCGAGGGCAGGGACCGTCTTTTGCCTCTTTTAGCATCTCCAACACTTAGCTCAGGACTTGCTACGTAGTAAATGCTTAATAAATGTGTCTTGAATTGAAACGAATTCTGGGCAAGGAGCCCAGAGGGTCCGGGATCACAAAAGCGGTGTCAGACCCAGAGGTCTCCCCGCAGCGGACCTTTCAGTTCTGGTTCCCTCTGTGGGTCCGGCCCTCTGCGCCTCGGAAACCCCCGGGCAGACTTCCCGCCTTCCAGAGGCGCTGCTGTCCCTTTAAGATGAGTCGGACGGAACCCGCTCTCCGGCTCGGGCGGGGAGACTACAAGTCCCGAGATGCCCCCGGGCGGCCCGGGACTACGGGTCCCGGCATGCCCCGGGGTGGGCGGGGCCGAGGCCGCGCGCCCGGGCCGCTTCCGGCCCGCGGCTCAGTGCGCCGCCGCCAGCGGCCATGGACGCGGCGGAGCCCGCGGGCGCCCTGAAGCCGTGCCTGCTGCGCCGCAACCAGGGCCGGGAGCACCGCGGCGTGGCGGCCGCCTCCCTGGAGGAGCTGAGGAGCAAGGGTGCGGCGGGCAGGGCAGGGCAGGGCAGGGGGCCTGCCAGGAGGCAGGGCGGCGCCTAGCGCCCCTCGATGCGGCGGCCTTGGCCCGGCGCGGGCGGGCTCCTCCTGGGGCGCCCCTGCCCAGGGAGAAGGAGGGCGGCGGGGCTCGCCACCTCGCAGCCGCCGCCAGTGCCACGAGGAAGCTGGGGGCACCGCGGGCGGCCTCCCTCACATCCGCCGCCTTGCCAGCCTCTGCCAAGCGCGCATCGCAGGATTGTCTTGAAGCAGTCGGAGGCCAATGACTTGCCCGAGACGGGACAGGGAGGGAGCGGGATTTTTATTGTGGAAGCCACGGGGGTAAATGACCTGCCCAGGAATGTTAGAGAGGAAAAAACGTTCATTTTGGTTGGTAGCTACTAGAACTTGCCACATCAGCGGCCTGCTAGAGGTCAGCTGCAGGGTGGCACAGTGGACGGACCGCTCACTGAACCCAGAGTCAGGAAGACCGGAGTTCAAATCCAACCACAGACCTCATGAGCTGTGTGACTGAGCAAGTCACCAGGACTCTTTGCCTCAGTTTCCTCACCTGTAAAATGTACTGGAGGAAGAACTGGCAAACCACAGGATCTCTGCCAAGAAGACCCCAAATGGGGTCACAAAGTCAGAAATGAATGAAATGACCAAAGAATAAAAAAGAGGCCAGGTACTGGAGATACTGAGACTGATTGTCTTAGAACTTCAGTTCAGGTGGCGGCTGGGTGGCACAGTGGATAGAGCACCGGCCCTGGAGTCGGGATGACCCGAGTTCAAACCCGGCCTCAGACACTTAATAATGACCTAGCTGTGTGGCCTTGGGCAAGTCACTTAACCCCACTTGCCTTGCCAAAAAAAAAAAAACTTCAGTTCAACCTAGGAGATGAGTATACATGGGACAATTTGCACAGGAAGAAGACGGGGAGATAGAAAAGGCTTCATGGTGGATGGAGTATATGAAAGTAGCTTACCCTCTTAAGAAGTGGCCTGAAGAGAGCTATGCGTACCAAGAACGGTAGGAAACGGCCTGTGCCAATGTATGGAGGTCAGAGATTGAATGTGTCCTGAATTTGAGCAACAGCTAGGCAACTGGAAATTAAGAGTGTTTAAAGTGGAATCATGTGAAATCAGTCTGGAGATGCCAGACAGAGATATTTGGGAGGCAGTCTGGGAAGAGTGGAGAGAGTGACTGCATTTCCTCCCTGGGTCTATATTTAAGCTGTCTCATGCTTTCTCTCTTAGCTTGTGATCTCCTGGCCATCGACAAGTCCTTGGAGCCAGTCACTCTGGTCCTGGCGGAGGATGGCACCATCGTGGATGATGAAGATTACTTCCTGTGTTTACCCGACAATACCAAGTTCGTAGCCCTCACCTGCAATGAGACGTGGAAATACAGCAATACAGGTGAGGGCCCCGGCTGCAGCTTCCACAGCCCATGGAGCAAAACTTTCCCTCTGATAGCTTCCCCAAGCCCAGCCCAACAGGCCTAGGTGCCCTGGGACACTTAACTCTTAGAAAGGCTCTGTTGTGGGGAGGCTGCAATGGAAAGTATTTTGTAAACCTACAGGAACTACATGAATGCTAGTTATTGTTATTATTGGTAATGATGGTGATGGTAGGCATAACGGTAAGGGTAATGGTGATGATGACGGTGAAGAAGAAGGTGATGCTATGTCAGCATCACTTGGTGAAGGAACTTGTTGGTAAAAAAAAAAATTCGTATCTGCCAGGCAAACTATGCAGTCTGGGGGAACGGGGAGTGCTTGCCCAGAGTCACATAGGATTTGGCCAGATTTGAACCCAGCAAGGCTATGTCTGCAATACTGTGGCTCCCTTTGGGTCACCTACTCCTCTGGATGTTCCCCAAGCCTCCTCATGATGACTAAGGAATAAATTCCAGAGTCCGAATCACATGTTCTATAAATCCACTTTCCTTTCCCCACTCCCTGGTCCCTTCTAGCCCCAGATCTAGGATGCTGTTTCTTTAGCTCTTTGGCCTCAGTTTCCTCATCTGTAAAATGGGAGTTAGAAAAATGGTCCCCAAGGTCCTTTTCAGCCCAATATGATTTTAGTATGGGGGGGAGGTACCTGGTACCTGAGTCTAACCTGACCCTTGGGGTACGTAGGTACGTCTTTCTTCAGAAGAGTTCAAGGAAGTTTCATTGTATCAGCAAAGTTAGGAGAAAGTTAAGCCCCTTCACATGAATCAGTGTTTCCTACTTCATTCAGGGAAGAATCCCAGAAGCTCTGGGCTGGAGAAACTTTCAGAGACCGCCCTCTCCAGCTCATCCCTGGACAGCATCCCCACAGGGCAAGGGGGTCCTCTAGCCTCAGCAGGGAGGCCATTCCAGGCCCCCCCAGCCCCTTCTGCTTTTGGACACATCCAGCCCCACTGAAGCCCTTTGGAGCCTCCAACCAGAGGAATGCTCTTTCCTTCAACAACAGCCTCCCAGGCCACCCAGATAGTTCTGACAAGTGTCCACCCTTTTCTCCTCTGGTGGGTCAGATGGAGGCACAGCTTGGCTCTCCCAGGAATCCTTTGAAGCAAAAGATGAGACAGACAGTGGGACAGCCTGCCGGTGGAGGAACCTGGCCCAGCAGCTCCGAGGAGATCTTTCCACCATCATTCTCCTGGCAGAGGAAGATCTTCAGGTGAGCCCTTGCCAGAGGCAGTCTCACCCCACCCTCCTCATCTGCACCACCCCCTTGGGTTTTCCCAGCACCTCATTAGACTCTCTTTGAATGAATGAATGTTTCTCTGCTTGAAAATGGGGTGTGACTCCGCTTCCCCTGAGTCACTTTAGATGTGTATGAGGAAGAAGGGGGGTGAGGAGGTATTGTAACAGTGAGAGAACCAGCCTTGGAACTAGGAAGCCTGGGCACCCCCTCCAGCCTCTGACCTCTCTCTGAGACTCTGGCTGCCAACTCAGGTCCTGCCCGGCCTTGGCAAAGGGCATCTCCAATGATGAAGTCATAGCTCTAGACAAAGAACAGTGTGGAGCCCGTTCACAGGTTTCTTAGTCTTCATAGAAGATGATTCACCAGCCACCCACTTGTTCTTGGTTTTTGTTGTGTCTCTGTGTAACTATCTATGAGTGTGCGTGCGCTCAGGTTTGGTCTTGGGTTTTAATGGAGAACAGTTGCATTCCTATTGTTCTT
This sequence comes from Macrotis lagotis, assembly GCF_037893015.1. Classification (NCBI taxonomy): domain Eukaryota; kingdom Metazoa; phylum Chordata; class Mammalia; order Peramelemorphia; family Peramelidae; genus Macrotis; species Macrotis lagotis. The sequence goes on from NC_133658.1 coordinate 883,147,657, forward strand.
GGATGGTTTGTTTTTGTTTCTAGATCAAAGTCAGTTTGGTGACCTCCTGGTGAGGCAACCCCCTCTTCCAACATGTCACAAGCAAAACTTAGATCTAGGTCTTCCCAACTTGAAGGACAGACTTCTGCCCCCTCTGCCAGGTGCTTTCTCATATGTATAGGAGAGAAACTCCCCAGGTGCAAACAATCCCAACTGATAAAAACAGCCAGCAGATACGAAGAGCTCATTATCTATAATGACCAGGGAGGCGCCCACAGTACCAGAGATGATTTGTTTACACTCACACACCTAGCTTGTAGCAGAGGCAAGATTTGGACCCAGATCTGCCAACTTTCAAGGCTGTCCTTTATCCATTGTCTTTCACTGGCTTTAGTAGCCATCCTTTTTTTTTTTTCTTCAAAGGGAAAGTGGGCACAGGAAAATTAAATCTATTGTATACCTAGCTTGAGGGCAGCTAGGTGGCTTAGTGGATAGAATTTTGGACCTGGAATCAGAACTCTGCCTGAGTTTCAATCCAGCCTCAGATCCTTTACTAGCTTAGTAACTGTGAGCAAGTCACTTCACCCTGTTTACCTGTTTCCTCATCTGTAAAATGGACTAGAAAAGGAAAAGGCAAACCACTCCAGTATCTCTGCCAAGAAAACTCCAGATAGGATCTTGGAGAGTCAGACATGACTGAAAATGTCTAAACAATGTTTATTGGCTTATTCCATATCTTTTCATTCCATCACTTTCTTAACATTTCACTGGATTTAACTTTCTTTTTCCTCAGTCAGACTCAGAAAAATTAAATCCGCCATATCCTGGCTTATTCACCATCTTGCTCCATCTCTTTCCTAGCCAGAATGTGTCCTGTGACGATTTGCTAACTTCTGGAAAGGGTTCAGATGACTCATTTGATAAGCCCTAGTCCTCTGTCCTTATTTGCCTCCTTATTTCTTGTGCTCATGTGCCAGGTACTCATTGACGTTCCCTGCTCAGACTTGGCTCAGGAACTTTCCCAGAGCCCGTCAAAAACCCAGGACCTCCAGAACACACTTCAGCAGGTGCTTGACCACCGAGAAGAAGCCCGGCAATCCAGACAGCTGTTGCAGCTCTATCTTCAGGCCCTGGAGCGGGAGGGCGGCATCCTGTCCAAGCAAGGTGAGGCTTCCCTCCTCCTATGTTCCTCCAAAAGAAACCCTCCATGGATGGAGACCTTCCCTCAGAGAGGACACAAGGCAGAGTCCCCCCTGAGTGTCCTCAGCTGCTCTGAGGTTGGAATCCCCCTCTGGAGACACTCTCCCATGGGCTGGGTCTGGATTAGGGTCAGCTGCCAATCACAGTCGTGTTCTTCCTTGCAGAATCTGAGGCTCCTTTGGATGAAAGAATGGATGAAGTGGACTCGGGAGTTGCTGACCACGTCACCCTCTCCAGTCACGTCCTAACGGTGCTGAAGGAAAAGTCCTCCCCAGAGCTGAGCTTATCCAACCAGGATTTAGAGGTAGGTGAACAGGTCCAGAGCCATCTGTTCAAAACATCTATTGGACCTGGGGTGCTCAGGGCTCAGTCCCCTCAAGAACAAGCCTCCCCTCCCCATTAGGAATGACTGGGCCTGTTGTTTGATTTTTTTTTATTTTTTATTTTTTTTGGTTTTTGCAAGGCAACAGGGTTTTATGACTTGTCCAAAGTCACATGGCTAAGTAAGTATTACGTGTCTGAGACCAGATTTGAACTCAGGTCCTCCTGACTCCATGGCTGGTGGCTCGATCCACTGTGCCACCTAGCTGCCCCTGTTTGATTCCTTTTTAAGGCATGAGTAGCAATTCAGTGCAGGAGGTATATCTTTTTAATGAACACCTACAATGACCATTATAGTAATAACTTCCTTTATATTATTTTGTACTTTGCCAAGTATTTTCCCAGCATTGTCTCATTTGAGCATTAGGACAACCCAGAGGCAGGTGCAACCAGGGTGGTTCTCTCTATGGAGAAGCAGTGTCACATAGTGAAGACAGGGGCCAATCTTAGAGTCAAGAAGATCCAGATTCAAATTCCCTCTCAAACACCAGCTCTCTGGCCCAGAGCTCATCACCTCTCCAGACCTTCATTTTCTTCGTGTGTGAAATGGGGATCTGAATAACTGGCGTTGGCGTCCCAGAGTTGCTGTTGTAAGGACTGGATGAGATAACGTGGAACCCAAAGACCTTAGGTCTAAATATGAGATAACTCAGTGAGGACACTGGCTCAGGACCAGCCAGTAGGGGCTTTATGGAAAAGGTGGCCCCTGGAATGCCAGAATACAAAGGTGGAAGGGAGGTGGAGGCCATTCTCGACCTGGGGGCCAGCCTCCCCTCCCCATTTCCTTCAAGGAAGAGAGGTGTGGATTTTCTAATTCTTCTTTGGGGCCAAGCTGATTGAACTCATTTTTCAGTTTTATTTAGCATTTTATTTTTCTCCAGTTACATCTAAAAACAATTTTTAATGTTCGTTTTCAAAACGTTGAGTTCCAAATTCTCTCCCTTTCTCCCTTCCCAGTGAGAAGGCAAGCAATTCAATATCGGTTATACATGTGTATGAAATCATTTTTTAAAAAATAATTTTTCTCCATGCCTTCTGAATTTCTGTCACAATCATATGCTGTATCCTCTTCCCCCTCTTTCAGTTATTCAGTTGTTTTTCAGTTGTATCTCACTCTTCATGACCCCATTTGGGGTTTTCTTGGCAGAGATCCTAGAATGGTTGGCCATTTCCTTCTCTAAACTCATTTTACAGATGTGGAAACTGAGGCAGACAGGGTAAAGTGACTTGCCTAAGATTTCACAGCTAGGCTGGATTTGAACTCCAGATGAGTCTTCCTGACTCTAGGCCAGTGCTCTATTCACCTTGGTGCCCCCTAGCAGTCCCTAAAGCTTGGAGGTGTTCTCCTTTTGTCCCCATGACCAGTCACACCCTGACACCATGTTCCTCCTCTGAGTTGGTCTCCTGCTGTAAATGAAAAGGAAGGAAAGAAATCAAGGGGGGTGGTTTCCCCTCTGATCTCATAGAAGGACCTCATTTGTTTTCTGCTGAGCCCTGGGGCAGGTGGGCATTGAAGCTCAGAAGAAGGGCACCTGCCCCCAAGGAATAATGGGCTCCTTTTGGTGTCTGCATTGCCTTAGTTTGAGTCTCATTTCTCACCCTTCCAACCAAGTCCCAGCCTCAGTTTCTTTACCTGTAAAACAGTGCCAGATCACCTGTAGGACTCACTGTGGAGTCAGAAACACCTGAATCCAAATATGCCTCTGAGACATGACTTTGGCCAAAAGCCTCAGTTACCTCCATTGCAAAACAGTGGGTCAGCCCTGACTGTGTGGACGAGTCACCTTCTTAAGAGTGTAATTGTAGGGGGCAGCTAGGTGGCACAGTGGATAGAGCACCAACCCTGGAGTCAGGAGGACCTGAGTTCAAATCTATCTGTGTGATCTTGGGCAAGTCACTTAACTCTACTGCCTTGTGAAAATAATTTTTTTTTTTTAAAGTGTAATTGTAGCTCATAAGATGGTAGCTTTGGAGCCTGGAGGGATGGCCATTTTCCAGAGGAGAAAACCAAGTCAGGTGATTTGCCCAAAGCCAGGACTTGAAAACAGATCTTCTGACTCTTTCCACAGTAGGGCTCATGCTCCCCACCAAATCACCACCCCTTCCCAGGGTTGTCCAGCCTTGTCCTGAGGCTCCTCTGGTGAGATAATGTGTATGAACTACTTGGGAGACATGAAAGCGTGCCGGTCCTATAAATCGGCAAAGATCCATTGGTCAGATCTGTAAAGGACCTGGCAGAACACCTAGGTCCTCTATTGCCTTCCTTTGCCAATAATCACTGGTGCTTCTGGGAAGTTGGGGTCTTTAGGGCAGAAACTCGGAATAGTTGTGATGGTGGGAAGGCATTGTGGGGGAAGGGCCTCCAACACTGCTCCCCTCTCCTTTCTGCTGCAGCTGGTGATCAAGCAGCCTCCAGAGGCTCTGGCCCAAGCTTTAAGCTGGAACCTCGAGAATGCCGCAGCAGTCCAAAAAGCCTGTCAGCAGCAGCTTACCCTGCGCCTGCAGCAGGTCCAAAGCCTCCACGCACTCCACAGCATCTCAACCAGGAAGAATTCTCTTACCGAAGAACCCCTGAGCCCCAAACGGGCCAAGTGACCATCCGCTTCACCTCCTGGCCAGCACCTGCGGGAAGATCTTCCTCAGGGACATCAGCAGGAACTTGTTCTCTGGCTATTCTCCCTGTCTAGCCCTTCATCTCCTGTCCTAGAGCTTCTCAATGATGGGGTAAGGGGGCAGAGAGGCTAGACAGGTGGGCCCAGAGGCTCACACCCCATTTGAAAAAAAGCCATCATGAGAATCTATTTACAACCTGGGCGACAGTCAATAGAGGTTCTGGTCGTTTTTCGATTCTTTGGGAGTCAGAAACAGAGAATATCACTTCTCAAACTCTGGGCTCCTGCACTGTTTAAACAGAATTGCAAAAGAGGAGGTAGTTCTGAATCATGGTCACAACCCTCCACCTGGGCCATAGAAAAAAGACTGTCGGGGGAGCAGAGATAGAACATTCTCAATTGGGAAGGTCGAGGAGGGGAAGGTCTTATTTCAAAGTATCAGGTTTTGGCTTCAACAATTAGATGTCTTCTAAGTCTGCAGACCAAGTTTAGCTCGAGGTGGAAGGAGGCTGAGTATTTCACTCCTGATATCTAATTCAGAGAGGCAGCTGGCCACGGTTATTAGGACAGCCTGGATTTGAATCTCGCCTCCAACACCTCCCTACCCACAGTGTGAGCCTGGATGAGGTAGAGGAGGTGGTGATCTTTGTTGGGAGAGGGAGTTTTCTTACTGGGAGTCAGATACAAGCCAAAAAAAATACAGTAAGAGAGCTCTATATACATATTGTCACTTGATTCTCACATCGATCCAAGGTGCTATTATCAGATGAAATGATTTGACTGTGGGTACAGAATTAAGGAGCATGGGAAGCAGAATTTGAACTTAGGTCTTACTCCAAGTCCAGTGCCTAACCACTACTATACTACATATAATACTTATAGATAGATGTGATATAGCCATCGCTGTATTATATGGAATGCCTATATGTACATATAATAATAAAATTTATGGAATTGACTGCATTATCACAGTGAAACTTGGCCCGTCTTTCTCAATGTTGAGTCTCCTGACACTAACGGGAGCTCAGCAGCTCTCCACGCCTGGGCTCCCTGGGTGCCAGAGAATGATGGATTTATGCTTGCTTGGGTCTTTGGCAACATTATGCCTTTCTGTGGAGGAGATATGGGGTTGCCAGTACCTTTGTTTCTGTAAAACATCCTTAGAGAGGCTGCTGATAAAGTGCCTTGGATTTTCTGAATATTGGAGAAAGAATAAAAATAAAACCACATAGGGGTGGTGGAGGAGACAAGAGAGCATTATTTGTGTTTGCTCCCACTGCACTGAATACATAGGTTTTGAGTCCTCCCTTCTAACTAACATGCCAGTCAAGGCTCACCTAGGCAAGGATCCAGAACCCTAGGGCCATTCCCATTCCCTCTCCATTCTCTTCAAGGAAGAGAGATAGGAATTTGCCATCCCTTTAGAGCCAAACTTTTTTATATCACATTCGTACGTGGTTACTCTTTCCTGAAATGAACCTTCTCTTTCGATTGTCCTTTGTTCTTGAAGAAGACCATGATATCAGGGAGGTGATGCCATGACAACAGCATTGAATTTGGATGGGGGGGTGGTGGCTGTATTAAGTCATCAACCTCACTTTGTCCTCTGGAGATGTGTCCAGCGGCCAGATATGGAGCAGGATGATTGGAGATGGCCCTGGATGTAAGGCAGTCAGGGTCAAATGACTTGCCCAAGGTCACATAGCTAGTAAAAGAGTCTAGTGTCTGAGGCCAGATTTGAATTTGGATCCTCTTCCACTGCTCCACATAGCTGCCTAATTTAGTCTCTCATGACTAAATACTTAAAACCAACCAATATAGGACATATTTCTATAGATAGCACTTTGTGCCCATAATTTTTCCCACCTCTACTGCAAATAAGGAGGTGCTTTTTCCCTTTAAATTGTGAGTTCCATGAAGGCAGGAAATGTTTTTTGTCTCTTTTTGTATACCCTGGGCTTTTTTTCAGTTGTGTCTCACTCTTCATGACCCCGTGAATCATTGCACACTCTATTTTCTATGGTGGGGTCTTCTTGGCAAAGATACTGAAATGGTTCAACATTTCTCTCTCCAACTCATTTCACAGATGAAGAAACTGAGACAAACTGGGTGAAGTGACTTACCCTGGGTCTCAACTATTAAGTGCCCGAGGCTGGATTTGAACTCAGGTCTTCCTGACTCCAGGTCCAGCACTTTAACCACTGAGTCATCGTGCTTAATATACGTTTGATGATGGATTGCTTCTTTAGGGCCAAGAGCTGTCATTAGTTATTCAGCATTTGGCTTCTGGTCTTATCCTCCTGGTATGTAGCATCTTCCCAGGGAATCCAATCAACAGCTTCTTCAGCCTGGTCCAGAGGACCCTGATCTTGGTCTTGAGAAGGGGTGGGGAACATCTTTTCTGCCAAGGGTCATTTGCATATAACAACATCATTCGTGGGCTATATTTGGTCAAACAATTCCCCCTAAAAACTCCTGTATTGAATTTTGAGTCTTAGCTACAGGTGCCTTGGTGACAGCTCAACACACACACACACACACACAATCTCCTCTGGCAGTCTGGTGAAACCTATGAACCTCTTAGAGTAAACCTTTTAAATAATTTAAGGAAGTGCTAAATTTCACTTAGAGGTGAGCAAATATAAAAAACATACCTTTATTCTGTTTATTTTTCCCTGCATCAGTGGATACAAGTCTATCCATGTTTCTATCCATTCTTCCCATTATTGGTAGTATCTGGTTTCCTTCAGGTATCACTATTTGTTCATTCTACCTTTTCCCAATGTCATGCACCCTCTTTGTTTTTACTTTTTTGTTACAATCAAAAGTGTCACTAGAAATAGACTATTTTTGGTCTACATGGGGGCTTTCTGTTTTTGACCCCCTTAAACCAGCTGCTCCTTAATGGGACAGAAGAGTCAGAGACGATAGATAGTCAATGGCTTTTTTATATTTACCCTTGTAAAGGCCCTTGGTTCTATAGGTCATCTCTGTCCTTCCTCCTGGCATTTGTAGAAAGATTCCATTTCACCCTTATTCCTGGCCTGGAGCCCAGGTCTAGCTGGAGAAAACCTGACGTCCACTAAATGAAGCTGCCTTAAAACATCAGGGGTGTTTTCTTTTTTGCTGACAATTCCCAGGAACAGAGTCCCATCAGCTTACTTGGCAGCACAGGATAGTTATTTTTTTAAAAGCTCACCTGTTGCAAAGGTCCTCAAGTCTTTGGCCCTGGGTGAAAAGATAGAACCATCTCATAGCCCTTGCAGTTCTAGATGTCATAGTGGATAGTGTGAGGCCTGAAGTCAGGAAGTCATCTTCCTTTGTTCAAATCTGGTCTCAGACACTTTACTAGCTGTGTGTCCCTGAACAAGTCATTTTATCCTCTTGGACTCAGTTTCCTCATCTGTAAAATGATCTGGAGAAGAAACCATTCCAATATCTTTGCTGGGAAAATCCCAAACGGGGCCATAGAATTGGATATGACTGAAAAGACTGAACAAGCAACCTGGGCCTTGCTGTCATTCCAGTGATTTCCAGAACATCTAATCAGCTCCTTGAAACTAATCCCTAGGACCCTGCTCCATTTTTATTCTTATTAGGGTCCCAGATTTCCCCTTTTGGCAGTCTGATAAAGCCTAATGAATTCAGCATAATATTTTTAAATCATTGGGAAAAATGCTAAACTTCAGCTAGAGATTAAAGATTTTTATTTCTATCCAAATATAGCCCAGCTTAAGAACCTCTGATTTAAAGGTGCTCCATTCCTTGTTTTTTAACTTCTGTGTGACAAATTTTCTTTAGAGACCTTTTTTAAAATGTATTATTGATTTGCTTTTTGTTTTGAACTGGTTATTGGCCATTTTACACCTTCCCTATCTTAATCCACCCCTAAAAAGGGAAGTAAGCACACATTTTCCCGAAAGGCAAAAATAGCCCCATCCTTAAGGAGCTCACAATCTGTTGGGAGAAAATAACAAAATATAACCATCCAAGTAGTGCCATGAGGCAGGACAAATGAAGCATTTTACACCTGGATTCCCTCATTTGTCCTGGGAAGAGGAAATCATGTTTTTTTCATCTGTCTAACTGGACCAAAAATTGTAGTTAGTCTGAGTTTGGTGGTTCTTGGTGTGATTTTCATTTGTTCTCTTGTAGGGAGTCCATATTTTGTTTTTCTTTACTCTGTATCAATCTATGCGTGCCTTCCTATATGTCTCCAAATTCCTTATTGTCGTTATTTCAATGCTAACAAAAATAATTCATTACGTCCATATTTACTGCAGTTCAGCTACTCCCCAATTCAAGAGGATCTGGTAAGTTTCCTTTTTTATTTCATTTTTCCTTCCATTGAAGGATTGGTTATGAATGTCTTGTTCTTTATGGCATCTCTCTATTGATCTTTGACATCCTAGGGGTTTATGCCCAGGAATGGGCATATATCAGCAATCTTATCTCTAACTGGATATCCAGTGATATAACCTGAACTTGGCCAAAACAATTCATTATCTTTTCTTCTAAACCCTCCCCCCTTTCACCTTCCCTCTTACAATAAAAGGTGTTCCCATCCTCCCAATCCCAACCTAGGAGTTCTCCTGACTCCTTTCTCTCTCACCTCACCTCATCTCACCTCCCCCATCTCCAAGCTGTTGCCAAGCCCTGTCTCTTTCACCTCTGTGGGCCCTCTTGTCTCTTTTTCTCCTCTGCAAACTCTCTCAAACATCTTCCCTAAACCTCCAGTTCTTGTACTTTTTCTCTCTTAATTATTTCCATTTATTTTTTTCATATTCATAGCAGCTCTGTTTGTGATGGCAAAAAATTGGGAATAGAGTGAATGTCCATCAATTGGGGAATAGCTGAACAAAGTGTGGTATATGTACATTATGGAACACTATTGTTCTATTAGAGACCAGGAGGGGTGGGAATTCAGGGAAGCCTGGGAAGACTTGCATGAACTGATGCTGAGTGAGATGAGCAGAAACAGAAGAACATTGTACACCCAAACAGCAACATGGGGCTGATGATCAACCCTGATGGATTGCTCGTTTCATCAGTGCAGCAATCAGGGACAATTTTAGAGTGTCTGCAATAGAGAATACCATCTGTAATCCAAAGAAAGAATTGTGAGTTCAAACAAAGACCTTCAATATTACCTTCAATTAAAAAAAATTATCTTATGTATTATGTAATTTTGCTATCTTTTATATTATTTTTTCCTTAAGGATATGATTTCTCTCTCAACACATTCAATTTTGATCAACATATAGCATGGAAACAATGTAAAGATTATCAAACTGCCTTCTGGGGGGGGGGAAGGGAAGTGAGGCTGGGGGAAAAATTGTAAAATTCAAAACATTACCAAAAATAATAGGAAGAGCCTATTATTATATATAATTGGAAAACAAAAAAATAAAAAATCTTATTTTTCAAAAAACATGCAAAGATATTTTTCAACAATCATTTTTGTCATTTTTTAAAAAATTTTACTTATTTAAGGCATTGGGGTTAAGTGACTTGCCCAAGATCACACAGCTAGGTAATTATTAAGTGTCTAAGGCTGGATTTGAATTCAGATCCTCCTGACTATCCACTGCACCCCAGCAATCATTTTTGTAAGATTTTGAGTTCCACACTTTCCTCTCTCCCTTTCTAATTATTCTTTATAAAACTATATATTTGCTTGTTTGTTTTCTCCCTTATTAAGATATTAAAAGACACCCACCCTGTTTTCCAGAGTTAAGGTCCAGCAAGCAGGCTGTGCCGTGAGCCTGGCATGACAATAATCCTTAACACATGCCTTCTGGATGACCTCAGTCACAGCCAAGTTCCAGAATTGTTTGACAGCAACATCAGGTGCTCTCTCTGCCTGGACAAGCACCTGTGGCATCCACCCATGGAGTGCTGCTATGATTCCAATTTATCACATTGCTACTGTTTTCCCCATTGTCAGGGCTACAGCTCATTGAGTAACTATAAATATATGGATCAAGATCTCCCCACACTGCTTCTGTTCTCCCCACTATGGGCAGGGCCCTGACACATGTCTCCAGACCCACTCCTTATAAACTGTTTTTTTATTTGAAATTAAACTTCTGTTTGAAATTAAACTTCTATTTCTAACTCTAGCCTGCTCTTTTGGGCCCCAGTTACTGACTGAGTTTGGTCTGGTTGACACTCTTGTTAGACTGTTAGCTTCTTGAGGACAGGGACAGTCTTTCCTCTTTTTTTGTGACCCCATCACTTTAGCACAATGCCTGGCTATATTATTTTATAATAGCTTATTGATTAATTATAACTTGCACTCTTAGAGGGTTGCCCAGAGTATTCAGAGCTTAAGTGACTTCCCAGGATTTGAGAGACAGAACCTGAACTCAGGACTCCTGGTGCCAAAGCTAGTCCTAATCATTAAGCCATAGTTCTGTTAGTATCAATAGTGTATTATGGGGGGGCGGTCAGGTGGTACAGTGGATAGAGCACCAGCCCTGGAGTCAGGAGTACCTGAGTTCAAATCTGACCTCAGACAATAATTACGTAGCTGTGTGGCCTTGGGCAAACCATTTAACCCCACTTGCCTTGCAAAAACCTAAAAAAAATTTTTTTTTCAATACTGTATTATGGATATTCTCTATTATATGAAATTAATCCATTAAGTCCCCAGATTCTAATCTAAATTCAGTATTGGACTATGCTCTGGAAAAAGAAAAAAAAAGGGTGGCTAGGTGGTGAAGTGGATAACGCACCAGCACTGGATTCAGGAGTATCTGGGTTCAGATCTGGTCTCAGACACTTAAAAAAAAGAATAAAAAAACAAAGCAGTGCCTGCTATCTAGGAGATGGGCATTTTTTAATCTTGGAGTCTACAGGTACTTAAGAAATGTTTATTGAGCTGATTGATTCTTTTTTTTCCTTAGGTTTTTGCAAGGCAAATGGGGTTAACTTGTTTGCCCAAGGCCACACAGCTAGGTAATTATTAAGTGTCTGAGACCAGATTTGAACCCAGGTGCTCCTGACTCCAGGGCCGGTGCTTTATCCACTGCTCCACCTAGCCACCCCAGAGCTGATTGATTCTAAGGAGTGCAGGGGGGTAGGGTGGGATAGACTATAAAGTGTGCAAGATAATTTAAGGCCAGAAAAAGGGGTCAAAGGAGAATCAGAGAATCCAAGATCCTGAGGGAGGTGAAGAGGAAAAGCATTCCAGATATTACAGTCATAGCACATCAAATGAGATCATCTTTGCAAAGTGTTTACACATGCTTGGCATATAAAGTTAACATATCATTATCATTATCATCTTTATTATGGATGGCATTTTATTATAGATGGATAGACCACTCACTGGGCCTGGAGTCAGAAAGACCTGAGTTCAAATCCAGCCTCAGACATGTACTAGATATTTGACCATGGGCAAGTCACTTCACCTTGTTTGCCTCAGTTTCCTCATCTGTAAAATAAATCGGGAAAGGAAATGACAAACGGCTCCAATATCTTTGCCAAGAAAACCCCAAAGGAGGTCACAAAGAGTTGGACACAACTGGACAACAAATTATTATCTTTTTTTCTTTTTTTCCTCTGAGGCAATCAGGGTTAAGTGACTTTGCCCAAGGTCACACAGCTGCTAAGTGTCAAGTGTCTGAGATCAGATTTAAACTCAGATACTTCTGTCGCCAGGGTCTGTGCTCTCACCACTACATCACCTAGCTGCCCTGACAACAAGTTATTATCAACTGAGATAATTGGAAGACATTTAGCAATGTCTGATAAATAGTAAGCACATATAAAAATGTTAACTCTTGTTATTATTATAAACTGAGGTAATAAATGTAAAGTGCTTGCTGCATTTCTAAATTTTAACTATTATTATTATTATTATCATCACCAGTGAAAGGAAGGGTTATGAAAAGAATTAACTATCCTAATAATGAGACAAATAATAGGATGCAAAGAGCATCACTTCATCAGGAGCTTTCCTTCAGTCATGTTCTAGCCTTCCAACTTGAATCAAATGTCAAGTCCCAGAGAGATCAGTAGAAGTGGTGCAACTAGGGACGGTTAGGTGATGCAGTAGATAGAGCACCAGCCCTGGAGTCAGGAGGACCTGAATTCAAATCCGGCCTCAGACACTCAATAATTACCTAGCTGTGGCCTTGGGCAAGCCACTTAACCCCATCTGCCTTGCAAAAACCTAAAAAAAAAAATACAGTTGTGAGTCTTTTTCCCATTCAAATTCAATCCTGAGACCTATCCAGAAATCTATCCAGAGACCATTGGATACCAAATCAAGACTCTCCAATCTAGAAAGTGTTAACTGAGGTCTTACTACTGTCCCTAATCTGGATTTGATAAAGCAGACCAGAGGCAGAGTGCCAGTAAACCAGCTATCATTCTCATAATCGCTTTTCTTTACAAGGAACCGATTTGTAAAATGTGAGATTTCTCCTGCTGGGAGCTCTGCCTTGCTCTTGTGGAGCCAGATTTTTTATACATGATCATGGGTGAGAATGTGGGGCGAGTGATCTTCCCAGGCCAAGCCCACCATGCAGGACAATACAACAATTACATCATTCGTGACCATCCGAGTAAGTCTATGGGAACGGCCAAGTGGATCGTTCAGTTTGGGGGTGTTTTATTATTGTACAACATAGTTTATACCACTTCCCTTAACTAACACAGGCAAGTTTATTTAGTTCAGGGCCAGGCCCTGTGATGATCAAAACAAATTATGACTGTTTTCATTGTTTCCCAGACTTGGAGCCTGCCTGTGAAAAGGATCTCTAGAAACTAAATTATTATTCTGAAATTCATTACATATTGATCAAATATAAAATCATAACTCTTGGCAAAAAGCCAGAGTTATACATCCAAAGCTCAGCATCTTTCGTAAAATATCACGAGGTCCCATCCTACAAACAGTAACCCCTAAATATCCCTGAGGACTCAATAATTCAATTATCTCTAAGCCTGAGTGTTATCTCAGACAGCACCGTTACTCACCAACACACGGACATAGCGATGGCCAACAAAAATTTAGGAACCGGTGCCCTAGTATTGAAAACGCAGAGGCACCAAATTATGTGGAAGGGAAGGCTTTCAAAATATAGAGACCTGTAGGAAGAGCTCCAGACTGCGTGAGAATAGCGTGAAATACATAATTATCCATCCCCTTCCTCTTTTCTACAGCTTGAGCTATGGTGAGCATGCTTTTAGTGAGTTGACTGAAGATGAGCTTACATCTCACTCCTTTTATTCAATTACACAAAGCCATCATTTTATTCACCTGGGCAATAATCCAGAAAGACGTTAACTATAAAAGAGTGATAATCGGAAAGCAACTTGTCCCTGGACCATTTCTAACCGAACTCCATCTACCAGAAGAGGAAAAGAATGAGGTTAATATGGCAGTGAATGCCCTGCTACATTAGATGAAAGCTTCAAGTCTCCAAAAAACTCAATTTAATTATTCTATTTTACAAAAAAAAAAAAGGTAAGTGGTTGATCAGAGTTTAATGTCCTTTTCACAAGTAAATGAGAGATGTGACTTTTATTTTTGGAAGACTCACACAGTACATTCTAAGGTAGAATCTGAGTAATTTTGAGCTACATTAGGAAACTGGATGGTCATTGGGTTTCACAGTATGGGTTTCAGAGCCATTAGCCAATGCCTAAAGGGTCAATCCCAGTTATTAAGGATTATATCTGACATGGCTTACTAGATATTTTGAAGTATTAAAAAACAAGAAGTAAGCATTTTATATACTTTTCTCCAAACAATGACTTTGACAAAACCAACCCACAGATTTGCAAACACTTAATTACCTTTAGTTATAAACGTGAGTTGTTAGGGACTGCTTAAACAGAAATAAATGAGAGACTGAGTCAGAGAGGTCAATAAGAAGCAGAGGATTGTCCATTCTGCAGCTGGTACCACCTTCCTCTTCCTGTTTATTCAATCTGGGGGAAAAATGAATTTTCTGCTTTTTCAATTCTCAAATGAGTTCTCAATTTAGAGTGAATTGATCCAAAGAATAAAAACGTGCTTTCTTGCATCCCCAGAGGAAGTGACTGCTATCAAACCCTAGTTTACCACTTCAATACTCTCTGATGAATCCAGGTGCTCGAGAACATTTCACCCAATAGTTTGACTCGAGTGATTTTCTTAAACTGTCATCAGCCAACATACAATTCTGCGATGGCTCATTCATAACCCTGAAATTTAATTGAGTTTGTGGGATTGATTCTGTGGCATTATGAAGGGATGATTGCTGGGTGCCCACGTCAGAGCCAGCCCTTCAACACTTGAGGGATGACGTTACTACCGAGTGCTTTCTTTATTGGAAAGAGAATGAGCTGGAAATGAATCTCAATAGACCCTACAGTATGGTGAGTCCTTGGAATTTGGATAAATGGTAAAACTTTATATATATATATATGTATATATATATATATATATATATATATATATATATATATATATATATATACATATAATTGTTTGAACAACCAAAAGTACAAGTTTAACTTTTTAATTTAATTGAAAAGATTTTACATATTTTAATTTACTTTAAGGAGTTTTACTTAAACCTTTTGCTTTGAATATAACAATAATTTCTGGGAATACTCTCCTTTTCCTTCTTGAAACTGAACCCTTGAGGGCAGCTAGGTGGTGAAGTGGATAGATAGAGTACTGGCCCTGGGGTCAGGAGTACCTGAGTTCAAATGCGGCCTCAGACACTTAATAATTACCTAGCTGTGTGGCCTTGGGCAAGCCACTTAACCCTATCTGCCTTGCAAAAACCTAAAAAAAAAAAATTCCAAAAAAAACCTGAACCCTCTTCATAAGAAATGAAAAGTGAAGGAAAAGACCTATTAGAGTCATTATGTCTAAAACTGTGTATAGTGTTCTGCCCTAGTGGTCTCTGCCAAGAAGAGGGATTTATATTTCATTATCTGTTCTCTAAGACCATTACTGGATCATAGGGTAACTGATTTAGAGAGAGAAAAGCCAACTTGTTTTTAACAGATGAAGAAAGTTAAGTGACCTGTAGCTAGTGGAAAGGCTGAAATTTTTTGAACCAAGACCCTTTCTCTGTCGCTAAACCTAGCATTATTTCTATTCTAGTCAGTTAATTGGAGCTCAATTTCATTTTATTAGTTTAAAAAAGATATTTATATTTCCCTACTGATGGACAGTTCATATGCTCTGCTGGCATCCAAGCAATATTGAGGGGACTGGAAGACTTACCCTAGGACACAAACTAAATCTCTTGGGGTGAGCTGATAGGAGACTGTCAAGTCTGCACAGAATCTGAAGCTCTAATGGGCTTGTGCAAGGAAATGTCCATGTGTCCACTGGAGTATTTCAAAGCCAAATATCAAATAACTATTTTTACACTGTAATTTAAGTCAATTAGTGGAATTGCTCATTAAATCAATAGCATATAATAAATACTAGGGCCTTTTTTAATTATAGAATTTCTGAATCAGAAGAGACCACAACGGTGACCTGAAAAACCATTCCTATTATAATATGGCCAACAAGGGGTTCATTCAAACCCACTCCTACAAGTCTCCTCTGGATCCCACCCACTCCCAGTTCCTTCTCCAAATTTCCTTTTATTTTTCTTTGAAAACATCCATGCTCTGTGTATTCTCTCCTCTTATAGAGTATAAGCTTCTTAAGGGCTCTACATCATGCTCATCTTTGGTCCAGAGTGTTCATAAAGTTCATAGAGTGCTGCCTGTTTGCCATTCTCCCCCATTCCCACTGCTTTTTGGCCACAAATGGAACAAGCCTGATCCTTCCACACAATAACCCTCCCCCTGAATCTTCTCTTCTCCACATTGAAACATCCCCGGTTCCTTTAATCAATAATCACAGCAAGCAGTTGAGTTGGTGTCCTTCCATATACTAGCTGCTCCCATTTTACAGATGAGGAAACTGAGGCAGGTAGCAGTTAAGTGTCTTGCCCTGGTCAGTAGATGCTATTATTATCCTTATTCCATTTTAGAGATAAGGAAACTGAGGCCGACAGAAGTGCTTTTTCCTGGGAAAAAGATACTATTATTATCACCCCATTTTACAGAGGAGGAAACTGGGGCAGATAGAATTTAAGTGCTTCACCCTGGGGAAAAGATGCTATTATTATCCTTATCCTCATTTTAGAGATGGGGAAACTGTAGGACACAGAAGTTAAGTGCTTTACCCTAGAAAGTAGATGCCATTATTATCATAATCCTCATTTTACAGATGAGGAAACTGAGGCAAAAAGCAGTTAAGTACTTTGCCCTGGCCAGTAGATGCTATTATTATTATCATCATGAAGAAACTGAGGCAGACAGAATTTAAGGGCTTTACCCAGGGGTCACACAGCTAAGCAGTGCCTAAGAGCACATTTGAGCTCAGGTCTATGGAGACTCCAGGCCTAACCCTCTGGCTCTCTTCCCACATGCCAAGGAGGATTCCAGGAGATAGAGCGTCAATCTTGCTATTCTCCTGCTATTATAAAGTCCTGACCTTACGGGTGCTTAATGACCACATGGTCCATTGACATCCAATAGCCATCCTAATGGCCGTCCACACAGCAAAATCTTCAGATGAGGAGGTTCTGAAGGTTAGTTGTCCTTTCTAGTAAGCATCTTCCACCCGTGCACTGACCCAATTACTATTCCACTAAACTTGCTGGGTATGGAGATGTGGGCGTTATGAATGCTCCTCAGACATATTACGACTGTATTCATCTCGGTAAGTAATTAAGAAGACTACAAATTCAGCTCTGCTGAAACCAATGGAATGGAATGGTCAGCAGAGTCCGATTCAGTGAGTCTGCTCCCTTGGTATCTAGAAAATTGGATGGAACGGCACTGCCCCCTCCCCACTTTTCCCAGGATTCAACTTTATCTTCAGCAGAGTGCTATAATTCTGGATTATGAAGTCGCTTGTTGCTAAAATCTGTCAGCTCAAACCTTTGGTATGGAAAATTCTATTTTTACAGAAGATTCAAGCTTAGTGAGCAGAATCTAATCAATGAATAGTTTGGAAATCGCATCATTTCACTCAGCCTCAGTTTCCCTACCTGCAAAATGAGGATAATAGCCCCTACCTGTCAGGTGCTAAGGATCAGATGAGATATCCATAAAGCACCTAGGACATAACAGGTACTTAATAAAAATCTTTCTTCCTTCCTCATTTTCTTTTTTTCCCTTCCTCTCTTCCCTCATTCTCTCCTTCCTTTCATTTCTCCTAGCCTTCTTTTGCTCCTTTCTTCCTTCTGTTCTTGTTTTGACTGGAAATCTCTCATGGTGGGATATTCAAGCTTTATCACATAAAAAATTCAGTTCAATATTGATATATCAAAGAGATGAGCAGATTGATTATATATTTCTGTTCAAAAATAAAAGGAAGATACTCATACCAAGGCAGTTTAGGGCAGCCATTAGACAATAATCATGTATCCCTACAAAGACCACCCTAAAATCCCCTTAGTTATTATAGAAAACAGACAAAAAAAGGAGGTGCTGCAAAGTGTGTTAGTGAGGATTGGCTGATATTTGGGGGTTTATTGTGTTCATCTCTGGGCTTGGGTCCTAGACACCTGGGTGCCCTATCAGTTCTGTTTTGACTAGAGTCCTGGATATACAAGACCTTGTACTGATTTTTCTTTTAGCTAACATTAATCTTGGTTTACATTATTCCTAGCTTCCATTGATAGGGACTCATTTTTATTATTATAACTGCCCCAGAAACTCTTGCTAGGAAACTCATATTATTCTGATTTTTATAGCTTAAGGGGTTCACATGATTTGACTCTCACCAATAGGGACCCTACAGTTATGTTAGAAAATTAAGGTAAATGGCAAGACAATGATCTGAACTTGGTAGGTTTATTAGTTAGGCTAGCAAAGACCAATAAATTGGGTCAATGGTCTCTCAATGACCAAAGACCCAGAGGTAGGGTTCCTCAGACTTCATATAGTTTTGGGGAGTACAAAGATAGGTGGAGAAGACAATGTAATTGGTTATAATGGGAGTGGAGGCAATATGATTGGTTATTTGAAAGAAAGTGGGGTTAGTGACCGCTCTGCTCAATTATACAATTAATACAGTATAAAACTAGTTGAATTCATATAAGTAGAAACTAGAAGTAATATTAATTTTGATATTTTCTCCTTTTCCTTTTCTTCCTCTCTTCTCCCTCCTTCTTTTCCTTCTTCCTGTCCTTTATTCCTTTTCTTCATCCTTCTATTCCTTCCTTTACTTCTTCATGCCTCCTGTCTTTCCTTCCTTCCCCCCTCCCTCCCTCCTTCCTTCCTTCCTTTCTTCCATAAAATTATCTACTGTGAGGAAATGCTGCTCAGGAGTCTTGGAGTCAGTTGTATTTGCCCATGAAAGGGCAAATGGAACAGAGGGAAAAGACCTTGACTTTATCCTCTGACTTTGGCTTTGAGCCCTTGCCTTTTCACTTTCCCCTTATTTGGGGAGATGGAAAATCACAAAGATCTCTTAATCATCAGATCCAAAAAGTTGACCAACCTCTCCTGATAATTCTCTCCTCCGTAGGTTTTCTTGATACATCAATCTCTTGGCTCTTTATCCATGTCACACTCACTAATCTTGGGGATCTTCCAGGTCTTCAGACCTAGGCTCTTTCCCTTTTTGCTCCATACTAAATACTATCTTGCTTCATGATCTCAGAAGCCACTATGCATTCAATGATCATTTCTGTACAAAGAATTCCAGATCTATATATCCACCCTTAGTAAGTTATTCAGCCAATAAGCACTGCCTTTTGTCTGGTAATTGGAGATACAAAGAAAGGGAAAACATGGTCCTTGCCCTCAAGGAGCTTACAATTTAATGGAGGAGACAGTGTGAACAAATATGTACAAACACACTATATAAATTATCTTTGTTAAATTAGATAAATTGGAAATCAAGGGAGGGAAAAATTAGCATTATAGAGAATGAGGTAAGGTGTCTTATAGATATGTCTATGTTCTTTAGACAGACCTTAGGTTCTTCATAACTGGACTCCTCCCTGTCTTTCTAGATACCACAGCAGATAAAGTGTTGGAGAAGGATGACTGGAGTTTAAATCCTGCCTCAGATACTTCTTTATCCAATGATCCTGGGCAAGTCACTTAACCTCATTGTTTCCTCATTGATAAAAATGAGGATAATAACAGCATCTACCTGCCATGGTTGTTTAGAAAGCATTTGTGAAACTTAAAACACTCTATAGAAATGGTAGTTAGGGTTATTATCATTATTATTATTATTATTATACTTTCCTCCCCTTCACATATGCTTGGTTTCCCCAGCTTACTTCAAGATTCAGGTTACATTACACTTTCTTTAGGAAAAATTCCTTAATTTCTCCCTATCAGATTACCTTCCATCTTCTCTGTATGTATATTATATACATGTAGTGATTTATATATTGTCTCCCCCATTAGAATATAAGCTCCTTGAAGACAGGGACTGAGGAATGGGACAGAGGTCCAAGGTTAGGAAGACTTGGAAGAAAAGTCCAAAGAAAATATAGGTGATCAGTTGGTTGGTAGGACCTTGCTTATTTGTTTCAACGAACTAAGGTCCCCTTCTAGGGATGCCAGATTCTTTAACTGTCAAAACTTTGAGTAGAGGGAGGATTTTTGCTAGTCTATAGTGAAAAGTCTGTGCTTTTTTCCTTAAAGATCTGAGAAAAGCCCATGAGGTTGATACTGCAAACATCATGGCACCTGCTCTCCTACTGATGAGAGACGGCAAAGGATTTCAGCTGAGCCAGAAACTGGCAATGGTGTGTCCAGGGGAGCAGCACATCTGGATAAGCAGGGACAGCAGGGACTCGGATACTATAAAACCTACAGGGAGCTGAGAAGATAAAGGCAAGAGATGCCTTTCTAAGTGTGCCCCTTGAAGCATCCAAGTGGGCACATGGGCCCTATATTTGCCCTTTATATGGGCCCTTCATGTATTTTCTTCCTAATAATGTGTATATGTGGGAGACTGGAGCCCAGGTTTTGGGCTCCAGCTTTTCCTTAATTTCTTACTGTACCTCTTCATAAAATACTTTTTGCTTAGAATGAATTGTTCCCACTGGCTGACTATTAAAGCTAAACATATTGGTGGGGGCTTGTGAGTTATGGTTTTGGGAGATACGGACCCACAAGATATCCTGAATCTGCAATAACAATTCCCTGAGGGATAGGGGGACCTGCCTTGCAAACTTGGTGGATGCCTTCAGATTTCACACCTATGAAATAAGCAGACTTTGACTATTGGTGCTCTGATAAAAGCAATATTCTAGAAAATCATTTCTCATTTGTAACTGAGGCTTTTATTTTGAACTTGAATAAGTATGTCTGTGCTACAGAAGGAATTCTAATTTAAACAATAAACCACAACTTTGAATCCCTAGTTATTAGCTCCATTGTGTTGGATGAGAAAGAATGAAAGAAAAAGAGAAGAGTAAAATGTATACATATGTGGATATATAAACCAATACATGCATATATGATATGTTATTATTATATAATATACATGTATATCAAATTATGTGTATATATTTATATTCTATATACTTATGCATGTAGAATATGTAGAGTATACAATATAATATAGGTATATATATGGTTATGTATTAATAATCTAATGTTAATCTACATATGAGATTTCTATAGATAAATCTATATCTACCCATCTATCTAAATCTATATAGATATAGGTATGTTCGATGTTTCCAAAATGTTATCTGTGAGCTAGGGAGACTAGGTAGTTGAATATGTGATTTTACTGATAGGGAGAATTCCCAGGAAGGCTACCCACCTCACCAGTACAGATCTCTGCCCAAATTGTAGCTTTAAGGTCACATGGTCAGTGTCACAGGTGGGACTTGAACCCACATCTTTCTAACTGAGGTAGTTCTCTATAGGCTATTTCTCAGGTGGGCACTGTGAATATTATTATTATTACTATTATTATTCCCATTGTACAGATTAGGAAACTGAGAGTGTTCAAGGTAAAATGACTTATATCAAGATTAGGATCTAAACTCAGCTCCTTCCTGCCCCCCTGTTAAGAGCTGCTCCCACTACAGCACCAGTTACCAGATCCCATGCCAACAAACCAGGGGATCGAAGGAGAAGTCTCTTATGAGAAGAGCTGGAGAGCTCCCAATAGTTGTTTGTTTAGTATTTTATTTAGACTGGAAATGAAAATAGCTCCACCAGAAGGCTCAGTCCATATGCTTTATTGGAAGGGGGACAAACAAACTCTTATGTCATACAGGACAAGACAACATTCACAAGTAAAGAAAATCGGGGGCCTGCATTAATTCAGCTTTGAGGAGCTGGGAGGGGAGGGAGGGAAGAGGGAGGAGAGGGGGCCCCGAATTCTCTCAGCAGGAGGAGAAAGTCTTCCAGAAGAAGTTCTTGCAGGGGGTCTTCTCCCGAGGTGAAGCTTGGTTCGCTAGAGCCCTCCCATCTCTCTTGGAGAAAGCCATCTCCTCGGCCCCCACCAGAGGCATCTCACCCCCACGGGAGGTCCAGTCGTATAAGGAAAAAAGGAAAGCCAACAGGTCGCTCCCCTTTCCTTCTGCCACTTCCTTCAGGGGCTTGGGAAAAGAAGTAAGCTGCGATTACTCGGGGTTAGAAGAAAGAAAAACACTCTGCTAAGTCAATGAGGGGGTCCCCTAGTAGTAGGTAGGGAGTCAACCTGTGATCCAAGGTGCTGGACCTATCCCTGCCCCCCCCCCCCCAGGCAACTGCCTAAGACTTCTGAGCCACTTAAGTTGCTGGTCTCTATCGGTGGAGGGAGTTTCCATACTGGGAGGCCCGAACTCTGGCTCTCTCTAGGCGCTTGTCTAAAATAAAAGCAGCATAGCTCAGATAGCCCGGGAAAACCACACTTTCCTACTTAAGAGGTCCTGGACAGAAAAGTTTGAGGAAGACTCTGAAACAGAAGATGTGGGAACTTCCTCCTTTTAAATCTCCCCCTTGCTAATGAAATCAAGAACAGAAGCTTGTGTAAGTCCCCAGACCCCTCTAGGCTTTTATGTCCTCATTAGTAAAGTGAGGGTCCTGTCCAGATAGTTAGAGTCCTCTAGGATCCCTCATCAGCAGGGATTCTTAACCTGTGGTCTGTGGACTTGTTTTGTTTTGTTTTGTTTTAGAAAAAAGAGTTTGACATCAAATCCTGCTTCAGACACTTAAGACTTAACTTAGCTGTGAGACCTTGGACAAGTCACTTAACCCCATTGCCTTGCAAAAATAAAAAAAAACAAAAACAAAAAAAAGATTTTGACACTTTGATAGAATTCATTTCTTCGGGAAGCCTTTGTATTTTCTTTTAACTTTATTCTGAGGAGGGATTCATATATTTCACTGGACTAGCCAAAGGGGTCCAGGATATACAGAAAAAAAGCTTAAGAACATCTGGGAAGTTCTAAAGGGAAGGAAAAAAGATCATTCTCACAACACAGCAGGAATGATCCCCCCCACTCACAGAACATATTTTGGGGGTAAGAAAAAAGGGAAAATTGAATAAAGAGACACCCACAATTGTTTTCTGATTCAGTGAACATGAAAACTTGCTCTCAAAAAACTTCTTTTATATAAACTCCTTTTAATAAATACTATGTCCTGTGTATATCATGTATCAAGGGGGCCTTCATAGACATAAAAACATTAATGCAAGAGAGAAAAATTGAAGAAATGAATGTGGCTGAATCATCAGTTGTAGAAGACCAATTACTGAATATAACATAAGGAAAAGTTTTCTAACATTTAGAAATGTCCCAAAGTGGGAAGGTGCCCTGAAAGTCTGCAAATAGTGATTGCATGCATCCTTTGGCTTATAAGGATACTATAGTTGGAATTTTTGATCAGATCTGGATTGGATTAGATGTTTTCTGAGGATCCTTTCTACTCAGAGATTCTGTGATTTGAAATATATATATATATATATATGTATATATTACATATATTATATATATATATTATATATATATTTAACCTTCTATATTATGGTTTCAATTCCCAATATTCAATTCTCACTTTTTTCCAGATTCTCTAGCAAAGCCTATTTTCTGCCAGGCAGCAAAAGATGTTGGGATGATAAATGGGCAGCTCGAGCAACTGCCTGTGATTTTAGAGAAAAATCCATTTTTAATGGCCAAGTTTATGTACTCTCTCTTGGAACTTTTTCAAAAAGGAAAAAATAGGGAGAAAATGAAAAATAAATCACCTTGTAAATTTTAAGATTCTCAATGGAGAATTTAATGATGTCAGTTTTCACCACAGAGAACATTTACTCTATAAATTAACATTTCCAAAGCACGTGTGTGATTCATACACACAGTGGCAGCTGTGATTGTCTGAGAAAAGATTGGATTCCTCTCACTGAGGACTTTGGAACCCCAGATGGATACTCTTCTTGAGTTTTTATAAGGGAGATTGAACCTGAAGACTTGTCCCGTTTAAGGTTGGTTGGTTAGCTCTAGGGAAGAGGGGAGGGGTCCCCCATGATTAATGAATCCCAAGAGCCCAGAGCTGGAAGACCCCTTGGTTCCTATATAGTTCAGCCTGGATCTGACCAAACAAGTAATCATTCATCTTTTGCTTTTAGACCTCCAGTGACAGGGAGCTCACCACCCTCAAGACAGTCCATTTCTCCTTTGGCTATCTCTCATCAGGAAGTTTTTCCTCTGAAACAAGGAGTATTCCTGAGAATCTTCTGCAGACCCCCACTTTGATGTGCACCTCAACAGTGGCCTAGAAGCCTAGGCTTCTGTCACAGGGGGCATGCGCAGGCTAAGGGTATATTCTAGGACATTGTCCCCTCTGGGAGTTGAGGACTAGGAAGGCTGGGCACGGATCTTGGCAGGAATCTGGAAGAAGGGGAAGTGGAGGAATGATCACTTTCTTCAGCCCTTCAAGGGGAGATCAAGGTTCTTAAAGTAGGGAGAAAGGAAAAAACACAGACTTGATCATTCTGATGAGGGATCCTAGAGGACTCTATCTGGACGGGACCCTCACTTTACTAATGAGGAAACAAAAGCCTAGAGGGGTCTGGGGACTTACACAGGGTGAAAATTAGAACATCAGGGATGGGGATGCTATTGAAACCACAGATGTGGCAAAGAATTAAGAGTAAAAGAGATGGGGGGGGGGGTTACAAGTTTACCAAAGCCACAGGGAGGAGTGTCTTCCCATTTGCCCTCACTTACCTTACTGCTTTTCAAGGTGAGACCATCTTCCAGGGGAAGGGCTGCTGTGGTCATAGCCCAGGAGATCAGAAGTAGAAAGCAAAGTGACCCTGAGAGCTTCCAGCTGCCCAGGGACTGATGCATCTTTTTAGTTCTCATTGTTGCTGCTGCTGCTACTGCTGCTACTGCTACTGACTTCACTCAGCTGCTCCAAAATTAATGTCTCTGCTTTTGATGGAGGGGTGGGCTTTTTTTTTAAACTGTAAGCTCAACCTCCAGATGGTTTGTTTTGTTTTCATTTTTTTTTCTCTCTCAAATATTCCCTCCCCCTTTTCTTTGCTCAAGGAGTGACGCAGGAAGAGAGGGAGCAATTAGAGGCCCCCAAATGCTCTCGGGCTTTGGGTTGAATCTTGGATTAAAGTCCCAACCTCCTTAACTTGCCCTGGGTTTTCTGATGGGGGGGTCCCTTCAGTGCATTGAGCTTCTGACCCCCCCAATTGTTCATGCCCTTTCTCTTCTCTTCCCCAAAGTGCCACCCTTGGATGATCACCATCCACTTCTATTGTCTTTATCTTGTGTGCTCATGTTTGTTTATATGTGGCTCCCCCCTATGAGAACAGAAACTTCTTGAGGTCAGGAGCTGTTTGACTTTTTATATTGTTTTGTTTGTCCATTCCCCTCCCTATCTCTCCCCAAACATGCACCTAGCACCTAATTTGTGAACTGATTATTTGGTATTTTTTTTTGACAAGGTAATGGGGGTAAGTGATTTGCCCAAGGCCACACAGCTAGGTAATTATTAAGTGTCTGAGATCGAATTTAAACTCAGGTCCTCCTGACTCCAGGGCCGGTGCTCTATCCACTCTGCCACCCAGCTGCCCCCTACCATAAACTGATTTTTTAAAAAACAAAACTATTTCTTCACCTGTTCATTCTAGTCATTGGAGCAAGAAAGTTTGAATACAAAATAAAGTGGCTAATGATAAATTTAGCCTTGAATTAGAAACCCAAGTCAGAATTCAAAGAAGAGGGTCAAGGCAGGACTTTTTTTGGGGGGGGGATTACTCCTGTTTTCAGTGCAATACATCTAGGTAGGGTGAGTACAGAGAACTGAACTTGGAGTCAGCAAGAACCTATCTAGTTCTTATCTTCTTCCTCGATACTAGTAGGTAATCACAAAGCCATTTCATCCCTCCAAGTCTCAGTTTACTCCTCTGTAAATTGGGGGTAATACTTCTCTGGCAACTAACTCACAGGGTTGTTGAGAGCCTCCAATACTGCATGCAAAGGGTTAAATCAATCCAAAAAGATCAATGTCAATCATTATTATTAACAGAAGGAAGGAAAGCTGGTGAAGGTTAAAGAGTATGAGCAACTGGAGAACTGGAAAGAATGGGGAGTTTACCTACACAGTGTCACCTGTGCAACCCTGAGCAAGTCACTTCAGGCCTCCGTTTCCTCATCTGTAAATTAAGTGCTTGGAACTATCCAGCTCTGATTCTGTGATCATTTGGGAGGGAGTGTAGAATGGGGAAGGAGGGGGAGGGAGAGATCAAGTGTCAAATAGTGATGAGTTCAAGGAGGATGAGACCTGGAAAAACAGCCCTTGGGTTGAGTCATTAAGAAGTCATTAGTGCCCTTGGTGAGAAGAGCTTCAGTAAAGGGGTGAGGAAAAAGCTGGCCATGACATAGCCAGGTTTCATCAGGGATGTCAGAGAAAGGTCTCCCTACTAGGAAGAAGGCTGAAAAAAAGCTTCGTTCAATGACTTCTAGCTGTAGGGTTTTATGGTTCTGCAAAGTGAATAATCTTCCCCCAATTAACCTTTTTAGTAAATCTGGATTTTAATAGATCAGGTTTGTTCCATCCCAACAGCTACCCTTCTGTCTATAGAATAAAAGCCTCATTGCCATAGCTTCTGTTAATGTGGATAATTAGAAGTGAGCAAGGCTGATTTATGGGAAACCTCTTCAGCAATTGCCGTAATTAGGAAAACCATAGATATGTATTATTTTAAGTGTATTTTACTGAAGCCTTTTGTCTTTATGGCATAGCTTATTTCTGCCCCTTTCCCTGGTTGAACTCTTCTGTAAGACAAAGAAAAATAACAAG
The DNA here is from genome assembly GCF_037893015.1 of Macrotis lagotis. Lineage (NCBI taxonomy): Eukaryota > Metazoa > Chordata > Mammalia > Peramelemorphia > Peramelidae > Macrotis > Macrotis lagotis. The sequence continues at coordinate 883,174,137 of NC_133658.1, forward strand.
CAAAAGCATCCAATTCAGTGATTGTGTCTGAAAATGCATACAATGTTCTGTTCTAGGAGTCCCTCACCTTTCTGTCATAAAAGAGGATCTTATTCACAAGCTATCTATGTGCTCGGTGCTGTGTGATCCTGGGCCATGGTCATTCAAAGTCATTTCTAAAAATTATTTCTTTTAAGCTTTCATGGTGGCTTATATGTCTGCAGTCCCTGATACTGGTTGATTGATTCTGATACAGACTGAGACTGGTGGATTGATTCTAAACTTCAGTGTTCAAAGCCAATCAGGTGTTCACACTAATCTAGTACCAATATGGGGAGTCTAAGGGGTTAACTGACCCAGGTCAGAAATGGAGTAGGTCAAAGCTCCCATGCTGATCATCAGTATTGGGATTTGACCCGTGAATGTCCAAGGCACCTTCAGCTGGATGAGACAGAGAGACTCAGTCTTTGTACAGTTGGTATTTGGAATAGGGGCATATGGGATGTTCCAGGAGCAAGTAGCGCCTGTGGTGCGAAGGCTGCTAAATCCTTTTCAGGGCTGCTTAGTGAGCTTTGGTGTCCACCTGATTCACCCAACTCTCACCTGTGACTCCAACACTGTAACATGCACAGCAACCACACCTCGATAAACCATCTGGGCAGACAAGTGAAACCAGGTTGAAGGTAACCAACGGTCCTCAAACCCATTGGTGAATTAGAGGGATATCTCCCCCAAGCATGGAGAATAGTCAGATGAGAATAATTTGTTCCCAGAGTCATGAAGGCAGCTGAAACAGTTGCTGTAGAGCCCTTAAGAGCTTGGCCAGATGTTGAGTTGAAGATGCCAAGGTCACCCACTGAATCCTGGGCCATTGCCAGTCATCCAGACTTTTATCCTGCCACTGGACTTGGATGATCAGGAAGAGAGAATGAGGCTAATGACTCTGTGCATCTCTGCCTCACTTCAATCTAGTTCACATGGGCACATCACCTCATGATGTCACTGGCCCTCTTTAAAAATGAAGGACAGGAGGCGGCTAGGTGGCGCAGTGGATAGAGCACCGGCCTTGGAGTCAGGAGTACCTGGGTTCAAATCCCACCTCAGACACTTAATAATTACCTAGCCGTGTGGCCTTGGACAAGCCACTTAACCCCACGGCCTTGAAAAAAATCTAAAAAAAAAAAATGAAGGACAACAAACTGGAATAAATTGTCCATGCCCTTTAATCTAGGAGACTTCTAAGAGGAAGTTCTGGAAAGACCAAGCTCCAATAGGGACCAAAATATCCCTAGCAACCCTTCACATGTTAGCAAAGAACTGGAAACAAAATGAGCATCAAATGATTAGAGAATAGCTGAAGAAAATGGGACATGGGAAATAGAAGGTTCAAGAACTCAGAGCCATGATGCAGAGTGAAGGAAGCAGAACCAACTTATTTGGGGGGTGATGATGTTCTGACTTGGGACTTCACTGCATTAGAGAACTCCAGGTCAAGAAATGCCACGCAGACTGGCAACTGTTCTGCTCCTTCCAGTCACAGAGAGTTGGCATTGACAGGTTAAGTCAGTGGTTAAGCTGGCTGTGGGTCACCCAGCCAGTGTGCGTCAGAGGGAGAGAGAGCAAGCTTGAGTCCAGTCTTTCTGGCTCTGAGGATGAGGGTCTCTCTTTCTCTCTCTTTCTCTCTCTTCACCTCTTTCCCACTCTCCCTGCCCTCTTTAAAAAATGTTTATTTCCAATTCAAAATTCTCTCCCTCCCTCCAGCCCCTTCCCCATTCACTGAGAAGGCAAGAACTGAGGCTGGGACTCTACATCACAGTAGTCTCTCTCACTTGGTGACTGAAAATGTAAATGAAAAAATTATCAACAGGAAGCTGAAATATCAATAATAGTCCCAGAAGAAGAAATAATAAAACATACCTCCCTCCTTCTGACAGAAAGGTGGGGGACTACTAGGGCTGAATGTTGTATAATGCAGTCATCACATTGGATTTATTGTACCCAACTGTGTTTCTTTATTACAAAGTATGGTTAGATTTGGAGATGGTGGGGAAGAGTTTTTTCCCAGAAATGTCTGTGAGGTGAAAACAAGGGAATCTATAAAAGCTATTTTTTTAAAAAAAATAAATGGAAAAAAAAATGACTCCTTGGAGGGAGATTCAGACCTGACTCTAGGATGCTAAGAATCAAAAGACTGTAAGAGTCAGATCATTCTGGCAGGAGCTGGTTTCTGGCAATGTATCAGTGGGGCTTTGCAAGTCTTAACTATGCTCAGAATGTTTTGAAGAATGCAGCAGGACTACTCAGAACTGTAGTGGGAATCGAATAAATTCAGAAGAGCCCGAGAAGAAAATTCAGCTGCTGGAGGAGTAACTTGGTCTGGGCAGCTGTGCCTTTGTCCCAGGCAAATGAGGAGTTTGGGAATTGAGGAAGCATAGATAGCATCTTCCCAGAAATACATTCTCATCACAGTGGGCTAGGCATCTCCTTCTTCACCAGCTGGGTTGGCTTCCCTGCCCCACCCCTGCTTGCCTCAGGTGAAATTTTTTTCTAATTCCGGTTCAATTTAGCAATGTGGTTGTTTCTTGCTTGTTATAGTGGAAATGGCCTTGGTTTGAGTCAGCAAACTTAGGACCTCATCCCATATCTGTCCCTGACTGCGTGTGTGGTCTTAGGCAGGTCACTTAAATTCTAAAACCCTCAGTTTCTCCATTTGTCAATCAATATACATTTAGGAAGCTCCTACTATGTGCCAGTAATCATGCTAAATAACAAAAAGAAGAAAAAGAAGTTCCAGATGGTATTTTTAGACATCATTTGATACCTCCCACCTCTAAAATTTGGTGATGGAAATCTCTGAGAAAATAGTTTAAAGAGGACTCTCCAAAAGGGAAATATGAAATGGAATAAAAAAGGAAAAGAGAAATCAGAATTCCAGAAAAGTTATGAAAACTGTCATGAAGGATCGCGGAATTATTCCTCAAGCATAAGATTCTGCATTATAGACAGAGCTGGAAGGGACCTCAGAGGTAGTCAGTCATCTTCTCATCCCAATCACCCCATTGTATAAAGGAAGAAACTGAGGTTCAGAAGGTTGATCATACAGATATGAGGGGACAGAACCTGTCTAGACCTAATCTTCCTATCGTTGAACCGCAACTCAGATATCAATGGAAATGCCCATTCAAGGACAGTGGAATTAGGAGACAAGGCTGACCTCTATGTCATAACCAATGAGCATATGATGCAGTTCTTGAACCCATGCCTTCTGGAGTCCAATCCAACAATCTACCCACTATGCCACATTTATTAAATACCAACTACACACAAAGCTTTGTGTTGGGCTATTTGGTTGGTGTCTTTCATTCTCAAAGAGAATGCTCTGTAAATTAATCTTTTAGGCAAGCTTGATATTCTAACAACATGTCCAGCCCTTGGAGTTGCACTCTCTGAAATAGTGTTTGAATGCTTGGCAATTTAGCTTCAGAAAGGGCCTTGGTGATGGTATCTCCTCCTTTGGATTCCTTCGGAATCTTCCTAACACAGTTCAAATAGAAATCATTCAGTTTCCTGACATAGCATTCATAGACTGTCCAGATTTTACAGAAAACAACAATGGGATCAGCATAACAGCTCTGTAGACTTTCAGGCCTGTTTTTTCTCCTTTGGAGCCTGCCAAACATTGAGCTAACTCTGTCAATATATGGGTCAACCTCATTATCAATGTGAACATCCCTGGAAAGTATGCTGTTAAGGTAAATAAACTCATCCACAGAATTCAAAACTTCTCCATCTGCTGTAACCAATGATTCCATATGTACATGGTATGAAGTTGGCTGTTGGAGAAACTGTTTCTTGGTGTTGTCATCACAAGCAGCAGAGAACTGATCCATTCTTTGCTGCATCTCAGCCTCAGTGGTGGGATTGAATGCACAATCATCTGAGAACAAAGACACACACACACTGATTTTCCTTCCACTTTAGTCTTGGCTTGTAGCCTTTCAAGTTAAGTAATTTACCATCAGCGTGGTAGCTGACCCTGATCCAATTTCATCCTCATCGAAAGTGTCTAAAAGGTTGTGGGAAATCTGGGACACTATTACACTGTTGGTGGAGCTGTGAACTCATCCAACCTTTCTGGAAAGCTATTTGGAACTCTATGCCCAAAGGGCAACAAAAATGTGCATACCCTTTTGACCTAGCAATACCACTACTGGGTCTATACCCTGAAGAGATGATGAAAAAAGGTAAAAACATCACTTGTACAAAAATATTTATAGCAGCTCTGTTTGTGATGGCAAAGAATTGGAAATCAAGTAAATGTCCTTCAACTGGGGAATGGTTTAGCAAACTGTGGTATATGTATGTCATGGAACACTATTGTTCTATTAGAAACCAGGAGGGATGGGATTTCAGGGAAGCCTGGAGGGATTTGCATGAACTGATGCTGAGTGAGATGAGCAGGACCAGAAAAACACTGTATACCCTAACAGCAAGATGGGAGTGATGTTCAACCTTGAAAGATTCGCCCATTCCATCAGTGCCACAATTGGGAACAATTTTGGGCTGTCTGCAAAGGAGAGTGCCATCTGCATCCAGATAAGGAGCTGTGGAGTTTGAACAAAGTGCAAGGACTATTCCCTTTAATTTAGGAAAAAAACAGATATCTTATTGTCTGATCTTGTTACCTCTTAGACTTCTTGTCTCTTCTCTAAGGATATGATTTCTCTCACATCACACCCAATTTGGATCAAGGTACAACATGGAAACAAAGTAAAGACTGACAGATTGCTTTCCATGGGGCAGGGAGGGAAGTAAGATTGGGGGGGAAATTGTAAAACTCAAATAATATCTTTAATAAAAATAAATTAAAAATAAATAAATAAATACATAAAATAAAAAATAAAAAAGCATTTATTATTCTTCATGGAAAAAAGTGTCTAAAAACATCGATGAAAAATCATACTAAAAATCATGGAAATATGTACACAATCCTGCTTCACTCCATTGGTGACTGGGAAAGCTTGAAAGCATCGTCCATTATCTGGAACCTAGTCAACCATGCTGTCATTAAACTGACGTACGATGCTGATGAACTTCTCTGAGCAACCAAATTTTAGCACAGTTTGCCACAAGCCCTCATGACTGATAGCATCAAGGTCCTTTGCTGGACACCGAGGACACAAAGAAAACAATAAAATTATCAATCAACAAGTTTTTTTATTAAGCGTTTCCTATTTTCCAGGTACTGGGCCATGTATGTGCTGGGGATACATGTACATTTAGACTTTTGCAGAGCTTTTGTCAACACCTCATATTAAGGTTTTATTGATGGGTTTTTTCCTTGGAATGCTATCATTTCTGATGCCACCCACACTCTGCCTCCAAGAACCTACCTTCTAATAACAAATAGGTTACTAATTAAAGCAAATATTTATATAGATAAATAGAGAGCAATAAGCTAAAAATTGCCATGAGTTGAATTTGGGTAAATTGACTAGACCAAAATTGTTTGAGTCATTGTTTAATGTCACTTTGAAAGGAGGTCTCCCAAGGGAGACTGTCCTGAAGCATCCTGCTCTTTCATGTTTTTGTCGATGACATAAAAATGACATATTGTCAGGTTTTCAGAAGACTCAAAGATGGAAGGGACAGCTAACATACAGGACTTCCAAAAAAATCTTTTGTCAAGAGAAATATCTAGCGTCCCTATCAATATAAACTAGGCTCATTTTTTCCTAAAAAGGAAGAACGCTATCTCTGAGACTTGATTGGTGCAGAGGACTAGGGCTTAAGATGTGAATGTGACTTTCTGGTTTATACAGGGCTCAACAAGGCCAGCTCCTTGAAACTGCCCCTTAGCATTGACAGTTATGCTATGGGCCTTGGAGTCATCACACCCATCTGATTCAACAAACCAGTCTAGCCAGAAGAGTTTCAATGAATCAATGTTAACTGTTTCTAGGTATTTTTTCCCACTAATAAATCAGTAAACTGATTTTTTTTATTTTTTATTTTTTTTTTTTTAGTAAACTGATTTTTACAAAATGTTGGATGGTCTGTGAGCATCTCATTTCATTCCAGTCACAAGTCTGAACCACAACAAATCTCAACAGGCTAAAATATTGGGTTGGAACCATTAAGATGGCATTTAATAGAGATAAAAGTAAAGTCTTATACTTGGGTTGGAAAACCAGTTTCACAGGTACGTGATGGGAGAGGCTCAGTTAGACACAGATTTCTAAAAAAGAATCTGAAGGTTTTGGGGGATGATGATGATATGGTCTAGATGAGTCAACTTTGTGCTATGACAATGAAAAAAAAAAAGAATGAGCCCTTTAGACTGTATTACAAAAGATATACTGCCTCAAACTAGGGAGGGGACTATCCTGCTGTATTCTGACCTGATCTTACTCTACATGTAGCAGAAGAAAGCGGGCACCACTTTCGAGAAAGAATATTAAGAAACAGGAGGATAACGAGGATGGTCCTGAGTCTCTAGATTAGGCCATACAAGGATTGGTTGGAGAAACTGGGGCTGTTTGCCCAGAGAGTAAAGGACTTATAGAGGAACATGTTGATAGTCTTTAAGTCAAGGAAAGTATATATGGAAGAGGATATAATTTAATCTGCTTGGCCCCAATAGACAGAACTAAGTAATGAACAAGTCCAAAAGGCATATTTAGGATGTTAAACAAATAATTTCTTAATTAAGAACTATCCTAGAGAGAAGGAAGGGAGTAGGTCTGCCTTTACATGACACATTCAAGCAAGGGCAGGATGGTCATTTTGCCAAGAATGATGTTAACAAGAATTCTTGTTCCTTTATGGATTGTACTAGGTGTCCTGGCTGGGCAGTTAGATGAAGTTGGATAGTGGTGGACCTGGAGTCTGGAAGACTCATCTTTCTGAGTTCAAATCTGAGACCCTGGGCAGGTCACTTCACCCTGTTTGCCTGTTTCCTAAATGTAAAATGTAAAATGAGCTGGAGATGGAAAAGGCAAACCATGCTAGGATCTTTGCCAAGAAAAACCCAAATGCAGTCATTAAGAGCTGGATGCAACTGGACAGCAAAGGTGGGCTGAGAAGAGGTCAGAGCCCCAGCTATGAGTCTTTCTGCTTCTGTGAAATAATTGCTACTCTCAGGAATTTTGTATTCAATATTGTCCTTACTTTTTTCATCATTCACCCAAATAGAAGGGCCTATGATTTCACTAATATGAGGGACTCTTGATGTGGGAACTTCCTCCACCAAAACACATTGCAACCCAGCTACAACTTAATAGATAAGTTTTTGTTGTTCATTTATGTCCGACTTTTTGTGACCCCGTTTAGGGTTTTCCTGGCAAAGATACAGAATAGTTTGCCATTTCCTTCTCCAGTTCATTTTATAGATGAGGAAACTGAGACAAAGCAAAGTGATTTTCCCAGAGTCACACAGTTAGTAAGTGCATGAGGATGGATTTAAACTCAGGTCTTCCTGACTCCAGGCCAGGTTCTCTATCCACTGCACCATCTAGCTGCCCGAATAGATAAGTTCCAGAAAATTAACTGGTGGAGGCAAACAGAGATTAAATGATTTGCCCAGGAAATATTTGAGGTGAAATCCAGCAAAGGTGAAATGGCCTTGGCAATATCCCCAGACACTGAGGATGAGAGGCGGGGAGTCCAGGATGACTCCAAGACTGTGAGGCTAGGAGTCTAGGAGGATGGTGCTGCTCTCAAAAGTCATAGGGAAGTTGGAAAGGCTTGGAGGGAAAAGATAATTCCAAATTTGTATACTTTGAGTTAAAGATGTGTTCAGGATATTCAGTTAATGAAGTGTGAATCACAGTTGGTGATCAAAGAGAGATGAGGCCAAGAGAAGGTAGGACTAGATAAACAGAGAATCCTCAGCCTTGGGGGTCATGGAGGCTGAGAAGGAGCAGCTAGACAGATAGCTGGAACACTAGGAGAGAGCAGCATCAGAAAAACTAGAGAAAAGAGGGGTAATCAACAGCGGTAAAGACTGCAGAGAGGTAGAAGAGAATGAAGACTAAGAAAAGACCAGTGGGCTTGGGAATGAAGAGACCATCGGCACCTTTGGAGAGAACAGTATCAAATTGAATGATGAGGTCAGAAACCAGACAGTATATAGACTAGGGAGAAAATATTTAGTTATCCCAGAATTAGCTCCTGTTACCCAGCCAAGGTAAGAGATGAGACAAATAGCAGTTAGAGATTTTGTATTTACTCCATGTGAAAAATACTGCCGAGCATATAAGAAGAGGCAGAAAATGAAATCTCAATTTCATTTCTCATTACAATTTCATTACATTTTAAAATTTTGATTTCATTAAAAATAAAATTTCCATAAAACCACACTATATGATAATATTCCTGTTGAATGATTTAAGTTATATTAAGAGATCTTCCCAAAGAAGAAAATATTTTTTAAAATCAATTTTTCTATTACAACCAAGTAAACCTACTTAGTCAGTGTTCACTTAATTTCGACATGTAAAATATCATAACAAGCTGAGATCAGCACACCTAATAAAAGCTCTATCTATATCTTTTGTCATCTTTCATTCACCTATCTTTATCTATCTCTATCATCATCTATGAATTTATCTAGATATTTAGCTATACTGTCTGGATTTGGTAACCTCTCAGATGCTTCCCAAATCTAAAGCTATGATCTTATGATGATATTACCAATTAAACAGCCCATTTTGATTCACAGAGATAAACTGGCATGTCTTGCTAAGAGGAACTATAGACAATGAAGTAATACATATGCTTCCAAATAGCTTCCAGATTCTTTTTTCTTTCTTTCTTTTTTTAGTTTTTGCAAGGCAATGGGGTTAAGTGGCTTGCCCAAGGTCACACAGCTAGGTAATTATTAAGTGTTGGAGGTCAGATTTGAACTCAGTGACTCCTGACTCCAGGGCTGGTGCTCTATCCACTGTGCCACCTAGCCACCCCAAGCTTCCAAATTCTTAAAGGAAAAGTTAAATGAATTGCAGGAAGAAATAGACAGTAAACCTAGACTAGTAAACCTTCCCCTCTCAAAGCTGGAAAAATCTATCCTTAAAATAAATAAGAAAGTCAAGGAAAGGAATAGAATCTTAGAAAAGGAAAGGAGCAAGGCATCAAGTATTTATTAAGTAGCTACTATGTGCTAAGTGCTTTATAAATCTTGGCAGATAAGTTCTATTATCATCATCCCCCTTTACAATTCAGGAAACTGAGGCAGAGGTTGAATGACTTGCCCAGGGCCACATAGGTACAAAGTACATGGATTTGAACTCAGATCTTTCTGACTCAGGGGCCCAATGCACCACTGAGAAGCCTCTTTGCAAACCTCAAGAAGTCATATAAATATTTGCTTTCATTATTTTTGTAAATGTACCTCTTGTTCCCCCATAAGGAATGTAAATTTTGTAAATGTATATGAAAAGGTAAAAATTTACATTCATAAGGATGTGAATAAGTGCCCCACAAGCAGATGTTATCTCATTCTTTATATATCCCAGAGCCCTGCACACAGTAGGGGCTTGATAAACTGCATTACATTCTGTTGCATGAATGCACTACATGTCCTCAGTGTGGGATGTTTAAGTTGTTTCCAGTTGTTTTTTTAATTATATAAAATGCTGATGTGAAAATCTATAAACAGTAAGAGTGGGAGAAAAATTGTAAAACTCAAATAAAATCTTTTTAAAAAATCTATGAACAGATCTTTTTTTGTTTGCCTATTTTGGTAATTTTGAAGATATATTCCAACAATGGAATTATGATTATTTTTGTATCTTTCTTTTTTGGTTTTCATAAGGCAGTGGGGGTTAAGTGACTAGCCCAGTCACACAGCTAGTAGCAAGTGTCTGAGACTAGATTTGAACTCAGGTCCTCCTGGTTCCAGGGCTGGTGTTGTAACCACTGTGTCACCTAGCTACCCCAAGTGTTGTCATCTCTTACTGCATATTGGCAGTGCTCTCTAAAAGGATGGGAAAAAAAAACCTTTCTTGATTATAAATTATAAATGCTGCACATGAGAGTTTATATGAAAATGCAGAGGAGAATGGCATTGTTATGGCAAAGCAGAAAGAGCCTGGCTTTGGATTCCAAAGCTCTAGGTTCAAATCTCAGCTTTATTTCTTCCTATGTGTCTGCTCCAGAGCCAGTCCTCCCAGCTTTCTGGGTTTCTGTTCCATAATAATGAAAGGACTCAGCTACAATCCCCCAAACCCCTAAGCTTTACATTCTATGATCACAGGACATATTAACATTGCTAGCCAACTCTTTAGAGTAGGAAGAGATTAGCACAAAACCACCCACCAGCAGCTATTTTCTCTCCATCTGTCCCTCCAAAGTTGGCTTTGCTAATGAGTAGAACTTGTAAAATGGCCTTAGAGAATGACTTCTCTTTCACAGTTAGGAAACAGGTGTGAAAATTAGTTATCTGAAACCCCAGGAGGAGTTGGGTGCCTATAAGCTAGAACCTGGACAATAAGCAACTAGCTTTGAGTGGGGGTGGGCTTATCTGTTTGCTCTGTTATTGTGGAGGAAAAGGGCATCTTTCCTCTAATTCAGATGGGGCATGCTCTCATCCTGTCACTGAACCAAGAAAGAAAAGAAAAGGCCCAGAATCTGCCCAGAATCCTTGAGAGAAGAGTGAGGAAGTGAGTGTTCTGAAAAAGCATGATTCACAAACTGGGTCAGGGCCCAAATCCCTAGAATTTCTAGGAGAGCAGAGCTGGTTTTCCCCTCCCATGGGATTGTTTACAAGGTTAAAGAACTCCTGTCACCAAAATTGGAGACTGATCTGTGACTACTCTGAGACCCATGAGCCCAAAACAAAGGAAGGTGGATGGAGCCAGTCCCTTCAATAAAGGGAAAGAGCCATTCCCAGCCTGCCAGCTTTCCTCCTTTACCATGATGGCATCAGAAACACATTATCTTGCATAAGTGGCACAAAGGCTCTAGAACACACACAGCCCATTCACTGCTATCACCTGGGTATGTTGTTTAGCCCGAAGAAATAGAAAATGAACAAAAGAACAACATGTTTGAGGTCTGAAACAGCAGCTACAAAACATTTTATTAATTCAAAAATAACAGTTATAATAATTTAAATCATCTCTGCTCCAACACTCCTTTCTCGGTGTTTTAATAAAGGTTCCGGAATATTTTGCTTAAGCATTTCCATTATTAGTCAACAACTTAGAGAAGAAACAAGTTCAGCCCCCAAATGCCTACTAGCATCTATTTTTCTCTCCATTTATGCCCTCCAAAGTGGTCATGTTAAAGAGTAGGACTTGTAGGACGGCAATTGCTGCTGCCATCCCCTCGTGGACCCGACACCACCCAGAGTAAAATCATCTCAATCATCAATGTCCATTTCTACTACCGGCTGTTTACTGGATCTTTTGCTTCCTCCTTCTGTCTTCTTTTTCTTCTTATCCTTTTGCTCCTGGTTAGCCCGAGAAATCTCTTCACTTTTCTTTGTGATATAATTCAGCTAAAAATAAAGTTTAGGGATATTTTGAGATTGTTCCTCAACAGACCAAAAAGACAAGAATTCTCTGCCAAGGGTAATAAGTGGTTATTGACCTAGAGACTGAAAGCATTGACATGTGGATGTCCAAGCTACATTTCCCTGTCTTCAAGATTCAATGGGGTTCTAAAGCAGGGAGGGTTCTTAATCTTGTTTGTATTCTAGATCCATCTGGCAACAGGCTAGTGAAATCCATGGACTCCTCGGAATAACATTCTTTAATGCATAACATACAGAAGGTTACAAAAAAAAAAAACCAATTTTTACTGAACTTTCTTTTTTAAACAAAGTTCACAGACCCATAGGTTAAGAACCTTAATCTAAAAGCTTTCTTGGCAAATGAATCAAGAGAGGCAGAATGGTCTAAGCGTGAACCTAACAGAGAGTCTCACTCAGGGTCATGACGTCTCGGGTTCAAGCCTCTGACCTCTGATCCAATTCTCCACATGCCCACTCCATCACTAAGTGTTCAAAGTAACAGTCAAGGAAGAAATCAAGGGAGGGGCAACAATCCTTACAAATATAAATTGTAGGACAGTTTACTGATCTGCCATCAAAAAAAGGAAGAAAGGAAAATGGGCCAGGTGAGGAAGGAAAAGTCAGGAAGCCCCGGCAGGGAAAGGCCTTCCCCAGGTGCCTTCAGTGCCCCTGCCCAGCTCACTCCATGTGGCCCAGGTTACACACAACATTCCAGCCACACTGGCCTCCCTGCTATTTCTCGTCTCCCATCGCAGTGGAGGAGCCTCGACAGACTCCCATGCACATGGACAATGTGTCCTGTCCTCCCCTCCAACTCTCAGAATCCCCGCTTCCTAGGGAACCCCTCCTCAGCACTCTCTCCTCCTCAAATCATCTTGGGCTGACTTCTCTTTGTAAAAGCTTCTTGAGGACCAGGGCTATTTTTCCTTTTATCTCTGTAACCTTAGCACTTTCTATATAGTATGAGTTTAATAAATGCACGTTGGGTTGAATCAGAGTTGTGCCTGCCAGAAATGAGCTGTAGGACTGTGGATAATTAACTTCTCTGAGTCTCAGTCTCCTTAGTGAATCAAGGGGGTTATACTGGGATGCTATCAAAGGGCCCTCTCAACTTTCAATGAAAACACAGAAAAGTCACTCTTTACTTCCAGACTTAGAACAGCCAAATAGAGCAAGTTCTGGGGTCTATCTATCGGTGATTTTCTGATTATCATAACAATGTTATCCCAATCCAAGTTCATCCCCAAACATGATAATTCTTTACAGGCTGCAAAGATCCAAAGTTTAGAACTAGGGGGGAGAATAAAAAAGCAAAGGGAAGGTATGCAGATCATTAACCCCAGAGAATGAGGATGACAATCTATAAATGCTGGGTGGGCAAGATCCATCAAAATGGCAAAAAAGCCCATATATTACAGGCAAGTCCGAGAGGCTCAACCAGCTCTGGTTTTTAATGCAAGGTGCCCTGGGGAATAACCTCCTTGCTTCAAGTGATTAATGGGGAATAATGTATTCTGAAAGGAAAGAGGAGGAAAGAAGAAAATTCATCTCTCACCAATGAGCTACTCCTCCTGGCTAAGAGCTTCACATCCTCCATGTTAATCGTGCTTCTTTTTGCATGTCTGGAGAAAGGGCAGAAACAATTCACCAAATGTTTGCCATTACTTCAAGGGCTGCAAGTTCATGGACAATGCTGCTCGGACTCAAGAGAGCCAAGAGCCTGAAGAGCCAGCAGCCTCTGCAGACGGGGTACCCGGAGGACAGTGAGACTCGAGGACTACTGACCAAATGGGTGCCCCAGTCTGCCAAGATCCAAGGGAGAGGAAGAAAGGGGATGAAGGAGGAACCCAGCTGCCCACATCCAACACTGTGCTGACAGTGAAAAGCAAGCCAATGTGGAGCAGGTAACCAAATTCCTCCAGAAGTTGGGCATAAGCACCAGGAAAAGCCAGATGGGAAGGGGACAACACACAGTTTGGGGAAAGACCAAAGACTGCCACAAACTTGGCCATTTGTCACAGCCGATCCTTCACCAGCTATTTATTGCACTTGGACCCTGGACCAGGCTGACTCCAGGCTGGACATCAAGGGGGTGGCTAAAGAAATAAACATGGTCTCTGTCCTCTGGTGGCTAACAGTCTAGATCGGGGTGGGGAACCCCTAAAAAGCTCCTAAATTTATTGAATTTTGAGTCTTGCTTACAGTTGCCTTGGCAACACAGGTGATTACAGTCCTTGGGCTAGAGGCTCCCCACCCCTGGTTGAGACAAAGCGACAAGACCAACCAACAAGAAGAAGGTGCCAGCAACAACTCAGAGTGCAGAGCATCTTCGTCCCCCCCAGAAACATCCATAGCACAAGCTTCACCCCAGTCAGTGTGCCCTCCAGCACCCCACAATGAATGTTGGCTGAGCGTGCACACTTCAGCAAACAAAAGGATTTATCATTCAAACACTCCATGGCCTTTCCCACCCGGCACCTTTGCCCACACCTCTCCAACCACATCTACTGCTATGTAACCAAAGGTTCCTCTTTAGATCCCTGACTTCCCCAGTCTTCTGAAGTAAGGAATTTCAGAAATTAGAGATTTCAGTAATAGGGAAAGAAGTAGTCATCTGTGCTCACTAGAACTACTGGATCTGGGCAGGGGGGTAAAATGCTTTATCTAAGAGGACATTCTCATCTCTGTCCCCTTCTCCCTACTTGTTTACAACAAGGGGAGAGATGCCATTTTATTCAATCACAAAAGGGATCTTTAACCTGTGCAAACATAGCTGGTTTCACCCTGATGATAATACCTGTTATCTCCACCTACTTTTCACTTTCCATTTAGTCATAAAGTGTTGCTATTTTAATTTTTTTCTTTTTTTCCCTCATCTGATCACACTGCATCAGACAAACTGGTGGGGCTGCCTCTCCTGCATCTAAAGAGGTAGTTGGGTCACTTGGCCTCTCTCCCATTTCCTCACACGTCCCCACAAAGCGCACCGCCTCCTGAACTTTTCTGCCTATGTCTCTGCGTTGGTTGATGGCCCCATCACCCTGCTGGCCATCTGCGCCCATGAGGTGAATCCTCGGTAACTCCTCCTGCATCCCATCAGTCACTGAATCCTGTCCTTTCCCTTAGGCCCTCATAGTTTCTGGCTTCCTGTCCCTCCCATTCTGGTCCCCGGGCTAAGAGAACAGTCATGTAGAACAAGGTCTAGAATCCAATATATACTGGGTTGTTGGTGGGTTTTTGATTGCTATAAAAATGCTACCTCAATCCAGTAGATAAGGGGGCAGTTAGAAGACAGAACGATGGTCCTAGAGCTAGAAACATCTGAGTTTGAATCCAACCTCAAACCCTTCCTAGTGGTGTGACCATGAACAAGTCACTTTACCCGTTTGCCTCAGTTTCCTCATCTGTAAAATGGGGGCCTTAACAGCACCTCCCTCCTGGGGCTGTCATGCGGATGAAGTGAGTTAACAACCATAAGGTACTCAGCACAGGGCCTGCCCCCTTCCCTTCCCCTCCTCTAATCGAACCTCCCCATACCCTGCTCTGATGGAGACACCAAAAAGCATTCCAGACCTTTCAGCGGCTCCCACTGTTTTGGCATCTAAGGCCTTCCCCCGGTTCCATTCCACCTCTTTCAGCTTTCTCATATTAGTTATAGACTGACTGTCCTCTCTGCCTCCACGTCCTTCTCTCCCCTGTGTCTGGCTTGGCCTCTTCCCCCTTTCTCCATTCCCTTTCTCTTTGATGAAATATTTCCTGCTTTTCCCCTGTACCCCCAGACCCCTGGGGTCAGGCCCTTTGTCTTCCCCTATTAGGACAGGAGCTCTGAGAACAGGAGCACCTCAACTCTCTCAGTCAATAAACAATGTGCTAGGCAAAGGCAGGCCTTGTGCTCAAGGGACGAAGGCCTCAATGAAGGAGACGGCAAATCAGCCACGGGAGGACAAGTGGCAGAAGATCCAAAGAGGGGAGGCTCGAGGTTGGGGCAGGGCTGGGGGAAAGACTTCGGTAGGAGCTGGCTGGAGCCCAAAGGACTGTGTGGGGCTATCTCTGCTGCCCCGGCAAAGTTACTGCACTTGGGCCAAGCTCGTTAGACCCATTCATTCGTGCCAGGCCCCAATCAGGGATCACCCTTCCGGGAAGCTTTTTCTGACCCCTGACCCAGCTAAAAGGAATTTCCCCCACCTCTCTTCCTCTCCCTCTGCATTTCCCACCATGGGTTTCTCCCTTCTCTGTCTCTCTCCCTCCTGTTTCTATCCTTACTCTCCCTCTCTTCTTTGTCTCCCTCCTGTCTCTGATTTTTCTCTCTTCTTTTTCTCCTCTTTCTCTCTTCCCCCTCGTATCTCTTTCTAGTTCTCCCTCACTTCTGTCTCCCCTCCCTCTCCACTCTCTCCCTCTCTGGCTTTGTCACTCTCCCACTCTCCTTCTCTTCTATATATCCCTGTCTCTCCTCTTCTCCTGTCTTCCTCTCCCACTCTGGTGTCTCTCTCCTTCCTATCTGTGATTTTCTGTCTCTCTCCATGTCACCCCCTCTCTTCTCCTCTCCCTCTCCTCCCTCCCTTCTTTCTCTCTCTCCCTCTCTTCTGTCTCCCTTCCTCTTGTCTTCCTCTCCTTCCCTGCTATCTCTCCTTCCTGTCCATGACTTTGTCTCTCCCTCTCCTGTCTCTCTATCTCTTCTCCTCTTCCTCTTCTCCCTCCTTGTCTTTCTCTCCCTCCTGTCCCTGACTTTGTCTCTCTCCCTCTCTTCTCTATTTCCCTCAACTTTCTTGCTCATCTTCTCTTCTGCCCACTCTTCTCTCTTCCTCTCTGCACTTTCTTCTGTCTCTCTCCCTCTCTTCCCCTCTTTTCTGTCCCTCATTTCTTTTTCCACTCTCCCTCTCTTTCTCTATCTCTGTCTCCCCTCTTCTTCCTCTTCCACCTTCCTCTCCCTCTTTGCTATGTCTTTCTCCCTTCCCTCCTCCCAATTTCTCCTTTCTAGATATCTTTCCTTGGCTTACTCTCTTCTTCACCACAATGTTTTGGGCTTTCAAGAACCATTTCTCTCTTAGTATTCCTGGCCATCCCCTGAACACAGTAGGTTTTGCTGAATGAACTCACGGTAAAGTTGGCCGCTGGGACAAATTTCTGAGAGGGCCAGTGAATGTGGGAACAGGGGACAGGTTTGAAGTCTGCCCTCTGGGAACCCAGTGCTTTAATTCATTCAAATATTCCTAACTGAAACAAAGAGGTAACAGGAGGGAGCGGGTGAGGGAGAGGTTGGCACAAAATCAGGAAAGATGGCAAATTAGAAAGCTTTAGCCCTTTCAGGTCTTATTCATCTGAATTGCTTCATAAAAGCAATTCATGGCAATTGTTTTCAATTACCTAAGGTACTAATTGAAGAGATGAGCATAAATCACCTGTAAAAGCTAAAGCTATTCGAGATGAAAGCAGGTCCCTTACTTTGTAAGAGCTGTTTTTTACTCTTAACAAATGGGGCAAATGAAAGCCTTTGACTAGTGCCGGCATTGAGAGTCCTTCCCCCCACACCTGCAGGCAATTACACCCCACATCCACATGTCCCACCTAATTTCCTTTTGTGTCTTTCTTTCTCTTTCCCCACCTACCAGGTTTCAAAGTGCTTGAAACCCTCATGTCAAAAACAGTGGGGGGGAGGGGGGTGCGCAAAGCGAGAGCCCTTGTGCCCACGGCTTAATGGCCTCTCTCTCGCCCCAACGCCCATCCACTGAATCCGCAATTAGGTAACTTCTGTTCTGACACAGACACTCATACAACTTCATGAAAACGTCGCCAAAAGCAGGGCTGAGCCATCAGGTGGAAAGCAGACTCTAATTATGGGGCTTCATGGATGAAGACACCAGGCCCCCTTGAAACCCAGCCGCCAACAGCCAGTGCCAACCAGCTGCAGAATCACAAAAAGGCATACAAAAAAAAATCCATAAAAAACAAACAAGAAAAGAGATTTCAAAACACCCATCTCTTTTACCTACCTGGCAAACATCTCAAGGTCTTTGGCAAAATGTTCTGAAAGAGAAAAGGAGAGGTGTTTCAGTCACCATTATCCTCAGTCATGCTTTAGAGACATGAAAAGTCAGCTTTTAATGACTGTCATCACTTGGTCAGTGACTAATCCAGTGGCATTTCCAAAGTGAAGAAGGCGTGCTTGGCGCTTCTCTCATTGCCCTTGTTCATCGTGGCCCCATCTTTTCCAACACCTTTTACCCCTGCAAATCTTCCATTAATTTGATACCTTTGGTTTCTAATATCTAAAAAAAAAACATTCTTTAACTTCAGAACTGACCCCAAAAATGGAGTTTTGCTTGACCCCCAATCAGAGCACCCACAGCAAGTATCAGACTGGCTAGGGTCAGTCAAAGACCAAATAAAACTGGCTGAATTGAATAACCATATTCCTGAGGGGTAACAGTTTTGGGGGTCACTATTTACCCAACTCCCATTCCCACCTCCCCTTAGTTGGGAGATGCAGGAATCTGGCAGAAAAGGTCACGGTGTCTACTGGGCAGGACGTCTATTTAAAAAAAAATACTGGGTTAAAAAAAGGTCTTGATAAGATTAATTTTTTAAAAGAGAGAGAACATGCTCAAAAGTCAGAAGACCTGGGTTCAAGTCCTGCCTCAAACACCTAGTGGCTGGGCAAGTCGCTTAACCCACTGGCTGAAGGAATGCACTGGTGAAATGAAAAGGAAATTTTAAGGGGGTGGCTAGGTGGCACAGTGAATGGAGCACTGACTCAATACATTCAATAATTACCTAGCTGTGTGGCCTTGGGCAAGTCACTTTTACCTTGCAAAAACCAAAAAAAAAAAAGAGTGAAAAGAAAAGGAAACTTTAGGGTAGAAGGGTGGAGTGAGGATGACAGTGATGATCAAAAGGTTAGAGCCAGAGGGGAAGTCAGAGTCCTGCGGCCCAAACTCTCTCTTTATGGAGGAAGAATAATGAGTAAAAAGGAGAGAAGAAGGGGCAGCTAGGAGGCACAGAGGATAGAACACCAGTCCTGGAATCAGAAGGACCAGAGTTCAAATCTTTCCTCAAACACTTGATAAATTACTAGCTGTGTGACCTTGGGTAAAACATTTAACCCCACTGTCTCACCCCACTCAAAAAAAAGAAAAAACCCAAAGAGAAGGGAAGACATTCTCTGCCAGGGTGGCCCTCCTGGGCCGAGAGGTGGGGGCCTAGGGACAGGGAATGGGAGAAATGCATTGTTCCATTGTGGCCATTATGTTGGTTTTGCTTAACAGTCTGACTTTATTTGTTCCAAGAAAGGATCAGGGGTGGACAACAGTAATGTAGAAACAAAGGGCAGTCAGGAAATTTATTTTTAAAAAAAGACAAAACAAGAAAACAAGGGAAGGTTCTTTTCTGGGGTGGGACCAAATTCTGGGAGAGAGCAAAGATGAAAAAAACAAAAAGGCTATAAAGCTTTTTTCAAAAGGAAATGCTGAAGAATGGGGCACCAGGGGAGTGGGCTTGGGGCCACCTACCGCACTGCTGAAAGGTGACCTCAGAAATGGCTGCGATGGTCGGCTTGCTGAACCTGACCCCTTTGGCATCAGCAGCTTCCTGGCAGATGGAGCCCACCGTGAAGTGGAGGGTCGCCTTCAAGTTCTGAAATGAGACCCAATTCCAGGGGGATTCAATTAGCTGGATCCAAAGAGTCTCCCCATGCTTGGGGTTCTGAAGATAAGAGCCAACAGTCCCTCCTCTAGGGAGATGACACCACTGGGTGAAGCAGGTACAAATCTAGGCCCATCAATCCATCAACAAGCTCTTACTGTAACCAAGATCAAAAGAAATGTAGTAAATTGGGAAACAATTTTTACAACTAGTATTTCTGACAAAGGACTCACTTCTAAAATACACAGAGAACTGAGTCAAATTAAAAAAAAACCAAGCCTTTCCCCAACTGACAAATGGTCAAAGGATATTCGAAGGCAATTTACAGATGAGATCAAAGCAATCCATAGTCATATGAAAAATTGCTCTAAATCATTACTTATTAGAGAGATGCAAATTAAAGCATCTCTGAGGTACCACCTCACGCCTCTCAGATTGGCCAAAATGACCAGAAAGGACAATGATCATTGTTGGAAGGGTTGTGGGAAATCTGGGACACTATTACATTGTTGGTGGAGCTGTGAACTCATCCAACCTTTCTGGAGAGCAATTTGGGATTATGCCCAAAGGGCAATAAAAATGTGCATACCCTTTGCTCCAGCAATACCACTACTGGTCTATACCCTGAAGAGATTGTGAAAAAGGGTAAAAACATCACTTGTACAAAAATATTCATAGCAGCCCTGTTTGTGGTGGCAAAGAATTGGAAATTAAGTGAATGTCCTTCATTTGGGGAATGGCTTGGCAAACTGTGGTATATGTATGTCATGGAACACTATTGTTCTATTAGAAACCAGGAGGGATGGGAATTCAGGGAAGCCTGGAGGGATTTGCATGAAATGATTCTGAGTGAGATGAGCAGAACCAGAGAAACACTGTACAGCCTAACAGCAACATCACCCCCATGTTGGACTCATTCATTCCATCAGTGCAACAACCAGGGACAATTTTGGGGTGTCTGCAATGGAGAATACCATCTGTATCCAGAGAAAGAGCTGTGGACTTTGAACAAAAGACCAAAAACTATTACTTTTTTTTTTAATTTTTTAAAAAATTTTTTAAGGTTTTTTTTTTTTGCAAGGCAAATGTGGTTAAGTGGCTTGCCCAAGGCCACACAGCTAGGTAATTATTAAGTGTCTGAGATCGGATTTGAACTCAGGTACTCCTGACTCCAGGGCTGGTGCTCTATCCACTGTGCCACCTAGCCGCCCCAAAGACTATTACCTTTAATTGAGGAAAAAAACACATTATCTTATTATGTAATTTTGCTATCTCTTATACTTTATTTTTCTTCCTTAAGGATATGATTTCTCTCTCATCACATTCAATTTAGATAACGTATACCATGGAAACAATGTAAAGACTAACAGACTGCCTTCTGTGGGAGTGAGGGGAAGGAAGCAAGATTAGGGGGAAAAATCAAAATAAATAAAATCTTTCTTAAAAAAAAAAAACAAACTCCTGTGGGCCAGGCACTGGGGAGGCTGGGGATACAAAAATGAAGTAATCGCTCCCCTCCAGGAGCTGGCCGCCTTCTCTCCAGGAAGACACTGGAGGCATGTGCAGACTAGCCATAATCACACGCTAGCCCTGTTAGCCCTGGCAGGGAGAGGGGTCAGCAAAGACTTCATGCAGAAGGTGGGCTTGCCGGGAGAGTGGCTCCTGGGGCCACTGAGGAGGACCATGGTCTGCCATTTCCTTTAGGAAGTCAAGTCAGAGGTAGCAGAGGAGACGAAGGCCCTCACCAGGTGTGAGGGGAAGCGCACCAAGGTCAGAGGAGGTGAGTGAGAGCCAAGAGCTCAGGGAGGAGACTCCAAGTCCCCACACTTGGACACAAGAGCTTTTCCAGGCTGAAGCCGGGAGAATCATGCGCTTCTCTCAGCACTTTCTGTGGAAACTCAGCAACAGAGGAGGGCAGACAGAGGAGCATGGAAAGGGGGGCTAGGAAGGATAGTCCGGGCTATGCCACTGACTGACCAGCTGGGTGGGACCAAAAGGGGTGGGCCTAGACAGTCTGGATCTGACCACCTTTTTTTTTTATTTTTTATTTTTTCCAATGACATGTTATGAAAGTTTTTCAACATTCCTCCATTTGCACATTTTTCTTGCCACCCTCCCTTCCCATCTCTCTCCTCAGTGATGAACAGTCTAGTAAAAGCTGTACACGTACTTTTGTGTTTAATATGTCTACATTTTAGTCATTTTGTTTATGAGGAATTAAGGCTAAGGGAAAAGAACCATCATGATGCAGGAAGGAAATATATAAAAATACATTTTTAAAAAAGTGAACAATAGAATCCATTCAGATTCTGGGTGTGTTTTGTTTGTTTTTTAGGATTGGCCTAGATCTCTGAACTGCTGAGAGGAGAGTGCAGCCATCGCGCAGTCTGATCGCCTTCCACGGCACTGGTTTACTTGTGGACCAAGCCTCATGGCCGAGATCACTCGGGTCTGCAGAGAGACAACTGTTTCCGGCCAAGGAGAAGCTAGCAGAGAGGGCCAGCTGACTGATCCCTCATGACAATGGGCATCTGGGGCCAGTTCTGTCCCCATACTACTGCCCAAGAACTTGATGCGGCTCAACTCAAACAGCCCAGGTGGTGGGGCCTGAGGCCGACACATCACAAATGAAGCAGAAGTGAATGCTCTGGGGGGGGCGGGGGGTGAGAGGGTGGAGGTCGGGGACACAGAAACTGCATCTTCTGATGCTCTTTCCACAAGGAGAACACTGGAGAGAGTGGTGGACCTGGCCTCAGGATGACCTGAGATCAATCCTACTTCAGCTTTCAAGATGAGAGTTTGAAACCTAAATCTTACAATTGGAATTAAAAAACAAAACTTCAAAAGTCTAAGAGAAGGGAGGTACAGATAGAGTAGCTTGGCTGGCATGTCTGTGCAATGCTATAAAATTTGCAAAGAGCTTTATAAATGTTATCTTGACAACAATCCTGTCAAGGACTATTATCCCTATTTGATAGATGAGGAAACTGAGGCAGACAGAAGTAAAGTGAGTTGCCCAAGGTCACACACTATTAAGTGTCTGCGATCACATCTGAACTCAGATCTTGACCCCAGGTCCAGCCCTCCATCCACACTGCATTTCTGTACTTGTTCAGTCATTTCAGTTCTATCTGATTCTTTGAGACCCCATTTTGGGTTTTCTTGTCAGAGAAACTGGTGGGGTTTACCAATTCCTTTTCCAACTCATGTACAGATGAGATAACTGAGGCAAACAGGGTGAAGTGACTTCCCCGGGGTCAATCAGCTAGTAAATGACTGAGGTCAGGATTAGACCATAAGTTGTAAGTCAAGCCAGGAGAGTTAATGAGCTCTTAGGGGGTCACTGAAAATCAAAGGAGCGGGTTGACTCTGCTATTCGCCTGAAGAGGCCTCACATCCAGGACTAGAAAAGTGACCCCAACACAACTTGCCCTTGCCGGCTAGATCTCCCAAAGAGGATCACCCCACAGGCATCCTGCTGTAGAAGGAGGGGCCGGTCAAGCCAGCCTGGGCTCTCCCAAGCAACCTCTGATGTTGTTGACAAGGGGGCTCAGCAGCCCACCCCACCCCTTCCCCCAGTTGCCGGTCACAATCAGAAGCAGATCAAGCATGCGGAGCCCCTGCAGGCCACTTTCCAGGGCATCAGGAGGACACCCCTTCCATGTGCCAGGCCCCCAGGTGGGTTTGGAGCTAAAGTGCCCGACATCGGGGGCATTCCCCTCACCCTCCAGTGCTCCCACCTCCGACACCTGCAATGGCTCCAGGGTACTGAAGAGAGGCGAGGGCTGCTGGCAGCTGTGTCTGAGCCCCTCTAGTCCTGCCAAAAGCTGGCATGAATATGCTGGCTAGCGCTCATACTGGCAGGAGAACTTCACCTGGTCTGGGCTCTGGGGGACCCCCATAACAGCTTTTGTCACAAAGGTAGACTGAGGCAGAAACAGAAGAGACATTGTTCTCCTCTTGGGTAGTAGCAGGGTGGCTGGAGACTGCAGTCAGGAAGACTAGTATAGGAACAAGTCCCGGTCCAGTCCTGAGGCCCTGGGCAGGTCTCCTTGACCTCTATTTGTCTCATCTGCAAAATGGGGGTAAGAAGAACACTTATCTGGCTTAACCAGTTATGGTATATGAATGTCATGAAGTTATTTAGTGTTCCATAAGAAACCATCAATGGTCGGACTCTAGAGAAGCATGGAATGAGTTACAGCATCTGATGCTGAGCGAAGGGAGCAGAACCCAGAGAACAAGGTGCACACTAACAACAACACCGTGAGATGATCAGCCCGATGGAGGCAGCTCCTCTCAGCAGCTCAGAGCTAGGACAGCCATATCAGACCGGCTATGGACAATGCTATTCCTGTCCGGAGGAAGAAAAACAAAACAAAACAAAACAACAAGAACCCTACAGAATCTGAATAAATACTACATTCACTTTTTTAAAATGACTCTTATGTATTTCTTTCCTATCTCATGGTTTCCTTTCTTTTCCCCTAACCCTAATTCCTCATATAGAAAACGACTGTAGTATCTGTAAACATGTCAAATACAAATGTGTGTGCACAACGCTCACTAGGCTATTTGCCACCGAGGGGAGGGGGGGTGGCAGAAAATGATGTAACTTAAAATATGCATATGCATGTGGATGGATGTTGAAAAACTTTCATAACATGTAACTGGAAAAATAAGATAAAATATCAATTAAAAAAAAGATCACTTACCCAGTCACCTCTGGGATCAAACTGGGGAGAAGAGAGGGAAGTCTTAGAGCAGCTTTAGGCTACATAAAGCTATTTAAACTTTTTTTTCTATTTCATTTTTTTGAAATTCAATTTTATTTTTATTTTGAGTTCCAAATTTCTCTTCCTCAAACCTCTCTCCCACTCATTGAGAAGCCAAGAAACATGATAGCTCTTGTACACGTGAAGTCATGCATGACATCTCTATAGTAAAAGGATTAAAACTTAATGCTAGACTCAGACTGTTGGGATGCCAATATGAACTCCTCTACTTAGTTTTTAAAGCTGTTTACAACTTGCCCATGCTCACTCACCTTTCTGCCAGGCCCTTTGGGGACGTTGGGGGGGTCCTCCTTCCTTATCCCCCCTCAACTTGTCTGGTTTCCTCCCTGTGCCAGTCAACTCCCCCTCTCTGATCCCCTGGAATGACAGAGCCCTCCGCTAGTCACTTCTTCAATAGCTCCTGTCTCTGCCGGTCTGATAGAGACCCTCCCAGCTCTGGCATTCTGGGTTCTAGGACCCTCCCAGCTCTGGCATTCTGGGTTCTAGGACCCTCCCACCTCTGGCATTCTGGGTTCCAAGGCCTCCCAGCTCTGACATTCAATGTTCTATAAGGGCCCTCCTCTGTTTATTCTAAGACCTCTCCCAGTTCTGATATTCTTTATTCTAAGACCCTTCCCCACTTTGACACTCTCTTCTATGATCCAGGCTTTGGGGAGCAGCTTTCCTGGAGAACAGAAAACTTTTGGAGGCAGAACCAGGTGGTACTGGAAGGGGGCTCCCCAAGACAAAACTAAAAGTAATGAGTGAAGGTGCAGAGCGGCTCTGAATTTCTGAGGGTGGGAGGGGTGCCAAAATGGTCATTTTTAAACTTGGCTGGATTAAATCACATCCAGCCTCTCATTCTTATGCAGGTGAAAAGCTAAGACCTTAACCCTAGAAAGAGCCCGGAAAGGTGTGTCAAGAGGAAATCCTACAAATGAGAGGGACATTTCCTGGCACTGGGCTCCCCGGGGAGCTAGGAACATCTGCGCCTGGGAGAGCTGCTTTAAAGGCGTCCCAAGCCACAGCCCTGGCCTCTAATCCCCTCCTTCTCCCCGGCTCCCCAGGGGTCTCCTTCAGCCTCTCTTTCTGCCTTAAAATCTCAGATTAATCTCACATATGCTGCAGAACTGCCACCGAGGTGACTTGTACCTGTGCCTCCCTCACTCTCTCTTTTTTTTAAGGTTTTGGCAAGGCAGTGGGGTTAAGTGGCTTGCCCAAGGCCACACAGCTAGGTCATTATTAAGTGTCTGAGGTCGGATTTGAACCCAGGTCCTCCTGACTCCAGGGCATTCTTTCATACAATTCCAAACAATCTCCCCTGGCTTTCTCAGGAGTCACAAGACCTGGGTTCAAATCCACCTACAGGACCTTAGGCAAGGACCTCAGCTCCCTGTCTGTACCATGCGCGACTCCCTGCAGTCTCTCCCTCCTGTTCTCAATCTCGGATTCCAGGAGGCCTAGTTTGTGCCTAAGACCTGTGCCCGCATGAGCAGGTGGGCTCCTCCGCCTGACCAAAACCCTTTAGGGAAAAATCCTCCTTTACCGCTTGCAGCAGGTGCAGGGCTTTCGCCACGGTAAGATGTGGACAGGGAAGGGAACACGGAGACATCTCACACAACCTCTGTGTTACAGATAAGGAAACTGAGGCCCAGAGGAGGAAAGTGCTGAACGCTAAACAACAGCCTTGGAGTTGAACCCAGGCCCTCACTCCAAGGACACACCTCTAAATGAGTTTTATTTCTATTTTTGTATTAAAATGGCTCAGGAAGGGGCAGCTACATGGTAAAGTGGATGGAGCACTGGCGTTGGGAGGATCTGAGTTCAAATCCAACCTCAATGATGGTTTAGTGGTGTGACCTTGGGCAAGTCACCTAACCCCACTGCCTTAAAAAACACCAGAATCAGTCATGGTTAGCTCTTTCAGAAGAACAGGCCAGGATGGCTGAACCAGAAATCTCAGATAAAGCAAAAATACTTTCTGCCATGATTTCCAGAGTCTTGCAAATGTGTGTATAATGGAATAATTCAAAGATTCTTCTAGAACAGGCTAGAATGTGAGGGAAGAAAGTAGGAGGTGGGCGGGCCCTTAGTGGGGAGGGGCTGGGCGGGGCCTCATCCCCAAGCTCCACCCCAGACGAGGCCTCGCCCCATAAGCTCCGCCCCCGGTGGGACCTCAGCGCCCATAAGCTCCGCCCCCAGGCGGGGCCTCGCCCCACAAGCTCCGCCCCCCAGCGGGACCTCAGTATCCGTAAGCTCCGCCCCCGGGCGTGGCCTCGGCCTACAAGCTCCACCCAGGGTGGGACCTCAGCACCCATAAGCTCCGCCTCCGGGCGTGGCCTCGGCCCACAAGCTCCACCCAGGGCGGGACCTCAGCACCCATAAGCTCCGCCCCCAGGCGGGGCCTCGCCCCACACGCTCCGCCCCCGAGCGGGAGGCCGTGACGTCACCCCAGCCTCGGCTCCGTGAGGCCGCCTAGAGGAGCCCAAGGGTCCTACGACCCGGAACAAAAAGGCGGGGTGGGCCGGGCGCCCGCGCTGCCTGTACCTGGATGAGGCTGAGCTGCCGCGGGTCCTCGCCCTCCTCCTCCTCCTCCTCTCGCTGCCCGGGGTCCATGGCGCCCACAGCTCTGCGCGCCCAGAAACGGGAAACTTTTTTTTCCCGCCTCGGAAGCTCCTCGATACGAGGCGCGGGAAAGGACAGAAAGCAGCGAAACGCGAAGCCTCCGCCTGCCGGGCAGCGCCCCCTGGCGGCAGCTGTAGGAGAGGGGCCCGGGGTCTCCATGGCAACAGTCATTGACGGACTCCTCCCGGGTCTGTGTGGATAAAGTCGGGAGTGCCACGAAATGCGGTTCTTGTTCACCGGAACGAACTGGTAACAACATAAAGTGATATGAAGTAAGGAACGCAGGCAATCTGGGGCATCTCGGCTGAGGAACTGCCCCCGCTCTGCCCATGGAAAGGCCTTGGCAGCTCTAGTCTCCTTCGTGCCTTTGCAGCCTTTGACACCTCCATCACTCTCTCCTCCTTGACACACCTCCAGGGGCTAAGGTTTTGGGGCACCCCTTCTCCTGGTTCTCCTCCTCTCCATCCCGCTGCCCCTTTTCTCATTTTTCTTTGCAGGTTCCTTACCCAGGTCATCCCCAGTCACTGCAGATGTCGCCTCCGCTTTGTCTAGGATGCCTCTTTCTTTTCCCTCTGTACTATGTCATCATCTTCCATGGATTCAATTATCATCTCTAAGCTAATGAAAAGGAGAAGGAAAGGAAAAAAAAAACATTTGTGCAGTGTCTTTAATGTGCTAAGCACTACAAGTATGATCTCATTCCATCCTCAGGTCCCTAACCTTTCTGCTGATGCCCAGTTTCACATCTTCGACCACCCGCTGAAGATCTTGAACTGCACGTTCCATAAACATCTTGAACTCAAAATGTCCCAAAATAAAGTGGAGAAACCTCCACTTGGAGGTTTTCTTAGCCAAGGTATTGGACTGTTCTGCCATTTCCTTCTCCAATTTATTTTACAGATGAGGAGCTAAGGCAAACAGGCTAAGTGACTTGTCCAGGGTCAGTCCGAAGCTGAATTTCGAATGTAGGGCCTCCCAGCTCTAGACCTGACACTCTGTCTGTTATAGATGAATGAAAGAAAAACCTGCTAGAGTGAGAGAAAATTGTACATTTTTATTCACGAATCCTGGCATAAGGCAGGAGGTGGCCTTGGAACATCAGGTAATTTATAGTCTTCAGAAACTCTTTCCCCTCCCTCTTGGATGTTCATAGGCTCTCAGAGGTCCACCCATTCCATGACATATCCCTAATATGACTCCCCCCACATCATCCAATGCATGAAATGCTAATGAACCCCAATCGTCAAAGGGAGTGTGTGGGTTAATATTCAATTACCTAAACTCAGGTGTATTAGGTTAAGATCTCTAGGTCACTCTTGACAGGTTGAGAACGGGTTTAGGGTTTGCCATCTCTGGAATGGGATTTGGAAACTCTCCCAGTCTTGTGATGGGCTGGGCCATTCCTCCTTTGTAATGGATTCCCTAAGGGCCCCCCCTCCACACTCTGTGAAAACCAACACCCTACATTCCTCACACTACCCAAACTCATTATCTTTCCCCCTAAAATCTCCCCAATTTCCCTGTTGTGGTGATGTCTAGGGCACCCCCTCATTCTCCCAGTTAGCCTGGTTCACAATCTAGGTATCATCTTCTATTCCTCCCTCCCACCACCTATATCCAATGAGTTGCCATGTCCTTTCTGTTCTACCTCTGCAACATCTCTCAAATATTGCCCCTTCTTTCTGACACTGCCATCACCCAGGTGTGGGCTCACCTTCTCATGGACTATTACAAATAACCAGCCAGTGGATCTTCCTACCTCGTCTCTCCCTCCTCCATTTCATCCTCCACTTAGCTAGTAATCAATTAATCTTCCTAAAGTGGAGGTCTGATCGTGTCATTTTCCTACCCAATAAACTCCAGTATCTTCTTATTACCTCCAGGATCAAATATAAAATTGTTGGTTGACTTTTATAGACATTCCCAACCTGTTCCCTCTCCTTCCCTTTCCATTCATTTCATTGATCTCCTTACTTTCCTCTCACAAGATGCCTGTCTCTTGACTCCCAGTCTTTGTACCAGCTGTGCCCCATAACTAGTACACCCTCCCTCTTTATCTCTGCTTCCCTGGATTCCTTCAAGCAAAGATGAATTTCTATCTTCCCCAAGAAGCCTTTCTCAGTTCCCTTGAAGGACAGTGCCTTTCTTCTATTGGTTATCTCTAATTGACCCTGTCTCTGTCTGATTGATAGTTGTTTTACACAGTCTCCCCAATTAGACTCAGAGCTCCTTGAGGGCAGGGACTGGCTTTTACCTTTCTTTGGCTCTTCAGTGTCTAGCTCACAATTAGTACTTAGTAAAAACTTCTTGTTTTGATCATGATAATGATGGATTTTGTCAAATTGACTTTTTTCCTTCCTTTTTCTCTATTGCAGGGGGTGGTAGACAAAAAAAGGATGCATCTGGAAATGTGGGTGATTTTAAAGCAAAAAAGAAATTATATAGAGTTTGAAAAAGATCACAGGTGTCCAACGTCTTGTGAACGTAATCAAAAGGTCTTAAGACTGAAATGTTAGGGTCTGGGAGAAAACTGTCTATGGATGAATGAATGAAAGAGTGAGACCTTATCAAGGCAATACAAATAGAAAAGTGGAGACAATCCCTATTCTCTGGGATCTTTTTTTTTTACATTTATCGTTTTATCTTTTATTTATTTAAATATTACTAAAATATTCTTGTTGTAAGAGTTAAAAATAATTACCCCTTCCCCACAAAAATATAAAATCTCATGAGAAATAAAGTGAAAGAGAGAAAAATGTGCTTCAGACTGTGTTCTGATACTATCATCTCTGTCTCTGCGATGGATTGCATAAGTCTATCATAAGTCCATCACAGAAGTTACTTCCATATTTTTCCACAGTTGCTGTTGCTGATTGCTATTCTCTCCATCCATTCCTCTCCACTCCCATTTATTATATTTTCTCTCTCCTTTCATTCTGTGGGATCTTAAATTCTCAGGAGGGAGACAACACTCACAGAAAGATTCATCCAGAGGTCAGATGGAATAGTTCCCTGTGGTCCTTAGGGTACAATGGCAAATGAGAGAACAATGTATCATTTTAAATGAGACTTCTAAAAAAATAATTAGGGATCTTGGAGGAAGAATAGTTATAAAGACCCCCACCCCCCAAAAAAAAAAATTCACCAGTGATGAAAACCTTGGAGTTGGCAATAAGACCCATAGCTTAGATGCTGACATAGAAACACTAAAGATGGATAATAATCAAGGAGAATTAGTAATCCTCATGAAAGGAACTAATGTGATATGTTTCTTTGAGTTGTGAAAGGTAGGACCTAGAGCTGGGGTTTGAATTTGGTATATATGCCTTATTTGTAAGAGAAAAAGGACATGGGCAGAGAGGTACTGGTAAGTGTTTGGTAATCGGCTGTGGGGGGAATCACATGGATGGCACTTTTAAGTTTAACTAGAATTAGTAGGTAGAGCCAAGATGGTGGAGTGAAGTGAACATTATTTTCTGAGCTTTCAGGACACATTCTTCTAAACAACTTAAAAAAGTGTGTCAAATTCAATTCTGAACAAACTGACCAACCAAATGTCCTGGGTGGTCATTTATTTTTTCTAGCAGCTTAGGAAGATAAAGAGATCTGTGTGGATCTGGAGGCTGGCCAGGAATAAGGCATTAAGCAGATCTGAGTCCCTGATCAATAGTGGCAGCCTATGGGGTACCCAGAACCCAGAGACTAAACATCAAGAGATTCCAGGGACCCCCTGTGCTAGCATTGGTTTATTTATTAGAGACAAATAGTCCAGGATGAACATTTGGAGGGGAGATGGCTCTAACATTTTTGCACTGAGAGACAGACACAGAGGAAGAAAGGGGGGGAGAGGGAAGAGAAAGAGAGGGAGAGGAAAATGGAGAGAAGAAAGAGGGACAACAACAACCATTGATTAATAATGGTTTCAGGCTCTGCAATCTTTGGGTACTCCAACACCTATTCCCAAGTTCTAGGTCAACATTCCAGGCAAGAGAGGATAGATTGTGGTCACCTACTAGGTAGGGGCAGGTTTCAGAGTTTTCAGAAGGACAGGCAGGATCCCACAGACCAAGGGTAGGGAACCTTTTTTTCTGCCAGGGGCCATTTCAATATTGATAACACCACAAAATTATCAATTTAAAATTAGCATGCTATATTTTGTCAAACATTTAA
Source organism: Macrotis lagotis (assembly GCF_037893015.1). NCBI lineage: Eukaryota > Metazoa > Chordata > Mammalia > Peramelemorphia > Peramelidae > Macrotis > Macrotis lagotis. The sequence goes on from NC_133658.1 coordinate 883,204,839, forward strand.
TTATATCACCTTCCAAAGTTCCCAGATTTGTTGAATTTCGAGTCTCTCCTTCAATTGCAGTGCCTTAGATGTTCCCTCCCCCTACCATAGACTAATTTTATGTGGGAAGCGTAAGAAGGATAGGAATGAAATGATGAAGGGGAAAAGGAAGATGTCATAAGGAGGAGGAGGAGGAGGAGGAAGAGGAGGAGGAGGAGGAGAAAAAGAACAAGAAGAAAAGAAGAGGCCTTGTTGGAATTAAGTCAATAACCATTGATTAATAAGCTCCTACTGTGGGCTAAGCACTATCTAGGTGGTGCTCAGGCTACTCAGTTACCCCTGTGCCCCCCCAGACTCAAAGGTCCAAGGTTCCAAGCTGGGGCAGCAATCCCACAAACTGCATGGAAATCCTTGCTTTGCCACTGATCAGCAGCACATCAGCACAAAGGCTCTAGGCCTCACTGGGCCTCAATTTCCCCCTTCCAATAAAGGGAGGGGGCAATTCTTGTTCGGGCACAGTTTAGAGGATCTGTCTCTTCTAGTTCTAAAGGCCAAGATCCCAGGCTCAGAGATAATTCACGCAAGAGTCATTTGTCAGTAGGGAAGCAAACATAGCCTTGGCCTCAATTATGGCCGATAGACACTTATGCAACTCTTTATGTTTACCAAGATTTGCAGATGGAATCTCATCTCATCCTCACAACAACTGGCAGGGGCTTGATGTGATTTTCTCCATTTTCCTAATGAGGTAGCATAAAAGAGTAGATGGGAAACCAAGCTTGGAGTATGAAAGAGTTAGCCTCTGGCACCAACTGGCTCTTAACCTCTCAATTGCCTCCAAGGAACTCCCTAAGACTATCTGCATTGGTTATCTGATCTGCCTTGGTGAAAAGCAGCCCGATAGTAATCAGTCCTCTCCTTCCTGCCTTCCATAATGTTCAAAAGGTTAAGTGATGGGATTGGGATAGTGTTGGAAAATAAAATATTTGAGTGAAACTGGAATGAACTTCCGGGGAAGGTGGTGGGTCCTCATCCTGGCTGACCAGTTGTTGGATATGTTGTAGAGGAGACTCCTGCTTGAATCTGGGCTGATCTGGGATATGATCAACCAACCCATCTCCTCTCTCTCTCTCTCCCCTTTCCCTTTTCCTTCTTTCTTCTCTCCATTTTCCTCTCCCTCTCTTTCTCTCTCTGTCTCTTTGCCCCCCCCCCCTTCCTCTGCGTCTCTCATTAGTACAAAAAATGTTAGAGCCGTCTCCCCTCCAAATGTTCATCCTGGACTCTTTGTCTCTGATCTTTGGCAGAGCCTCCTGAGCTCGTCACACTCTGATCAGCCACACTTGGCCACACTGCACCTTGACCCCAATAGTGATGTCATTTTGGTTCTGTTCCAAGGTGAAGGACAATAACCAATGTCCCGGGATTGTGTGTGTGTGAAGCCTGGAGGCCTTTGGGTCTCAGCCCAGTTATAGGAGAACTGGCCACTAGGGGTCACCATCACACCAGGCAACAATAAGCCATCGGGTGCCGTTCGGAAACCTACTGTTGGACATTCTGCAGAAGTTCAGAGACAAACTCAGAAGCCGCTGTTCTGACCTGGGCTTGAACGAGAATTCTTCATCATCCCCACCAACCCATCCTCCTCCTCCTCACAACAATAATACTAATAGCTAATATTGGGTAAGCACTTTAAATGTACAGAGTCCTTTCTATTATCTCATTTGGTCTACGATGTCTCTGGCAAGAGGTCATCCAGTTTCTGTTTGAAGACTAGGGGTGATGGGGAGCTCATCACCTTATGCAGAGGCCCATTTTCTCTTTGGACAACTTTGGTCCCTAGGAAGCTTTTCCCAACATCAACCTTTTCTTCAACTTCTGGTGAATAACTGGGAGTGGGGGGGCAGTGGATAGAGCACCAGACCTGGAATCAGGAAGATCTGAATTCAAATCCAGTCTAAGATACTAACTGTGTGACCCTGGGCAAGTCACTTAACTTCTATTTGTCTCTGTTCCTATTCTGTAAAATGCGGACATGCTGGAAAAGGAAATGGCAAACCATTTTAGTGTCTTTGCCAAGAAATCCCATAGCCAACACTCTTAGTCATTTAGAATCAGACACAACTAAACTGTTTCCACCCATTCATCCTGAATCTACCCTCTGGGACCAACCTTGCCCAAGATCACACAGCTAGGAAATTATTAAGTGTCTGAGGCCAATTTGAACTCAGGTTCTCCTAATTCCAGGGCCGGTGCTCTATCCACTGTGCCACTTAGCTGCCCACCATCCCCCAGTTAAACTGACACACATCCTGCATGGAGAAGGGAGTGAATCTGATGACTTTTTCTTTTTTTAATGGCAAAGATTCAGATTAATCTAGCCACTGTGTCAACTCACTATTTCTAGATTGGGCAGCAGGATCCAAATCCCATCCTTGATGCTGGCCAGCTGTGTGACCCAGGGCAAGTCGAACTTTTCAATGTTTCCAGGCAAATCTCTTGCACAGCACTAGACAAAGGGGGTTCTTGCATTGGTAAAATTGCAAGGCAGCTAGTGGTATTGTAGTGACAAATCTGTGTTCAAATCTAGCCTCACTAGCTGTTTGACTCTGGGAAAATCACTTCACCTTGTTTGCCTCAGTTTCCTCATCTGTCAAATAAGCTGGAAAAGGAAATGGCAAACCACTCCAGTATCTGCCAAAACTCCAAATGGGATCACAACTAGTGAGACCAGACTGAACAACAATGACAATCTGGTTTTCTAATGTTTATACAAATCCTACTGTTCTGGGGCAGGGGCAGGGACTGTGGTATCAGTATTTTGAAGTAAGGCAGGATGGATTCCTCACCTTGCTCTTCATCTTGGTACCAACTCTGGAGTCAGAGGATATGGGATCCAATTCTGACTTTGAATAGGACCTTGGACTTCAGTTGCACCATCTGAAAAGGAAGGGCTTGGTCTCTGAGGGTCCTTCCAGCCCTAGACCTAAGAGCCTAATGAATTCTATGTAAGTTATCTCACTTAATGCAAGTTCCTAAATTACCAGTGTAGAGTTAGGTCTGGAGTTGAGGGAGCCTGTCATCTGTCCCAACCACTACATTTTACAAGTGAGGAAACTGAAGACCAGGAAGGTCAGTCTCACACTGTAAAAATCACAGAGGGAATTGGAACCTACAGCTTCTGTGCTCGTATAGTCAGGGCTCTTTCCCCAGCTCCATGCTGTCCTGTAGGCCTGGGGGTCTCATTCACCTGTTCAAAATGCATCCTTTTTGACTCTAGGAAAAAATGGAAACCCCTCCATTTGGCACTTTAAAGCCCTTCACAAATTGGTCCCATCCCACCGTTCCCAGACTGATTACACATGAACATCACAGTCCAGCTAACACTAGACTATTTTCTGTTCCTCACACTCTATACTCCCATTTCCCACCTCCCTGCCCTTGAATTGGCCATACTCCTCCCTGCTGTCTCTTAGAATTCCTTGCTTCTTTAAAGACTCAACTGAGGCAACTTGTAAAGGTCTTTTCTCCTCCTTCATCCCTTCCCTATCAGCTGCTCCTGTCTCCTTTCCTAACTAAAATTTATTCCCTAACTACCTAATCTTTATTTTGTATATTTCCTGTCAATACAGATACTGTGTGTCCCAAAAATCTTGGTGCAGGCCTTTTTTTTTTTTTCCAGTTTTTGCAAGGCAATGGGATTAAGTGGTTTGCCCAAGGCCACACAGCTAGGTAATTATTAAGTGTCTGAGGTTGGATTTGAACTCAGATACTCCTGACTCCAGGGCCGGTGCTCTGTCCACTGCGCCACCTAGCCACCCCTTGGTGCAGTTTTAAAAAGCTTTTAATAAATGTCACGCTGCATTGAGACTTTTGGAACACCCAATTAACTTTAAATAAGTTTTCAAGAGCTATTAAGCTTTTAATAAACTTCACACTATACAAAGGCTTTTGGGATACCTATATATATGTATATATATGTACATATATATATACATATATTACATAAATTATACATAATATGCATATATTATATACTCTATATATATATATACTCTATACTCTATATATACATACTATATATATAATCTCTCTCTCTCTCTCTCTCTCTATATATATATATATATATATATATATATACATATATTACACATACACATCTTATCTGCCCCAACAGAATATGAGAGTATGGATGGTTTCATTTTTTCCTTTGAACCTGATTACCTTGCCAGAAATCCCCTACAGTGGGATATTCAAGGCTCCCCCTCTATTCCCTGCCAAACAAGGGGTCCAGTCGAATTCTGAAAAAAGGGACCAAGGAGCTCCAGATTGCTTTATAAGTAATTTAATAATTAAAGTGAGGTACTTCCATCAGACAGTCTAGGGTGGTGGCTACATGATATAGCTTCAATTCCCACCAAGTCTCTCCAAAAGTCCCTTTGGTAATTATAGAAATCAAAGGGAGGAAGAGGAGTTATACTGTATGTTAGTGCAGACTGATATCTGGGGCTTACTCTGTTCCTCACGGGGTTTGGGTCCCAGATACCTGGGTGTCATATCAGTTCTGTTTGGGCTGGAGTCCAGATATGCAAAATCTTGCACTGGTCACTGTGGTCATGCCCCAGTGCTTTAATATTGGTTTACATTATGCATAACTTTCATTGATAGGGATTCCATAACATTATTATGAATGATAGAAACTTCACTGATGGAAACGTTATTCATGACCTTTACTGCTAGGAAACCCACATCTTGGCTTTCACTGTTTAAAGGGGTCCACGTTATAGTTTTCCCCCATGGGGATCCCATACTAATGCTTAATAAAAGCCTATTGACTGGTTGATTTCCTTTGTGTGACTGCACAATAAAGATGCCATTAGACCCTCCCATGAAGGATACAGCCCTTCTTGATCCTCCTGAGATGGTTACCAGCTGCCAAACTGAAGTTTCAAACCAGGGGTAACTTAGTAGATGGTGGTGGAGAGAGATGACAGTACAATTTATAAATGGTCTTTGAAAAGTTTTATTTTTTTACTGAAACTGGAGTGGGCAACTCTCAGGTGAGGAATTTTCCTTTGCCAACGCAGTTGAGTCCCTTCTGCAACCTCTAGTCTTGGGTGTCTGTGGGTAAAGATTACTTAAGTGACTTCGTCAGCCAGTGTAGGTCAGAGGGAAGATTTGAATCCAAGTTTTCCTGGCTCCAAAGTCAGTTTTCCATCCACACCAACCTCTTGAGAGTTACCACATCCAGAGGCTCTTCAAACTTAGGTGGGTACTCCAGGTATTGGCAGGCAGAGCCAGGTGCTGTCCCCAGGCCTCTGCTATGCTTCCTGAGCTAACGTAGCCTATGGGAGCACAGGGTCACCTCTCCGATAAGGGAAAAGCAGATTTCTAGTGAAGGCCACTTGGCCATCATCCTTCCTCCAGGTGAGTGCAGTGCTCTGGCTGTGAGTTGAGTCTGAGTTGAGCAGGGGCAGCAGGACCACCTGTCACCTGGCTGATGTGGAGCCGTTGCCCAATTCCAGCCACATTTCCAGTCCTCATCTTCAGAAAACAAGGCTCTTGGACAATGACTTGTTAGTGCTAACATTTTTTCTTCCCCTTCAGGAAGAGCAAGTGCCAATGTAATGTTAAAACTGCATTCAGACTCAGACTCCACTGCTCACTCCCTGTATCCTGGGAAAATATCATGTGCCTACTGAATACTTGCTGACTTTGGCCAAGTTACTTGTCACTCGTAGTTTCTTCTCCTAGGAGATGAGGGGGCCGGATTACATGGCCCTTCAGGTCTCTTTACTTTGAAATCTGTGATCTTGTTTTCTTTTTGCAAGGCAATGGAGTTAAGTGACTTGCCCAATGCCACACAGCTAGGTAATTATTAAGTGTCTGAGGTTGGATTTGAACCCAGGTCCTCTTGACTCCAGGGCCGGTGCTCTATCCACTGTGCCATCTAGCTGACCTTGTGATTTATTTTCACCCAGCTCTTTGTAGAAAATGCCCCTTAGGGGGCGGCTAGGTAGCATAGTGGATAAAGCACTGACCTTGGAGTCAGGAGGACCTGGGTTCAAATCCGGCCTCAGACACTTAATAATTACCTAGCTGTGTGGCCTTGGGCAAGCTACTTAACCCCATTGCCTTGTAAAAACTAAAAAAAATAATGTCCCTTGAAGGATTTGAGCAGCAATGTAACAGGTTCAGAGGCTTGATCTACCCAGGGTCACATAGTCAGTTGTATCAAGAGGCAGGATTGAACTTAGATTTCTTGTTTGATGTTTTATTTTTTAGATAATCTTTTCCTATCTAAATTTTGAGTTGCAAATTCTTTCTCTCCCCCCCAACTTCCTTCCCCATCCACTGAGAAGGCAAGCAGTATATCAATGATGGGCTTCTAGGTGGCACAATAGTCAGAGACTTGGAGTTTGGAGTATCTGAGGTCAAATGAAGCCTCAGACACTTACTAGCCATGTGACCCTGGGCAAGTCACTTTGCCCTCTTTGCCTCAGTTTCTTCATCTGTAAAATAAGCTGGAGGAAGAAATGGCAAACCACTCTAACACCTTTGTCAAGAAAACCTCAAATGGGGTCTCAGAATCAGAGACTGAACAACTCAACAAGAACAAATATCAATTGTATATGTAAAATGTCATGCAGTCTTTCTGATCCAAGGCTGACTCTTGACTGCACCACACTCCCCTCAAACAAATGTACCACCTCTGGGTGGGCTCAAAGATGGAGAGCTGAACACCTCACCTGGGAGGCCAGTTAGATGCTTGGTGCCTGGAGATTTCAGACCTTTTTCTCTCATTTCAGCAAACCACCTCCCCAGGCTTTCAGACTGAGGGTCAGGACACATCTCAGGACCTTCTCAGCCCTGATTAGGGCTGGCACATCTTGGATGCTTTGAGATTGGCTCACCAAAGCTTCCCACGGTGGTGCCCTGCCTCCAAGAACCCCTCCCCATGCAATAGTCTCAACATTTGATGGGGTGAGAGGCAAAGGAGGAAGCCTGACTGGGATTCTCAGGTTCATTGAGGTGAGCATTTCACATTGAGACTGGGGGATGGACTTTGAAACAGGTCAGGGCATAGATGGCCAAAATCAGGGGGCAAGGGTGGGAATTTACAGACATCTCAGTCCCAAGTCTAGGAAAGCTCAAGTCATTGTGATGTATTTTCTTAGATGGGAAAAAGCCCAAGCCAATTTTTAAAAATTGGGTTAAATCTAAGAAAAACTAACAATCAATCAGGGATTGTGAGCAATGACCTGCATCCAAGGCTAGGGAACCATCAACTGTCTGAGTGAGTAACAAAGGAATCCCATGACGTTCCCCAGGGAGTTGCTGAAAAGAAAAGGAATAAGCCAGAAGATCCTGCTATTGGCCAAAATTTAGAGCCAGAGAATCTCAGTTCCAGCCTGGACTCTCATTATTTCCTACATGTGTAACCTTGGGCTAATGACTTAATGTCTCTCGTCCTCTATACAGTGAGGGGCCTGGCGTAGCCTAGCATTCTCTGACCTTGGTCAAGGGGCCCAGCAGTTAGGGGTGCCCCAGAACAAGGGGTGTGCTGTCCCTATTGGACCCCATAAGCCAGGAACAATGTGAGTTTCTAGAAAAAGTTTCTATCAGGAGGCAGCTAGGTGGCGCAGTGGATAGAGCATCAGCCCTGGAGTCAGGAGAACCTGAGTTCAAATGCGGCCTCAGACACTTAATAATGACCTAGCTGTGTGGCCTTGGGCAAGCCACTTAACTTCATTGCCTTGCAAAAACTTAAAAAAAAAGTTTCTGTCAATGAAAGCTATGCACAATATAAACTAAGATTAATGTAACCCAAAAGAGAAAACACTGAGCATGACCACAGTGACCAGTACAAGGTCTGAGACTGCAGGCCAAACAGCACTGATATGGCACCTAAGTGTCTGGGGCCTGAGCCCAATGATGAGCAGAGTAAATCCAAACTATCAGCTAATATGCACTAACATACTCTATAACTCTTACTTTGATTTCTATAACTATCAAGGTGGTTTTAGAAGTCTTTAAGGGAATTCAAGCTATGTCATCTAGTTACCTACCACCCTAGACTTTTCTGATGTGACCATCCCACTTTATCAGACTATTTGGATACTAAATATACTAAATATGGAGCTTCCCAGTCTTTTTTTTTTCCAGAACTGGGCTGGACCCTGGGTGGGGGGTGGGGGGTGGGGTCTTGAATATCTCACCCTAGGGGGGGATTTTTTGGCAAGACAAAGGGTACCACATACAACAACTTGGAATTCATCCCAGGGCAGGCTGGATGACTAGAGGACTACTGTTTGAGGGTGTGTTTGAGAGGATTCATTTTCCCCAACTCCATGGCTTGGCCTGGATGGGACTCAGTGGTCCCAAGATGAGAGGATTTAAGAGGCTGGAGACAAAACTATAAATATACAGAGTTTTTATTAAAAGGTAAACTAAATGCCATTCCCCTGTGTAAGACAGACAAAGATTCCAGTTTGGTCAAATTCCAACAGAGCTTTTCCCCACCACTATCCTCGCCCTGTCGAATCCTGACCAGGGTGGGGCTGCTGGTCCCATGATTGGTTTCTAGGTAGTCCTAAGAAGCAGGGGCAGAGGGCAGGAGAGGGGTCTCCAAAAAGTCACTGAACAGACTCTATTGTCCTCCCCAGAAGGGAGGGCTCTTACAACAATTTGTTTTCAGAGTCCTAGGCAGGGAGCAAAGGCAGGGCAAGCTGAGGAGTGTGGCAGGAATGTCCCAGGCCTATGGAACTCTGACCGTAGACTGTGTGGTTAGGCATTGTAGGATGAGGAGGACACGCTGCCACCGTGGCCTGTCCAGTTGGTGTGGATGAACTGTCCTGGCTTGGCTAAGAGTTCATAGGTGTGAGCCCCGAAGTAATCCCTCTGAGCCTAGAAAACATAGTTCTATGAGTACTGGGGAGGCAATCTCGTGACCAACCTCAATTTCATGCTTTATGTGTCCAAGGGCCAGGATTAAACCCCAAGTCAGGCAAGTGCCCCAAGAACATACCTGGATCAGGTTGGCTGGCAGCATCTCGTGTCTGTAGCCATCATAGAAGGAAAGGGCCGTGGTGAAGCAGGGCATGGGGATGCCAGCCTGCACACCAGAGCTGATGGCCCGCCGCCAGGAGTCCTGGACAGAAAACACAAAGCAAACATTTTCTCAGAAAAAACTAAGGTCAGAGAATTAGAGCTGATTCGCATACCCCACCAGGCACAGTCGACATACAGGTCTCTGGTGGCACACACACCTGGCAGTTCTGCACGGCAGTCTTAAAGAAATCATCCAGGAGAAGGTTCTGGAGTTGGGGGTTCCGGTCAAAGGCATCTTTTATCTTCCCCAGGAAGACACTGAGAAAACAAGAGAAGTTGACAGGTAAACCAGGGCCCCATGCCCAGGGGGGTCTGAGTCCTTTTCACAGGCACATCACCACCAAAGAACGGATCAAGATCAGGGCCACAAACAAGAGGAGGACCAAAGCTTGTCATGCCTCTTTAGCTACCACAAGCCACAGGGAGGCTGGCAGCAAGACCACCCTTCAAGTAGCCCATGCTCAAATATGAGAAGAGCAAACATTCTCCCAGGGACAGATTTACCTGTGACTTTCAAACTTGGAGTCATTTCTTTTTTTTTTTTTAAATTAAATTTGATCAATGCTTTTCTTTTACATCCCTGTCTCTCCACACACCCACAAGAACTTCTCCCAACCACCTGTTCCTCAGAACAAAGGAAAACAGTAAGGCAAAGGCAAATGACTGGCCAGCTGCTGTATCCCCTGGTTATGCACCATTCACACCTGCAGTCCCTCACCTCTCTACCCAAAGGACGGAGGTGTATTTCTGAATTTCTTATATGTGGCAATTTAAAAATTTTGTTTTTTTATGATTTGGAGAAAAATTCAGCTTCTCAGAACCCAGGGTGCAAGAATTAAGTGCAGAGACAGATTGCCAGTTGGGACTGGGCAGAATGAATAGGCTTCAAGGAGGATGAGCTGGGGCCATCCCTGCTCAGAATCAAGACTGTTGGTGTGTCCACACTAACCCTGGAATTATTAACATCCAGTCTCAGATGGAGAGAGCCGATCCTTCCTTAGTGTGGCCAACCCATTGTGGAGCCAGGGACACTCACCTGCGGATGATGCAGCCGCCCCTCCACATGAGGGCAATGGCACCATAATTGAGGGTCCAGCCGAACTCACTGGCTGCTTGGCGCAGAAGCATAAATCCTTGGGTGTAAGAGATAATCTTGGAGGCATAGAGGGCCTGGGGAGGAACACAAAGACTCAGGGATCAATTAGCTCAATGGATCTAATTGCAAGGAAACGATGTAAAGACTAACAGACTGCATTCTGTGGGGGGGGGAGGGAAGTGAGATTTGGGGAAAAATTATAAAATTCAAAAATTAATAAGTAATTTTTTAAAAAAAAGACAGCAGGGGGGCCTCCAAAAGCAAAGGTGGGTAGGGGTCGTACAGAATTTCTGTGATTCCTTCTAATGTTAGAAACTGAGCAGGAGGGCAGAAGCCCACCAGCTCCTGAGAGCAGAGATGTTAGAAGCAACCTGACGGTCTACACTGATCCCCTCATTTTACAGATCAGGAAACTGAGGCCAAGAGAGGCTAATCTGCCTGCCAAGTTCCAAATCCAATATGCTTTCCACTTCACTAAGATGTCTTCTCAAGTTTCTCCCAGCTCTAAATTTTATCATTCCACAGATGATGGATCTAGCCCTGCCTTCAGGGATGGGGAGACCTGGGTTCAAATCCTACCTCTGCTACTGACCACAGGACATTGGGCAAGTCACCTCATTCTTGGTGTTTCTGTGTTCCTCATGTATAAAGATAGTACCTCTAAGGTTGCTCCAACCCTAGGTTCTGCCATCCTAGTCTCATTCAGCACAGGTTTTATGAGCTGTCTGACCCTTGTATCTTCAGCACATTTCCTTGTGCCATCCTTTCTGCTTGGGTGGGATAATGAACCCCTGACCTCTCCTTGGACCCACCTTTCTAATGTCCTCCAGGAATGATTTCTTGTCGTATTGAAGCTTTGACTTTGGAGGGCCAGCTAGCTTCTTGCTGGCTTGGATCCGCTCATCCTTCAAAGATGACAGACATCGGGCAAAGACAGCTTCCCCTAGAGTGAATCAAGGGAAAGATACTGAATGGCCTTGGAAGCAAGATCAAAGGAGACTGCTCACAGGGCAGAGATGGGCACCAGAAGCTGGCAAGGGGAGAAAGTTAGCCTTAGCCAAGCTCACTAAATCCATGATGGTTAATCTCTGACAAGCAAACTACAATTCCACTTTCCAGCATCAGTACAGGTAATTATCAGTGGTACAGGGAAATCCCTTTGCCGATGCAGGCTGGCACGTTCTCTGAAACACTCAGATCAAGGGGGAGTCTTTGACCTGATTTGTGTCAGGGCCCTCTTGAGCAGATGAATGAAGTCTATGGGTCTCTTCCCAGAAGAATGTTTTTAAATACATTAAATATACAGTTTTATGATGGAAATATAATTGTATTGAAATCGTTTTCAAGAAATGAAAAAAAATCCAAGTGGGTTAGAGTATCAAATACAAAAGCAATAGAAACACAAAGCCCAAAGGCCTTTAGAGCTGGCAACACTCCTAGGTAGGACCTGAACCAGATTAAAATGTAACTGATGTAATGTAAAATATTTAACAAAATAAATGAAAAGACAATAAGATAATGCAGATAATATTGCATTTAAAAGTTAAATCAAACTGTGGTCACAGGGAACCTTAGGTTTGAATTAGTGGCTCCTGTTTCTAGCTGAGTTTGGCATCACTGAATTCAGGTCTACCAGCCTAAATTTCCCCCTTATATGTTTTTTCTTCCCAGAAGGCCTTATAATATTTTTTTCAATGAAAAAGAAAAGAAAAACTGATTAATTCATAAAAATACCCTAGTTATATATGTAATGTTATATGGACATCCTCTACCTCCCCCATTCCCCCAGGCCCTGCAAAGGAGTAGAGGAAGTATCTTCTCAGATTTCTTCACTGGGAGCAGGAAGCCAATAAACCCAAAGAAACAGTGGGGAGGTGAAAGGGTACTTGTGGCATCTGAGAAAGCTTGGGCAAATGCCTGGGGGCAGAGGTGAAAGGTCGGACTTGGGGACCAGTCAATGAGCTGAGGGCTACTCATTCACTCACTGAATAGACAGATAATGGGAGATCCATGCTCAGGACAGAGAAGAGTCTCCACTCAGAATTCTCTAGGACCCCACTCTCCTCCCACCAGTGCCCAGGCAGGATGACTTGCTATTTGTGGGGAGCGATGTGTAAGGCACCTGGTGCAATGAGACCAGAGGAGCCACCGCCCTCAGTGTTACGTAAGAGCCAGGAGGAAGCCTTCACTTCCTTATCTGTTCACTGAGTGAAAACAACAGAAGTTTAAGTCAAGCCTTTCTGGTCCTCACCCAATGACACTGCAAAAACCAAAAAGTCTCTGACGTTTTGGAGCATCAAAGCAGGGATGGGCTGGGAGGGAACCTGCCTCCCCTGGGTAATCTCCCTCAGTTGGCTGAAAAGCTACCAGCTTCCTTCTATGTGGGACTGGCCTCACAATGAAACTGCCAACAGGGTAAGGGCATGATTCACTAGGAAGGCAGAAGAAAAGAGGAGAAAAGTCACATTTTATCCCCTTGCTAGGAGAGGGAGGACTTTGTGGATAATGAGAATTGAAAAAGGACTTAATTCCCCAACTCTTAAAAGACAAACAGCAGCACCTGCCGCTTGACAACAGATACAGATCCCTTCTTTCCACACCCAAAGCCACCTAGTTCAGGTTCTCATCACCTTTCACCTAAACTCTCCAGCTCCAGCTTTGTCCCACATAACTGCCAGAGCGCAGGTCTGACTACGCCCCTTTCTCCTGCACATCAAGGTCAGTGGTTCCCTAATCTCTCCAGGATTAAATGCACAATCCTCAGGGCAGCACTCAAAGCCCTTCCTATCTGTGGGCTCTCCCCTCTATACTCCCCAACCCCCAGCCAATCCTGGTGCCTGTTCTCCCAGGTCCCTACCTCTGCACCCTCTGCCATGCTGACGGGGCCAACCCCTCACTGCAGCCTCTTAGGTCCAGTGGCTTCCTATAGCTCAAAGCTACCATCTGCAAGAGGTTTTTCCAGCCCCTAGCTGCTGGGACCTTCCCCTTTCAGATCACCTCTCATCTACTCTGAACATATTTTGGACATCCATGGAGACTGATGTGTAGTCTTCCCTAGTCAAATGTAAACCTCTTGAGAGCAGGAATGCTTTTGTCTTTTTGTATATTACTGGTGTTTGGCACACAGCAGGCATTTAATAAATGCTTATGGACTGACTGTGTGACCATGGTCATCACCTCCCCTCTCTGGACCTCAGTTTCTTCATCCATACAAGAGGGAAATAACCCAAGTTGTCTGCCTCCTATGATGATGACAAAACTGATTAATCTTCACCTCATGCCACGGCTCCACAATTCTTGTTCTAATGCTTTCTCAACTCCAAGATCTTTAGAAAGGTTCCAAATTAGACAGAGTCTCAGAGGCTGCCTCTCCCAACTCTTTCATTTTACAAATAAAGAAATTCAGATCCAGGAAAGAGAAGAACACCAGAGTCTGGTGTTCTTTCCCTAAGTGACACTGCCAAATGAGAAACACTAAATCTATTTCAAGGATAAACTGAGACAGGGATGGCACCCTGACCCCATAGACACAGGAAACAGCTAAGTGGCCAGGGAATTCTCTCAAGGCTGATGGAGATTGGAGAAGAAAGGGGCTGAGGAAAGAGGAAATGACTGAAAGTTTCCTTTCTGGTTTGTTTTTTTTTTTTAAATTGAGACCTAGCATAGAGTTCATGGCTGGCATACTTCTCCATACTGGACGAATACCTATTTAAACACTTTTGTACCCAGTAAGTGTTTAATAAACATTTGCCCCCCAAATTAATGGAATAAAGACTGCGAATCTCTAGATTTAAAGTTGGAAAGGCCTTAGAAGAGCTCCTCTTGCCCAACTTCTCAGTTTTATGGATAAGAAAAACAACCAGACTCATCAAAGTTAGACAAAAACTCTAAAAGAACAACCTCCTATCTTTTTAGCCTAAGTTCCTTCAATAGGTCACTAGGGTCAGAATGGGGGTAGGGGGACATTAGGGGAAGAAAGGTGACTCCACAAGAATAGGGGAGAGGTGTTGGGTATTACCGATGAGGGTCACAGGGACCCCATACTCCAGTGCAGAGATGGCTGTCCACTTCCCAGTGCCCTTCTGGCCAGCACTATCCCTGATCTTCGGTAGGAGGTGTTGGCTATCAGTATCTTTGAACTTAAGGATATTGGCTGTGATTTCAATTAGGAAGGAGTCCAGCTCTGTCTTATTCCATTCTTCAAATACCTACAAAGAGGATGTGGGAAAAAATGAAATGATAAAAAATGAGGATAAGATCAACAGGTTAAAAAATAAAGTAAGATCAAAAGGTATTCTGTGGTCACATATCAAACTGTCCTCCATCTGACACCCCCCCCACCAAGCCAGATCCTCTATTTTCATTTTTAGATTCTACTGGACACACTGCCAGCAGCTTCCCCTGTATTCTCAGCCACATCAGCCAGAGGAAAAGGCATGAGAGAGTTGGAAAGGATGAGGAAGACAAACTTTAAAAAGAATTTTATGAAATGATGCAAAGTGAGAAAAGAATAAACTGAAGAAAAGACTAACTGATCAGACACCAAGATCAGCAGATCTAATACTAGACATGGCAGTCTGGTAGACCTGGGTTCAAAGCCTACCTCAGACACTTCTAAGTGGTGTGACCCTAGGTAGGTCACCTGACTCTGAGCCTCACTATTTTTCCCACTGGTGTAGTTGCCATGATATCTAGAGAGGTGACCTCCTAGAACTGTTCTAGGGATCAAATGAGATAATCTTTGTGAGATGCTTTGCAAACCTTACAGCACCATAAAATGTTCTTTATTTAAGAGTAAGTTAGGTCTTGTGGCAAATCATCCCCAAGCACTTATTAAGTATTCATTCGTGCCAGGCCGGGTGCCAGAGACAACATGTATAAATCAGGACATACACTAAAAATACAGAGTAGATGGAAGATGAAGAGAGCCTTGGTAAAAGTAAGGAGAGACAGAGACAGAGACAGGCAGGCAGACAGACAGACAGCCTCAGAGTCAAGAAGAGCTGGGTTCAAATTCTACCTCTGACATGCTCAAGCTGGGAGACTGACCCAAGAGAAGGCCTTTGACCTTAGTGTCCCGAGCAACTTCAAAGGCTGTTAAGTTACAAATGAGTTTCCCATTTGCACCAACAGAGAAGGTTTCATTCCAGGAAATGCCCACAAGTGAAATCACAAGTCTAAATCAAATAGAAGAGGAAAAGAGAATGAGAATAAATGGACAAAAAAGGTTGATGGGATTTTCCCAACCACTCATCAGAGAGAAACCTCTAATGACAAAGAAAATTAACCAAAAAATCTTGAGAGAATGACCTCCACCTAGCCAGTGTTCTGATTTAATATTCCCTTGCCTCTTTCCTATGATGGAGGCATGTAAAAAAGTAGTAAACAAAAACACTTACTGTGTGCAGAGCACCATGCTAAATGCTGATGACACAAAGAAAAAAGACAGTTTCTGCTTTTAAGGAGCTCACATTCTAATGGGGGGGGGGGGGAACAAAGTGAAAGAGCAAGAAGAAAGAAATGAGCAGAAATGTACCTCCATTAGCCAGGCATCTCCTCTACAGCTACCTGCTATGGGGTGGCAAGCACAGAACCAGGCTCCAGACTCACCTTGGCCATCTCATTGTGGTCCATGCCCAGGATGTCTTTCATCAGATGGTAGGCCTCACAGATCAGCTGCATGTCTCCATATTCTATTCCATTGTGCACCATCTTGACAAAGTGACCAGAACCCTCATCTCCCACCTATCAGAGAGAGCAAGTAACAGATGGTCATGAGAGAAGCTGCTGGAATACCAGAGCAAGCCTACACTGGTCTGCTGTGAGCAGTGAGCTTCCCTGAAGGCAAACTCAAAGAAAAGCAATTACAGAGAGCAGGAAAAAGCCAGGATCATGTTGAATCTACTTCCCTGCCTTGGCCCACTAAGTTGAACACTAAAATAAGATCAGAGAAAAGGACCTATCTGCACAAAAATGTTTACAACAGCTCTTATTGGTGGTTAAGAATTAGAAATTCAAGAATCAATCAATTGGGGAATGGCTGAATAAACTGTGGTATATGATTGTAAGGAAATATTGTGCTATAAGAAATGAAAAGCAGAATGATTTCAGAAAAACTTGGGAAGTGTTACATGAATTGATGCAAAGTGAAGTGAGTAGAACCAGGAGAAAGTTACAGATATTAAGAGCAATATGGTAAGGATGAGCAATTGTGAATGACTTAGCTATTCTCAGCAATGCAATGATCAAGACAATCCCAAAGGATTAATGAAGCATACTATACATCTCCAGAGAAAGAACTGTTTGAAAACAGACTGAAACATGCTATTTCCCCCCTTTTTTTCCATTCTTTTTCTTTAATTCAAATCTAGTACAAAATGACTAGAATGGAAATGTTTTACATGACTGCATATGTATTACCCTACATCTGATTGCTTACTGTGGAGGGATAGAATTTGGAACTCAAAACTTAAAAAAAAATAAGTTTAAAAATTGTTTAAAATTGTGATTGGGGGAAAATGTATATACCTATATTTGTGTGTGTATGCAATTGTACATGTGTGTGAACATATATCTATATAAACACACAAAAAAGAAGCCCACAAAGCTTCCATACAGTGTAGTCATAGTTATTTTTGACTTAGTGACACTGACTCCAGGGTCACTTCCTCAGGGCAGGTCTTAGATTGTCCCTTTGCATCGCTTTTTTAAAGCTGTATCCTCAGGTGTCATAGAAGGCCTCTCCACATTTGCCCCTTCCTGGGTAAGAGCCTCCTAATAAAGTCAAAGTTGAAGAAATCTCTTATATTTAACACATGTTAAGATGGTCACAATCTAAGAGGAAGAGCTCTGGAGGAAGGACCAGGATTCAAATTCTGGCTTTGCTGCTTACTACTTTTATAAGTTTGGCCAAGTCCCTTAAGATCATACTGAGAGTGGGAGAAGATCTGAGAAGTCATACAGTTTGATGTCTTTTTTTTTTTTTTTTAACAGATGGGGAATCTGGTGTGCAGAGAGGCTAAGGGACTTACATGATACCATACAGCAACTACAACAGGGATTCGAACAATATAGGTGGTACAGTGGCTAGAATGCTCAACTGGAGTCAGGAAGGGCTGAGTTCAAATCAAGTCTCAGGCACTTACTAGCTCAGTGACTCTGAGCAAGTCATTAACTCCTGCCTGCCTCAGTTTCCTCATCTGTGAAATGAAGGTTTGGACTAGATTAACTCTAAGGTCCCTTTCAGTTGTTTTGAAAAGAACATGATGGGAGCGCTTCTCTAGTCTTGCTCTCATGTGCGATCCCAGCCTAACCCAGGAGAAAATTTTCTAGCTATGCTTTCCCTGAAGTGGCCTATTGCCTAGGACAAAGGTTTCAGTGACTATACAGTACAGGGTGAGGGCGGGGAGGGGAGATGACTGAGACTTCTTATCTGAGGACTGTGGCCTTGCAGCCTCTCCCCAATGTTTCACTTAGCACAAAGGCTGTTCATCAGTTGAAGAGAAAGGACAGATCTACTGCAGGGAAATAAGCCAAGTGAGATCACCAGGAATGGCCAGGCCCAGGCCCAGGCCAGCTGCCCTCCAAACCTCCTCAGGCAGACTCAGACTCCTGTCTCATCAGTAACAAGGATGGATCTCTAGGATCATCCTCTATCCTAGAACTGGAGTGGGACCTCAGAGGGAAGTCAAGGCACATCTTAACAGCCACAAAGGGAAGCACTAAAGTGCACTGCAAAGAACACTTAACTTGGAAGCAAGGATCTGAGTTCAAATCCTTCCTCTGCCATTTATTATCCCTGAGTCTTGGGAAAAGTCATCCCAGTCCTCTGGGCCCGTCTCTCTTGACATTATTACTGTGGGGGAGTAGGAAGAGAACCTGGAACTGGAAACCCAGGCTCTGCCACTTTCAAATGGGACAACTCATGGTAAAGTCAATGAAACCCCTTGCAGGCCTCTCTTCATCTGCAGACTGTCTCTGAGGTGCCCCCCACCCAGTGCAAGATCAACAGTCAGATGAAGGCCAGGAGCCACCTGACTCATTTGAGCACAGGCCAGAGAAAGTCCAGGGTATGGGAGGTCCAGGCTTCTGCATCTCCACCCAAAGCCCAGTGGACATGCTAGATTAGTGTGGTGCCACAGGCTGACCCCTGGGACCCCAAGAACCTGCCATGCTTTAGGAATGCCTCTGGCAGCCCTGCTGTCTTCTCTGGTTACACCACCCTCCCAGTCCCAGCTCTAAAGGTATGATCCAGTACTTGCCCAATCACAGCATGGCTCCCCAGTGCCCACTTTGGCAGCGATACTTTGGAAGATTGTCTTGATGTGGGGCCTGTGGAAAGGAACATAGTCAACTCAGCAGCCAGGAAGAGAGGAGTGAAGGTTTCTACCCAGTACTCCATAATTCTTTCCAATGGGGAGAAATGATTCCCTATTTAGGAAACAATTTCCAGAATAATTCCGGAAACCAAAAACTGCTCTCCAACTACTTGCTAAGTAGGCTCCCCTCTTTTGACTTTCAGGGGACCAGAGACAAAAAATAGGGTGGGGCAGAGTAAGGAAGAGAATCTAAAAAACCAAAGGCAAGAATTCTGGGTAGAAACAGCTATTCCAAAGAATCAGCAATTCCCAATGGAAAAAGCCCCTCCCAACTGTTAGCACTCTCTCTTCTTTACCCAGAAATAGTTGTCTTTACTTTTTTTTTTCCAGATCTACTTATCTCTGGATGTATCATTTCTCCCAAGAGAATGTAAGCTCCCTCAGGGTTCGTTCAGATGGCTTCATTTTTGTCTTTGTGGTCCCAGGACCTGACAGAGAACCCCTGAATATGATGGACCGTGAGTACCCTAAAATACTAAGGAAGTATAACAACCATGCTTGGTTCCTTCAGAGACAGGGGTTTCCAGACAGGAAAGGTTGTTCATATTGTTTAACTCAGTTCTAAGACTGGAGCTAGGGCGGCTAGGTGGCGTAGTGGATAAAGCACTGGCCTTGGAGTCAGGAGTACCTGGGTTCAAATCCAGTCTCAGACACTTAATAATTACCTAGCTGTGTGGCCTTGGGCAAGCCACTTAACCCCCTTTGCCTTACAAAAAAAAAAAAACAAATAAAAGACTGGAGCTATATCATGAAACAAAGGTATGTAAAAAACAAGACAAAACATTTAAAAAATATGTTGAACTGAACTTATCATCAAGAGAACAAACTTATGACTCGGATTTGGAAAAGAAATGAAAAGTTCCTTTGTCCACCAATAAGCTCTTTCTCTTGCCTGACTTTTGGGAAGGCAAAAAGTAATTCAATATCCCTTTAGTCTGTAATTCATAGCTTAAAGCCCAGCTCAGGGTGTCCTGACTTAAATCCTTCAGAGCTGTGTTGGTATTTTAATCTGAACAAGAACTCAGTAATGGAAATCTGGGTAAAGGGCAAGTCCCAACTATATAAAAAGTCACAGTATAGAAATATGTCTATATGTATGTATGTAAATACATATGAAAATCTTTATTGAGATCTTTTGTTTTTAAGTCCACTTAATTTTCTTCCTGTATCCCTCTCTGTCCCAGAAAACCATTCCTTCCAATAATTTTTAATAGGGAGAATAAATACACTGTTATTCAGAGTAGAAAAATGTAGATGGTTCCCACTTCATCCTTCTCTCTCCAGTAGGGTAAAATAGTCACTATTTTGAGACAATTGCATTTTAAATTTATTTGGGGATTCACCTGACCATTAGTGAGGACAGCCAGGTGATCACCAATTTAAGGCAACAAATATTTATTAAGCTTCTACTGTGAACAAAGCACACAGCCAAGTATTAAAGATGCAAAGACAAAAAAGGAAACAGTCCTGGCCCTCCAGGGGCAAGATGGGGCTGGTCTGAGGTGAATCATAAAATCTGGCAGGAGATGAGCAGTAACCATGCAAGGTGAAAGGTTAACACTGCTCTTCCTCTGAACTCCAGTGCCTTTCTCCAAATCTTTCCCGTTAGTCTTTGCAATTTCCCCAGCAGCAGTTTGA